>NC_073355.2:23638125-24308750 GCF_027580225.2 Misgurnus anguillicaudatus
GCATGGCTCTTTAACAGACATAAAACATTTATTTTATGTTAATTTTAGTGTGTGCATTTATGAGGAAGAAACAAGGTTATGGATGTAATATTTTTCCATTATGGATGTGCCAGTTTTGAAAGTTGCACTTACCTAAGGAAAGAAACATGATCTCATGGCAAGTCATGTTATAGTCACAAAAAATTTGATTAATTTATTCATGTCCATGGCCTTGAGCATGAATGTATTTTTCCCCAACCCCAAACGACAATGGTGAGAAAATAGGAAAAAACAACGAGAAAACAATACATAAAATGCCACAAAAAAGAAAGTCGTGCCAAGGACACAAAAAACTATTTTTAAAAATGTGTGTGACTGACACGAAAAAGAAATTTGTGCTCAACGCACAAAAAAAGCTGAATTTCGTGCCATGGACACAAAAAATGTAATCAAATTTTTTGTGACTATTACATGAGATCTGTTTGCGAAAATAATGTAAAGAATGCTATAAAAAAATTTAACAGACACCTTGCATGGGTATTTAAACCACAAAATATTGACATTTGAGCTATCAGTATGGTTAAAACTGTGTAAAATCCTTAAGGTTGAACTTTGCATGATATTGTCCAACAGCTTGATTTAGCATAAGCTGGTTTGCTGGTCTTATTTGGACTAAACTATTTTCATCTATTTATTCAGAGAATGACATGGCAATAGCAGAGAACAGAAATGGTACAATTAAGTCTGTGACCAAAACCAGTCTTGCGTTTTACGGGTACAATAGCCAACAATGCATTGTATGTGTCAAAATTATAATTTTTCTTTTATCTATTTATATCAAAAATCATTAGGATAATATATAAATATTATGTTCCATGAAGATATTTGGTAAATCTCCTTCCATAAACATATCAAAATGTATTTTTGTTAGCATTTGCTAATTACTTATTTTGGCATTTTTTTCTTAATATTTAGATTTTTTTACCCTCAGATTTCAGATTTTCAAATAGTTGTACCTCAGCCAAATATTTTTCTATCCTAACAAACCATACATCTATATATATATTTTTTGTGCTTTCAGATTATGTACATCTAATTAATAAAAAAATACTCTTATGACTGGTTTTGTGGTCCAAGGTAACATACTAGAGATAAAAAGAAGATTTAAAGAAAACCAAACTATGTATTTGACAGAATAAATGTGTAAGTCTACGATTTTTCTATCTGGTTATGCAGATATTGTTTTTGAGGACGGTGAAGAGGCATGATGTTGATAGGAGTGGTCAGCAAAAAATCACAGCACAGTCTGACAGCTGACTTCACCAATCAGTCTCTCTTACCCTGCTTTATTTGGACCAATCAGGTCAATCCAAATATTGACCTCACACTGTAATTGGCTAACAGTCTTAGTGGCCAACACAATAAACTGGGTCATAAACTGGAACATGTCTTATATCTGTACATGCGCTCTGATATAAAAGAGCATGGAGTATACATATTTTCCCCCAGGATCACTGTGATTGAAGTGTTTCCCTCTTTCTCATAGATTTAGTTTACTAATACTTCAAAGCTACCAAACTTACACAAAACAAAGTTCTTGTTCACAATGTCTGCAATGAAATCCAAAAAAACCCACATGGGTTAATTTGTTAAAGTCTGCTCTACATGTACCCAACCTTTCTTACAAGGGAATTTATAAGGTACTTGATAAAGTTCCTCAGGTGCATCTTTATTCACTTTTCAAATTCATTGTAATTCATTCTTTTTTTAGCATGATATGAATAATATGAAAATGCTTTGTATGATGAAAGTCATGACAGTTTCCCTGGTGATCTACTTCGGAGACTTCACCATTTTGAGCTACATACACACGGTGCCTGCCCTGAGGTGCTGTGGGGAGTGTATTTTTGTCTGTGCAGGTCACACTGGTCGGTGAGCTGCATGACAGGTCTGGTTTGGTGGCTCGGGGGTCTTCCTTTGACCCTGTGACATACAGGACATCTTTTCCTCGAAGGCATGGTGTATGGCCAGGCCCAATCAGTAAGGCTGGGGCCACCAAACTGACACCAAGAAATATGAATTATTGTTACATTTAAATGAACCCTTAGTGCAATTTTTTAGTAAAACAGTGAATACTCACCAACAGTGGCGGCGGGAGACTTCTTTTTTTGAGGGCGCATGATGCGAAGTTCGTCACAACATATATGTAGCCCGTCATGTGTGTGGTTCGTAATTTCAAAATATGTGCTCTGCGTGTCGAGTGATCCTATGTGCATCACGTGTCTTGTCAAAATAAGTGCCTGCTGCAGACGCGTCTAAAGGGTTTATGATAAAAGAGATGCTTGCGTTTGCCAGATACTCGCATAATCTCATGCGTAATCAGAGATTAATGTTAAGGGAGTGTCTGGCGTGTATTTTATGAACGTGAGCGTCTCTTTTATCATAAACGGTTTTGACGTGTGTGTAGCGGGCACTGGTTTTGACAGGGCACGTGATGCACATGGTTCACGTGACGCAACAAACACATATTTTAAAAACACGAGCAACACACATGACACTCCGAACACATATTTTGAATTTGCGCCCCTCGAAAGAGCCGTCACCAGCCGCCACTGCTCACCAAAAGTATAGCTTCCTTTCACTTTAATGAGACATCTGCACTTGTTTGTCCATCACAAGCTCTGGGAGACATAAAAATGATCAAAAGTTTGTCCCAAGATGTTACTGGGGCAGTACCCTTTAAAAAGGCCCTATGTACCATTTAGGTATAATATAAAGTTATGCCATGGTGTACTTTTTGCAAGGGTACTACCCCAGTGACAGCTAGGGACAATTTTTTAGACCTTTTTTTCGGACAGTGTAGAGAAATTTTCTCAATAAAGACCCAGCTTGGAATTGACATCAATTTAGTTTAATGGATTTAACAAAGCAAAATGAAAATCATTCCGTATTATATACGTTATCATTCCGTATTATATAAAAGTTTTAAAATCACATTGTATGTGATAAAGGCAACAATCGATTCCCATTTCTCATTTCACATCATGTTTATTGACCATCAGTGATGCACCTGTATTAAGTCACATATCCAATTATGATGAAAAACATTAGCAGGCCTTACATTTCACAGAGTGATGGCAGTAGGGCCGGTAGTTCTCATTCATCGTCCGGCGAGTCGAAAAGACAAAACCCACCGACAGCAATGAATGTGAATCAGGACCCGGATCTATGACAGTAGATGCAGGATGGAGTCTCTCGCTCCATTGACCAGCTGGGAAAGCTTCAGTCACCACAGCAGCCATCTTGGCCCAGCTCAGGAACAAAATGGACTCGCTGGCAGTCACAAGGCCAGTGTGGTTGGAGTGTGTTCGAGTGGCAGGGTACACTCAACACTCGATGGTTTCTCTGACTTGCAAACTCACCGACAGCGTTGAATGTTCACTGTAACTCGCTCCGGTTAAGGCGCAGGTTTCGAACACTGTTGAGAAAAACACTTAGAGGTTACCTCCTACATGCATTTTCAAATAACTAGTTATCAACTTATTCCTGTGACATCGTCATTCTTGCTGTGGTCTGAAGTTCTCACGTGAGCACATGGACTGAAGATCCGGTCATACGCACGTTGGGATCTGCGTGAAGTATAGCATGAGCTCTGTGGGGTCTATTATCTGATTGCGGGGGGAAGGGAATGGAAGCAAAGAGCGAGCGGGAACGGGGGGTCGCCGTCCGGAGAGAAAGAGAAAAATGAAAGGGGGAAGGAGGAATGGAAGGAGAGGGCAGAGGAGTGGAGGTGGTGAGTGCATGTCTGGGCAAGGGGGTGTTGATCGATTCCAGGTTCAGCATTTCCAGACAGACTGAATGGCAAAGGTCAAAGGGTCTCATTTCCTATGAAAGAGGGGCTGTCTGAAACGCGCCTCGTCCGTTTGTCGGTTCCATGCGTTCTAAACATTCTCACGTACGCATGTGCAAACAGACGACTAGGGTGCAAACAAGTTTAGCATGCAAACTTTAGGAGGTGTGACATAACTATGCCGCATTGAAAACTAATGTGAGAGGGATGAGAAGAAGCTTGGTTGGCCTTTAACAACTATTGCGCAACATTCCCACATGCACAAATCGAGCCAGTGATCTGTTTTTGAAGGTTTGACCATATTAGTAGGAAAAGTGTTTGTCCAGCCATCGCAATGATCGGTTTGCGAGATGTGGAAAATAGGGGGGAAGGGTCTGGAAGAAAAAATAAGGCTGCCATGACAGATCCCTTCCCCCACTTGGGACTTGAACTCATGACCCTCTGGTGAATGAGTTCATAGGAGGCACAGACAGTTTTGTAGACCTTGTAAGTTTTCGGAGAAACTTTTAAAAGGGCACCCACTTCTTGGTGTTTAATAAGTTAGCATAACAACTATACAAGATGCTTACAGACGCTGACCTCACGATTCTTTTGAAGAAATAAAGTTTGTCTTCGGTAAGTTGGTATACGTGTGTGAAGTTTACATCTCTGTTTGATCATTTCAAGTAAGTTAAATACTTGGCCTGCCATTATCGTGCTGGTCACTGCTGCTGGTTTGGTTTTAGGTGCGAGAGGATTATTGATGAAGATGTCTGCAGTAATGTGGACGGCCCTTCCCCCTCGTCTGGGTGACTGGGTGTATGTCTACCTGCTCCAGACTAAATCAATAGTTTAATCCAATTGCCGTTCACTTCCATAGGGATTGATATCACCTCAAACACTTACATACATACACACACAAACCATTAGGAGACTATCATGTGAAATACATACTTGCACACTCTAGTCTCCAGCCTTTCTAACAAGTTAGCAGTTGAAAATTAAATTAGGTATTTATATTTTGAACAAAAATAAAAAAGCATGTCCCCCGGTCTAAAACAAGCATGCAAAGCTAACACTCGTGCATGTCTTTGTAGATAACATCACATTAAAATCTCCTGCAGTGATGTCTGACCGTATCAGCAACACTTGTCACATTTGTCAAATCACATTTGTATCACGTTCTAATAGCTGTCTCTTGCATGACAATGCATCCTAATGGAAAAAATCAAATCTCCTCCGAGCACTAAAAGTCCTCTTGCGTGCCCTCAAACAGTCAGAGTAAATCACAGGGTATTCGTTTAGGGAGGTGGCAGTGGTTTTGAAAAGAAAAACACACTTACCATAGTGACTCTCAAAGAAAGCTTAGATGCATACACCCAGTCTGGATTCAGTCTCTCTCTTTCTCTCTCTCTGCTCTTCTCCATACATCGGGCTCGGTTGTTCCACCCCAGCATTCCTTCACCACAATCTATCCCTCGCTTCCCCCTCTCCGTGTTTTTCTTTCTTCTATTTTAAAACTCCTCTTGCTCCCTCTACTCACCTTCAACAGTAACATCTCTTTGTGAATTGTGCGCCTCCTCTTCTTCCGCCGCCCGTGCTCCTCATTTTTCACGTCCCGGTGTCTTACTCTCGCTGTGTCTCTGTCCTCTAGCTGCTGTTAACTTAACTGCAGACGGTCTGGTGTTTCTCTCTCTCTGTGTGTGTGAGTGTGTGTGTGTGTGTGTGTGAGAGAGAGAGAGAGAGAGAGAGAGAGAGAGAGAGAGAGAGAGAGTGTGTGTGTGTGTGTGTGTGTGTGTGTGTGTGTGTGTGTGTGTGTGTGTGTGTGTGTGTGGAGTGCAAACCGGGACACACAGCCTGTGTCAGTTTGAATGAAAATTGTGAATGCTCTCTGCTTCCTTCTCTCTCTCTCTCTCTCTCTCTCTCTCTCACTGTTTGCTTCGTTCCCGCCCCCGACATCTACACCCCACACTCTTGTGCACTCTTTGTCTCTCACCCTCTTTTGGGTATTTTTTCTCATCTTCAAACATTTTCACACTCTAGACAGACATTTATATTTTTATACTTTGACTCTCCGTGTCTCTCTCATCTTTCTCTCTCTCACACATTTAAACACACATTCATGCTTTCCTCGCTGTGTGCCAGACATTTAACCCTTTGCTTTCTGTGAGCCACTACCCTAAAAATAGTTTGTGCAGCTTTGTTCTTTACACCCCAGTGTAAAGTAACGTAAGTTTTGATTCTTCTCACGTTGCTCATATTTTATGTGGCACTTAAGAAAGTGCTCATGGTAACTTAACAAAGGTTTTTAAAATGTTTACGCAAGCTTTCAAGCTTATTTTTAAAGAGTTTGCAAAGTCAAATAGTTTGCAATTATTAACTCACCACATTGTTGTAAATGTATATGATTTTTGGAATGACATTTTAACGAATGCATTGTTTCTTTTCAATAGAAAAACACCATAAGAGTATTACGAAAAGGGGTTAGACATATTAAATCTTTTGAGGCACAAATGACAACTTTGGGTGAGAACTGCATTTCATCTATAAAATCTAACTTAGATTAAGTTTACATTAAAAGGTAACTCGTAACCCAGTAAGCGCACACGTGTCTCCAAGATGTCTGCCGAAGTGTGCATCATCTGGAAAGCATCACATTTTAATTATTGTGTACAAACTTCTTAAAACAGGCAGATTCTAATTCCAGAAAGACATCTGCCAAATGCCCTTATAAAAAAACACATTTCAGACACATTGCAGATGAGCAAACATCTAAAAATGAAATCTTTCAAATGAAAACAAGTAGTCTTAAGGCGACGTACACTTGCTACCAGTGAAAAACAAATCACATATAGTATTTTTCCCTGCAGATAGACCACTAAACTCAGACCACTTTTAGTAGCTGCATTAACGGATCCAGTGTCTGGTTGTGCTGATGGGCCTTTAACCTCTTCCTCCCCCTCATTTTCTCCATCCATAGTTACATATTGATCAGACATAATGGGAGGGGGTGGTGGAGTTATGGTCACTGGGGTCAGCTCTGTGGCTAGACTCCCTAACCCCTACAAATGACCCCCACTCCTCTCCCATCTTGTCCTCGCCGACCCCAAGCCCCCCTTTCTTCTCCACGGGATGACCACTGATCAGTCTCAGCCACCGTATCCATCTGACATTGGCAGCAGAGGATGGATAGAGTGACAGTCAATAGTCAATAGAGGACAGGTTGAGGAAGGTGGGGGTGGCTTTGTGTTGATGAAAGGCTGGATCGAAGAACGAATGTGGAAGAAGGTAAAATAGTACACGCTAGTCACCATCTACTGATCGTTGTATCTTTCAAAATATGAAAAGGTTGATTCTTGCATTGTTTTCTGTATGATGAAAATGAATGAGCCTGACAGTTCTGAATTCTGTTGAATTCAATGTAACATCTGCTTTTCTGAAAGTCTTATAGATTAGGAACACATGAGGGTGAATAAACAATGAGTGATACATTTTTGCTTTGAGGTGAATTAAATCTCTTGTTTGTAAATAAAAACCTTTAAATCAAAAAATACTGGTTTGACCATCTCCCTAATCATTTACCTTTGGAAAAATGGCAACACTACACAAAACCATGGTGGGCTTCCGCTCCATTGCTTGCATCTGTCTAGTTATCTCAGATCAGTGAGCTTGAAGGCAATAAGACAGGCTAGGGACAGCGCTTTAAAAGCATTGGGACTCAGTGGCGTGTTTGAGAGTGGATCTTGCAGGCAGAAGTACAATGTTAGCAAAGCTCCTCCATTTTAGCAATCAAGCAACGCATGGGTCCCTGTGGACCCTCTGATGGTCAGAGTGCTTCAGTACATTATGAGGATCGAGGCACATCAGATACCGCTGCTTGAGGCTAAAGCAACATCCTCTGACCAGCTGAAAATCTTTAGTGATTGGATAACAGTGGCGTGATAATGCTAATTGACCATTTCTATATACAACAGACTCATGACTGCAGAAACACAGAAGTTGCAGTGGTATTTTTATGATTTTAGACGGTTCAGCCTTTGACTGAGGCAAGCCAGTCATTAATACTCATCTCAAGTGACATGCAGTATTTCTGTCAGAGAAAGAGAGATAGAGAGAGAGTGTGTAAATGCACTCTAATGACATTATTATTTCTACATTGACCCTGCCATTTATGTAGTGAGGTTAAGTTTCAAAGATAAGACCCTTTAGCCCGCACACATTCATTAGCGCATCTTAAGTGCTTTACATCATTAAGTGCATACAATGCTTTACTTTCATCATTTTTCCTTTTACTGAGAATACGTTCTGGTCTAACTGAAAAGGTTAAGTCGCATTTACTACAGCATAACACAGCTGCAACCTCACAGCGTTCACATTCTTATTGCAAGAAACCTGCACGGTCAGAATGAACAATCCTCTCCAGGAGCGAAGATACCAATCAGAAAAAACAGCCGAATGCAGCTCCACGAACCAGCAAATCAATACCAACCACCTTAAGAAGGACTGCACCGGGAGAAAGTGAGAGACTAATAGAGGAAGACAAGACAGAGCGAGGAAGAGTAAAGAGATTAATCTGAAGGAGGATTTCCCCTGAAAATGAATCAAAGTTCCCCACTGACATAGTAGGTCAATCAGAGGTAATGCGATTAATGGAAATAATTAGCTCTGGTAGCCTTTATAAGAGGCAGCAATGGCATCAATGGTTACTTAAAAAAGCCAATACCCTTCTATTCAGAGAAGAAAAATTATCAGTTTGGCACACCTGCACCATTGAGATTGCACATTCAGTGTTTCTTTATACGTGGTCACCAGTCAACAGTAGAGCTGTGACTAATCATTTGCGTGTGTGTAATGTGTATAATAATTATGTATATATAACACTTGCATGTATATATTTAAAACATATTTGCATGTGTATATACATTTTTAATATTTACATATAATTTATATATATATATAAAGAGTTTATTATTATGTTATCATGTTATTCTTTTGTTTTATGGTGCTACTTAGCTGTATTTTTTAAGTTATGATGGTTTAAATCAAAACAAACCAAGTGCAGTTGAATTGAAATTAATTGGAATGCACAACCAAAAAACAAGATTTCTGAACAATTAAAAAAACGGTGGTTATCTCGTTTTGCAACGAAACTCTTCATATATATATATATATATATATTTATTTATTATATCAATATATTTTCCTTAAACATATATACGTTGATGTACTGTGTATAATAATTATGTAAAAACAAAACTTTTATTCTGCAAACGATTAGTCACAACTAATTTTTAGGCAGCCCTACCAAACATTAAAAAAAATCCTGGGTTGTCCAGCACTGGGACAAAAAGGGACGAACCCAGGAGACTGGGATATAAATAACATGCTGGGTTG
Source organism: Misgurnus anguillicaudatus (assembly GCF_027580225.2). NCBI lineage: Eukaryota > Metazoa > Chordata > Actinopteri > Cypriniformes > Cobitidae > Misgurnus > Misgurnus anguillicaudatus. The sequence goes on from NC_073355.2 coordinate 23,647,328, forward strand.
TTTTAGCCAATTGTTGGGTCAATTATGAACATTTTCTGTGTTAATTTTACTCAATGGGGTAGGTTTGTGCCTTTTTAAACCTTTTTTGAACCAATGCTTGGTTAATGTACCAGACACAACACCCTAATGATTAACGTTTTCTTTTCATTCACACATTGCACATTTTGACTCACACTAACAGAAAAATGATTCCTTGCGATTCCTTGTCACAGGTGAAAATTCTTATTTAAAAATGTAACATAAAAGACACAAAATTGAGAACAAGTAATGTCAGTTTTAAACAGTGTTCTGCTATTTACCACTATGCCTTTAAATTTCACTGCAATTGTTTAGTTCTCAATAATATTCAACACTTATTTCATACATTAAGCAGAAAAAGTAAGACATAAGACATTCTACACGGTGCTTTCCTGACATTTAATTTAATTTACATTTTTTCGTCAACACAGCTGATTCTTGCAAGCACGATTTTTGGATTCATATGAGGGGTGTAGTACTACAGTTCACATTTTCAGTGTCCTCTATGTTGTATTGTTCATCTGCTTTCTTTCAACAGACGTGTCCACCTGCTTCTGTACACTATCTGACACGCCGCTCTCATCCTCCATCACCACCGCCTTCAATGAATCTTGATGCAGTTTTTCATTTTTCTCAGTTATCTGGGGTGATGGTGGAACTGTAGCCACCAGAGCAGGAGGCAGATGTCTAAACTCCTCCTCGTTAATATCATAATCCTTCATTTTATGATGAAGCACCCACCAACGTCCCACAAAGCCCACATCCAGTACCCGTTTGGGCAACTCCGCCCATGGCACAGACATTACAGAACACTGTGCTTCGTACAGACTGGAGACAGGGTCGTTGTCTGCGTAATAAGTCAAAGAGGCAAAGCCCACACTGGCGTAGCGCAGTCTGCCCTCGTTTCGCAGCTTCATCAGGCTCTGGACGTGCCCATCTGAGGTGCCATTGCGTATCCATGGTGACAGGAGAGCCAGACGGTTGGATGTTTCTAGAAGGCTGGTCTCGAAAGAAGCATCATCGGGGTTGGTACAATAACAGGCATAGAATCCTCCAAGCAGACCTATGTAGACAGATGCTTTGAGGGGTCGCTCCCGTGCCCCCAACACCACCTCACGGCAAGCCTCCTTATAATCGCTTAAAAGACCACGGCACCACGCACCTAAAAACAGTGACAACATATTGATAAATGGTCAGCAACTAAACATATACATTGATCACATTAGATTATCAATTACATTGCATTAAAGCTGTTCACCCCCCCCCCCAATCACCAAATAGGTACTATGTCTCCCAAAGGTTTTTATTTACACTTCTACTCCACATCCACTTTTAAGGGCCCCAAAGCAAAACAATAAATAAATAAAAAATAGAGGGACTTGTAGACATTTACTACATAATGTCTGTTTGTATTTTGGACCATTGTGTATTGTGTAAAGTTATGTGCATATAAAAGATGCTTGAAATTTAAAAAAGAAATAAAGTAAAATTAGTGAATAAATGTCAGGCTAAGTAAAAGCACATAAATAAATATGAATAAGACCACATAAACTCACATGACAGCTTTATTAAATAAACTAAGGCAAGAGGTCAGTAAACGTAAATAAAAAATATTGCGCTCCAGTAACGTTGGAAGCAAAATCTTACCTGCACGACTATTTATTAGTCTCTGCCACCTCGTGCCCTTGGTTGTCACTGTAACATTAGCTGCTGTGGAGCACCATCTCTTCAGCAAGCACGAGGCGGCCATGTTAGCACATGAACTCGTGAAAAAAATGATAGTTCATAGTTCACGAGGGAATCATCACAGGAAGAACTTTCAGCAAGCGGACAGTTTTCAAACCTGGCTTATTGAAATAACGTCAGCTGATGAAACTGAGGAGCCAAGATGGTGAAAAGCACGGTACCTAAAGTATTATCATTCCGGTGGGGAAACACAATGTTGGCTTTTCGTTCCACCATGGTTTCGTACGACTTCATACGGCGCTGCGCATATTGTTAGACACGTGGTAATAAAGTATCGCGAGAGCGTTTCAAAAGCTCTGCTTTCGAGTCAGCCTCGCGGTACTTTGATGTCACATACCGCTCGATTCTCACCGGATTTCGTGGTTACCTATAGTGAAGTTCAACATTTTATTTGCAAATGTTTACTTCAGTTGATATGTATATTAAAAATATGTAACATTAACAGCAAACATGAAATGTTATATTTCATTAAAATAGATAGTACTTACTGATATTCATAAGGGATTAATCATGTAACAATTATACAATTTTAGTTCCGGCTTTGGTCCGGTCACGTGTTCGTGTTTTGACGCGCCGGAACCGTGCAGGTGACGTGGAGTATGGAGAAGATAACGCTAAATCCGTGTGTATTAAGACTGTATCAAATCTTTCCTAACTGTAATTGGGTCTGTTAAAACGTCTAGAATCTCAGTTTGTCTAAAGGAACGAGTTAAAATAGAATTCGTGCTACCGAAACAAGACTGTCAGAGAGTTTTCAAAGAGTCAACATTGACGTACTGCATCGTATTGTACCGCCAGGTAAGTGAATTAGCTGTTAGTCTGCTTGTGGGAATAATGTAATTTTGTTTATTTCGAGATTTAATGAGATCCACGCAGAAGACTAAGAATAAATGTTACTACAGTAACCATAGTTTAGTCATGGTATTTGTAGTTAAATTATAATGACCACAGATGTACCATTGTCTCACAGTTTACCATGATGTTTGTAGTAAAGCTAATATATAATACATAATAATTTTGCAGGCACCTAACTATAATAAACCAATGACTGTTAATGATGATCTGCTGAATTTTTTGATGTCTTTCATATGATTACCTCGTTTATTTTACTTTCCCCACAGACAGTATTCATATGAGATCTGTTTGAGAGCTCATCTGTGATCTTCAGTCATGGCTAGTCCAGATGATTTAAAGTTTCAGGGTAAGTACACCTGTAAAACGTGTTTGTTTCTGCTTTAAAGGGTTAGTTCACCCAAAAATTGTTTCATTATTTACTCATCCTCATGTTGTTACAAACCTGTATATTTTTTGTTTTGATGAACACGGAGAAAGATATTTTAAAGAATTTTTGTAACCAAACTGTTCATGAGCCCCATTCGCCCCAGAGTATTCTTTTTACTACAATGGAAGTGAATGGGGCTCATAATCGGTTTGGTTAGACATTCCTCATATTATCTTCCTTTGTATAGGGTGACCATACGTGCCATTCTTCTAGGACGCGTCCTGGCCAGGATTTCGAATGCGTCTTCCGGAAGTCGTATTTGTTGACTGCATACGTCATAGAGGAATATTATTATTATTATTACGGAAAAGCAACCGTTACATTTTAAGATAAGAATAAAACTACGATTGTGTGTCTTATGTTTTTAACTGAATGGCATGTGCGGTCAACAAATACGACTTCTGGAAGACGCACCGTAATCTTGGCCAGGACGCGAAGTATCCCTTTAATTAGCATTCTGTGTCATTACAGAGTTCGAGGTGGCCACAGATCTACTGTTAACAAATCCGGGAGCATCAACCCTCAGTATCTCCAGCCCTGGGGTTGCATCCTCCTCTGGAGATGTCAAACTCGATCTGTCAGACGATGAAGCGAATCAGCAAGAGAGCTCAGAGGTGAGCTGCAAAAGGACAACAAATGAAACTTAGTCATTTTAAGTCTATTTAATGCTGGACTTTATACAGTTTGTTCATTATCCTCAGAGTTGCTTGGAGGTGAAAAACCAACTGGTGGTTTTTGGACTTTTGAATACTATCAGTCGTTCTTCAATATAGATACAGTGCAGGTACACAAACATTTGGTTTCTTATTTTAACAAATCTATAAATATAAAAAAAAAACAAATATTACATTTGTTTGGTAAATAAGTTAGAACGACTACTACTGTGGTGGCCCAAATGATGTCATTTATGTATTTATTTTAGGTGCTGGATAGGATAAAAGGCTCTGTTATACCTTTGCCAGGAAGAAACTTTATCAAACACCACATTCGAAGTAACCCTGACTTATATGGTAATGTGCCTGCCTTACTATTTACAGTAACTTATCTCATACACCACCTCATCAAAACATATTTTAAAACTTGAATTTTCCTTTGGTGGATAATAATGACTCTCAGACAGATCATGTGTCTTACGAGTCATGTTTTCTCTCTTTTGTCAGGTCCATTCTGGATCTGTGTGACTCTAGTGTTCTCAGTGGCAATCATGGGAAACCTCTCCACCTTTCTGAGCGAGAAAGGGAACCCAGAGTATCACTACAGACCGCAGTTCCACAGAGGTAAGAGGGCAGTCAAACTTAAGCCCTGTCCAGGAAACCGCCCCTAGAAGTTTAATTCATTTATACAAGTAAAACTTAAGAAATGTACACTCTCGTATGTAGCAACACTTATTCTTCCCATCACATAAATGCTTTTTTCCATTTTAGTCTCAATTGCAGCAGTAACCGTGTTCCTTTATGCGTGGCTGGTACCTCTCGGAGTTTGGGGCTTCTTAACGTGGCGTCAAAGTGTTGAGAGGCAGATCAGTGGATATACATTTTTAGAGACAGTGTGTGTCTATGGATATTCTCTCTTCATATATATTCCTACTTCGGTAAGTTTTGAATTAATACTTCAAAAACACATATCAAACTTAATTTTCATGTCAGACCAACAAGTCATACTCTCTCCGTTTTAAGATATTATGGACCATTCCCTTCAATTGGCTCCAGTGGCTTTTGATTTTGGTTGCCTTGGTGATCTCAGGCTCGGTGTTGGTCATCACTTTTTGGCCGGCGGTTCGTGATGACACTAAACTAACAGCTTTTGCTACTATGGCAGTTATAGTGTTCCTTCATGCACTCCTGGCTGTCGGCTTTAAGGTAAGAGAAACATTTCGGATTCAGTACACCTTGATTAATATTCATGATATGGCGTGGTCATGACTTAGCTAGCGTCTATATCTATTACCATAGATATGTACACTAGATGTCGCCTTGGCTACGGCAGTTCATTGGACCAAATGCGTCAAACAGAGTCGCCATCTTGAAACAGGGGAACCCTGCATCAGCATCAGTGTAGGCAATGTTGTAACGGAAATAAAATCACCATAAATCGTCATGAATGCGATTTTCTTGGTTTTCTTTTGGTTCGTTTTAACAGTCAGACATGTATTTAGCACTGAGATATTATGAAGATCTACTTTTTCTAACTGCAATGCATAGTGCTAGTAGGCCTAACATCCATACGCAGCACAAAAGTCGGGCATCGTCCATGAATTCGAAGTACAGGCGGTGATAGTAGCATTACCTAGCTACGTCCTATGACAAGACCCCTGTTTCAAGATGGCGGGGGTTTTGACGCATGCTTAGAACCCCAAGGCAACATCTAGTGTACATATTTATGATGTATTACAGCAAAGCACCCATAGCAGTGTTTTGTTAGTTTACATGACTATTATCCCCAATCAATTTAATCATCCACAAGCAAGGCTGGGCAAGTGAGTCTATTACGGTCTCAAGCTATGGTTATTAAGATGCATTCTTTCTTGGCAAAGATATGTCTTGTGGTAATTGAAACACATGCGGTCAATACAATAAATGTGCCATTTAAGCCCAGTCTCTTTATGAACAAGTATAAACACTTCATCCTTTCAACTCACTTTTTAAAGAAACACTACACCATACGTTTTCTTCTTTTGTTTTAGATGTACTTCTTCCAAACGGCAACGTACACAGGAACATTACATCCCGAGCAACACATTACTCCAGCCTCGAATCAAACGACACATACTGTGGGAATGTCTAACTGACCTACGGTACTGAGTTTTTAGACTCAAAGGAGATAGGAAAGCATGATGAATGTGTTGCATTTATGTTGACTGAGCAATGAAGGAGTTCCTGCGATTGGTGTGCTAACATATGCATTCCCAGCAAACAGACGTAAAGTGTTACCAGTCGGTAACTAACCATTTAGATGAAATAACTTCTGTCAGATTAAGTAATATTATATTAATTTAAATGTATATAATTTAAATACACTTTGATTTGAGTTTGTAAGGCTTTTCTTTTAAGTAGTGTTACCTACTATTATCTTCCTAAAGTGTTATTTACTTGCATTACATCCATTTGTTATCTTAAAGAGCAATTTGAAAAGATTTCAATGAATCCTTTTGTTTTGAAACATGTTATTTTCAAAAAATAAAATGATCTGACATTACTGTGAAGGGATGTGTGATGTAAGATTTGCCTTATAACCTCTGACTTTCATAGTTGTGTAAATTGAAAGAGGTTTTTGTATTATTTTCCTGGTCCATTTTGTGTTTGATGACACTGTGGAATAAAGTGATACTTGTCAGGGTAAACAGCTTATTTTTTTTGACTGATCATTCATTATGTAGTACACAATTTGAAAAACTGCCTCACAAAATTCATTCTGTAAGTAAAAATCACAATTTTGTCAGCTACCCCAAAATGCTGCCATTATCGTGTTGTTTCACACCTGTATGAGTTCTTTTGAATTATAATTGGCCAAGTTGCTCTTTTTCTGCCAATAAAAATGTCCTTTTAGCTTTTTGTGAAAAACATGCTAAACTGATTTATTATTAGTAGCACTCATTAATAATGATGATTTTCAGCTACTGGTGTCTCAAATTAAGATACTGCATGGCTTGAATATAGTTCACAAGCTTTATTATGTTACATTTATTGTTTGAGGTCACTTGTCTACTTTCGCAGTATAGAAAAATAACATTTTTGGTAAAACAACTGAAGATAAAAAGACATACAGGTGTTAAACAACAGGAGGTAAGTAAATGATAAAAATGTCATTTCTGAGTAAACCACCCCTATACAATGTCTTTACTTCTTGGAAAGCAGACAATAAATGTTTAGTAATAGACATGTCTAAGTATTACCCATCTATGTGCTCAGTTTACAAAGCAGGAACACATGACACTAAAATAAAAAAAACAAAACGCCACTGTAAGTTGACACACTTCTGGGACTTCTCCAACATTTAATTTGCTCCTTTTCATGTCGGTTGCTTTTTTGTGAAAGAAAAAGTTAATTCTACAAACTAGCAGACATGGTTGTTTTCTCATGATTGCTGCTAAATCAAACGAAAAACTGAAAATGTGTGACTGGAAGCGATGCCTATGCATAAAACTCGAAAGTCTTTGGGGCTATCGTACACCCGGTGTGGGAGGGGAAGGATTAAGGGAGGGAAGGAAAAGAAGAGGAGAGTTAGAGCTAGTCAATAGTCACTCATCTCTTCCTTCCCTTGACAAGTCTCACAACACACGGAGGTTGACGAGAAAGGATTTGGGGTGATGTAAACTAAGATACAGCAATTCCAAACAGTTTCCTGCTGAAGCGGTCGGTGCGTGTCCAGAGACCTTACTGTTTATATCCTTCTGTATTCCTTCCCCCAGAGCCGAATGTCCTTCCCAGCATTCCACAATCCTCCTTAACTGGTAGCAGAGGAAATCTGTGTGTCCTTATTAATTGGCTGACTAAATTCATATGCAGTCAACCTTTAAAGGGAGTCAGATTTTGGGGCAGGGGACTGACAGAAGAGGTCTTTATAAACCATGCCTGAGTCACCTCGGATAACAACAAGCGACACGCATACAATCGGGGACTACACTACATTAAAACACACTAAATGAACACAGTCAGAAATGGAATGGAAAGTAAGACAATCTCTATCTATGCTATGGTCGTCTACAGGCAGGTTCCACCGGTATTGAGCTACTAGCCGAAACAAACTTTCCAGCATGAGTCCATCTCTCTTGATGACATCTAGGTGTGGCGAAGTGGCCGTCTAAAGCCCATGCTGAATGAACGGAGATGCGATGGCCAGTTGATGTCATGGGAGACGTGAAAGCCGACAGTAAAGTGTCTCGATTTACATCCAGTCACTGATAGCGTTTGTGCGAATAAAAGGTGGGAGTTTGTGTATTAACGGGGAACGTGTGCACGTCTGTAAAGCATTTATAAAAAAAGTCTTGTCCCGTTGTCAGCGCTTTGACCAATTCCTTATCCACTCGGTCTTGAGTCTGTATTGTGCTTTACAGCATGCTTGCAAACAAGTGCTGCCTCCTGGTGGCTGGTTGTGGAGCAGACGCCATGTGTTGCTGGCGGTGGAGAGGGCATAGATAAGTAACAATTACACACCTCAGACTTCTCGACTGGCCGGTGCGCGCTGACGTTACAGGGCTGCGGGACGGATATGTACAAATAAAACCCCAGTGAGAGTAAGAGAGTTTAGAATATATATATATACGTATACATGTATATATCTATATATATAAAGAGAGAGCGAGAGAGAGGATAAAGTGATGGTCAGAGACTGGTGCACTGGTTTTGGTATTTTAAATTTGGCTGCGGTCGGTTCGTAAAGGAAGGGGGTGGGAGGGGTCTGGACATGCAGAGGCCGTCTGTTGGCCTTAGCTCCCGTAGTGCATGGTGTTGCTGGGGATGGCCATTGGAGATGCCATGGAGATAGCTGGGCCGCCCATGGTGAACTGGTTGGTGACAGGGTAATGAGGACTGCTGCTGCTGGGACCCTGCTGAGCAGTTGTGGCCCCTGTGGAGAGAAAAAGGATATTAGATGCATGAAATGTCCATAACTATTCAGACCAGATCTAGTATACAGCAGTGGCCAAAGTCTGCATTTTTTTGCCACCATGAAACAAGGTATGACAGAAAAAAGTGCATCCCTGAAGAAGACTCGTATGACAAAATGTATTTAATGGTGCAGTGTGTAATTTTAAGAAGGATCTTTTGACAGAAATGCTAAATAATATACAGAACTATATTATCAGGGGTGTATAAAGACCTTTCATAAGGAACCATTATGTGTTTATTCCCTTAGAACGAGACCTTTTTATCTACATACACAGAGGGTCCCCTTACATGGAAGTTGCCATTTTGTGCTGCCATTTTTCTACAGAAGCCATTAACAGACATTTTTTTTGTCTCTGACGATGATATGTTTATCTGGTGGCGGCTACCGTACCTTCTCCATGCGTTTCAAAAGCGAGGGGTGAGCCGTGGGCTAAGCCGTTGGTTGCAATTTGCAACCTCACCACTAGATGCTGCTAAAATTTACACACTGCATCTTTTAGTTTGTTTAGTGGAAAAAATAGCAATTCCAAAAAAAAAACAGCATTAAATTGGAGTTTGTGCATATCAAGGACTTTAGAGCGTGACGTAAATACATGAGAGATTACACTATAAAAACTGATGTGAATAGTTTTTCTTGAAAGCAGTTTAAAAAGGACATCTCAAGACTTTTAAAAAGATGTCAAATAAATCTTTGGTGTCCCCAGAGTACATATGTAAAGTTTTAGCTCAAAATATCATATAGATAATTTATTATAGGATGTTAAAATTGCCACTTTGTAGGTGTGAGCAAAAATGTGTCCCTTTGGGTGTGTCCTTTAAAATGCAAATTATCTGATCTCTGTACTAAATGACAGTGCTGTAGTTGGATAGTGCAGATTAAGGGGAGGTATTATCCCCTTCTGACATCACAAGGGGAGCCAAATTTCAATTACCTATTTTTTCACATGCTTTACCAAAACTTAGTTACTGGATTGAGCTTTTTCACATTTCCTAGGTTGATAGAAGCCCTGGGGACCCAATTATAGCACTTAAACATGGAAAATGTCAAATTGTCATGGTATGTCCCATTTAACTTACCCTGGACGATTCCTGTGCTCATGATGGATCCCATCCTGGAGTGAGTGTGGTTCACAATCCCCGTGTTCACTGATTGAAGAAAAGAAACCCGCTTTAATTTACAGTGAACATATGCACAAAAAAATTACGTTTGTGATAAAACTATACAGAATTGTATTAATTTAGACTTAACTAATGCGTATATTAAATGGGTCATGTGATATGTATTTGATGCATTAATCTGAATGCTTAATGTGGAAGTTGCTTAGTTTTTACTATATGGTGTTTTAAGGTAAAATGGTGTTTTACAGTTTTGAATTCTGATGTATCCATATTACTTTATATCTAAAACTCAAAAGGACACCTTAAATATCATTCAGTATTTTCTATTTCCATTTAACTCTCAAGTCAAAACTGTCTTATAAACTAGTCAGACAAACAAGCAATAAGTTGATCAGTCTTACTTTTCAGATTCAAATTAGACCAATCTACCTTTATAATGTAACTGAATTAAAGGTTCTGGCCAGTTTTGAAGAAAAAAATTACAGACTTGAAAGACTAGTCCTAAGCAGTTTATGTAACCAGCCACTGATGTCACTAGGGCTATGTATCGGCAAAAATTCAGGATAGGTATCCCAATACGAAGGCCACAATACGATGCACATCACATCACTGGTCAGTTTTTTATTTTTTATCAGAATTTAGTAACATTGTTATCCATATATTATGCATTAAATAACAAGTGTCGTAACTGTTGTGTTTTTGCCATTTATTTATTACCTTTTGAATGAACATGCTGGTTCCAAAACTTTATTTGCATAATAATTAGCTACCTTGAAAAGTATGTTCGAATCGGTACAGAAGGTGCTGTATCGACGCGCACATCATCAAAATGACAATGTGTCGCCATATCGATATTTTAAACACAGCACTTGATTTCACAGTAATACATGCGTGTATGTGTGAGTGTAAATATCCATACGTGCATGCGTATCTGTACCAAGGGGGATGAGATTGTTGTGGGAGACTGTTGAGCCACTGCCACCAATGACAGTGCTGAGGTCATAGGCTGTAGGCATCCCTGAGAGAGAGACAAAGAAAGAAAGAGAGAGAGAGATAGAGAGAAAGAATGAGTAGACAGTACTTTGTTTGTTTGTGGGTTCTTCAAGCAGCTCATTTATCCATCCCAAACATACAGAATGTGTGATTTATCATTCAATTGTGTTAGAGACACAACTGATTTAAATGTAAGTTCATGCAGCATTTTAAAGGGTGTCAGGCAAAATTTGGCAATATGTTTCCAAGTGATGTACACGTGTACCAGACACAGCCATGCCTTGGCTCATGCTGTAGGTTCCCCCAGTATTCCACATGTTCTCAGAAGGAGAGGTATAGTGTGACCCAGGAGGTGGGGTGGGTGTGGTGCCCGTGTACCTACAAAATACAAGACGGCATAAGCACTGGGGATGCACCGGAATTTCGGCCGCCGAAAATTTCAGACGAAAATGGCATTGTCGGCTGAAAAAACGACCGAAAAAATACGGCGCACCGTTTCTCAGATTTTATCACAGCGCTACACAACAAAAGCACGAATGTGACAGCTGTGTGCAAATAATTAAAATGACACACAAATTCTGTGTGATGCTTCACTGCCTGTGATCACCCTTTAATGTGTCTCTAGCGTCGGAGATCACGCGCAATAACACACACACGTCAAGTTCTGAAATGCAGCAGGTTATCAAATCTAGTTGTTAATGTTCATCGGGTTTGTCAGTAACTGATGATGAAGTGCAGAGTTTTCAGTATCTCATGCTGGGCTGTTATGTGGCAGGTGCTGATGTCACTGTTTTGCTTATGTCAACAGGCTTCAGAGGCCTAAAATGATTGTGTATCTTCATTAAACGTAGTATTAACAAGGCTGCTGAGTTGGTGCATTACTTTACAACTGTTTTGCATATAATAACTTTCATCATTTAACATCATTTAGACAAAAGCTGTTCAAGTTGACTTTTTTGCATGATGAATATTTCAAAAAAAGTGATTATTTTATTGGTTTGTAGTCCAACTCAGATTTATTAAATTAATGAAACTAAAAAGTCTGCTATTAACACAATTATACAAAAACTTTTTGTAAAAACATATATATTTTCAAGTCATTTTCGGTTTTCGGCCAAGTGCATCCAGAATTTTCAGTAACGGCCGAGATTTTTAAATATTTCGGTGCTCACTAATAAGCACCCTTTGACTTCTATGGCTACATCCTCCTAACAGTTTCCTATGTTCCTAATTCATCCACTCACCGGAAAAAGGGGTTCTTGAGATCAAGTAGATTACTGGACTTGGAGCCTGTCTGGTCCACTTGAGCAACAACACTAATGTCATAGCTTTGTCTGTGAGAGAAGGGAAAAACAATTACATTTTAGAAAAGGCAAGTACCACCCTGAAGATGAACAGAAATTGTTTTATTTCATCACCTTTTGTTGGCGATTAATACAGCGGTGCCTGACATTGTGTCTCCAGCCTTAGCGAAGAGAGGCGACTGAAGCAGACAACGAACCTGATACCAGTGAGTGAGGGGTTCTGTGGGAGCTGTAGAGAGCCACACAGTCATCCTATACGGGTAGAGACAGACAAACAACATCATTTATACAATATTCTATTTGCTCCAATCAAAAGACATTCATATGAACCAATGAGTTTGCTCCATTCAAAAGGCATTATAGAAAAATGTTGAATTATATGTAAACGCCCACTCACATAATTGCAAATATTGTTGGCCGTTTAAAGTTATTATGTAAACACGACACACAAAGACAGGTGGAGATAGGGCTGTCACGATTATGAAAATTTGGCTGATGGTTAATTGTCTAGTAGATTGTGACGATTATGACGGTTAACCTGTTTAGGGCTTTGATGATTATGATGATTGTCTGTTTTATTGCTTTGACATTTAATTCTCATAATTTATTGTTTGTTCTTTAAATAATTTTCACACATTGTTGTGATTATTTAAATTAAATATTTTGCTTATCTGGCAGTAAATAATAAACGGCCTATACCAGAACAGGCCTTAAATAGTAGCCAATCATACTAAGGTCATATAAGTACTGGACCATGTCTGTAGTGTCTGTAAAAAAAAATCCTTACAGATCCTTAAGATTAGCATCCTTCACTTCCCTAAATTTGGAATTGCTGTTTTGGAAATTAATGTTTTATGTGGCAGTTCATACTGCTTAAAGTTTTGCATAATTACTTTAAATGCTGTTTTTTCCACTGTATTGAATGGCTTTGCAATTTATCTCGTTACACTGTCAGTTAAGAAGCGCCATCTGATACAATCTCTCTTTTACAGGTGCTGCAGCTCCCCCTTGTGTTTTTTAGAAAGATGTGCAATCATTGCAGTGATCTGAAATCATCACACTGAGGTCAACCAATCGCGATGAGACGATTATTTAATCATTGTGACAACCCTAGGTGGAGATGAGCCACTTATTCTAGTTTTACTGAAATGACAGAACAAACTGCACACGAAAACTCGAAGATGTTCATGTTAAGGGAAAACACCACTGTTTTTCGGTATTTTACTATGTTCTTGCCTAAACTTAGACGAATTAATACATACCTATCTTTTTTAATGCGTGCACTTTTAATCGTTGTACGGCACGTCGTGAATGTGTTAGCATTTAGCCTAGCCCCATTCATTCCTATGGCTCCAAACAAGGATAAATTTAGAAGCCACCAAACACTTCCATGTTTTCCCTATTTAAAGACTGTTACATGAGTAGTTACACGAGTAAGTATTGTGGCACAAAATAAAACTTTTGTTTGGAGCTATAGGAATGGATGGGGCTAGGCTATATGCTAACACATTCACGACGCGCTGTACAAAGATTAAAAGTGCATGCATTGAAAAAATATAGGTATGTATTAATTCATTTTAGTTGAGGTAAGAACATAGTAAAATATTGAAAAATGGTGTTGTTTACCTTTAAATTCATGACCCAAGAATTAAGATTAAAATGCTTAATTTAAAACTTACTAAACATTATTAAAAAATAAAAAAAACCCCACAAAAACTGCTTCAGGGTTCAAGGGATGTAAGTTTTTTTTTAAAGCAACTCAAGTATGAAAAGAAGGGAATTTTTTCCACTTACACTGATCCTATAAATGCCACATCAAACCAGAAAGCCAGTCCATGCACAAGTCCTGAATGCATCATGTGGAATTTGAAGGGAATTTCTATCCTGGGAAGAAAAAAAAGAGAAACAAATATATATGACTAAGATTTAGACTTCCTGTTCTTGTCACGTTCATTGTTGACTACAAAATAAATAATGAATTTAGTTAAATCATACTTGTAAAGATCCTCTTCTTTAGCTTCTAAAAAGTTGACTGTATATTTCACTGATTTGGCCATCAGGATCCTGATATCGAAAGTGTCCTGAGAGAAATGACAAAAGACAGAACACTTAGTTTGCATGTTGAAGATGAAGCATTCAAATGAAAAGAAATGGTTAAATGTAAAGCCTCTTGTCAAGGAGCGAGTAACAAACTCAGTCCTAGCTCAGAGGCTTTCCTGCCTTGGCTTGAACACCTGAAGGATGCTACATCAGCACCCTCTAGAGTCAAACCAGTGTAACTGCAGGTCACTGTCCCAGCAGTGTAACACTATTACAGGCACGACAAATGCCTGCACAGCTGACTACTGCTGGATAAATAGTAACTCACAAAGTGTAAACCTGAAACTCTCTCTCTATATCTATATATATAGTAAATTAGCCTATCAAGCCCAGGAAAAGTAGATAAACATTTAGCCCTACCATTTGTAGAGTCCGTTTAATGTGTTAAAAAACCTTCCTTCACGGATGAACATTCATAATGTTCCTCTCTTGCCACACACAAACAGCACGGCTCAGAAAGCCAGACCGCAAAATATAACCTTTCAGAACTGGCATACAGGCAAGCATACATACCTTACATACAGCCTCCTGTGTTACACTTCAACTAAAACTAATCCAAGGACCATGTTGCCCTTTCCCTTTTTACCATAAACACCCTCACTGTTCTCATTTGGGCTCCACGTGTCTCGTGTACTGATATGCAACTTAACTATGTAACGCAATCCTGTACGCATTTACCCCTGAGCAGCACTCGTCCTTCCTACATAAGTAGACAAATCTCCAGTTACCTACTTCTCTTCCTTTATTCAATACTTTAAAGCAAGGGTTTTCAAACCTTTACAAATCCAAAGACCACCATCACACCTAGACTCTTAGCTAACACAGACACCCAGTTAACATGGACTGAAAGCTTTTTCTTGGTAATAGACTAAAAAGTTTTATTAAAACATTGCATTGAAATATATGTAAATGTGAATATGTATATATGTATATATAGTGGCATTTGGCAGATATTTTTATCCACAGTGGCTTACAGTGCATTACAAAGTAGCCTATACATTTTATCAGTATGTATCCCCTGGGGATCAAACCCATGACCTTTCATTGCTAAAAACCTATGTATTTAACTCTCTAGCTCATGTACTTTCAAACCTTGGCTAATGCAAAAAGCCACAATCACACACACCCAGTCAAGCAGTTATTTAATTCCCTCCTTTTTCATACCACAATAGGCTGTCTGAAGTATTCATCGACTGCAGCTCCTCTCAGCGCAGACAGATCCACACCATGAAAAGATGGCTGATACCTGAAGAACAGGAAAATGACGTTCTGTCAGTATCATCTTAAAGAAATCAGATGAATTATTTCTATGGGCGGTTTCCCGGAGAGTGCTTGTCTTAGTCCTAAACTAAAATGCATGTTTGAGCTGCCTTGATTTAATAACACTGTGCATTGACATATCCTAACATATAGCAGCACTGTTGGTTTGCCTCAAGATGTAAACCTGAAATGTTTTTTGTAGTGATGCACCGATTGCAATTTTCTTGACTGATTTTGATTTTTCTGTAGGTGTGACCTGCCGATACCGACTTGTATCACTTATCCAAATATCAGTTGTGAAAATAATTGCTGCTTCGAGATCGGCTTGCATGTCTGATAAGTAGAGATGGGCAGGGTGAGTTTATTTAATAATAATTTTTTTTGTGGTTATGGCGCCACTTGGAGATCTGACTGTTTAGCGTTACAAGTGCATGTGGTCCACAGTAAAGACTGGGGGCGTGTTTGACGTAGTTTTGCGCAGACCAAACAGCGTATGACATTGGTACCATGATTCAAAAGCAAACGGAGAAGCCTTCTCCCAAAGCACTAGCCATGGGCCGGTATAAGATTCTGGCGGTTTGATAACCTTAAGCAAAAAAAAAACATGGTTTTACGGTGTTGCGGTATTGCCATTCCAACCTAAAGTGTGTTCTTTTTAAATGCCAGGTAAAAAAAAAATCAAGCCTTGAAAATTATAATATGCTTTCAAAAAATATATATATTTTCGTAATGTATATTAAATGTAAACATCAAATTAATTATGTGAAACCCAGCTCATACCTTGGAAACGATATCACAGAACATTTTAGCGTTTTTGAAACCTTGGTATACCTTAAAACCTACAAAGCACACCCATGATAGCACCCCGGCCCGTTCCGCGCAACGCTCCAAACCTCAAATCTTGATGGAACATAAATATATTATACAACGTGCATCTATTTGCAAAACATGCTAGACTTAAACTAAGTTATGTACTGGACAAAGTTTAACTACCGTTGTGGATGCGCACCATCATAACAGCATGTCAGTTAAAGCATAAGGATTCATAACATCTTTTGCTATTATTTTAGCATTTAGCTGTGTCATGCTCTCACCTTTTCTCAGGCAAGATGTTATGTTCGTATGGCTCTCTGGTATCTCTTGACATTTGACTGACCTGCCGATCATGTGTAAAATCTGCCAATTAAGATCTCTACCCGGTCGATCGGTGCATCTCTAGTTTTTTGTAAGGTTTGCTTGGAAAACTACTTGAATGTCCTAAACCCTGTTTGGGAAACTGCCCCCACTGTCTTAATAACTTTTAGTTTTTTACCCTGAGATACTATTATTTGACATCTAGTAAATGACTGCCTGCTTATTTACTCGCATTGTTGTATACATTTGCCATTCCTTGAATTTCACACTGTGCTTAGCCCAAGTGCTCACCAGAAATTGGCCTTAGTGAACTGCTCCATGTAAAGCTGCTCGTCTGTGAAAGGGGCGAGGTGAACGTCTCCAATGGTGGGGAACATTTTGCCTGCAAACACAGCAGAGGTTGTGATAAGTCGCAGAAAACATGTACGATCGGCGCTTTTTATTGAATAAATGCTTCTTTTTGCTTACCGTTGGGCTTGAGGAATTTTTTGGCATGTAGGTAACTTTCCAGCATTCTTTCATTAAACAGCATGTAGCCCATGGGTTCAGAGATGATAATGTCCACCTGCTCAGGTAAAGAAACCTCCTCCACTTTTCCAGGAATGACCACAACACGCTCTGAAAGCCGGTTACTATTCACAAGAACCTGTGGATGCACGATTCATCAATATCAGCACTGGTTTGACTTAACCGAGGCCAAGTGTCGTCTTAAAACCTGCAAATTTGTTTTAAGGCTCATGGTCACCTTACGTGAATACATCTCGAGGTGGTTACCCGGACAGGGATTATCTTAAAGGATTAGTCAATTTTCTTAAAAAAATCCAGATAATTTACTCACCACCATGTCATCCAAAATGTTGATGTCTTTCTTTGTTCAGTCAAGAAGAAATTATGTTTTTTGAGGAAAACATTCCAGGATTTCTCATTTTAATGGACCCCAAAACTTATTAGTTTTAATGCAGTTTAAAATTGCAGTTTCAAAGGACTCTAAACAATCTCAAACGAGGCATAATGGCCTTATCTAGTGAAACGATTGTTATTTTTGGAAAGAAAAATAAAAAAAAGCACTTTTAAACCACAACTTCTCGTCTTCCTCCGGTCCTGTGACTCGCCAGCGCAACCTCACGTAATTGCGTAATGATATCGAAAGATCACATGTTACATATGTAAAAGGCACATTTGCGGATCATTTTAAACAATAAACTGACACAAAGACATTATTTATTATCATTCCACATACAACAATGTCGGAACGGTCCTCTTTCTACACACTTGTAAACACTGGGGTGTAGTTACGCATACGTCATCATGAAGTGAATGGCGTATTAAGTGAGGTCGCGCTGGCGAATCACAAGACCGGAGGAAGACGTTGTGGTTTAAAAGTGCATATTTTTTATTTTTCTTGCCAAAAATGGCAATCGTTTCCCTAGATAAAACCCCTATGAGTTCGTTTAGAGTCCTTTGAAACTGCAATTTTAAACGCATTAAAACTGTTAAGTATTGGGGTCCATTAAAGTCCATTAAAATGAGAAAAATCCTGGAATGTTTTCCTTAAAAAACATAATTTCTTCTCGACTGAACAAAGAAAGACATCAACAATTTGGATGACATGGTGGTGAGTAAATTATCTGGATTTTTTTAAGAAAATTTACTAATCCTTTAAGCCAGGACTAGGCATTAGTTCTTCAGTACATCCACGCCCTCGCGCAGGTTATCAGGTTAATTAGGAAATATAACTAGTTTTAACAAATGTGCCTTATTAAAAACATTACTTGTCTGCATTTTGAGGCAAAACAGAGGGCACTGAGGTATTTTAAGATGTTTTCAGTTTGGACAGCTCTTACATTTATTTTAGTCTAGGACTAGTCTAATTCCTGTCCGGGAAACCGCCCCCATATGTGTCAAGTTTATGTTAATAGAGGAGCAATACACAAGACTGCAAAGTTGAACACATCCTTCAGATTCTAGTGCTGTGTCCAAAATTGTGTACTGTGACAGTACATACTGAATATAGTATGTGCAATACAAATACATTCGGACACACTGCATCAACCATATTTTTTATTGTCATATGACCCGTATGTCCTCTGACCTATGATGTAATCACAACAACCCCAACCATAATTCACTTATTAATTTTTTAACAAATACCTTTACAAGGAATACATTTCTTGGTACATAAATCACTTAAAGAGCCACCCCATTCATTGTTTTCAGGTATTTACATTACATTCACTTTTGGCAGCTTCTCAGCTTGAGTGGCCTTACAGAATAGTAAAGTGTCTATCGAAAGGACTCGCATACTGATTTTTGTCTACTAGATGGTATTTTCAGATCCAGTGTATTTGTTTATTAGGTCATACCTCTGCATGTTGAGCCATTGTGCTGGCCTCCACAGCATAGACTTTACGGGCACCAGCCTGAGCTGCGAAAAATGACAGAATCCCAGAGCCACAACCTACATCCAACACCACCTAAAAAAAAAAGAGAACAAAAGTTGCTAGATCTGCAATAAAATAACCACATCCAAATAACTTCAATAGTGATACAGTGAGAACAGACTTCCCTAAAAATGTCAAGGGTGCTTTTGTGTCAGATTGTTTCAAGTAAACCAGATATTTTTAGAATAATTAAAGCTAACAGTAAAGGTCATAGACTAAATTAATGAGCTTTCTAAAAGAACAAGAAAAGCTTTAAAAGAGAGCAACTATGCAACTTTTTGACACCATGTTATGTCATTTGAATATGCATGTGAAAAATAATTTAGGAAAACAGCAGCAGTACTTTGTCCTTGAAGTCAGTATGGTTTTGGAGGATGGCCCGTTGATATGTTCCAGTTCGGACGTAATCCTGCATCATGTTTTGTTGCTGAGAGAGGTAGCCATAAAACTGAAACAAAAATGAAATACTGTATGAGTGCCACATGATAATATACCACTTTTGTTGACAGTTGAGATAAATATTCCTATTAGAATTACATGATGCATCAAATAACTAATGAATCAAATAATAGCATTTATTACTTTTTCATACTATTTGTAATGTACTAAACTGTTCAATTGACAGCCTTTCGAGCATAAATTCCTCCTTAGGATGGAATTGACTTATCAAGTGATTTGTTGCATGCTTTGGATATAAATGTCAAACACACCTGGAAATACTGTACAGCCGAGGACTCCTCGGTCCTCTCACTAAAGACCGAGTGTTCGCCCCTGTGTCCACGACAATTCTTCAGAAGATTATAAAACGACAAGAAATCTGTCCAACATAAAATCAATGCCACATTAGGAGATGAGACTCTCTTCATTCTTTTTTCCTGCCATGAGTGACATGCAGCAGGCTAAACTTGTGCTTATCTCAATTCATTTGCGTGAACAAATAGCACAAGACGAGTTTTTACCTGCTGGAGATGCAAACTGCAGGAGAACACTGTTACAGCCCAGAGTAATGATGAAGGATTGCTTCCCAACACGACTGCATTCTGTCTCTTGCGAAACTGAACACTTAAACACGCACGTATCCTCATCTGTTGAGGAAAACACACACAGAGACAGATGTTTGTATAGGCATTTAACATTAATAAAATGTATTTATTAATATGCATACGAATAATGACAATGGTCATGTCTCCCGCTGATGTTTTTATCTGAATTCAGTCAACTAAAAGCTAATTCGCACTGTGAATTGGCCTTTAATCTTTAACCCATTATGCAAATCACACTACACCATTCAATGATTTCTGCATTACATGTTGCTGTGTTTAGGAGGGGAGGTGGCACCAAGCAATGGTCATGCCAGGATTATGGATTTTGTAATTTTGTTTCCCAGCTTTCCACAGATTATGCTGGTATTCATTTATATAATTGGGTTGAAAAACAGTACAATCCCCAAATAAAGCTTAAAATGCGACACAGAGGGCATGACTGAAGGATTGAGAGGCCGAGATCTCAAATAGGATGATTGATTGGAATTTAATGTTTACAAATAAAAAGCTTTGCTCTTTGAGCTACTGAAAAGCACCAAAACGAAACTGTTTACACCAGGGGCTTTCAAACTGTGGGTCGGGACCCACTTGTAGGTCACACAGTGGGATGAAATGGGTCATGTAAAGTCACTTGGTTATTGTGGTGAATGATACAAAACAGTTTCATCCTATTAACCACTAAGCAATGGTTGGCACTGCTTATTTCTCATCCTTATTTCTTATATTTTCATTTGAAATATAAAGTGGGTCTTTGCCCTGAACCAAAATAAAATTTTACAGCAATAAAAGTGAAAGAAAAGTGTTAGAAAACTAAAGGGAACTAGCATACCACTGGCAAAACATATGTCTGGAAGAAGCTGAATTACTTCCTTAATGAAGATCATAAATAAGAAGCGTTTATGAGCTCTCTTTTACATGTGCTTAAAATAATGCACAGTACTATGCGTTTAACCAGTATGTTTTACAATTAAGCCCTCAGCATTGGTAAGAAAAACGAAGGGCTTGAACTTGGATTGAGCAATAAAACTTTTCAAAAAAGAAAAGAAAACAAAAGCCCAAGCAATGCAGTTGGGTGTGAATGTTTGTCACGCATCTGTTTCAGTAAAGACATTCATCTCATCCGCGGGGCATGAGCAGCATGAGGTCGAGACAAAAGCCCGTGAGTCTGAATGAACATGCGGGACACTGGGGAGATGGAGGCGGGGGACCCGGTATTGTTCCCCGCAGAACAAAGATGAATGGCCAAACGGTTCTGGCATACAAAAAGCACCGCGTAATTTCATTTTACCCTCTTCTGATAATATAGTATTTCATAGTATGATGTAGTAAAGTGAAGATGTGGCGCAGAACAGTGAGGCTGTGCGCAATTCATCAAGTCAACTCAGCATCCATTCAGCCCACCAACCGATGGACATTAAAAAGGTTTAATTCAACGTAGAATTCAAAGCCTACACAAAGAAAACGTGCAGAGGCTACTTCTAGCTCACTTTTTGAGCATTTCCGAAGACATGAAAGTAAGACTTGAGGTTCAGACTGCGGCTAACTTTATAGGCGCCAATCCACATCGTTTTCACAGTCCTGTTATAAAAGTCTATCCATAAAGTAAAACAATCCCACGCACATGATCTTTATCTACAAACCAGACTGAAAAACACCAAGCTCATTCAGTGTTGAATAATCATTCCTGTTCATGATAGTTAGCTGGATGGCAGCGATCCATAAACAGCTCAACACAATACGAAATGTTTACGGATGCTAACAGGCTACGATCAACGTGGTTTGTGCGGTGCGTGATCAAACCAAACCTCTGCCATCAAACAATTTCACGTGTTTCAAACATCATGCACGGGACTGAATAAAAGCGAAATTTAAGAAACTGACTTAAAATGTGTTGATCCGGTATTCACGCACGCAAGGGCAGCTCAACATGTACACATGCCGCACGCGCATCACTCACATTTGGCTAAGCTAGCGTATACAGCTCCGCTGAGGCCGGGGTACGAAGCATTTAAAAGCCCGTATCTACTTACTGTTTGATAGGCTTATCAGAGCCGCGTCCTGGGTTGTTTTGATCTCCAGCCGCAGAGGCTGCTGCTCTGAATGTCGTTGTATGTCTCCATTGGCGTCTCCGATGGAGAGGAGGCGCACGCCTGAGAACACGGACACCGCCATCTTCGATCTGAGGAGAGGCAAACAGGCAGCTCGCAGCGGCTCAGATCTCCACTGGAGTCTGTGGGCAAGATAGGCCTGACTAACTACTGCCTCCACATGGCCACAGCTTTACTTTCCAGCTTGTTCCGATTTCACACATAAGCCAACTAAGAAAAATACGATAACCACAGCAGGAAAAGTGTGTATAAGTGTAATATTTTGGTAATAAAACAGTCTTTTAAAGTATACTATTGTATTCTGTAGTACTATAATGAATTGATACAGTGTAATAAATAGCATAATTTTTTTACTGTGGTGAAGTTTAGAAACACTACAGTATATAGATTATACTTGGACATTAAAAAAAGCTTAAAGGTGCAGTGTGTAACTTTTAGAGGGATCTCTTGACAGAAATGCAAAATAATATACAAAACTATATTATCAGGGGTGTATAAAGACCTTTCATAATGAACTGTTATGTGTTTATTACCTTAGAATGAGACGTTTTTTATCTACATACACTGAGGGTCTCCTTACATGGAAGTCGCCATTTTGTGCTGCCTTGTTTCTACAGAAGCCCTTACTGGACAAACTTTTTTACTAAGTTGTCTCCGACGATGATATGTTTGTTCGGTGCCGGCTACTGTAGCTTCTCTATGTGTTTCAAAAGCGAGGGGTGAGCAGTGGACTGAGCCGTTTGTTGTAATTCACAACTTGCCACTAGATGCCGCTAAAATGTACACACTGCACCTTTAAGTATACCACAATATTTTTATGTGAGTCATCTTTAGTAAAATCACTAATACATTTTATGCAATTATAAAAGGTACATTTACAAAAAAAACAAACAGTAACATATAATGATTTTTTTTAGTAACATTAAGCAGTGTTTCCTCAACTGGGTGCCTCAAGACGTCAAATGATTTAAAATAAGACAAAACAAGCCAAGATATTAGTGTTGCATCTTAAAGCTCTACAATATTTTATTGGGTAGAAATTGTGAGCGGGGTCCAAAAAGGTTCTTCTAAAGCTATACAACTTTAAACTTTAAAATAGTATTTAATTAACAATGTTTTTTTTTTTAAATACATTTAGTTACTGTGGTACATTGTAAAGCAAGGTAGAGTTTGCCATCATAATATCTTAGCTTACTGCAAAATTGTAGATGTTGCTCTTGTAAGCACTTCTGTAAAATGTTAAACTCAATCCCTGCATGAGGTAAACAGGGTAAAAAGTTATCCAGGCAGTCATGCAACATACAGCTGACAGTAATCAAACCCTTACACAGAAGGGACATTTGCATGAATGTCCAGTGGTTGACTCATATAAAATGAGCTAAACACACATGCACAGTTAGAGTAGATGCAAAAACAGACCAGCTGGTATGCTTTTAATCATTTGGATTTCTTGTACAAACAGAAAAGACACAACACGAACGCATTTCACCGACAAATACAAACACACAGGTATAATTATATTTCTTATGTTAACACTAACATTTAAGAAACTCCAAAATGATGCAAAACCATATACCTAGGGAATCAAGAAAATACATTTGAATGTAAGTACCTCAGCAGTGTTTAGATATAACAGAAAGACAGCATTAATCTTTTATCAAAAAGAACCTGAGATTCAAGATATCTTTTTCCTTCAATACAGCTAACTGGTTATACAGTTAAATATCTTAATTACATAAGATTCATGGTAACAACAGTTCATGTATAAGCCTAACTGCATCAGTACAAAAACAAGGTGTTTCAGTGTTTCTTCACAAACAAGACCACATATTTCAGTGTAAGAAAGATATTTATATTGACATGGCAAACCTGTTGCATAATTGTGGTCACTTCATAAAAAAACGAGACCCCAAAAAGAACCAAACTGGGCACTCTAAACTCTCCCTGTGTCTAAGTTGGACTACCATGCTTATTATTGTTTGGCCATTACCTTAATTAAGGTTATATACATTTAAATGGTTTTCTTCATTAATCATATTTTTACATGTGTGTGACTTCAAATAAAACATTTTAGTGTAACTTGCACGTGTAGTGTTAAAGTAGTGATTCAGCCGTGCTATAGATAGCACCAAGAAAATAGGACTTGGGAAAAAATTCTGCCTTCTAGTGTAAAAATGTAAAAAAGGAATGTTCAGAAGATTCTCCTGATCTCTCTTCATCTTGCCTCCTTGGGGAAAGAGAGAGAGATTTTTATATTTCTGTTAATGATAAACAAATTGTATCACTGAAATTATTGTTAGTACCTCAGAACAGTGCACAAGATTTAGGGGGGCGGAATGGGTTGTCACTGGATGGCACTCCCATAAGTAAAGGATCCCTATTGGCATTTTGAATACAGAATGCTTTAAGGTCGGCTGCAGCTTGAGAAACCTAGATTGAAGGAGAAATGACATATTATAAGAAAATTTCAAAATTCCAATGTTAGTGAAATCTATCCTTCAAACTAAACATTGGGCTTATAGCTTTTGTGTAAACAAGTGAACACACTTCCTGCTGTTTTGATGTTTAGAATTACATAACACATGACATATGCTTGACATTTGACATTTTTTTCCATTGTGAAATATCCCTGAAAACTATTCACTGGAAACCTTCACCAAAAACCTGCAAATTCGCTGATATTTATTAATTCTCGTGTCATCCCAGATGACTTCCTTTATCCAGTTGCACACAAACAAATACATTTCTATTAGAATGCTGCGATATTATCTTCTTAAAGGGAATAAAATGACAAAGCATAAAAAGCACATATTAAAGTAAACCAAATGACTCTACTAGTGGGTTAATATATCTCTAAAGTGAAATAATGGAATTTAAGGGAATTGTTTAATATTTGAAGCTTATACGTTTAAGCAAAACCGAAATATAAACACACAGAAACACACATTATCAAATATCTATAGTTCTCGCATATCTCATGACTAGTGAAAGTTAAGACTAGTTGTAATATGCATGTTTCGTCACAAGATGCAAGGAGAACCAATGAGATTTAATGTTACCGACGTGCTGCCATATTATTTTAACTTTTGCAAAATAAGCTTAAATATTTATACTTTTCTCTCACAAACCTTTTTCTCTCTCAAAAAGACATAATTTATACCACAAGAGTCATTTGGATTACTTTAATGATAAATATATGTGTTTTTTGAAGCTTAAAAATGAAAGCATGTTATAGTTTGTGTTCAACTTAAGTAATCAAATCATTAGGCTTGTTCAACTTCATATGGCTCGCATGAACGTACAAGCGGATGACGTCAAAGTACCGCGAGAGCGATTCAGAGCGACTTCTATGTATCATTACTCGAATCGCTCTCGCGGTACCTTGGCGTCCAACAACCCCATATATATATCTGGTATGGCAGAAAAACGGGTACTTGACTTGTTTGGGTTACTAGTACTTTAAAATGCGACAACTTGCCTCGCTCTCCCCATGACACTACAGTACTTGCATTTATACACATGCGCAGATAAAAAAGGTTTGTAGAGCGCTCTGTTGTTTATTTCAGAAAGCATCACGCGATCTTTATTTAATCCATGGTTAATTTCAGAACAAATAAAGCCTTGTGTTTTTAAAGATATCGGTTTGGGGGCAGTGGTAATTTGTGGCTACTAATACGGATTTAGATTTTTCGACCAACAATTGCGCCACTGTGTTTCTCGATCAACAAAGAGCTTTACTGTTGCCTTCACAGAGTTTTCAAATCTAGTTAGACTGCAGCACGAGGAACAGTTTTGAGATTTTGTACGGTGGCATAACTGTAATACACAAAAACAAATTAAAAAACGTCTGCTACGTTTGATCAATTTACACACAAGCTGTCACTAGGGAAGGCGTAGCCTTGAAACAGCTGAGAAAATCGACGGTGATTGAAGTTTTCACGCCAGGCAGGCCACGATGTAAGCTGTCATTGAAACCAAACAGCTGTAATACATGACACAACATTTGTATCAAGTATTTTTTAATAGATTACATGCTTAAAATATGGTTTAAAGAATACACGGGTAGTCCCAAGAATCAAACTTTGCAGAGAGTAACTTTCAGCGGTGAACAAGAAACAAGTCTGTCAAGTCACACCCTGTTCGCTCTTCATAAACATTTCCAATCTGTTTCCTTAAAAACTCACCTTAATCCTGCGGATGCTTGCTTCGAGTCGCAGCTGTTTGACGGTTTTCTGTAAAGCCACCAAGCTGCTGTTTGCGCTGTTATTTGACATGTCTACTGACAGAAAGACGAAAGTTTCAACAATGTCAAAACGAGAGTGACTTCGGCAGTAACTGGCTCAACGGCGCCCCTATCGGCAAACATGTGCGAAGCTTCATAAAGCTGCAGCGCAACTTGTCCTTACAACGAACAAACATAACAATTAATAGTATTAACAATTAACATTAAATAATGTAATGAAATAAAACATATGTAAGAATAATATTCATGAGGATATCTCTTAATCAATAACACGCATACTGTTTTTTTTTAGTTTCTTTCAATAAGCTATTAACATGTATACAAAGACATTAAGTTCACCCAAAATTGAAAAACTGTTTTCATTTTCTTATCCTCATGTTGTTCTGAACCTTTATGATTTTTTTAGCTGCATGCTTAGCATCATTAATCAAAATATTTTATTTTGTGTTCATCAAAAAAAAAAAAAAAAAAAAAAAAATCATACAGGTTTAGAACATGATGATGAAGAAGATGATTTTTGGGCGAACTATCCCTTTAAATGTAGCATACATAACAGTAAATTTAATTAAATTAGTGTTAATGCTAAATATAGCATTAATTTTAAATTATTAAATAAACAATCAATTTAGAATATGCTTTTATCCAAAGCAACACATAAGGAAGCATTCAATATCTACTTTCTACAAGAGCTAACAATGTGCATAGTTTACAAAGCTACGTTGACAAGTAGGAGACTAAGATCAGAACAGAACTAAAGAAAATCTTTTTTTATATATAATGCTAACATTACACTACTTTTGGAAACATTTTGCTTTTCCACAGCGCCATCTAGTGCTCATGCGCAGTCTCGCATGGGATTTCGTCATATGACTGGAGTAACTTCACATCCGGGTGAACACAGGGGTCGTGTGAGGGTTGCTTATCAGAAACATGTTATTGCAAGTGAGTATAAAACTGCGCTCTGAAAATAAATATGAATGTACAAAATTGTACTAATTATGTAAGTCAAAACAACTCCCGAGTAACGTTAGTTTTTGAAGTAAGTTAGTAATGACATTTCCCGATTAAAACACCTGTTCTGTGTAACTGTTTACAGCTCTTTTCCTAGTATTTTTTTCTGTTATATTACATGATCTTATTTTTTTTGCTCAAGGTTATTTTAAGAAATAAGCTTTTTTTTAGGTGTAACAGTAATGACAAGGTCTAGCTACTAAGTTACCATATCCAACTAACGTTACCTTGCACAAAATGGCAGAGATCCGTTTTTTTTTACAATTGGTCATTATTTTTTATAGAGAGTTTTACAATGTGGTGTTTCTACACTCAAAGGGATTCGCTCCATTCATCAGACTTCATTATTGAGAAGTCCACTCATACCTATCGTTGTGGAGCAGACGGCAAGTTTATACGTTTATCTAAATATTTTGCTTGATTTCGACCTTGATACAAATCTTTTATATACACTAGTCAACATTTGAAGTGGATCAAAACCTTTCTTAAAAATTGTCTTAAAACCAATACCGTTCTTGTCTTAGGACAACTTTGATGGACGTTTTTGATCCACTTCAAATGTTGATTACTATATTTTATATCAGCGTTAGATTTATGTATTTAAATGATTAATGTAAAAGTAATGAACTCTGACAGCTTTGCAACACATGGTCTGTTTCAGGGACGAGGAGAGCGCGCGTATGACATCTACTCAAGGCTACTCAGAGAGAGAATCATCTGTGTTATGGGTCCTGTAAGTAAATTGCTAAGACAGACCCACAGTAGTATTGTTTTAAAAAATACATTTCTTTAGTTTTCTTCTCATTCTGTTAAAATGTTTTTTTTTATCTAGATCGATGACACAGTGGCCTCTCTGGTTATTGCTCAACTACTTTTTCTCCAGTCAGAGAGCAATAACAAACCTATTCACATGTACATCAACAGCCCTGGTGAGAGTAACATAATTCTATTGACGGATACAAGTTTGTATATATATATATATATATATATATATATATATATATATATATATATATATATATATATATATATATATATATATATATCATAAATAAAAAAAAGTATTTATTTAGCAAAAGCTGTAAAATAGTATTCATCTATATTCTTCAGAGAATGACTTTCAAAACACACTGGTGCTGTTTTTGCATGCTTTTTCTGTCTATATATACTATTTCCTTTCTTGCATATTGCAGGGGGTGTAGTTACAGCTGGACTTGCGATCTATGACACCATGCAGTATATCTTAAATCCCATCTCTACCTGGTGTGTGGGCCAGGCTGCCAGTATGGGCAGTCTGCTGTTGGCATCAGGAACTGCAGGCATGAGGCATTCACTGCCCAATGCCAGAATAATGGTGCACCAGCCTTCTGGAGGTGCAAGGGTGAGTATAAATTTAAAGAACTTCTGGGAAGAGAATTACAAGGTTGCAAAAAATTTAAACACTAATTTATTTATAAATACAGGGGCAGGCAACAGATATTGCCATCCAGGCAGAGGAAATCCTCAAGCTGAAAAGACAGATCAACGTCATCTATTCGAAACACACAGGGCAGCTTTTGGAGACTATAGGTAATTGTGCTATTGCATGCAGGGCTTTCTTTATTGATCAAGTTTGTGATTATGCCTAAAGTCTCAATCTAATTATGAGATAAGGAGCATCAAAGTTTGATTTCACATTGATTTTGTTAAACTTTAACATGGCCATACTCAGTCAGTATTAAAGATATTAAACGGGGTACCCACGGGTCCATGAAATCCTTGAAAGTTTGTGAATCTGGAGGGAAAAATTCAAGGCTCTGGGATGTTTTTAAAAATATATAAGGTTATATTTTCACATTTTACATGATATATAACGATTTTATGTAAAAAAACAGCCAATCACACAAAATGACTAGCTAGTTTTCAGTATCACTTTTTTATGTTGTCCTCATATAGAGGGTGTGATGGAGAGAGACAGGTACATGAGTCCGATGGAAGCTCAGGATTTCGGGATCATCGACAAGGTCCTGGTTCATCCTCCACAGGCTGGGCAAGACGAGCCAGAACTTGTTCAGAAAGAACCTGCCAGCCCTGCGAGCACATCCGCCTCCCCTCAATCACAAGCCTCGGAGCCAGGAAAGCCTGGCAGCACCCCCACCTCCTCCCACAAACCTGAACCCTGAAATAGACTCCATGCAGGAGCAAACTACCATGTAACTAGTTCAGCATCTCTTTTGGGAGATGCCTTGGAGGATTGTCACCAGCTCACACATCTGAAACCTGTGACATTCTTTTTTGTATTTGACATTTTTATTAAGTAATGTCAGTAAGCATAGGCTTGAGAAGCAGTACCAGAATCTGGACCACCTTACAGATGCAAATGTGGAGGAGCATGGATGCCCTCATATTTCTATACTGCACAAAAACATATTTTTAGCAAGACATAAGGTAACTGGTACACCAACTGGATAGGAACACAATATTGTGCAGGGTTTGATGTCTGGGTATTTAGAATGTTTGCGCCACAAATATGCTATAATATGTGCTTGCCAGTATAAAATAATTTGAAGCAAGACATTTTATAGCTATTGTTCAAATAAATCACATGAAAATTGATTTCCCTTTCTAGAAATATTTGTATCTAAATAATGAAATATAGGCCTGGTTTCACAAACAAGGCTTAGCATAAGCCAGGGCTATGCCTTAAAGCAACACTATGTAATTTTTTACCTTTAAAGAATGTCTCTAAAATTATTTCAGTGATAGAACAGCTTTTAACTGGAAAAATTATACTGTTGCTGCAACCTGAGCAGCCTCCTAGCTGCTACAAGCACACTCTGAAAGTGGCGGTGGAGGGTAGAGCACACAGCCCCACCCCTCCCCCTGCCTGCAGAAGAGTGTCTGATACCAGGCACTGTTGCGCTTTTCAACCACATGGGGGAGCTGTAAGTCATTTTTACATGGAAACTACATAGTGTTGCTTTAATTAAAGGGGACATTTCACAAGACACCTATAAGATGTAAAATAAATCTTTGGTGTCTCCAGAGTACATATGTAAAGTTTTAGCTCCAAATACCATATAGATTACTAATACTTATTATAACATATTAAAACTTCCACTTTGTAGATGTGAGCAAAAATGTGCTGTTTTTGGGTATCCTTTTAAATGCAAATGAGCTGATCTCTGCACTAAATGGCAGTGCTGTGGTTGGAAAGTGCAGATTTAGGGGTGGTATTATCCCCTTCTGACATCACAAGGGGAGCTAGATTTCAATGACCTATTTTTACATGCTTGCAGAAAATGCTTTACCAAAACTAAGTTACTGGGTTGATCTTTTTCGCATTTTTTAGGTTAACACAAGCACCGGGGACCCAATTATAGCACTTAAAGATGCAGTGTGTAATCTCTTGACAGAAATGCAAAATAATATACAAAACTATATTATCAGGGGTGTATAAAGACCTTTCATAATGAACCGTTATGTGTTTATTACCTTAGAATGAGATGTTTTTATCTACATACAAAGAGGGTCCCCTTACATGGAAGTCGCCATTTTTCTACAGAAGCCCTTAACGGACAATTTTTTTACTAAGTTGTCTCTGACGATGACATGTTTGTCTGGTGGCAGTTACCGTAGCTTCTCTATGTGTTTCAAAAGCAAGGGGTGAGCAGTGGACTAAGCCTTTGGTTGCAATTTGCATCCTCACCACTAGATCCTGCTAAAATTCACACACTGCACCTTTAAACATGGAAAAAGTCAGATTTTCATGAAATGTCCCCTTTAAATTAGGTTGATAGAAAAATGCCTTACACGTTCTGGTGTGCATCTTGAGACAAAACCAATGACACTGACACATTTTTAAAATTAGTCTGAAAAATAAATTCTTTTCAGCTCAAGCATTCTTTTTAATTTGGGACTGTCTTGTTATATGCCAAGTTTGTAGTTTACAATTTTTAAAGTAGATTTGGCAAAGTTAAGTTTATCTAGCACACACATACAATGCTTCTTTACATGTCCACCAACAGATAATACAATGCTTCTTTACATGTCCACCAACAGATAACACTAAGCTCTTATGATCAGTATTGCAAAATAAGTAGAACATACAAATTATGTGTATATAAAGTATCCATACATAACACTTTCAAGTATCACAAAAGCCCACTATTTACTGTAGTTTAGATAACTTGTAGGATCCATTTTCTGACCTTCTGAACGGAAGTTCCTTTGGACTTACCATGTATATATTTTAATATATTTTAACAGCAAATTATACATCATTATAACAATGAAATATGACATATTGTACTTGTACATCTACATCTTATCTCAATGCTGACCTCTAGTGAAAATTTGAAATAAATGAACAGAGTAAATCTTTATATATCTATGTATAACTGGAAATCTTAAACTAAGTATTATTGACCAAATGTTGTACCGACCCTAAGTAACTGTCATGGTTTTTATACTGGTGCATTAGACAAATCTAGGAAATGGCTGGCCCCTCACATAATGGTGCACTCCGTCCATCCCTTTTTTTTGGTAGTGGTGGCCCAGCGCAACCAGCTAAGATTGCTATCTTTGTAGGGGGGATAGCGCAGCACGTTGATGCGTTCCAGTCCCCAGCCCCTCAGCATGCAGCCGCGCTTGTGACTGAACGTCTCAAAACCCCAGCGGCCGTGGTAGCTGCCCATCCCGCTGGCACCTGCGTCAACAAGCACTTGTTAGAAACATTTCCCGGATTTAATGCGTTTTTTAATGCATTTCCACACTTACCCACTCCTCCAAATGGTAAACCAGGAAGGGACATGTGAACGATTCCATCATTGGAACAGAAGCCTCCACTGCTGGTTCTCTCCAGAACTGTGGTCACAATCTTAAAAGGAAAAAATACGCATCTATATAACCATTACTTTACACGTACACTACACTATTACTCTGAATAGCTTTTGTTTTACCCTCTATACCTGAGACTCATCAGAGAACACATAAAGTGCAAGCGGCTTTTCTCTTTCATTGATGAAATCAATCCCTTTTTCGAGAGACTTTATGGTCAGTATAGGAAGGATGGGGCCAAAAATCTCCTCTTGCATTAAAGCATCAGACTCCTGCACATCCACGACAACAGTGGGGGCTATAGCCAAAAAGAGATGTTGATAGAATTTAATCTCTGCTTTTATCCATCAGTCTGGCACTGTGTAGTAATCACACCCGGTTTACTCACCAATGTACTTCTTATCCCTGTCACTCTCTCCTCCAATCGCCACCTTTCCCTTAGACTTATTTAGCAGCTCAACCAATCGGTTCCAGTGTCTGTCTGTCACAATACGGCCCAGATCTTCGCTTTTTTCGGGCTCAGATCCATAGAAGATCTCCAGGGCCTCTTTGATAAAAGGTAGCAACGCTTCCCTTGTCTCAGCAGTGCATAATACATAGTCTGGAGCCACACAGCTTTGCCCTAGGTTGAAAAACTTGGCCCACACCAGCCTTTTAGCAGCAGCTTTCATGTCTATCCGCCCATGTATCAAACATGGGCACTTGCCACCAAGCTCCAGAGTTACTGGAGTGAGGTGCACTGCAGCTGCTTGGAGTATGCAACGGGCCACATTCTGAGAGCCTGAAGAAGCGAGGAGTAATAATTTAAAAAAATGCAACTTTTATTTTTGGTCCCTGATAACAATAAAACCTCCTACCTGTGTAGAAGATATGATCAAATCTATTCTCCAGCAATGACTTGGTCTCCTCTGGTCCTCCACAAACGACAGCATAACAGTCCTACAAGACAAAAAACAAGCATATTCGCAAGAGAAGAATTGCAGACAAATCCCTTGCAGCCTATGTAATAAAACCATGAGATCATTTGATTCTTCCAAAGAATTACCTTGGACAGATACTTAGGAATGAGTTCAGAAATAAGTTTTTCAGTTGATTTACTTATTTCGGACGGTTTCAGTACCGCACAGTTACCTGACAAAAAGACATTAGGTAAAACGTACAGCAGATGTGTCACAAGGGCTGAATGGCTATAGAAATGTTTATGGTACCTGCAGCAATGGCACCTATCAGAGGTAACAAAATAAGCTGAAGAGGATAGTTCCACGCTCCAATAATCAAAACAACACCAAATGGCTCCCGGCGTACAAAACAGTCATCTAGCTTTGTTGCCTGAAACACAAATACATCCTTTATAGCTCATCTGCAGTCATAACTCCAATACCTGTATATGTTAATGATGCAACAAAAAATATATTGTGAATATATGATGTGTTGTGTAAATCTTACCAAGTTTTTGTCCACATAAGAAGGCTGCATCCAGGTGTGCAAGTTACTGATTGTGAGGCAAAGGTCATTCACAACTATTTCAATCTCCGAGAGCACTGCCTCAAACTTCGGCTGTCAGACAGATGAAAATATTGCAGTTTTAAACGTGTGTGTCAAATTTAAGATAAGTAAGTTACTGTGCATGTTAATACCTTGGCAAGATCTTGATGTAGTGCTTCTAAGATCTGTGCTTCATTGTCTTCAAGCATCAACAGCATGGCCTTTAGCTGAGTTAACCGGAAATGGGCCGGGAGAGTCACTCCGGAGCGGAAAGCACCACGCAGCCTCTCCACCACTTCTTTATGGCTCTCCATTGTGAAAACACCTGTGTTTGCCTGTGGGGGTATATTGAGAACAAGTGCATTTCAGAATTTCTGTACAGATTAAACTTTAAGATGTTAAGAAATCATTGAGAAGCCTGTTAGTCCTTTCATATAAAATAGGGATTGTTAGACCAGTGTTTACCAAACTGATGGTTCGCAGGGGAATTGACAGAGTTTATTTCAATAAAGAAAAAAGAAAATTACCAGATGAGGGGCCAAAACATATACTTTTAAAGTACTAAAAACAATAACTATGTTAAAATACTAGTGATTAAAACGTATTAAAAATAAATATTTTTGAAATAAAACATTAAAATGTGCTATTAAATTATTAAAATATTTACTCAAAATCTCATTGGGTACTTCAAGTAAACAATTTAGGTCAAAGGGATTCGCCTGACAATAAAATGTTATTCCTCAAGGGGGCGCGAGGAGCCCATAAATCATATTGTCAAAATGTCTAATGGACATTTAAATATCAGTATGTTTATTGCCTTAATAAAAAAAAATTGGTTAAAAAAACCCGTTAAATCGTTTAAACATGTTAATGTTCCGAATTGGCAGTTCACTATTTTAAAGTATTTTAACAAATCTTTGTTACGGTCCAATTGCAGTTGTGCTCTGGAAAATAATTTTTATTTAAATGTATCTGATACATTGAAACGTTAAAAGGATTTACATTTTAAACACCTAGTAAATAGTTAAAATTATAAGAATTATATTATTTACACGACAAATGATTTCGGAGTGATACAACTTCCGGGGTGCGAAGCCTCGCCCATCTCTATGATTGACATTTATAATAAACTACAAATCAACACGTCGTCTTCACAGAATGTTTTCGAAGAGTTAAACGTGACTATTAAAAACGTTCAGCTTTTCCTTGAGTAAAACAGTTTATTTTCACGAGCACAAGGAAGTGGGGAGCTTGGTATGACGCATAATAAATGTCTCAACTACGCATATTAGTTTACAGAGTTAACAGAGTTTTTGTTTACCTTTCGCTTATAAGCAAATCTCTTAACAGGGCACTATGAAACGGGAATTGAAGAACAGCTTCGTGAAACAAACACAACGCATGCTTTCAAAACATTTGTTTACCAAAGATCGGCTGTTTATCCAAGTGCTACTGATACAAGTAATAGAGATTTTACACAGCCAAAATAATCTTTTAACTTACCTTGAGAGAATAAAGCAACTTACAGCTCTGTGTATTTCACTGTAGCACGTGAAGAGAAAAAGTAGTTCCGGGTTTTTCTTTTTTATTCAGCAAATTCAAGTTTGTCTGGTTTGTCATTAGCTCAGACTGCTGCAGCTCGAAAAACCTGATATTGCATTAACTTAATAACGAAACATTTAAAGACAGCGCGATGAATAAATACAAAAAATGCATGTAAAAACAGCATGAAAATACAAGATAAAGTGAGGAATCTGCAGCTTCTCAGAACAAAAGTTCACCACAACCTTTGCAGGGATTTATAAAAAAAAAAAAATCTAAAACCTAAAGAAAACTCGTTTCTTACGTCAGGCCATGCAGACAGCTGTCTATTAAATAAAACATTAATTTATTGTGTAGACAGCTGGTATCAAAATAAAATATATTGGGATGGTTTCCAGGACAGGGATTAGACAAAAAAAATTTTTAAGAGCTGTCCAAACTGACAACAACTTAGACAGACATATCTTAAAATACATCAGTACTCTTTGTTTTGCCTCGAAATGCACACAAGTAATGTTTTTAGTAATGCATGTTTGTTAAAACTAGTTATATTTCCTAATTAATCTAAGGCTTAGTGCTGTTTTAAGATAATCCCTGTCCAGGAAACCGCCCCATTTAATAATAACAAAATTCAAAGATTTTTTATGACAGTGATGGATAGGTTAGTTGTGTAAAATAACTAACTGGAGTAGGCCTATGTTACATTTGTTACCTTGTATATTTAAATTAGATTTAGAAAGATTATTGTATTCTTACGCATGATATGACTGAGATATTTTCCAGTAATACTGTACATCTGTTAAGCACAGGTGCATGTTGCAGCTGTTAATGTTTTGGTTAACAAAACTAGTCAGTTTAATGCTTGAAAGGTTCAGTAGTTTCATATGGTCCTTTCACTGGCCTGTAATAGGCTTTTAGGCTTATATTTGTATTTCTTAGTTTCGGGTATTTCCCCCAGGGAGTTTCTGGTTGAAGTGTTCTCCATCGAGTAGGCATATTTTGGTGTTGTTTGTATGAGTGCTTTATTTCAATGATGTGCGGTTTGAACATTATCATAACAACTTACATTTGAAATGCTGCTTCATTGTTTCTATTAAATGACACAGGATGCACCTGATCTCTCTCACTCACAGGCCCAAATATTTTTGTTTGTTTCTTTCCATTTTGCCTTTAATAAATTATTGAACTTTATGAATTGGCCATAAAAAATATATACGACATGCTTTTGCATCTAGTATCTAGCATCTAGCAATGCTGAATGATGCCATATAGTGACACATTGACGCTTACAAGATAAGGAATTTATTCCTTTTACTTCTCTTCAGCTTAAAATCACATCAAATGAGTCCTTTCCTAGTTCCAACAGATAGCAGCATTGTCATCGTCCAAAATGGTTTTATTTTACATTCATGCATCACAGAAAAAATAGGAGTTGTACGTCAACAATTTATACATAGTTTTCCACTATTCTTGTCCATCCAGGATGTACAATAGAGCCTGTTGTTTCACCACAAGACTGTTTGGAGTGACTTAATGTTTGTACACCAGCTGTGGTTTATAACATTTGGGATTTTAAATGCCAGCGGTTGTTAAACCTTTACAGATATTTTGCAGGTAACTTACCTAGTCTGTGAAACCCAGCTGACGTCATTTATTTATTTATTGTTTTTCACTTAAAACCTCTTACATAATGTAAAGAAAATATAACCTTGATATCTTGACTTGAGTATTTATTTAAGGCCATGCCAAAATCAATCTAAAATCAATGTTTATGGATTCATGGCTAACCCCCCTGCAAAAAAAATAAAAACAGTTCTATAACCATAAAACGGGTTTACTGGCTTGTCATCATATGGGAACCTAGTGCTATACTTTAGTACTTTAGTGCTTTTTGTGCTATTTAGCACTATTTTTTCCACATAATTAGATTATGATATTTCAGTATGGACTAGGTTAACTGACTTATAGACTTAACCCTGTGAAAGTATTTGTCCCAGAAAGTCCTTTTTGTTTGTATATTTAACTTATAAGCACTACTTGGCAGGAAACCCATAGCTCTGTGGTCTCTGAAACCTGCGATATGTTCTTTGACCTCTTTACCTCAT
Organism: Misgurnus anguillicaudatus; assembly: GCF_027580225.2. Classification (NCBI taxonomy): domain Eukaryota; kingdom Metazoa; phylum Chordata; class Actinopteri; order Cypriniformes; family Cobitidae; genus Misgurnus; species Misgurnus anguillicaudatus. The sequence goes on from NC_073355.2 coordinate 23,684,686, forward strand.
AATTATTTATATTTTAAACCAGTTAAAACCACCAAAGCATATAAACATTCTCTCAAAATTCAGTAAGAAAAATCTGTAAAATTTTAAACATCAGGATTAGGAACACGTGTCTAATGTTTAATGTAAATGGAGTTTGCAGTTTTTTTTTTTAACCAGAAAACATCACTCTGATCTCATTAAACTCTTCCTGTTTTGTTTTTAGGTGTGTCCTACATAGAGCATAATGATCAAGAAACCCACATTTCATTGGTTTATGTGGTTATGCAGATGGTTTTGTCTCTACATATTGAATTTATAATAGTGGGAACAGGAAATTAGACAAATTAGAAATTGTTGAATTACATTTTAACTGAAGCAAGCTGTTTCATGATTTAACATTGTGCAGTATATAGATTTATTCTGTTATGCGTATAGGAAAAATACACATAACAATAAAATCTTTTTTTTTTTGTTGTTATTTAAAGAAAAATGCAATGTCATTCACCCTATCTTAAAATCCTTTAAGATTTAACTTTCGTCTTTGATGTTACATTTCTGTTAATGTCACAGTAGGATATCTTTTTATTGTTTTATTTGGAACATCATCACAATATGCTGCACTATTGTGGTTTTGTAAAACACAATTGTGTTGTATTGTATTGTGTTTTTTAATATGTTTTATTATACTTAAATAACGTGGAGCGGCTGCTTTCAAATCTTCCTATGTCAATACTTACTGAGAAATGACAGCTTCTGTTTTAATTTGATTTTAGTGCCTGCAGTTCTATGATACAGACTTAAAAGTAGTCACCATAAGGCACAATTGTTTAAGATAAGAACTCACCAGAGATTCAAAAAACATGGTAGATAGTAGATAAAACTTTCAGACACACCCATATATACTAGAAAGAAAATGACCAAAGCTGTCACTGGGAGAGTACCCTTCAAAAAGTCATAATAGTATCATACTTGTATCAAAATGTACTCTAGGTAAAATGTGTAGCCTACTGCGTACTATCCCAGTGACATTTCGTAGGCTATCTTTCTATTCTGAGAGTGTAGTATCTCGTTGCAAACATTACTCTTTAGAAAAGGATATAGTTATTGAATATTTATATGCCAGCTGTGATTTACAACACTTAACATTTTAAATACTTGCAGCTGCATTGCAATGCAGTGAGTGTAGGGAAGATTTGCCTTGAAGGGCCTTCATATTTTGTTCAGGTCAGTTACTTTAACTAATTTAATTAATAATTATTAGTTAAACAGTAAATGCTGGTGCTTTTTAGAACAGACTATATCCAGTAAAAATACAAATGCAGAAGAATGATATGACATGCTGAATCATTTTCACAACAAAATAAAAATTATCTGGTGCTGCAGGGGTTACTGTTGTGCTTTTCTGTGATGGATAAATCTAATCATTATCCTTAGTTACATTTATAATAACATCTATTGACAGCTAAGACAAGTGCAATAACAATGATGCAAATGATTGTCCCAATGATGGCAAAAATATTGGCAGTTAGAGCACAGCAGGCGAACTTCTTGGCACCAGCAACATCCCTCCTAATCTTTCTACCTATTGCCTGTGAATATAGAAATGCAAATAAAAATTTTAACAATTACTATTCAGCTGAAAGACATTTAATACATGAAGGAAAATGTAAGTGAATATATAGCAGATACATTTTCACCTGGAAATTTTGTGTATTATAACCAAGGCTTAACCGGTTCAAGGAACAAAAACGAAAACCAGAAACTTTTGATGTTTTGCAAGGAACAGAAACAAAACCATAAACTTTCCAAAAATATATGTTCACGAGTTCGCACTTACAAATAATTCAGAACAGAGTTATTAATATGCGTATTTGGCGTGCTGTCCGAGGAGAGGGCTCCGAGCTCGTTAATGGCCTGAGCCCGGAGCGCTTCCTGGTGGGGAGAGGGTTCGGGCCTAAGGCTGAGCCCGGAACAATCCAGAACAATCCCCCCCTGTTCTGGTTAGTAAGGTGACTAGGCGATCGTGCGGAGAAGAGAGGATGAGTTGATTTCCAGTCTATATAGGTTTCTGTTTATGCCGATCAGGTGGACACATGATTGCTGATTGTCGACAGCTGGTCGTAGTTGAGATGATTAGGTTATTTGAACATGTTCCTCCCGAACTTTGTTAATAAAACATCATTTCCGGAACAGAACCGTTTATTGAAAATAATGGTAACCGATTAATACCGTTATTTTTTCCGTTCTTTGACAAGATTTCTGTGCAATATGACTCGGTGAAGTTCACTTCCGGTCGTCGTTGACTCATTGGAGAAATGAGAAGCTTGCCACCAGCAAGTAGTTTACTCAAGCCCAAGTCTTTTAATGCTTAATCATAAGAGGTAAATATTGTAGGCTACCAAGTATCTCAAGATGTTTGTTTTTTAATACTAATTAGTGGTGTAACGGATCACAGCTGAACGGTTCGGCTCGCATGCGATTTGCGGATTAATACGCAAATTTAAATATGGTGAAAGTTGATCATTTGCACGTGTTTGCAAATGTTAACAGTTAAGTGATTTTAAACAATTTAATTGCAAAAAGGCGCTAAAGTGCACAATTTTCTGTACGCACAGACGCACATGCGTTTGAATGTGTCCGGTCCAACTCCAATCAAACGTGATTATCCCTATGCTTTTCAAAGATCAGAACTCTGGATGTATAAAATACATTTGGCAAATTAAGCACTGAAAATCAACGTAATTTTCAGTTTATGTGTTTATGCTGCATCTTCTTCCCGAAGCGCCGTTTGTAATTCGTCCTCCGTTTGTGTGTGTTTGCATGTTTAAGTGCACTCAACAAATGTAAGCATGTCAGAATTATAGTTATGCCGCTTAATGTAGCTTTTTTATAAGATAGAGACTTAAGGAAAATTATGTAGACTAATAATTTAAGTTTAATGTCCTAATGATCAGCCTACTTATTTATATGTCCCACAGCTGACATGGAACGTTATTAACCGGTTTGGGAACTTTATTTTTTTGTTCTAACTGGTTCAGGAACGTCAACTTTAGGGTTGAACCGAAAACCGGAAACGTTAAAATACTGTTTCTGTTCGGAACGACCCAATTGGGAAAAAATTCTGGTTCAAAGCCCTGATTATAACTATAGCAATTGACTAGAAATACAAATAAATATTTCAGCTTTCGCCTATATAAAAATGTCTTTATATTAAATAAACCAATGTCTTTATTGTATTATTTAAGGTTATTAATGTTTTACCTTTAAGGAGCATGTCAATGCAGCTGTACCCAGAAGCATGAAGTTGCAGAAGGTGACAGTTATAACAGACAAGCGTATGAAGTCCTTCACCTTCACCTGGACTACACGATGACCTCTTTTCTGTTGCGCGGCTCGGCGTTTTTGGTTTTCTGGCATTTCAATTTCTGACATTTCAATTTCTGGAATTTCATATTCTGTCATTTCAATTTCTGTCATTCCCATATCTGTCATTTCAATATCTGGAATTTCAATTTCTGGAATTTCAATTTCTGGAATTCCAATCTCAAAGCCTTCCATTGTCCGTAAAATTATTTCTTAGATTTACTGACTGATAGACTGAACCCTGTGAAAATATATGTCCCAGAAAGTTTTGTTTTTATACGTGATTTATAGGGCACATTGGCAGGAAACCCAAGTTCTGTGGTCTCTGAAACCAGTGATGTGTTCTTCTACCTATTTTTCTAATAATGAAATGTCTTTTAACACAGTTAAGAACCACAAGTGCCTAATGGCATTAAAACACATTTATTTTACAATATGGTAAATTAAGCAGTATATCTTTAGACGTAAAGCAGTGCTCTATGCAAATATTCCATTTCCTTCTTTTGTGTTAAAGGGTGAAGGAAATATAAACAGATCACTCTAGCTCAGCTCATCTCTAGTCATGTTTAGCTCATATCTCTTTGTGCTGCTGCTAGCAGCTATACCATGTAAGTCTTTATAGCTTTGAAAATTATCATATTTCAGGTGTTTTTATTGCTTTACTTTCCAAGTCACATTTTATTCCAGGTGTCCATTGTGTTGAACTGACTCAGTCTGCATCCATTAATCTGAGGCCTGATCAGACTTTGACTCTGTCCTGTAAAGTGTCTGGATATTCAGTAACTAGCACATACTGCACTCACTGGATACGACAGACTGCTGGAAAACCTCTGGAATGGGTTGGATGGATTTGTTATGATGGTAGCACAAAAATCAGCGATAAACTGAAAAGTAGATTTCAAATTACAAGAGACACTTCCAGCAACACATTGACTCTACAAGGACAGAATATGAGGACTGAGGACACAGCTGTGTATTACTGTGCACGACAGAGCACACTGATCTAAACCACAAGCACTTCTGTTCAAAAACATCTCAGTCTTATAATTCTTATTAAAAGATATATACTTCTTGTCCCCTTTATTAAATTTTTACATAATTCTCAAGATTAATACTAGTGGAAAAAGTATAATTTATGTTTCACAACCTATCAAACCTAGTAAAGTAAACAATCTGTACAATTGTAAACATCAGGATTTAAATTAGGAACATATGAATAATGTATGTTTAGAAATGTAACACTAAATGACATCAGCAAAGTTGTACACCTTATAAATATCACAAAACACTTAATGCTTTTTTTTAGCCATGTCCTAGATAGGGCCAAAATGAGCAGGAAACCCACACATGGTGGTTTTGTCTCCACATACAAGAGCAAACTTACTTAAAAATGTTACTTATATTTCAACTTGACTAAAAAGTATTTTAAATAATTAACAATTTTCATCTGAGGTACAGGACAACCCAGTGTGAACTCTCTCAGCCTGAGTTTCTGACTGGTCTTCCTGATGGCTCTCTAACTATCGACTGTAAAGTCTCTTATTCAGTTACTAGCCATGTTACAGCCTGGATCCATCAGCCTGGAGGAAAACCTCTGGAGTGAATCGGAGTGATCACTTATGGTGGAAGCTTATATTATAAGGATTCACTAAAAAGTTCAGCATCACCGGAGACACCTCCAGTAATACAATAACATTGAAAGGAGATAATAAGACAAAGCTGTGTATTATTGTGCCAGACAACACAGTGACTGAAACAAACAGCCTCCCTATACAAAAACACCATAAAAATAATGATATTTTATTGGATTATCACATGTAAAACAGAATTGACAGGATTACACAAATGTATTGTATTTTATTGTTAATTTACTAAAATTAACCTACAGCAGTGTACCATATTTACATTTACATATTCTATATATTTTTACAAGGGCAAACTGAAATACAATGGTACTATTACAAAACAGACACAGGATGCACCTGCTCTTACATATGAGATCACATCTGTTTCTGTTTTGACTTAGTAATGAAACAGCATTCATGCATACTTTAATATTCATTTTCTATTCTAATTACTAGCGGACACAATAAACTGCATGTGCATGTGTAAAAGACATACACTACCAACAATTAAAAAAATATCTTATGTTTTGTATCCCATTAACAGATTCAATATTAGACAAAGTATGTATCAGTAAATGAAGAAAAAAATGCAGTGTGGTTTGTTTGACCATTTTTGTGATAACTGCACCAGAATCCTTTAAGTGAAGACTTGAAATATCTAGAGATGATGCAAAAAGCATGTTGTAGGCTACATGAAACTGTAAGGTCTGATGAAAATGGACACTGCCTTGTACTATTGTGCAAAACAAGCACAGCAACACAAATCACTTAAAAGACTGACGCATTTGATCCCTTACTACTAGAGGTCAACAGGGGGCAGCAGAGGATGATAAATAGATCAGCATTGACAGGGCGTCATTTCATGAGAATCCAGAGTGATTAGGCACTTTATACATTTTTATTTGCAAGTATCTTCAGGCTCTCAAGATGGATGACAGTGGTGCATGTTCTCACTTATTTGCCATGGGTCTGGAAACTCTGTTGTTTCCAGCACCATCCAAAGATTGATCGAGTGGAATCAGAGATACTCAATTGCCTGTATGTGCGAGTAAGAGTGTTGGCCTGAGATAGCTGGGATAAGTTCCAGGCACTATTAATTCTGTATAAATGGTGTAAAAAATGTCTGAATGGAGATCGATGTAATGTGTGTCTTCCAATAAGTGAAAGTGATGTATTTGCCAATATATAGAACCCATACTTGGATTGTGACCTCTGCATTTAACCCATCCAGTGAATAGTGAACACACACACTGCAAGTCGTAACAACACAAACACTCGGAGCAGTTATTCCTGAAGAGCCCAGGGAGCATAGGGTTAAGGTGCTACAGTCACAACCCACCAGTCAGAGTCTTGAATCGAAAACTTTCGGGTTACAAGCCCGACACTCACCGCTAGGCTACAACTGCAACAATAAACCTTGTTGTTTTACATATAACTACATTTTAAGTAGTTTTTAAACTGGGTTTGATTCTAACACATGCTTAATCAAATAACCAGCAGGGAAAAATGAATGGGATGAGAGATCTCTGATATGACCCTAGTTAAACAGCTTATGCTTTTGCTAAAACTGTTGAGGAAAGAGTTGCTTATTTTTCCAATAACCATGATTAGTTTGCTAAATTTCATGCACACCAGAGTTTAATTTATTCTTGTTTGTCACCCCATTTTCATATGGTTGGTCAGTTCCCCTTTTATTAAATCTTTAACTGGAACTTACATATAACTTTAAAGACATATTCTGCAAACTCATGCATGCAAACCAACTCATGCATGCTGTTGGTTTCTAAAAAAAAGTTTGGTTCATATTTAACCTTGAATATTTGTTATTTTATTCCTGTCTCAGTGTATCACAACTGAATACACATTCTTGACGCGGTAGCCTAGTTTGGTTTACAGTGATCACAGTTGTATTTTTTAATGTGCAAATCCAAAATTCAGCATGCGGTTTCTGATATGAATGTGCCCTGATATTTGTCACTCAGGATTTGAATGTATTTTAACACATGAAAATTACAATTAATCTATATTGACTATTGATGCAGTGATGAAAGGGTCAATAAACATATAGTATTTTTACTTTTTATTAATTATTATTATTATCAATATTGTTGTGCTTATTAGCACCAATGACCTCAAAATGCAAATAAAGTCTGCATCAATCCTCCAGTTTAAATGTGCTCATCAGGTGGAGCTGCATCATCATCATCATCATCATCATCATCAGTACCTCTAAGATGAAGAACACACTCTTACTATTCATTGTACTCTGCTGGAGTCTCTTCAGTGAGTCTCTTAGCATTATGATCTTTTATCTTTTACACTATCTTTTAGTATATTTGTTTTTACTCTGCCCCTTTCATTTATTTTTATCTATTAGGTGTAAAGTGTCAAAGTTTGGAGTCTATTCCTAATACTCCAGTACTTCAAAAGATTGGAGAAACTTTGAGCATCTCCTGTAGAGCAGTAGGATATAATTTTGGTTCGTATGGCATGAGCTGGGTACGACAACCTACTGGAAAGCCTTTAAAATGGATTGGGCATATCAACACTGACACTGGAGCGACACAATATGAGAAAAGCATTGAAGGACGAATAGAAATAACAAAAGACAACAGCAAAGGCATTTCGTATCTGAAAATTTCTGGTCTGACGGCGGAGGATTCTGCTGTGTATTACTGTGCTCGACAAAAACAGTGATACATCTGGTGTTACAGATCAACATAAACTCCAAACAGGCCAAACAACATTGTTACATATGCACTATAGGCAGATAAAACTTCCTCATTTCAAGAGGTGGCAGCACAGAACAACAAATACAGTGAAGACATTACAACTAAAGTTTGTAAAGGATCTAAATTATTGCTTCAAAACCAAACTATTTAATTTGTGATAGAATATTAGTGGGTCATGATTCATATAGCGATACAAAGTTTGATGCATGATAAGGTTGCATATTTACATTTAAGTGTAAATAAATGCATTTCCTTCTCATGTGTTAAATGACAAGAAACCTTTTACTTAATAATTACTGTTACATGAGATAATAATTGATATAACAACGTTCTCGTTTTAATTAGATTAGGCAGTTAACAATTGTATTTCCATAAATTTTATTCATTGAAAAATAATAAAATAAAATAGCAGGTACTAAGTAATACACAGCACCAAGTGTAATTGCTTTAAGAGTTCCTTTATAAGTACAAAATATTTGCATAATTGTATTTTTTTTTAAAGTATGTCAAATGTTTCATTTAATTTGTTTAAAAGTAATACATAATTTTGTATGATGGGGACATTTTAAGTATGTAACATTCACACATCCTGAAGAAACAAGTACTATGACTGTCTTTCTCTTTGTTCATGCAGGTACAATACTACTGAATGTGTCTTTTTTCTGACAGATCTGTTTCATGCCCTAAAGAACTCTAAAGAAAGCTGAAGGGTTAAAATTGGAAAATGTTTGTGTGAAATATGGCTGAGAAATTATACACTATGACATAAATGACTGGGAATGGCTCAGAGGTCATAGGTCAGATTTGTATGTGCTGTGTCATTTAGAGAATACACTTCATATGTGTTTGTAATTTTCATTGAGCAATAATTGCAAATGCAAGCAGAATGTTTTAGGAATTTATCTACAACCCCAAAACAGAAAAAGTTGGGACATAGTAGAAATTGTGAGTAAAAAAGGAATGGAATAATTTACAAATGTCATAAACTTATATTTTATTCACAGTAGAATATAGATAACATATCAAATGTAGAAAGTGAGACATTTTGAAATGTCATGCCAAATATTGGCTCATTTTGGATTTTTATGAGAGCTACACATTCCAAAAAATGTTGGAACAGGTAGCAATAAGAGGCCAGAAAAGTCAAATGCGCACATAAGGAACAGCCGGAGGAGGACCAATGTTTAGGAATAGGATTGTTGTCCTATTCTTGTCTAATACAGACTTCTAGTTGCTCAACTGTCTTAGGTCTTTTTTGTCGCATCTTCATCTTTATGATGCACCAAATGTTTTCTATGGGTGAAAGATCTGGACTGCAGGCTGGCCATTTCAGTACTCAGATCCTTCTTCTACACAGTCTTGATGTTGTAATTGATGCAGTATGTGGTCTGGCATTGTCATGTTGGAAAATGCAAGGTCTACCCTGAAAGAGACGACGTCTGAATGGGATCATATGTATCTAGAACTTGGATAAACCTTTCAGCATTGATGGTGCCTTTCCAGATGTGTAAGCTGGCCATGCCACACGCACTCATGCAACCCCAAACCATCAGAGATGCAGGCTTCTGAAAAGAACGCTAATAACAACTTGGGTTGTCCTTGTCCTCTTTAGTACGGATGAAATGGCGTCCCAGTTTTCCAAAAAGAACTTCAAATTTTGATTCGTTGGACCACAGAACAGTTTTTCACTTTGCCACAGTCCATTTTAAATGAGCCTTGCCCAGGGAAAACGCCTGTGCTTCTGGATCATGTTTAGATATGGCTTCTTTTTTGACCTACAGAGTTTTAGCTGGCAACAGCGAATGACACGGTGGATTGTGTTCACTGACAATGTTTTCTGGAAGTATTCCTGAGTCCATGTTATGATTTCCATTACAGTAGCATTCCTGTATGTGATGCAGTGCTGTCTTAGGGCCGGAAGATCACGGGCATCCGGTATGGTTTTCCGGTCTTGACCCTTACGCACAGAGATTGTTCCAGATTCTCTGAATCTTTGAATGGTATTATGCACTGTAGATGATGATAACTTCAAACTCATTGCATTTTTTCTCTGAGAAACTCAGAAAGCTATTTTTCGCTGCAGCATTGGGGGAATTGGTGATTCTCTGCCCATCTTGACTTCTGACAGACACTGTCACTCTGACAGGCTCTTTTTATACCCAATCATGTTGCCAATTGACCTAATAAGTTGCAAATTGGTCTTTCAACTGTTCCTTATATGTACATTTAAATTTTCTGGCCTCTTATTGCTACCTGTCCCAACTTTTTTTGGAATGTGTAGCTCTCATGAAATAATAATAATAATAATACCTTACATTTATATAGCGCTTTTTCTCAGTACTCAAAGCGCTTTACATATGAACGGGGGAATCTCCTCAACCACCACCAATGTGCAGCATCCACCTGGATGATGCGACGGCAGCCATATTGCGCCAGACCGCTCACCACACACCAGCTTATTAGTGGAGAGGAGACCGAGTGATATAGCCAATTAGTATGAGGGATGATTAGTAGGCCAATGGGCAAGTTTTTGGCCAGGATGCCGGGGCACACCCCTACTCTTTTCGAAGGACATCCTGGGATTTTTAATGACCACAGAGAGTCAGGACCTCGGTTTAACGTCTCATCCGAAGGACGGTCATGAAATCCAAAATGAGACAATATTTGGTATGACATTTCAAAATATCTTACTTTCAACATTTGATATGTTAGCTATATTCTATTGTGAATAAAATATAAGTTTATGAGATTTGTAAATTATTCCATTCCTTTTTTACTCACAATTTCTACAGTGTCCCAACTTTTTCTGTTTTGGGGTTGTATGTAACATTCACACATCCTGAAGAAACAAGTACTATGACTGTCTTTCTCTTTGTTCATGCAGGTACAATACTACTGAATGTGTCTTTTTTCTGACAGATCTGTTTCATGCCCTAAAGAACTCTAAAGAAAGCTGAAGGGTTAAAATTGGGAAATGTTTGTGTGAAATATGGCTGAGAAATTATACACTATGACACAAATGACTGGGAATGGCTCAGAGGTCATAGGTCAGATTTGTATGTGCTGTGTCATTTAGAGAATACACTTCATATGTGTTTGTAATTTTCATTGAGCAATAATTGCAAATGCAAGCAGAATGTTTTAGGAATTTATCTACAACCCCAAAACAGAAAAAGTTGGGACATAGTAGAAATTGTGAGTAAAAAAGGAATGGAATAATTTACAAATCTCATAAACTTATATTTTATTCACAGTAGAATATAGATAACATATCAAATGTTGAAAGTAAGATATTTTGAAATGTCATGCCAAATATTGGCTCATTTTGGATTTCATGAGAGCTACACATTCCAAAAAAAGTTGGGACAGGTAGCAATAAGAGGCCAGAAAAGTTAAATGTGCATATAAGGAACAGCTGGAGGAGGACCAATGTTTAGGAATAGGAATGTTGTCCTATTCTTGTCTAATACAGACTTCTAGTTGCTCAACAACTGTCTTAGGTCTTCTTTGTCGCATCCAGGGGCGTGTCTAGAAGGGGGGCATGGGGTGGCACCGCCCCCCTTGGAATATGATTGGCCCCCCCTGGTGCCCCCCCTCCAATCTTATTGGGCCAGCTAGATTTACTGTCAACCTGAAAATGCCCACCGCACCATTGGACCAGAGAGCTGTCAATCACTGTTTGATTTGAGACTCGCGCGAACGCGAAGACGAAGCGAGCACAGTAGTTGCGCGTTTTTAAAACAGGAGGAAAGAGACACCATGACACCCACCACACCATTGGACCAGTTGTCAGACACCCACCACACCATTGGACCAGTTGTCAATCACTGTTTGATTTGAGACTCGCGCGAACGCGAAGATGAAGCGAGCACAGTAGTTGCGCGTTTTTAAAACAGGAGGAAAGAGACACCACGACACCCACCGCACAATTGGACCAATTGTCAATCACTGTTTGATTTGAGACTCGTGCAAACGAGAAGAAGGAGGGCGCCATGCCACAGACTCAATACTGGCACAAATCAAATAGATTTTCCATGATTACCATTTACATTTTATTTTACTATTTAAAACGGCTTCATGTGCTTTTGCAAGCGCTCAGCAGCGCCTCTCTCTCTCTCTCTCTCGCGTGCACGCTTTCTCACTGCTGCGTGCGGAACCTCGACAGTGCCTCCCTGACACTGAGTGAAGGAGTTCAAAGTTGGCGGTGTTTTCCAACCTGGGTTCATCTGTTGTCTTTTCACGTAAAAGTTAACAGTCAACAGATGTTACTGACGGTTGATCGAGTATTATGACTTAACGAAAGGTTAGTGTTTTCCCCCACACACACCAGTTCTCTGTGCACGAGCTCTCTCTCTCCCTCCCTATGGTGCGGTATGCGCGCGCACGCTTAACAGTATTATCTGATATTTTTGAATTTGCGCTGAATTGTCTGCGCTGTACGCGATCTACAATAAAACTATCACTCGCAATTAAAAGCGCTCATAAACACAATCAGATTAGAAGATCAACCCTGCATGAGACACACAGGTAATCCGAAATCACCTCGTATCAGCTCTTCAATGTAAATTGTATCAGACAATGTTGCATTTAAATTAGGATTTTAGCAGTATAAAGTAACAGCTGGTTGGATTAAACACGAGGTGTTATTGGGTCGTGTTTAGTCACTAGCTTAAACTCTTTCTTGTTGTCTGACAACATATCAGATAATATGTAAAAATAGCATTTAGTTGTGTTAAAATACAATATAGGCTAATAAACAATGAAAGTCAGATCAGACAGAGTAGAAAAACAAATTTTTAAGTAGGCTAATATTTTCCCAAAATCCTGATATGTCAGAATGTAACTAATACCAGCTACACGCAATGTAGATAGCCTACTTAAAGGAACAGTTCACTTAATTTAAATGGTCATATACCTAAACTTGTTTTAAACCTGTATGAGTTTCTTTCTTCTGCTGAACACAAAAAAGAAAAGAGTTAAGAATGCCGGTAACCAAAATCAATTGATGGATCCCATTGACTTCATATGTAGGAACAAAATAACATGCAGTCAATGGGGTTCATCAACTTTCTGGCTACTAAGATTCTTCAAAATATTTTATTTTGTTTTCAGCCGAAGAAAAACTCATACAGGTTTGAAATAACTCTAGGATGAGTAAATTATGACAATTTATTTAAAGTGAACTATTCTGGAACAGAACTGTTGTTTAATCCATGCAAAATACCATCTATATTAGAACATGTGGCATTGCACAAGATTTTGTGGACCATGCTTAATATTTTCTAAACCAGTATTTATTTTCATTAGAATTTTTTGATTGGCCCCCCCTGACTGGTTCTTGGTCCCCCCTGTGCCCCCCCATTTATAAAATCCTGGAATCGCCCCTGGTCGCATCTTCCGCTTTATGATGCACCAAATCTTTTCTATGGGTGAAAGATCTGGACTGCAGGCTGGCCATTTCAGTACTCAGATCCTTCTTCTACACAGTCTTGATGTTGTAATTGATGCAGTATGTGGTCTGGCATTGTCATGTTGGAAAATGCAAGGTCTTCCCTGAAAGAGACAACGTTTGAATGGGATCATATGTATCTAGAACTTGGATAAACCTTTCAGCATTGATGGTGCCTTTCCAAATGTGTAAGCTGCCCATGCCACACGCACTCATGCAACCGCATAACATCAGAAATGCAAGTTTCTGAAATGAGCGCTAATAACAACTTGGGTTGTCCTTGTCCTCTTTAGTCTGGATGAAATGGCGTCCCAGTTTTCCAAAAAGAACTTCAAATTTTGATTCGTTGGACCACAGAACAGTTTTCCACTTTGCCACAGTCCATTTTAAATGAGCCTTGCCCAGGGAAAACGCCTGTGCTTCTGGGTCATGTTTAGATATGGCTTCTTTTTTGACCTACAGAGTTTTAGCAGGCAACAGCGAATGACACGGTGGATTGTGTTCACTGACAATGTTTTCTGGAAGTATTCCTGAGCCCATGTTGTGATTTCCATTACAGTAGCATTCCTGTATGTGATGCAGTGCTGTCTTAGGGCCCGAAGATCACCGGCATCCAGTATGGTTTTCCGGTCTTGACCCTTACGCACAGAGATTGTTCCAGATTCTCTGAATCTTTGAATGATATTATGCACTGTAGATGATGATAACTTCAATCTCATTGCATTTTTTCTCTGAGAAACTCAGAAAACTATTTTTCACTGCAGCATTGGGGGAATTGGTGATTCTCTGCCCATCTTGACCTCTGAGAGACACTGCCATTCTGAGAGGCTCTTTTTATACCCAATCATGTTGCCAATTGACCTAATAAGTTGCAAATTGGTCTTTCAACTGTTCCTTATATGTACATTAAAGTTTTCTGGCCTCTTATTGCTACCTGTCCCACCTTTTTTTGGAATGTGTAGCTCTCATGAGATCCAAAATGTGCCAATATTTGGCATGACATTTCAAAATGTCTTACTTTCAACTAGGGCTGTCAATAGATTAAAAAAATTAATCTAGATTAATCGCATGATTTCATGAGTTAACTGCGATTAATCGCCAATTAATCGCACATTTTTATCCATTCTAAATTTACCATAATTTAACACTTTTCATGTTTTTAATATTCTAATCATATATACATATATAGATGCTTTATGCAAATGTATGTTAACAACAGCCAGTTTACATTTTTAACAGAATCACCAGCCATTGTTTTGTATACAAATTTTCCTTTAAGAAGATTTTTCTTTCTCCATTTTTGTTTGCTGCTGCATCATTTGTGACCTGTGCTGGCAAGTTGAGTCGGAATGAGCAAATAAAAAAAAAATAGTTGTTCATATTTTGACATTCTCTATTAAAACATAGAACAATGCATGATTTGTTGAAATATAACAAAATATGACAGAACTACACGTGTTTGAAGTTGAAAGAGTCAAATTACCACAAAATTACCACATCCATACATTATATTACCACATCAATACCTTAAAATCACTGGTAAAACTAATAGATTTAGCACACACAAAGCAAAAACATCATCAATGTATGTTCAACTTTTTTTCCTTTTGTTTGATTGACATTGAGACAGACTGCTTAAAATCTAAGTGATCTCATATAATGTTACACATCAGACATGTTTACCCACCAGTTAACCAAACATTTACTTAAGACATAACAGATTATAGATCCTACCTGCGTGAATTCTTATCAAAACAGATTTTTGTAAAACTGTAATTTTGTGTAGATGTCTATATATATCCGGGTCGCGCACTCGCGCGTATGTGTGCACGCGCTTCAGATGTCAGTCAGTCAGACTCAGCGTGAGGGGATCGCTTTTGAGTCTTGTCGCTCTTAATAACTCTTTAACATTAATCAGGTACCGAACTTTAATGACTCTCTTAATGACTATTTTAACATCAAGCAAGTCCTGCAGTCTATTTTCTAAGTCATGCATAAAAGCGAAACCAAATGGAATCATAACTCTAGAGTCACACATTACAGCACTGAAAAAGCACTCTCTCTGTGGCAAAAATGCAGGAATATTAAATTAGCAAAATAATTCGGATTGGGTTGCCTTTTGCCCATAGCCACAGTCATGTAGAGGTGCTTGCTTTTATTTACTCGTGTCTACCACAGACATCTGTTCTCTCAGCGGCATCTTTCCTGCGAGTCAATGTCACAGAGCAGAACAAAACGCTGTTGAATTATTAAACAACGGCCCGGTCACCAAGATGCTCCTTCAACCAAACCGTTTTGCGTTAATCTCCGTTAATGAAATTAGTGGCGTTAAAATGAATTTGCGTTAACGCGTTATTAACGCGTTAATTTTGACAGCCCTACTTTCAACATTTGATATGTTATCTATATTCTACTGTGAATAAAATATAAGCTTATGAGATTTGTAAATTATTCCATTCCTTTTTTACTCACAATTTCTACTGTGTCCCAACTTTTTCTGTTTTGGGGTTGTATTAAGATGCTTCAATGTATGATCCAATAAAATCTTTGATATAACAAACTTTATTTTTTATTTACTAACGCAATTGTACTAACCCTAGTTATCCTCTAGACTTACTCAGAACAGAGAATGAATTACAATAATGTGATTTATGCAAAAATGCCCCCCTTCCTTTCGACACACCCAGCCTTATGAGAACATCAGTCAATATAAAAAGTTTAATGTACAGCAGATTATCTCTAATCATGTTTAACTCAAATCTGTTTTTGTTGCTGTCAGCAGCTGTGTCTTGTAAGTTTTAAAAACTATAGTAGTTTTCTAAAATGTTTTCCTAAATGATTAATCTTATCTTATTCCAGGTGTTCACTGTGTTTAACTGACTCAGCCTGCATCCATTAATCTGAGGTCTGATCAGACTTTGACTGTGGCCTGTAAAGTGTCTGGATATTCACTGACTGATAGCAGCTACTGCACTCACTGGATAAGACAGACTGCTGGAAAACCTCTGGAATGGGTTGGATGTATTTGTTATGATGGTAGCACATATCACAGTGATAAACTTAAAAGTAGATTTCAAGTTACAAGAGACACTTCCAGCAGCACAGTGACTCTACAAGGACAGATTATGAGGACTGAGGACATAGCTGTGTATTACTGTGCACGAGAGAGCATACTGATGTAAACAACAAGCACTTCTCTTCAAAAACACAATGAGAAACACAACCCAAACAATGAGAAACACAACCCAAAGTTACATGAACTTAACATGAATGTGTGTTTGGGCCTTTTTGGACACCTGAAATAATCCACAAACATTGTCATTTGATACAAAATGTTTTCTCAGTATTAACCTCACTTTCCTGAGACTTTTGCATTTCAGCAACTGCTCTCAAATGAGGTCATTTTTAAGTCAGTTCAGTAAATCAAGAATAAACTATTTTGCCCTCATATAAAATAGTTTAACATAAATTACAATAATCTCTTCATTCTACTTTTTCATAGATTACAAATTCAGACTTAATATTTGCAAAATAAGTTTATAGATTTTGTTTGTGGATTTTAATCCTAATAATCAAAAGGCTTTATTAAAAACACTGAGGTGATGTCTCTCTAAAATCCCAGCCTTCTTGTTGTAAAACACGTAGTGTTCATTTTTTTTGTATGTAAATGTTTATGTAAACAGTGGGCATGAGTCAGTTTATGTATTTTCCTCTCATCGCTATAGGCAGCGACAAACAGCTTCAGGTCATTTACACTTTAAAGTGCATCATGTTCACTGAAGCTTTACTGCTGCTTCTGGCAAGTGTAAACTGTAAGTAGTTTATTATTTAAATAAATGAAATTGGAATTTTCTGTATGTAAAAAGGACTTTTTCTGTTTTAGTTTATCTATGATTTATCTTTATCCTATTATATGTCTGCTTATTCTGTTATTGTTTTTTGTATTTTCAACAGGCATTCATTCATATGAACTCTCTCAGCCTGAGTTTCTGACTGTTAGTCCTGATGGCTCTCTAACTATCGACTGTAAAGTCTCTTATTCAGTTACTAGCTATAGTACAGCCTGGATCCGTCAACCTGCAGGAAACCCTCTGGAGTGGATCGGGTGGATTGATAGTGGTGGAAGCTTATATTACAAGGATTCACTAAAAAACAAGTTCAGCATCACCAGAGACACCTCCAGTAATACAATAACATTGAAAGGAATCAATATGCAAGCTCAAGACACAGCTGTGTATTATTGTGCCAAATATCACAGTGACAGAAACTAACAGCCTCCCTGTACAAAAACATGATCACTGAAATACATCAGGTTTTCACAACTGACATTGGATTTTAACAACATTTACATAACAATACCCAATAAATAGCCTGAATATTATTAACTGTAAAAAGAACTTTATTATTTGTTAAGGTAGAAAGATTAAATAAAATCAGTATTGTCACTTGTATTATGAAACTTGCCTTTACTTTGCTTTCTTAAAGAGTAGACAGGCGCTCAGGTTGAGTCTCCAACTCCAGCTCTGTATTATGGACAGTCTGCCAAAGTTGTTTTCCTTCAACTCTATTAAAAATATCAGTAACACATGAACTACTGAAACATCAGTAGGTGGCAGTAGTGCATCAGTTTGTATTTCTTGAATTCACATTATTGTGATCCTTAAAAAATTGACCCGAGCTCCAGCATGGTGCTTACCTAATTTTTGTAAACTAATAACTACATGTGAAGCGGACTATGAAGTCTTTAATTTTATATCCTGTTTAGTGGCATAGTTGACTACTAATTTAAAGGTATAGCAGAAGATTTTCTTTTTCCGTGTGGATCATCAGTTGTCAATCATTCTGTTTACGTAAGGCCGTCGTACGTGCTCGTCCCTGTTCGCTTTCTGCACATGTGCACTTTCAGGTGTATATGTGTGGTGGGCTACGGTTTCATCTAATCATTGAAGCTCGCGTTCTCACCATATTTTTTCAAAATGTCTGAGGGTTGCAAGAGTTAAAGTGTTATGACAAGAAGAGAAAGGCCTCTGAAAAAAAAACAAGACCAGAGTGTTTTTAGGAGAATATTTCACAAAGGTTGGCCTTCCCTGATGCCTCAGGTTTCTACTCGACAGGTAAAGTTTGGCATGCTATTTGGAGAAAATCAGTGCTAGTACAAGTCTGGCACAAGTCACGAACCGCACAGACACGGTAAACATCTCAATGTATGAGCCATGCCAGCAGCAACTTCTAAACAGAGCGAAGAGAGCTAGACTTGTGCATCTTCTCTTGTGGACATGTTTAATAGGCATTCCCCCTCGGAAGCAGGTGTGTTGCGCATTTGCATTTGTTTTATAAAAAGTGGAGGGGCGGTTCTTTTAAAAATTTGGGAAAGTCTTCCGCTATACCTTTAAGGAGGCATGCAATCTTATTCACCTTGAATTGTAATTACTGTCATTTGACTTACTGCTGCTCATTTTTTTTAATGCAAGTTCAGACGTCAGCAGGTTTTTTAAGTTTCACAAACTTAAGTTTTGCAAGTAAATTCAACCTTCAATTTTAAGTTTTGACTTGCGATACGTTGAGTTAACTTATCATTTAAAAAAAATAGTTTTACTTAATTTTGTTAAGTTAAAGGAGCATAAAATAAATGTTAATTTGATATCATTTTTACAGTGTGGGAATGATTTGGAGACTGAAGGCCAGACATGCATGTACTCTGTTATTCAATGATTATATGTGTTTGTAACTTCAGGTGAGCAATAATTGCAAATACATGTAAGATGTGTTGAGAAAATCTCTTATACCACGCTTTATTTTTTATTTTAACCAACAATACTAACCCTAGTATTTGTACTGACTATTTCAGAAAAGAAAACACATTTCAATGAAGTGCTTTATGCAAAAATGTTGCCCTCCCCACACACACTGCCTTATGACAACATATAAACAGTTTGATCTACAGTATCTCAGCTCATCTCTAACCATGTTTAACTTATATCTGTGTTTGTGGCTGTCAGCAGTGATCTCTTGTAAGTATTATTAACCATAACATTTTTCTACATTGTTTTCCTAAATAATTAATCAGATCATATTTCTTCCAGGTGTTCACTGTGTTGAACTGACTCAACCTGCATCCATTAATCTGAGGTCTGATCAGACTTTGACTCTGTCCTGTAAGGTGTCTGGATATTCACTGACTGATGGCAGCTACTGCACTCACTGGATACGACAGACTGCTGGAAAACCTCTGGAATGGATTGGATGGATTTGTTCTGATGGTAGCACAGACTACAGTGATAAACTGAAAAGTAGATTTCAAGTTATAAGAGACACTTCCAGCAGCACAGTGACTCTACAAGGACAGAATATGAGGACTGAGGACACAGCTGTGTATTACTGTGCACGAGAGAGAGCACACTGATGTAAACCACAAGCACTTCTGTTCAAAAACACATAAGCACAACACAATATGTCACTTACATGGAAAAACTTAAAAGCATATTCAAGTCAGTATCCCATTTCATAGGATTTTAATTTATGACCCCTAAAGGACTTTGGGCACTGTTGAACAAATAATTCAAAAATGTCTGAATCCCATTGTCATATGATACAAAATATCAAACCAAGTGGCATTTGCTAAAAAAAAATAGTCTGGTGTAACCCCAGTTAAGTGTTCGGTTATATGTATGTATGTGTTAAAGGAATAGTCTACTCATTTTCAATATTAAAATATGTTATTACCTTAACTAAGAATTGTTGATACATCCCTCTATCATCTGTGTGCGTGCACGTAAGCGCATAGCATTTAGCTTAGCCCCATTCATTCAATGGTACCATTTAGAGATAAAGTTAGAAGTGACCAAACTCATCAATGTTTTTCCTATTTAAGACGAGTAGTTATACGAGCAAGTTTGGTGGTACAAAATAAAACGTAGCGCTTTTCTAAGCGGATTTAAAAGAGGAACTATATTTTATGGCGTAATAGCACTTTTGGGAGTACTTCGACTCGTCTGAAAAGTCCGCTTCCCTTCTCCCTCTCATAATGGGAGAGGGAGGGTGTTACTGCGCCGAGTCGAAGTACTCCCAAAAGTGCTATTACGCCATAAAATATAGTTCCTCTTTTAAATCAGCTTAGAAAAGGGCTACGTTTTATTTTGTACCACCAAACTTGCTCGTATAACTACTCGTAGCAAACAAAACTTACATTAAACTGGAAAATGATGTCTGACCCATTACAATTCTCCCTTCATATTGGCCTTTACAACGCCTATATGGCGTTTAAAATTACAGTCTATCTTTCGTAAGCTAACTAAATTTAAACAAAACATAAACACGTTACAACAATACTCAAACCCAACAATACTCAAACATTAATATAAAACAGACATTATCTATAAGGATACATGTTAAAACAATCCGATATAGCGTTTAAAATAGCTGGCTGGTAGATGTTTATTTATTAGTTATTTTTGGCAAAACCTCCGTTGCAATTGCAAACCAACATTTACATGAATAATATAATTTTTACTTTGAAAATGATGCACTGTCACGTTAACATCAGCTGTTCGTTTACATAAGACTCCGTCTACGTTCATTTACACTCAGATCAACGTCTGAGTTCTCAAACTAAAACAGGGTCTTCGGCGTTTGCGAACGAATCCGTTTATGAGGGTCGAAAACGGTGATGTAGTGTAGATGAAAGGCATAAACGTACCAAAAGTAACGCGTTTTAAAGGATAAACGCATTAATGTAAACATAGCCTGAGACTTCTATTTCATCTCTGCTGCAGAGGACTTTGGACAGTTTCATGTACTATTTGTGACCGGCAGAGCAGTGGATTGAGTCCCCGAGAGTGTTTCCAGTATTTGCTCCCTGGCTAGCCCAGTGGTTTTCTCTGTCTATTATTTAATCTTTATTAAACTTTGAGTTATCTGCAATTGGATCCTTGCCTCTGTGTATTTATCATCCTGTCGTGACACTAAGTAGCACCATAAAACTAAATAATAACATGATAACATAATAATAAACATGTTTTGACAAAAATGTTAAAAAATGGATTTATCTCGTTTTGCAACGAAACTCTTCAAATGTTAACTCATGAGTTTATTAGAAATGTTATATAACATTTACTGAGAAAATTGAACATCTATGTGCAAAGAAAATCTAATGTAATAATAAATCACACTTTTAACCACAGTGTTACCTGTTTTATATGCAGGTCAGGTTTTTTGGTTATATGGTTCTTTGCTGGATTCATGGACTTCTTCTGATGACAAGTCAACCCATTTGAAAGGACCTAGATCTATTTTCCTGGAAAAGAGAGAACAGATAGAATTTAATAATCTCGACTGGAGGATTTTTTGAGGATTTTGAACATTTCAATC
Source organism: Misgurnus anguillicaudatus (assembly GCF_027580225.2). Lineage (NCBI taxonomy): Eukaryota > Metazoa > Chordata > Actinopteri > Cypriniformes > Cobitidae > Misgurnus > Misgurnus anguillicaudatus. The sequence goes on from NC_073355.2 coordinate 23,706,201, forward strand.
ACAGGACACGTGGACTTGAGCAAACTGACTTAAAGACTGGGAAACACCACACTACTGAAAATATTGTGTGATGATCGGGTTTTAAAATTTTTCTTTGTAAATTATATTCAAATTATTATTTCACATATCTAGTCTTATGGTTTTTGGCATAATCTCCCACCTCTTTGAATGAGCGTTGATACACTGCTCAAAATTACATATTAAGTGCCTTGTTCCAGACATATATGAAACATGTTACACTAGACCTGCTTTTTTCACTAACCTCATTTTTCTCACTCAGTTTTTTTTACATTTTAGCAACTTCAGGTTGGGTCATTGTAGAAGATGAAGTCAGTTCAAGAAATTAGGAAGAAACAAGATTTTGTAGTCAAGTATCACATACTTCACAATTTAAGTGATTCAGACATAAATGTTTCATTCTATTTTGGTAGATTCAGAATTCATACTTTAATCTGTGAATTTAATCTTAAATGGGAAATGGCTGATTTATGAAACACATGATAGTAAAATGTCTCTTTATATCCCAACCCTCTTGTTGTGAAATGTTGTATGGTTCATTATTTCTTTGTATGTAAATGTTCTGCTGTATATGTAAACGTGGGCATGAGTCAGTTTATGTATTTTCCTCTCATCACTATAGGCAGTGACAAACAGCTTCAGGTCATTTACACTTTAAAGTGCATCATGTTCACTGAAGCTTTAATGCTGCTTCTGGCAAGTGCAAACTGTAAGTTGTTTATTATTAAAATCTGACGATTATGTAAAAACAATTTTCTGTATTCTATTGTCTTTATTCATATTTGTCATATTATATGTCTGCTTATTCTGTTATTGTTTTCTGTATTTTCAACAGGTATTAATGCAGATGAACTCTCTCAGCCTGAGTTCCTGACCGTTCGGCCAGATGGCTCTCTAACTATCGACTGTAAAGTCTCTTATTCAGTAACTAGTTATGCTACAGCCTGGATCCGTCAACCTGCAGGAAAACCTCTGGAGTGGATTGGATACATTTCTTCGAATAGTGCTGGAAGCTTATATTACAAGGATTCACTAAAAAACAAGTTCAGCATTAGCAGAGACACCTCCAGTAATACAGTAACATTGAAAGGAAACAATATGCAAGCTCAAGACACAGCTGTGTATTATTGTGCGAGATATCACAGTGACAGAAACTAACAGCCTCCCTGTACAAAAACATAATCACTGAAATACATCAGGTTTTCACAATTAGAATTGAATTCAAACAACAATTACATAATAAAACATTATAAATAGCCTAAATAAATAAAACTGCAACAATAAGTTCATTATTTATTGAAGTAGAAAGATAAAAATAAAGTCAGTGTTGTCACTTGTATTATCAAAGTGGCATTTGCTTTCTTTAAGATTAGACAGGCACTTGGGTGAAATCTTCAGCTCAAGCTCTGCATTATAAACTGATGAGTATTTCCCAAAAACCCTTAAACACAGTTAAGCAAATATATAGTGTTGCTTTAGCAAGTGTCAACTGTGAGTAATGTTTCTGATAATTATTGCAGATTGTGGTAATTGAACATAAGCCTCACAGCCATTTTATTATTACATTTCTAACAGGTATTCATTCATATGAAATCTCTCAACCTGAGTTCCTGACAGTTCAACCTGATGGCTCTCTAACTATTGACTGTTAAGCAGTGGCCGGTGACTTATTTTTTAGGGTGCACGATGCAAACCTTGTCACAACATGTATGTAGCCCGTCATGTGTGTGGTTCATCATTTTAAAATATGTGTTTGCTGCGTCATGTGAAGCATTCATCACATGTCTTGTCAAAATACGTGCCTGCTGCAGATGCGTCTAAAGGGTTTATGATAAAAGTAATACTCAGGTTTACTGTTTACTGTTAAGTTAGTGTCTTGCGAGTGTTTTGTGAACGTGAGTGTCTCTTTTATCATAAACCCTTTAGATGCGTGTGCAGCAGGCATGTATTTTCACAAGACGCATGCACATGGTTCACTTGACGCAATGAACACATATTTTGAAATGACGAGCAACACACATGACATATTTTGAATTCGCTCCCCTCGGAAGAGAAGTCACCAGCCACCACTGCTGTAAAGTCTCTTATTCACTTACTAGGTATGATACAGCCTGCAACCTGCAGGAAAACCTCTGGAGTGGATTTGGTTGATCTACTGGAATGAAAACTTAGGCTACAAAGATTCACTGAAAAACAAGTTTAGCATCAGCAGAGACATCTCCAGTAATACAGTAACATTGAATATGAATATGTAAGCCCTGTTTGAATTTATGAAGCAGCATTCACACATACTTTAATATTGATTTATATTATCCATCTGACACAATAAACTGCATGAGCATTAATGTATACAAGAGACACAACCAACAATAAAAACAAAATAAAAAATAATCTTTTTAGGTATAAAATGTCAAAGTATGGAGTCCATTGAAAGCACAGTTCAGAAAAGACCTGGAGATACTCTGACTCTCTCCTGTCGTGGATCTGGATTCAGCTTTGGCTGCTGTAGCATGCACTGGATCAGACAGCAAGCTGGAAAACCACTCGTCTGGATAGGAAGTACAGGCAATGCTTACTCCAAATCTTTTGAAGGGCGAATTGAAGTCACCAGAGATAACTCAAAGAGTATGACATATCTGAAACTGTTAGGACTGACAGCAGAGGACACAGCCGTGTATTACTGTGCAAAAGAAACACAGCAACACAAAACACATATAAAGCTAAACAAAAACTGCTTAGAGCAGACTGATACATTTAATCTCTTGCCTCTAGAGGTCAACAGGTGGCAGCAGAGGATGATATGTATATCTTAAAAGGGTCAAATGGGTGTGTCATTCTAGCTGGTAAAGGCTACAGCACAACCTGTGACCCCAGTAGGGATAAGTGATATAGAGAATGAATGGATGGAGATCAACATAATTTGTTGGCATCTTTCTATTAACCATGTTGATGTTTAACTTTATTTTACTCTTTTTACTATATCATATGAAATCCTTTTCATTTATCAGGTTTTAATTTGGGCACATGCTGAATCCAATCACCAGCAGAGAAATCACTTAATCATTGAAATCATTGATGATTGAGGATGAGTTCTCTTATATGACCCCAGAAAAATGGCATCTGTTGAGAAAAGGGCTGTGTTAGATCCTGCTCTATTTTTTTAATAACCAGGGGACCAAGGGACTGGGGAAAACAAAATAGTTGTTTTAATTAGTTTGCCAAATTTCACACACACCTGTTTGATCTGTTCTTGTTTATAATCCCATTTTTTCCTAATTTATCAATTCTTATGTTTCCCGTCATTAAATCATTTAATTGGAACTTTCTATGCAAGGAGCATTTACACACTGCATAAACAAATGACATGAATCCTTTCCTTATATTATTCACTAATACTCATTTTTTTGAATGTAGGCTATCATTTATCTGACACATTCATTTCTGGTGTTGGAATAAAGTATTAACAAGTTGTTGAGCTGATAATGTGAAGTGTTGGTGTTGAACATGGCTAGTAAACTATGCACTTTGACACTCAGATGGGAATAATTGAGGTTGTAGGCTGGACTTGCAGGACTGTACTAACCCTACAGTAGTTATTCTACTGACTTTCTGGGAACAGCGAATAAGTTTCTATGTATATATTCAATCTTTATGCAAAAATGTCGCCCTCCCCACACCCTAATGAAAGCATCAATATAAACACTTTTTCTACACTAGAGCAGCTCATCTGAAAACATGTTTAACTCAAATCTGTTTATGCTGCTGTCAGCAGTGATCTCTTGTAAGTATTAATAACTAGTAGTTTTCTACAATGTTTTCCTATATTATTAATTTTATATTTCTTCCAGGTGTTCACTGTGTTGAACTAACTCAACCTGCATCCATTAATCTGAGGTCTGATCAGACTTTGACTCTGTCCTGTAAGGTGTCTGGATATTCACTGACTGATAGCAGCTACTGCACTCACTGGATACGACAGACTGCTGGAAAACCTCTGGAATGGATTGGAAGGATTTGTTATGCTGGTGGCACAGACTACAGTGATAAACTGAAAAATAAATTTCAAGTTACAAGAGACACTTCCAGCAGCACAGTGACTCTACAAGGACAGAATATGAGGACTGAGGACACAGCTGTGTATTACTGTGCACGACAGTACACACTGATGTAAACCACAAGCACTTCTGTTCAAAAACCCAAAAAATGAGAGGCACAACCCAAAGTTGCATAAACGTAACATGAATGTGTGTTTGGGCCTTTTTGGACACCTGAAATAATCCACAAACATTGTCATTTGATACAAAGGGCATCTTGCACCCAGTGCAATTGACTTTGTCAGTGACGCATGTATCATTCGTATTTTGCACCGGCGCACAGCGGGTTTTTCCCTCCACAGACGCACGTCGGCAAACTAGGGAATGAACTTGCACTCCCTGGGTGGTTCAGCGCAAAAAAGGAGGCGTGTTCCGGCGCAAACCATCCCTGATGCTATTTTGCATTTTTAAAAAACAATTGCGCTACTAACAAAATAAAAACTAGTCTGAAGTCAGTGGCGCGTTGCGCGTGGTTCATTATGCTATTTTAAGGGCGCATGCTTGACCATAATGTATAGCGTGCACAACGCGCATTGCTTATCTAATCTACACAGATGCAACAGTTATTTTTGCAAATCATAAATTGTTACAATAAAAAATATTAACACATGAGATAAGGGAAATCATTGTGGTGAGCATTGTGGTGATAGTTTTTATTTATTTTGTGTGGCTGCGTTAAAAGAATTATCATGTACGATGAAAATATTTTCATAAGTTTGTTGTGTGGCTGTATTACGTTTATTTTATGCAAATAATAATTAAAATGTTTTCATAAGAAACCTTAATGTATGTGAACTTGATTTGTAAGTATACTTTGGGCTTGGACTGCTTGCGTTTCTTGGCTTTCAGCAGTGAGGGTGGATGCAGCGATGTCCTCTGCTGGCATCAGGTCATGTGTAGAGGCAGATCCACCTCCCGTTACACGGCGTGCCCGATTTATGCTGGCAAGCTCGGGATTCCCCCGTCTCCTGAGACATCATTGTAGTGCTTGCCTTGCGGCGCAACGTCCTGGGGATGCGAGCTGATGAGACAGTTGTGGCTATTTCCTCCCACGCCTGTTTAACTGATGCTGATTTGGGCGGGTTTCTCCCATCCCCATACAAAACAACTTCTCTGTCTTTGACTGCTCTTACAAGAACATCGGTCTCCTCGGCTGTGAACCGCTCCTGGCGTGCGCCTGGTAAATCCGTCATAATAATAGCAAGCCGCCATGGAACTTTCGCACTTGCTTTTAAAGGGAATGTTGGATGATGTTCTGATTGGTTTATTTGACGTTACGCCCAAACCACACCTATGAATAATGAACCCACTTCAGACCAACCCCTTATTGATTTGCGCCTGGCACAAGAGATATTTCTCCCGCCGGGAAAATAGCAACAGCGCCCAAGATCCGCCCAAAAAGTCACTTGCGCTTTGTGCTTCGCACTTGAGTTTCAGATCGTTAAAATAGGGCCCAATATGTTTTTCTCAGTATTAACCTCACTTTCCTGAGATGTTTTGCATTTCAGCAACTGCTCTCAAATTAGGTAATTGTTCAATCAGTTCAATAAATCAGAAATAAACAAGATTTTGCCCTCATATAAAATAGTTTAACATAAACTATAATAATCTCTTCATTCTACTTTTTCATAGATTCCAAGTTCAGACTTAATATTTGCAAAATTAGTTTATAGATTTTGTTTGTGGATTTTAATCCTAAAAATCAACCTTTAATCAAATGGCTTGTTTAAAAACACTTAGATAATGTCTCTCTATAAAATCCCAGCCTTCTTGTTGTGAAACACATAGGGTTCATTTATTCTGTCTATGTAAATGTTTATGTAAACAGTGGGCATGAGTCAGTTTATGTATTTTCCTCTGATCACTATAGGCAGTGACAAACAGCTTCAGGTCATTTACACTTTAAAGTGCATCATGTTGACTGAAGCTTTACTGCTGCTGCTGGCAAGTCTAAACTGTAAGTAGTTTATTATGTATAAAGGACTTTTTCTGTTTTCTCTTTACTATTTTTCATCTTTATCCTATTGTATGTCTGCTTATTCTGTTACTGTTTTTTTGTATTTTCAACAGGCATTCATTCATATGAACTCTCTCAGCCTGAGTTTCTGACTGTTCGTCCTGATGGCTCTCTAACTATCGACTGTAAAGTCTCTTATTCAGTTACTAGCTATACTACAGCCTGGATCCGTCAACCTGCAGGAAAAGCTCTGGAGTGGATTGGGTATATCAATAGTGGTGGAAGCTTATATTACAAGGATTCACTAAAAAACAAGTTCAGCATCAGCAGAGACACCTCCAGTAATACAATAACATTGAAAGGAAACAATATGCAAGCTCAAGACACAGCTGTGTATTATTGTGCCAGAGAACACAGTGACAGAAACTAACAGCCTCCCTGTACAAAAACATTTTCACTGAAAGGTTATCAGGTTTTCACAACTGACATTCGATTTTAACAGCAATTACATAACAATACACAATAAATAGCCTGAATATTATTAACTGTAAAAAGAACTTTATTATTTGTTAAGGCAGAAAGATGAAATAAAATCAGTATTGTCACTTGTATTATGAAACTTGCCTTTACTTTGCTTTCTTTAAGAGTAGACAGGCGCTCAGGTTGAGTCTCCAACTTCAGCTCTGTATTATGGAGAGTCTGCCAAAGATGTTTTCCTTCATCTCTATTAAAAATATCAGTAACACATGAACTATTGAAACATCAGTAGGTGGCAGTAGTGCATCAGTTTGTATTTCTTGAATTCACATTCATGTGATCCTTAAAAAAATGACCCGAGCTCCAGCATGGAATATTTAATTTAAGATTTGTAAACTAATAACTACATGTGAAGTGGACTATGAAGTCTTTAATTTTATATTCTGTTTAGTGGCATAGTTGACTACTAATTTAAAGGTATAGGGGAAGATTTTGTTTTTACAGGTGGATCATCCCAGTTGTCAATAATTCTGGTGATATGTTTACGTAAGGCCGTCGTAAGTGCTCGTCCCTTGGTTTGCTTTTTGCACATGCGCACTTTTAGGTGTATATGTGGTGGTCTACGGTTTCAGCCATTCATTGAAGCTTGCGTTCTCACCATATTTTTTCAAAATGTCTGAGAGTTGCAAGAGAAAAAGTGTTTACGAATTAATTGTATGACAAGAAGAGAAAGGCCTCTGAAAAAAAACAAGACCAGAGTGTTTTTAGGAGAATATCTCACACAGGTTAGGCTTCCCACTGATGCCTCAAGTTTCTACTTGACAGGTAAAGTTTGGCATGCTATTTGGAGAAAATCACTGCTAGTAAAAGTTGATGTAAGCTATGATTAGTGATGCTAGCCCTGGCACAAGTCACCAACCGCACAGGCACAGTAAACATCTCAATGTATGAGCCATGCCGGCAGCAACTTGTAAACAGAGCGAAGAGAAGAACTAGGCTCATGCATCTTCTCTCGTGCACATGTTTAACAGGCATTCCCTCTCTGGAGCAGGTAGAGTGTTGTGCATGTGCATTTTTTTTTCAAAAAAGTGGAGGGGCAGTTCTTTTCAAAAATTTGGGAAAGTCTTCAGCTATACCTTTAAGGAGGCATGCAATCTTATTCACCTTGAATTGTAATTACTGTCATTTGACTTAATGCTGCTCATTTTTTATGCAAGTTCAGACGTCAGCAGGTTTTTTTAAGTTTTACAAACTTAAGTTTTGCAAGTAAATTCAACCTTCAATTTTAAGTTTTGACTTGCGATAAGTTGAGTTAACTTATCATTTTTTTTTAAATAGTTTACCTTAATTTGTTAAGTTAAAGGAGCATAAAATATATGTTAATTTGATATCATTTTTACAGTGTGGGGATGATTTAGAGACTGAAGGCCAGACATGCATGTACTCTGTTATTCAATTATTATATGTGTTTGTAACTTCAGGTGAGCAATAATTGCAAATACATGCAAGATGTGTTGAGACAATCTCTAATACCATGCTTTATTTTTTATTTAACCAACAATACAAACCCTAGTATTTGTACTGACTATTTCAGAAAAGAAAACACATTTCAATGAAGTGCTTTATGCAAAAATGTTGCCCTCCCCACACACACTGCCTTATGACAACATATAAAGAGTTTGATCTACAGTATCTCAGCTCATCAATCATGTTTAACTCATATCTGTGTTTGTTGCTGTCAGCAGTGATCTCTTGTAAGTATTAATAACCATAGCATTTTCTACATTGTTTTCCTAAATAATTAATCAGATCATATTTCTTCCAGGTGTTCACTGTGTTGAACTGACTCAACCTGCATCCATTAATCTGAGGTCTGATCAGACTTTGACTCTGTCCTGTAAAGTGTCTGGATATTCACTGACTGATAGCAGCTACTGCACTCACTGGATACGACAGACTGCTGGAAAACCTCTGGAATGGATTGGAATTATCTGTTATGATGGTAGTGTCACAAGCCAGGGGCTGGCTGCTAGTGGTTAAGCCACGCCCCTTCTAAGCTTCCACCTCGAGGAGGTCCCCAAAACCAACCCAATGACCAGACAACAACGAGTACAAGGTAAGTATAAAATATTCTTTATTTATTTAAATAATTAAAATATACGGGGAGTTGGGGAAAGGGAAATTAAAACTAAAGTCAGAATCTGCCCTCCAGGGGGGGGGGGGGTTTGCGTCGGGGAACGGGCTCCCGCCTCTGGTTCCCTCTGCCCGTGGCGCGCTCCTCTTCCTTCCTGGAGGCAGAATAAAATCACAATGAGCGTTGGTATAAGCTCTTCCTGTCAGTGTACCTTTAACAGCGCACGGCGGTTCGCCGCCTGTCTCCCACAGCTCCTTGCTCGTTGACTCACTCTTCTTCCTTATTCTCTCTCTCTCCACAGGCTCTGCTGGGACACAGGGACACAGTGAATCGGTTCCAAGGTTTTCCTCTCACCTCTATGCTGGTTACAGCTTCTAGGTAGGTATGGCTCGCTTCACAGCTCAATATCTCAGCGTTCACGCTGGCTCTCTTTCTCTCCACAGACGACTGCTGGGATACAAGGATACAGTGAATCGACTTCAAGGTTTTCTCTCACCTCTGTGCTGGTTACAGCTTCTAGGTAGGTATGGCTCTCTTCACAGCTCAATGTCTCAGTGTTCACGCTGGCTCTCTTTCTTTCCACAGACGACTGCTGGGATACAAGGATACAGTGAATCGACTTCAAGGTTTTCTCTCACCTCTGTGCTGATTACAGCTTCTAGGTAGGTATGGCTCTCTACACAGCTCAATATCTCAGTGTTCACGCTGTCTCTCTATCTCTCCACAGACGACTGCTGGGATACAAGGATACAGTGAATCGACTTCAAGGTTTTCTCTCACCTCTGTGCTGATTACAGCTTCTAGGTAGGTGTGGCTCTCTTCACAGCTCCATATCTCAGTGTTCACGCTGGCTCTCTTTCTCTCCACAGACGACTGCTGGGATACAAGGATACAGTGAATCGACTTCAAGGTTTTCTCTCACCTCTGTGCTGATTACAGCTTCTAGGTAGGCATGGCTCTCTTCACAGCTCAATATCTCAGTGTTCACGCTGGCTCCCTTTCTCTCCACAGACAACTGCTGGGATACAAGGATACAGTGAATCGACTTCAAGGTTTTCTCTCACCTCTGTGCTGATTACAGCTTCTAGGTAGGTATGGCTCTCTCCACAGCTCAATCTCTCACAAACGGCTACGGGTGGCGGGCTTAACGCTGGCTAGCTATGCAATGCGTCGATTGGACAGTAGTTTACAATGGGACGCCGGGGACCAAGACCCACTCGGCGAACTTATTGGTTGACAGAGGGGCGAGGACGTCACGCCGGCACACCGGGTCGAGCGCTGCCCTTTCCTCGAGACCCGTTGGTCAATCGAAAACCGGACCGGGGCGCCCTTTCGTCGAGACCTCGGGCCGGCGGGTCTCGTTCGCCTCTACTCTGTAGTGATGAAAAGGACACAGATAAAGTAACAACAGCAAATGTAGTACTCACGCACACCGCCACTCGCACAGTTCTTCACCGCCACTCTATAATACCGTCAGACTGAAGCACACTACAGCATAATCGTGCAGATGTTCTCTAGCGCCGTTTTTCCTCTTCGTCGTCCCGAGACGAGTGACTGAAGGCAGGGTTACGTCAGACAAGACACAGCACTCTCACTGCAAGACACAGCATTACACAGCACCACTTCAAGTGAAAATTTCTACATCCAAAAGACTCACCCACCACGCTCAGTGCACACGATGACACCCGCCTTCTTCCACTTTGCTCTGGGCGAGAATAGGAAGATGGTAGACGGCCTAGTATTTGTTTATTGGCGTCACTGTAGCTGCTTACACAATAACCCTTCGGCTCACCCACCACGCTGGTACAGGGGTAGGGCCCTCGTTCGCTCTTGAAAACACTCCAAACGATTGTATAAATCAACTGCATATAAAACACCTACTTCAAGTGATGTATTTACTCACAACTTCGGTCTCCCTTCGTCCTAGGTTGACTTCACACTGTAATGACTCCAGATGCATAAACGAGGCGTTTACAGCCACCAACACCACTTTTCCACAGGTATGTACTCACAACAGTAAGTTTTCCTCTTCCTCCGTTTCTGTCATTCAGCGTCGGGATCTGTCTAATATTCCACCCATAAGGTCATCGATGTCTTCCTTTGTATAGATCTATAATCCAAACGAGAGAGAGAGAGAGCAATACAGCGATCCAAAGCAGCGTATCCGGCGAGCCCAACTCGGCGCTACGATACACAATCTCCCACTGTAACAACAACCAAGACTGTAATTCACGTTGTCCTAAAATACTCTCTTGGTGTCGCTTTTGTCCAATCACCCGGCGCTCCTCCTAATAACTCCCAGCTGTGTGTAATTTGGCTGATTTCAGCGTTCGCGACGCTACCGGATGTCCGGTGTTTTCTCTTACCGGTCCGGGCGGAAACATCCGGGCGGAACCAAACTTTCCCAATTTTTGGTTCCGCCTAAAAGATCGTCACTCCTGTGACATCCTCCCCCGCCAATGCATTCTAGTCCCTGGAATGCCTCGGCGTTGTCCACTCACCGTACCGGGCAGGGGGGCGTCCTCGGCTCTCCCGTTGGGAGCGTCTCACGGGTGAATCCGGCTCGGCTGGCTCGGGTACTACCTCTGGTTGTATCTGGGCCGCCGGAGGTTCAACCGGCTCTGGTGCCAGCTCAGGCTGTATCTGGGCCACAGGGGGTTCAGCCGGCTCGGGTGCTATCTCTGGCTGTCTCTGGGTGGCCGGGGGTGGCGCTATCGCGGGTCGACCTGGTACCATAGCCCATCCTTCCATCCAGGGGGCCTCCGGTACTCAGAGCCGGACAGTAACGGAGTACATTTACTTGAGTATAGTACTTAAGTACAATTTTGAGGGATCTGTACTTTACTCGAGTATAATTTTTTTGGAGTACTCATGACTTTACTCAAGTACATTTAAGAAGCAAATATTTTACTCTTTACTCCACTACATTTCTATCCATAACCGTAAGTACAAGTTACTTTTTCTTAAAAAAAAAGCAAAAAATAAAAATATCAGAAACCCTCAATTTGTTGTTTCCCTCTCTTAAACGTGATTGGATTGTACAGGCGCAACTGATTGGGACAGCCTATCAGCAATCACCTTCAGCTTTCCGCCAAAGTCACCATGGTCAGATTTAGATAAGAGACGAAACCACTCACGAAACAATGGATGAAGACGCAGCAGGTCCATTCTGGGAATGTGTCAACCCGTGGCCCCACCTCGCCAGACTATTTAAATTTTCTGAACAAGTTAATGATCGTTTTCTTTTCAAGTGTTTGCTGTGTTTACCACAACAAAACTTCAGCGGCCGGAATCACTGGTGAGCCCGGATTATTGTTGTTCAGAATGAATTACTCGTCATCACACTCTTACTTGATCTGGACAAACTCAGTATCACAAGACAGGTTTAAGACTCCAGCTTCGACATTTGACTACTGTTTATGATTAAACTGGTTTGCAATAACATTAATTTCTTAATTTATGCCAGGAGTCCAAAATAATGAATCTGTAACGCTCGTTATTTTGAATAGAAATCATCATTCGTAAAACATTTATTCTGTTCTTGTCTGGTTTATTTGTGTTTAAATAGATAAAATATACAGAATCCGCCGGGGCTATTAGTACAATGGTGAGCATATTTGGGAAAATAATGATTAATTATCACATGTTAGTAAAATATTTAGTCTTAAAGAATAACATTTCTATTAATTTTCCACTGATATGCGATCTGAAGAGCTCAAACAGTGAACAGAGCGATTTGTGTCTCCTCTTCCTGATTTGCTTCAGATTTGACCTCAGAGCTCAGAGCTCTATCATTTGCTGTACAGCTGTCAATCATCTCATGTGGTTCAACGTGCACTGTGGCAGTAGTAATGCAACATTTTGAAAATTTACTCTTGTACTCTTGATACTCAAGTACTTTTAAAAACAAGTACTTTTGTACTTTTACTTAAGTAGACATCTGACTATAGTACTTTTACTTTTACTTGAGTAAAATTTAGCAAGGGGTAACTGTACTTTTACTCAAGTACTGAAGCTGTGTACTCTGTCCGCCTCTGCCGGTACTGGCTCGGGTGGCCCCTCCATCACGGCCTCAGGGTAGTTCGGACAGGGACGAAGCATGTTTCGATGCACCACACGTTCGGGGCCGGGTTTTCCCTCCGGCCGGATGGTGTACACCGGTTGTCCCGGCCTCTGCTGCTTGCAGATGACATACGGGATAGCCTCCCAGCGGTCACTTAACTTGCCTTTTCCTTGCCGCCGGTTATCTCTCGCCAGGACCCTCTCACCTGGTAACAGGGGGGCCTCTCGGGCAGTCCGGTCATACAACCGTTTGTTCCTCTCTCCTGCCGTCTGTATTCTCCTTGAGACCTGTTCGTACGCAAAGTGTAAGCGCTGGTGATGGCGCCCCACCCACTCCGTCACGCTCACTTCTTCCCGGTCTGCTGCTACTCCCAAGACCAGGTCAGTGGGCATCCGTACGTGCCTGCCGAACATCAGGTAAGTAGGGGCATACCCCGTCGTGCTATGAACACTGTTGTTATAGGCTTGCAAAAGGTTTGGTAAAGCACTCACCCAATCGCTCTGCTGTCGTTGGTCTAAGGTCCCCAGTAGCCCCAATAGGGTCTGATTAAACCTCTCACAGCTTCCGTTCCCCTGGGGATGGTACGACGTCGTGTGGGTCTTGGTACAACCATACAGCTGGCATAACTCACGGATTACCTTGGATTCAAAATTTGCCCCTTGGTCGGAGTGCAGAAACTCGGGGCATCCAAATGTCTGGAACACATTTCGCCATAGAGCTGTGGCGGTGGTGTTGGCTGTCTGATCGAGCGTCGGGACTGCCCAGGCGTATTTGGTAAATAGATCAGTAATTACCAGAATGTTTTGATAACGGTCCAGAGGGCGACCCAGTGTCAGGAAGTCCATTGCCATTATATGGAGGGGGGCTTTCGCGTGAATGGGTACCATCGGTGCTCGGGCCTCTCGTCTAGATTTAAACAGCATGCACCGGGGGCAAGCTTGAATTAGGTTGTGCACAGACGCCTCCAGTCCCGGCCAGTAGAAGAATCTACGTAGTAGAGATACAGTCCTCTCCTGTCCCTGATGTCCCAACTGGTCATGATAGGCTGAGACCAATGCGTTTACCTGGTCGGCGGGCACTACGATCTGGCACACCTCTTCGCCCACTTTCGGATCACGGGTCTTCCTGCAAAGTACCCCCTCCTGTAGCTCCAGCTTCTCCCACTGTCCCAGCAACTTCTTCCCGGTCTCTGTCTGGGCTAACCTTTCCGCCGGCGTGGGCCGTTGGCCCCGCTCCACCCACGTCTTCACCTGGCGCACGTCCCGATCCTGGGCCTGCCTTTCCATCCAACGGCGGGGGTCCCACCCCCAGTTCCCTGGTGCGACTTCCTGCTGATCTCCTGGCGCCTCTACAGCCCCTATCATGTAGCCCTCCTCTTGGCTATCCTCCCTTCGATACTCCTGGTATCTGGGGCTCTTTACCTCTGGCAATCTTGAGAGGACGTCCGCGTTCGTATGCTCTCGTCCGGGCCGATACTGCAACTTGTAATCAAAGTTGGCCAGCTGAGCCACCCATCGCTGTTCTACGGCCCCCAGCTTCGCCGTCTGTAAATGTACTAAAGGGTTGTTATCCGTGATGACTGTTACCTTAGCTCCCCAAAGGTAGTCCTTGAACTTTTCGCTCAGGGCCCACTTCAGGGCCAGCAGTTCCAGCTTGAAGGAGCTGTAATTTGCGTCGTTCCTCTCTGCCGGATGAAGGCTCCGGCTCGCATAAGCGATCACCCGCTCTGTTCCCTCCTGTCGTTGGGCCAATACTGCCCCCAATCCCAGGTTGCTCGCATCTGTATATAAGACAAAAGGTTTAGAGAAATCAGCATACGCCAAGATGGGGGCCTGTAACAACTCCTGTTTTAGCCTCTGAAAAGCCATCTCGCACTCACTACCCCAGTTAATAGAGGGCGATCCACGGCCCCGGCTTCGTCCCGTGCCAACCAGCAACTGGTTAAGGGGCTTGGCAATCTTCGAGAAATCCTTAATAAAACGTCTGTAATATCCCACGAACCCCAGAAAGGATCGTACTTGCCTCACAGTCTTAGGCGCATTCCAATCCTTCACTGCAGAGACTTTCTCGGGGTCCACGGCCACCCCTGCTGCGCTGACAACATGGCCCAGAAATTTCACCTCTCGCCGCAGCAGGTGGCATTTGTCTGGCTGCAGCTTCAGCCCGTATCTCTCCATGGCTCGAAAGACTTCCTCTAGGTGCCGGAGGTGAGAGTCGAAATCTGGGGAATACACAATCACATCATCCAAGTATACCAGTACTGACTCCATCAACTGACCTCCAAGGCAGCGTTGCATCAGGCGTTGGAAGGTGGCCGGAGCGTTGCAAAGCCCGAAAGGCATCCGGTCCCATTCAAATAGTCCAAACGGGGTCGTAAAGGCAGTCTTCTCCCGGTCTACCTCGGCTACTTGCACCTGCCAATATCCCCTGGCCAGATCGAGGGTGGAGTACCAGGCTGACTGCGTGAGGCCAGCGAGGGAGTCTTCAATACGTGGCACAGGGAACGCCTCTTTCTTTGTTTCCAGGTTCAACTTGCGATAGTCCACACAGAACCTCCAGGCTCCCGTCTTCTTTTGTACGAGCACGATGGGGGCTGCCCAGGGGCTGCTACTCTCTCTAACGATGCCCCGGCTCAACAGGCCCTGCAGACGTGTACGCACTTCTGCATACAAGGTAGGTGGAATCGGTCGGTACCTCTCCCTGCTGGGCACTGCATCCCCAGTGGGGATGTGATGTTCCACCACCCGGGTGCACCCATAGTCCTCATCGTGCCTCGCAAACACATGTTGCCACTTTCGAAGGAGTGTCTGTAGTTTCTGGGTCTGTACCTGTCCCAGGTCATCCCCTTGCAGTGACTCACCCGCCAGATGTCTTGGCACACCTCTCCCCGGGCTACTCGCCGGGGCATCCATCTGAGTCAGGGCCACCTCGATCACAGTGGGGCACACCTGACGAAAACTGACGTCCCTCTCCTCTCTCACCTGGTGGGGTGTGACCACCGTCAGCTGGGCCAGTCGTTGATGTCGGTGCAATTGTACTGCATAGGGGTGCTCGTTTCGTACTCTCACAGGGATCCTCCCCCGGTGGACCGCAGCTAATCCTCGTGCTACCTCCACTTGTGGACAATCTGTGTGTGGCTCTACCAACACCCACTCCTCAGGGCTCGCTTCCCGAAGGGGCACTCTTGCCCATACGATAGCCTCACTCCTAGGGGGAATAGACAAAGCAAAACGACACATTACTCTTCCCACCACCTCCCGATCTCTACGAACCTGATTCATCTGGACCCGGCGGCAGTCGGCCACTACGCGCTCCCACTTGGGCCTCTCGGTAGGTGAGATCCTTGGACCAGGCCTAGCCCGGAATATCTCCTCCCAACACTCAGAGAGGACATTCATGCCCAACAGGGCCCTGTGGGCACCCAAACACTTATCTTCAACAATGATCACACCTTTTTGAGGGACAACTACTCCATGCACTTCCAGATCCGTCAGGCGATAGCCAATGTAGGGGATTTCCAGGCCGTTAGCGCCCTTCAAAGTCAGCCAGGGGGCCTCCGCTCCTTGTGTTCCCCCTCGTCCGAATATCTCCTTGGAGAGGCTTTCTGCAAACATCGTTACTTGTGAGCCCGTATCTACCAGGCACTGAATCCACTGGCCACACACTTTTACTTCTGCCACCGGGCTATGTCCGATCATCTGTTGCCTTGAACTGTCCCTTCTTCCCGGGTCTTCTCGAGGGGTCCCGGCCACACGACCCACTGTGGCCGGTCGTCCTAAAAACCCCCTTCCGATGCCCTGCGGGGCCCACACTGACGGCTATAATGTCCTGGCTCACCACAACGGTTGCAAATCGGCCGCCCCTGGTCATCCCATTCGAAACGGGGCCGATTGTAGCGGCTTGGGCGTCCAGGTGGCTCTCGGCTCCTCTCCGAGTACACTCGCTCTCGGGGTGCCGGCCTTGGTTCCTCCCGCGCCCTACCTTGGCGTAGCTCTCCCAGGAGGGTCTTAGATATTTCAGACATCTGTTCCCGGACGTCTTTCAAAAGTTCTGCCTTCAGAGCCTGCCTCCAATCCGTGCGCTCAGGTGGTGGTGGCACGCTTTCATTTACAGCCGCACACACTGGGGTCTCACTCACCTCAACCTCGTCGCCCTCCAACGCCAGCGCCTCTTTCCTTAAATCTTCAAAGGTGAGGTCGGGGTCTCTTCGAAACTGGACCCTCAGACTCTGTCTCACGGGGCCCTCTTTCATCCCCAAAAGGAATTGGTCGCGCAGCAAAGTCTCTCCATCTCCCAATCCATGATCGCGGCGGGTCTGTAACCGGGTGAACTGCTCTCGCAGTCTCAGGGCAAAAGCTCTAATGGGTTGTCGGGGGCCTTGTTTACTATTAAAAAATTGGGAACGGAGGACGGCTACGGGGGTGTGATCACCATATTGCTCGGTGAGAAACTGGAATATAGTTTGGGCGCTGGTTCGGACAGCTTCAGGGGCGGCCTGTACTTCTCGCCGCGCTTCTCCCTCTAGGGAGTTCAGCATGAACTGGAGCCGCTGGGCTACACTGAGGCCTTGCAGGTCAGCTAGATACTCCAACTGGGCCTTCCATTCTGTAAGTCGTACTCCCGACTCCGTCCCTCCATACTTTTGGACCCAAGGGCTGCCCATAAAGACAGGCACCGCACGGGGTTGGGCTGCGGGCCCCGCGTTGTCGGTCATTGGGCTAGTCTGGTTACTCAACTCGAGGTGGAACCCTGCCGACTACGCCAAAATCTGTCACAAGCCAGGGGCTGGCTGCTAGTGGTTAAGCCACGCCCCTTCTAAGCTTCCACCTCGAGGAGGTCCCCAAAACCAACCCAATGACCAGACAACAACGAGTACAAGGTAAGTATAAAATATTCTTTATTTATTTAAATAATTAAAATATACGGGGAGTTGGGGAAAGGGAAATTAAAACTAAAGTCAGAATCTGCCCTCCAGGGGGGGGGGGTTTGCGTCGGGGAACGGGCTCCCGCCTCTGGTTCCCTCTGCCCGTGGCGCGCTCCTCTTCCTTCCTGGAGGCAGAATAAAATCACAATGAGCGTTGGTATAAGCTCTTCCTGTCAGTGTACCTTTAACAGCGCACGGCGGTTCGCCGCCTGTCTCCCACAGCTCCTTGCTCGTTGACTCACTCTTCTTCCTTATTCTCTCTCTCTCCACAGGCTCTGCTGGGACACAGGGACACAGTGAATCGGTTCCAAGGTTTTCCTCTCACCTCTATGCTGGTTACAGCTTCTAGGTAGGTATGGCTCGCTTCACAGCTCAATATCTCAGCGTTCACGCTGGCTCTCTTTCTCTCCACAGACGACTGCTGGGATACAAGGATACAGTGAATCGACTTCAAGGTTTTCTCTCACCTCTGTGCTGGTTACAGCTTCTAGGTAGGTATGGCTCTCTTCACAGCTCAATGTCTCAGTGTTCACGCTGGCTCTCTTTCTTTCCACAGACGACTGCTGGGATACAAGGATACAGTGAATCGACTTCAAGGTTTTCTCTCACCTCTGTGCTGATTACAGCTTCTAGGTAGGTATGGCTCTCTTCACAGCTCAATATCTCAGTGTTCACGCTGGCTCTCTTTCTCTCCACAGACGACTGCTGGGATACAAGGATACAGTGAATCGACTTCAAGGTTTTCTCTCACCTCTGTGCTGGTTACAGCTTCTAGGTAGGTATGGCTCTCTTCACAGCTCCATATCTCAGTGTTCACGCTGGCTCTCTTTCTCTCCACAGACGACTGCTGGGATACAAGGATACAGTGAATCGACTTCAAGGTTTTCTCTCACCTCTGTGCTGATTACAGCTTCTAGGTAGGCATGGCTCTCTTCACAGCTCAATATCTCAGTGTTCACGCTGGCTCCCTTTCTCTCCACAGACAACTGCTGGGATACAAGGATACAGTGAATCGACTTCAAGGTTTTCTCTCACCTCTGTGCTGGTTACAGCTTCTAGGTAGGTATGGCTCTCTCCACAGCTCAATCTCTCGCAAACGGCTACGGGTGGCGGGCTTAACGCTGGCTAGCTATGCAATGCGTCGATTGGACAGTAGTTTACAATGGGACGCCGGGGACCAAGATCCACTCGGCGAACTTGTTGGTTGACAGAGGGGCGAGGACGTCACGCCGGCACACCGGGTCGAGCGCTGCCCTTTCCTCGAGACCCGTTGGTCAATCGAAAACCGGACCGGGGCGCCCTTTCGTCGAGACCTCGGGCCGGCGGGTCTCGTTCGCCTCTACTCTGTAGTGATGAAAAGGACACAGATAAAGTAACAACAGCAAATGTAGTACTCACGCACACCGCCACTCGCACAGTTCTTCACCGCCACTCTATAATACCGTCAGACTGAAGCACACTACAGCATAATCGTGCAGATGTTCTCTAGCGCCGTTTTTCCTCTTCGTCGTCCCGAGACGAGTGACTGAAGGCAGGGTTACGTCAGACAAGACACAGCACTCTCACTGCAAGACACAGCATTACACAGCACCACTTCAAGTGAAAATTTCTACATCCAAAAGACTCACCCACCACGCTCAGTGCACACGATGACACCCGCCTTCTTCCACTTTGCTCTGGGCGAGAATAGGAAGATGGTAGACGGCCTAGTATTTGTTTATTGGCGTCACTGTAGCTGCTTACACAATAACCCTTCGGCTCACCCACCACGCTGGTACAGGGGTAGGGCCCTCGTTCGCTCTTGAAAGCACTCCAAACGATTGTATAAATCAACTGCATATAAAACACCTACTTCAAGTGATGTATTTACTCACAACTTCGGTCTCCCTTCGTCCTAGGTTGACTTCACACTGTAATGACTCCAGATGCATAAACGAGGCGTTTCCAGCCACCAACACCACTTTTCCACAGGTGTGTACTCACAACAGTAAGTTTTCCTCTTCCTCCGTTTCTGTCATTCAGCGTCGGGATCTGTCTAATATTCCACCCATAAGGTCATCGATGTCTTCCTTTGTATAGATCTATAATCCAAACGAGAGAGAGAGAGAGCAATACAGCGATCCAAAGCAGCGTATCCGGCGAGCCCAACTCGGCGCTACGATACACAATCTCCCACTGTAACAACAACCAAGACTGTAATTCACGTTGTCCTAAAATACTCTCTTGGTGTCGCTTTTGTCCAATCACCCGGCGCTCCTCCTAATAACTCCCAGCTGTGTGTAATTTGGCTGATTTCAGCGTTCGCGACGCTACCGGATGTCCGGTGTTTTCTCTTACCGGTCCGGGCGGAAACATCCGGGCGGAACCAAACTTTCCCAATTTTTGGTTCCGCCTAAAAGATCGTCACTCCTGTGACATCAGCACAAAAATCAGTGATAAACTGAAAAGTAGATTTCAAGTTACAAGAGACACTTCCAGCAACACATTGACTCTACAAGGACAGAATATGAGGACTGAGGACACAGCTGTGTATTACTGTGCACGACACAGCACACTGATGTAAACCACAAGCACTTCTGTTCAAAAACACATAAGCACAACACAATGTTTCACTTACATGGATAAACTTAAAAGCATATTCAAGTCAGTATACCATTTCATAGGTTTTTAATTTGTGTGACCTCTAAAGGAGTTTTGGCACTGTTGGACAAATAATTCACAAAAATTGTCTGAATGCCACTGTCATATGATACAAAATATCAAACCAATTGCATTTGCAAAAAAAAAAAAAAAATAGGCTAGACCTGTTTTTCTCACTACTAACCTCACAAGAAACAAGATTTTGTAGTCAAGTATCACATACTTCAGTATAAACTGCAATGATTCAGACATAAATGCTTCATTCTACTTTATTCAGAATTCATACCTTAATCTGTGGATTTAATCCAAAATGGGAAACACCTAATTTATGAAACGCATGATGAAATATCTTTATATCCCAACCCTCTTGTTGTGAAATGTCGTATGGTTCATTATTTCTTTGTATGTAAATGTTCTGCTGTATATGTAAACAGTGGGCATGAGTCAGTTTATGTATTTTCCTCTGATCACTATAGGCAGTGACAAACAGCTTCAGGTCATTTACACTTTAAAGTGCATCATGTTCACTAAAGCTTTACTGCTGCTTCTGGCAAGTGTAAACTGTAAGTAGTTTATTATTAAAAAATATATATATTTTTGATGATTATTTAAAAACTATTTACTGTATTCTCTTGTTTTTTATTCATATTTGTCATATTATATGTCTGCTTATTCTGTTATTGTTTTCTGTATTTTCAACAGGTATTAATGCAGATGAACTCTCTCAGCCTGAGTTTCTGACTGTTCGCCCTGATGGCTCTCTAACTATCGACTGTAAAGTCTCTTATTCAGTAACTAGTTATGCTACAGCCTGGATCCGTCAACCTGCAGGAAAACCTCTGGAGTGGATTGGATACATTTCTTCGAATAGTGCTGGAAGCTTATATTACAAGGATTCACTAAAAAACAAGTTCAGCATTAGCAGAGACACCTCCAGTAATACAGTAACATTGAAAGGAAACAATATGCAAGCTCAAGACACAGCTGTGTATTATTGTGCGAGATATCACAGTGACAGAAACTATCAGCCTCCCTGTACAAAAACATTATCACTGAAATACATCAGGTTTTCACAATTAGGATTGAATTCAAACAACAATTACATAGTAAAACATTATAAATAGCCTAAATAAATAAAACTGCAACAATAAGTTCATTATTTATTGAAGTAGAAAGATAAAAATAAAGTCAGTGTTGTCACTTGTATTATTAAAGTGGCATTTGCTTTCTTTAAGATGAGACGGGCACTTGGGTAAAAACTTCAACTCAAGCTCTGCATTACAAACTGATGAGTATTTACCAAAAACCCTTCAACACAGTTAAGCAAATATATAGTGTTGCTTTAGCAAGTGTAAACTGTGAGTAATGTTTCTGATAATTGTTGCAGATATTGATAAAGCGTGGTAATTAAGCAATATCGCTCGAGTAGGAGTGTGATATAGCTCTATATCATCACGGCTGTGATTAGGCCAGAGGCTTACGTTTCTCAGGTCAGGTCATTGTTAGCAGATAAAAACATAAAAAATTATCAAGGTTTGTAAAGTGATGACCAGTGATGTAAACATCTTATCTATTTACCATCCAAAGCAACTTAGAGTGCATTCAAGGTAAAAGTTATTTATGTCTTTCCCAGAGCATTGACCTCTTGACCTTATAGTACTGCTAATGCAATGATTTAGCAATTGAGTCAGTTATATATTTTAAAAAAAACACTTAGGTGATGTCTCCTTATAAAATCTCAGCTTACTTGTTGCAAAACACGTGGGGTTCATTAACTCTGTGTATGTAAATTTTCTGCTCTATATGTAAACGTGGGCATGAGTCAGTTTATGTATTTTCCTCTGATCACTATAGGCAGTGACAAACAGCTTCAGGTCATTTACACTTTAAAGTACATCATGTTCACTGAAGCTTTACTGCTGCTTCTGGCAAGTCTAAACTGTAAGTTTATTATATTTCTTTTTTTTAAAGATTATGTAAAAACTATTTTCATTTTTTAGATCTTTTTTTATCATTATATATCTGCTTATTTTGTTATTCTTTTCTGTATTTTCAACAGGTATTAATGCAGAGGAACTCTCTCAGCCTGAGTTTCTGACTGTTCGTCCTGATGGCTCTCTAACTATTGACTGTAAAGTCTCTTATTCAGTTACTAGCTATAGCACAGCCTGGATCCGTCAACCTGCAGGAAAACCTCTGGAGTGGATTGGGGCGATCTATTATGAAGGAAGCTTATATTACAAGGATTCACTAAAAAATAAGTTCAGCATTACCAGAGACACCTCCAGTAATACAATTACATTGAAAGGAAGCAATATGCAAGCTCAAGACACAGCTGTCTATTATTGTGCCAGAGAAACACAGTGACAGAAGCCAACAGTCTCTCTATACAAAAACCTTTCACAACTGATATTGAAATCCAACAAATAAATAATTAATCATAATAAATATAATAAATAGCTTAAATATTACTACTGTAACTGCAACAAGTAGTGCATTTTTGTTAAAGTAGAAAGTCAATAAAATCAATATTGTCACTTGTATTTCCCCAATAACATTTGTTTTGTTATGTTTTGTTTTAGATTAGCAGCTGAACGTTTGCTGATGTTTACCTTCATCTCTATTAAAAGTTACAGGCAACACATCAACTATTGCAACATCAGTAGGTGGCAGTAATGCATCAATTTATTGTGATCCTTGTAAGGATAAAGTTGGACTGCTTGACCCAAGCTCAGAGTACAACTTTGGATGGACCTTATTTGGGATCAATAGGCTAATAACTACATGTAAAGTGGATTCTTCAATCTTTTTTTCTGCTCAGTAGCACAATTTGCAAGCTGGTTTATAGATCCCACTAAGTACAATTGTAACCTTTTGCAATCATTATGTCATTTGACTTATTGCTGATATCATGTGGTCTCTTTCTGCCTTAATTTTAAGCACACACACACACACACACACACACACACACACACACACACACACACACACACACACACACACACACACACACACACACACACACACACACACACACACACAAAAAAAAAACACTTAAAAGAATTAATGTGAATTTCCTTTGTCTTCAGACCTACAAATAAAATTTGATTTGTAATACCACTTCATGTGATCAGATTTTACTTTGAGTATCCATCTGTTTATTTAAAGCCTAAATTGTGCAAATAGCTTTTTTCGTTGTAGAGTCCATGTGTCAAAATAAATACGTTCCTCTGATATCTAGAGGGAAAAGTCACTTTTGTCCTATCAACCACCACACTGTAAAGCACAGCATGCTTTCTTCATCTTTAGTGTTTCTGGCAAGTCTATTCTGTCCAATAGTCTAATAAATTCTGGTTGCTGCGTGTTTTTGTCCCTTTTATCAAAGATTGTGATGTAGCATGCTATTAATATTTAAATTGATTGTTTTATATTTCTATTAATATCATTTCTAATATAGTTTCTAATGGTTATTCTGGTAAGGCAGTATGCACTCTTATAAAAACGGTACAAATGTTGTCACTGGGATGGTACCTTTTAAAAAGGTACCATTTTGGTACAGATATGTACGTGTTAGGAACCAGTATGTACATCTAAGGTACCAATGTGTACCTTTAGGTACAAAAGTGTACTTTTTGAAAAGGTACCACCCCAGTGACAACTTTTGTACATTCTTGTATCTTTTTCTGAGAGTGTATATGTACTTTATCTGACACACCTATATCAGGTTTTGAAGGAGTTTTACTAAGGCGATGAGTTGAATTATTATGGGAAGATTTAAAGTGATGGGGTGCCTGCAGGAACAGGAATGAAAAACATTGTATATAGCACAGGTAGTTGTTTCCATTTAGTAAATACACATTCTTATGTGTTTCATTTCAGGTAATTACAAATGCATGCAAGGTCTATGTGTAAGATAAGTATTCAGTTAAGAACCACCAATTACTCAATATAATCTTCTTTTTAACACTTTTTCTTTATAACTTACAACTCTATTAAACTTTGTTATTGTTTAGACTTTCGTAGACCAGAAAATGAGTTACAGTAAAGTGCTTTATGCAAATATGAACCCCAAACACATCCCCCTCATAAGTATTAAACATCGGTCAATATAAATAGTTTGATCTACAGTAGCTCAGCTCATCTCTAATCATGTTTAACTCATATCTGCTTTTGCTGCTGTCTGCAGCGATGTCTTGTAAGTATTAAAAACTATAGCAGCTTTTAAAAATGTTTTCCAAAATTTTACAATTTCTTTTTCCTAGGTGTCCTCTGTGTTGAACTGACTCAGACTGCATCCAATAATCTGAGGTCTGATCAGACTTTGACTCTGTCCTGTAAAGTGTCTGGATATTCACTGACTGATAGCAGCTACTGCACTAACTGGATACGACAGACTGCTGAAAAACCTCTGGAATGGATTGGATGTATTTGTGGTGATGGTAACACATATCACAGTGATAAACTGAAAAGTAGATTTCAAGTTAAAAGAGACACTTCCAGCAGCACAGTGACTCTACAAGGACAGAATATGAGGACTGAGGACACAGCTGTGTATTACTGTGCACGAGAGAGCACACTGATGTAAATGTCACGGCCGGGGCGGACCCGAGATAGCTAACAGGCCACGCCCCTCTCTACTTTCCACCTCGAGGAGGTTCCCAAGACCACCCCAATGACCAAACAGACGAGTATACTACAGTTAAAAGGTATCTTTATTAAATATTTAAAAAAAAGGAAGGGAAAAAGGGGAAGGGCAGCTTAAAACAATCTTTTCGCCTCCAGGACGAGTTGGACCAGGGGATGGGGGCCAAGGGTCTTCTTCCTTGTTTCTCTTGAACTCGTGGCGCCCTCCGCTTCCTCCTGGAGGCAAAACAGGAATAGTACAATCAATGTTGGTCTAGCACCGGCCACAACTTATCTGACCGTTATTTCTGTCTCTCTCTTGTCCTCAGGTCACTCCGTCTCGACCCCACTGGACGCAGGGGATCCACCACAAGGCACGGTACTGACACTGCTGGGTCCTCTTCGAGGCGTTGCTGCGAACACAGATAAGTGATATACTGCACAGGTAGGTTACTCACAACACTGGGCCTTTAATACACTCCAAAGCATCCGTGGAGACAGAGGTAAAGGGTTTTCTCACTACTGACACTGCTTGGTCCTCTTCGAGGCGTTGCTGTAAACACAGGTAAGTGATATACTGCACAGGTAGGTTACTCACAACACTGGACCTTTAATACACTCCAAAGCATCCGTGGAGACAGAGGTAAAGAGTTTCTCACTACTGACACTGCTTGGTCCTCTTCGAGGCGTTGTTACAAACACAGGTACGTGATACACTGCACAGGTAGGTTACTCACAACACTGGACCTTTAATACACTCCAAAGCATCCGTGGAGACAGAGGTAAAGGGTTTCTCACTACTGACACTGCTTGGTCCTCTTCGAGGCGTTGCTGCGAACACAGGTAAGTGGTATACTGCACAGATAGATTACTCACGCTCCTGGACCTTTAATACACTCCAAAGCATCCGTGGAGACAGAGATAAAGGGTTTCTCACTACTGACACTGCTTGGTCCTCTTCGAGGCATTGCTGTAAACACAGGTAAGTGATATACTGCACAGGTAGGTTACTCACACTACTGGACCTTTAATATACTCCAAAGCATCCGTGGAGACAGAGGTAAAGGGTTTCTCACTACTGACACTGCTTGGTCCTCTTCGAGGCGTTGCTGTAAACACAGGTAAGTGATATACTGCACAGGTAGGTTACTCACACTACTGGACCTTTAATATACTCCAAAGCATCCGTGGAGACAGAGGTAAAGGGTTTCTCACTACTGACACTGCTTGGTCCTCTTCGAGGCGTTGCTGTAAACACAGGTAAGTGATATACTGCGCAGGTAGGTTACTCACACTACTGGACCTTTAATACAGTTTCTCTCCTCTGGCTCAGGCCTCAACATGCTATTTTCTTCGCACAATCTGCACAGGGCCCGGGCGGCTTCGTTTACTTTCAATACAGCACACACACAGCAAGCTTAGTGAAACACACGGTAAAAGCCACACTCACCACAGCACTCTGCACACGCACTCCACGTGAAGTTTAAGGCTTGGCCGCCTAGGTCTTGGCTGCTCGAGAGGCGGGTTGGGCGTTGTACACGCCAGAGAAAGAGAAAAGATTTCACAGGTAAATATATTCACAACGCCCCTCTATGTCTTCCGGTTACTTCTTCGGCTCGCCTACGCATTCAACCTCCGCAGGGCCGGTAACCTTCAACACCCCCAAAAAGATAATAGTAACTCCTCTTCTGGATAACACAGAGCGTTTCGTTGTGATTGTTTACTCACGCTTGGTTGTCCAACCGATTTCCCAATATACATTTACCAGCGTCGTGTTTGCTTCTCCACATCCAAATCACATGATAACTTCCTTATTCCAACGTCTCCCTGAGGGATAAATGTGAGTCAACCCAGCCGATCTCCACCGTAACAACGAGCACAAGCAACGTATGCACAAAGTGCCACCAACAACCACATCTGACACCTTCAAAGCTCTTTATATCCTCAACCTTCTCTCCTCTTCAGCCTATCAGCGATCGCTGTGTTGATCACTCTCACCTGAACGATATCAGGCTTGATTTAGAGTTTTGGGGAAACCCCAGGAATTCCGGTGTTTTGCCTCAGTCGTCCTGACGGAACCATTGCCGGGCGGAACCGATCTTACACACTTTTGGTTCCGCCCTCACAGATCGTCACTTGGTGACATCCTCCCCCGCCGGAATGGTTCTAGTCCCTAGAACCGCTTCCTGTAACCCATTCCCCGTACCTGTTTGGTGGTCGGCCCCAGTTCTCCCGCTGGGGTCGTCGCGGAGGGGACACTGGGTTTACCTCGACGGGTAAGTCTTCCGGCTCCCTTGGAGCCTCCTGGATCGGTTCGTCCGCCTGTTCTATCGCAGCAGGTAAGTGCTCCGGTTCCTCTGGGACCTCCCGAGCCGGTACGTCTACCGGACCCCCTGGGACTATAACCCACCCTTCGATCCAAGGAGTAACGGGTACCGGCTCCTTCGGGGTCGCTTCCATGGGTAGTGGGGGGTAGTTTGGACAGGGGCGGATCATGTTCCGATGGACTACACGATCAGGCCCGGGCTTCCCTTCCGGCCGGATGGTGTATACCGGCTGTCCCGGCCTCTGTTGGCTCTGGACTACGTAGGGCCTGGCCTCCCACCAGTCGCTCAGCTTACCCTTCCCTGGCCTTCGGTTGTCTCGCACTAGGACCCTCTCTCCCGGAAGCAAGGGGGATTCCCGCGCCGTCCTGTCATACAGCCTCTTGTTCTTAGCTCCTGCCTCCTGGATCCTTTTGTTGACCTGTTCGTAGGCCGAGCAGAGGCGGTGGTGGTGTCGCTCTACCCATTCGGTCACGTTCTCTTCCCCTTCACTTCCAGCCGTCCCGAACAACAGATCTGTAGGCAGGCGGATGTGTCTACCAAACATCAGGTAAGTGGGAGCGTACCCCGTGGTGCTATGTACACTGTTATTGTAAGCTTGTAATAGGTTCGGCAGGGCACTCACCCAGTTATCTTGACGTGTCCGGTCCAGGGTCCCCAACAAGCCCAGCAAGGTTTGATTGAACCGCTCACACCCCCCGTTCCCTTGGGGGTGGTAGGAAGTCGTGTGCGTCTTCGTGCAGCCGTACAGTTGACATAGTTCTCGGATGATCCGTGACTCGAAGTTGGGCCCTTGGTCTGAGTGGAGGAACTCTGGGCACCCAAATGATTGAAAGACCGCTTTCCACAATGCGGTAGCGGTGGTACTCGCCGTCTGATCCAAGGTAGGAATGGCCCAGGCGTACTTGGTGAAGAGGTCGGTTACGACCAAGATGTTCTGGAAGCGGTCTGTGGGGCGACCCAAGGTCAGGTAGTCCATTGCGACGATATGGAGGGGGGCTCTAGCATGAATGGGGACCATCGGTGCTCGGGCCTCCTGTCGAGACTTAAACAGAGTACATCGGGGACAAGCTTGAATAAATGAACTCACAGACGTCTCCATTCCAGGCCAGTAAAAGTGTCGACGTAGTAGGGACAGCGTCCGCTCCTGTCCTTGGTGCCCCATCTGATCATGATAAGCCATCATCAGTGCCCGTACCTGGCTTGGGGGTACCACGATCTGACTATTCTCCTCTCCCGTCCCTGGATCTCGAACGGTCCTGCATAACACACCTTCACAGAGTTTTAATCTTTCCCACTGCCCCAACATCTTCCGGCTCACCTCTGTCTGCCCTTGTTGCTCCACGGGAGTTGGCCGTCGGCCTCGTCCTATCCACTCACCCAGCCTCTGCAGCTCCCGGTCCTCCTGCTGCCGGGTCCTCCACCGGTGGGGGTCCCATCCCCAACTTACAGGTACTGCCTCCTGCTGACTTCCCGGGGCTTCCACTACCCCGACCGTCAATTCCTCCTCTTCCGATCCTTCCCCTCACTGTGTCAGGCCCCTCGGGCCTCCCCTCACCGGCAGCCGGGATAGCACATCGGCGTTGGTGTGCTCCCGCCCAGGGCGATACTGCAACTAGTAATCATAGTTAGCTAATTGTGCCACCCACCGTTGCTCTACTGCTCCTAGCCGGGCCGTTTGTAGGTGTACCAAGGGATTGTTGTCCGTTACCACCGTTACCTTGGCTCCCCAGAGATAGTCCTTAAACTTTTCACTCAACGCCCACTTCAAGGCCAGCAGCTCGAGTTTAAAGGAACTGTAGATTGCGTCATTCCTTTCGGCGGGGTGAAGGCTCTGGCTAGCATAGGCGATTACTCGCTCCACTCCCTCCTGCTTCTGGGCGAGTACGGCCCCCAGGCCCAGGTTACTTGCATCTGTATACAGCAGAAAAGGTTGTGAAAAATCAGCATATGCTAAAATCGGGGCTTGTAACAGCTCTTGTTTTAGTGCCCTAAAGGCCGCCTCACAATCGGCGTTCCACTCTACTGTCGGGGATCCCCGCCCCCGTGGTCGTCCTGTTCCGACCAGCAGTTGGTTCAGGGGTTTGGCGATCTTTGAGAATCCCTTTATGAATCGCCGATAGTATCCCACAAAGCCCAGAAATGCTCTCACTTGCCTTACGGTCTTGGGGGCCTCCCAGTCTCGCACTGCCGCCACCTTATCGGGGTCTACGGCCACTCCAGATGCACTCACCACATGGCCCAGGAACTTCACTTCGCGGCGCAGTAGGTGGCACTTTTCGGGCTGCAGTTTCAAGCCATACCTCTCCATCTCTTGGAACACCTTTTCCAGGTGCTGGAGGTGGGTTTCAAAGTCTGGGGAATACACGATTACATCGTCCAGGTATACTAGTACAGACTCCATTAACTGACCTCCGAGACACCGTTGCATCAGCCTCTGGAAGGTGGCGGGAGCGTTGCAAAGCCCGAAGGGCATCCGGTCCCACTCGAATAGACCAAAGGGCGTGGTGAAGGCCGTCTTCTCCCGGTCCCGTTCCTCAACTTGGACTTGCCAATACCCGCTGGCCAGATCTAGCGTGGAGTACCAAGCGGACTTGGTAAAGCTTGCCAGTGAGTCTTCGATCCGAGGCAGAGGGAACGCGTCCTTTTTAGTCAACTGGTTCACCTTCCGGTAATCTACGCAGAACCTCCATGCCCCTGTCTTCTTTTGGACCAGCACTATCGGGGCCGCCCAAGGGCTGCTACTCTCCCGTAGGATCCCCTGCTCCAACATACCTTGTAGCAGAGATCTCACTTCTGTGTATAGGGTGGGGGGTATCGGACAATACCGCTCCCGACTTGGTCCGGCAGTTCCCGTGGGGATGTTGTGTCTTACCACCGTAGTGCACCCAACATCCTCGTCGTGGGTGGAAAATACATGTTGCCACCTCCTAAGGAGTTCCTGCAGCTTTTCCGCTGACGCCACTGGGGGACTCTGGCCCAGACTATGGCTTCGCTCCTTGCTGGCACAGATAGTGCAAACCGGCATGATACTCGCCCAACTTCTTCACGACTGCCTTGGATCTTAGCCATCTGTACTCGGCGGCAGTCGGCCACTACACGTTCCCAGCCCGGCCGTTCAGCCCTCGGTATTTTCTGTACGGGCCTAGCCCGAAATAGCTCCTCCCAGCACTCCGAGAGAACATTCATACCTATGAGGGCACGATGCCGGCCGAGGCAGTGATCCTGAACGATAATAATCCCTTTCTGTGGCACTTGTACTCCGTAGAGCTCGAGGTCCGTGAGCCTGTAACCAATCTAGGGAATCTCCAGCCCGTTCGCCCCCTTCAGGGTAAGCCAAGGGGCTTCAGCTTCGTGTGCGGGTTGGGCTCCAAAAAATTTGTGGGACAGGCTTTCTGAAAATAGGGTGACCTGGGATCCAGTGTCGACCAGGCACCGTACCGTGGTACCACATACTTGTACCTCAACTGTCGGGCTAAGCCCGACCATCCTGTCCCTGGACTCCATTCTTCTCGGGGGGTCTGTTTGGGGGGCTCCGACCACATGACCCACTGTGGCCGGTCGTCCTAAAAACCCCCCTCGGAGGCCCTTCGTGGGCCGCATTGCCGGCTCACATGGCCAGCAGTCCCACAACGGTTGCAAATGGGCCTCCCCTGCTCGTCCCACTCGAACCTGGGCCGATTTACCTGGTAGGGCCGCCTCGTTGGGTCTCGACCTCGTTCAGAGTACACCTGGTCCCGAGGGTTGGGGCCTTCTTCTCTCCTTCCCGGCCCTAGGCGCAGCTCTCCTACCAGGGTTTTGGTCAACTCGGCCATTTGGTCCCGCACGTCCTTCAGGAGCTCCATTTTCAAAGCTTGTTTCCAGTCCATGACTTCGGGGGCCGTTACTGCCAGGCCACTCACGGCTGCGCATACAGGGGCCTCCTTCATTTCCACCTGATCACCTTCCAGGGCCATTGCCTCCTTCTTCAGATCGTCGAAGGTAAGGTCGGGGTCTCTTCGGAATTGTCCCCGTAGATTCTGACGCACGGGGCCTTCTCTTAGCCCTAGCAGAAACTGATCTCGCAGCAGGGTCTCTCCATCTCCCAACCCATGGTCTCGACGCCGTTGTAGGCGTCCGTACTGCTCGCGAAGTTTCAAGGCGAAGGCTCGGATGGACTGGTGTGGGCCCTGCTTGCAATTGAAGAACTGTGCCCGTAAGACGGCCACAGGGGTGGTATCGCCGTATTGGTCGGCGAGGAATTGAAATATGGACTGGGCGGTGGCTCGAACGGCTTCAGGGGCAGCTTGTACTTCCCGCCGGGCTTCTCCTTCTAGAGAGTTCAACACCAGTTGTTGCTGCTGGGTGGCACTCAGCCCTTGGAGGCCGGCCAGGTACTCCAGTTGGGCCCTCCACTCGGCCAGGCGGACCTCTGACTCGGTTCCGCCATACTTCTGCACCCAGGGATTCCCTAGGAATATGGGCATGGCACGAGGTGGGGCTTCGGGCTCCTCAGGCACCACACGAGGTGGGGCTTCGGGCCTCTCGGGTACTACACGGGGTGGGGCTTCGGGCAACTCGTCATCGGCCATTGGAGGGCCTTGGTCGCTCAACTCGAGGTGGGACCCTGCCGACTACGCCAAATCTGTCACGGCCGGGGCGGACCCGAGATAGCTAACAGGCCACGCCCCTCTCTACTTTCCACCTCGAGGAGGTTCCCAAGACCACCCCAATGACCAAACAGACGAGTATACTACAGTTAAAAGGTATCTTTATTAAATATTTAAAAAAAGGAAGGGAAAAAGGGGAAGGGCAGCTTAAAACAATCTTTTCGCCTCCAGGACGAGTTGGACCAGGGGATGGGGGCCAAGGGTCTTCTTCCTTGTTTCTCTTGAGCTCGTGGCGCCCTCCGCTTCCTCCTGGAGGCAAAACAGGAATAGTACAATCAATGTTGGTCTAGCACCGGGTCACAACTTATCTGACCGTTATTTCTGTCTCTCTCTTGTCCTTAGGTCACTCCGTCTCGACCCCACTGGACGCAGGGGATCCACCACAAGGCACGGCTGCAGACCCAGGTAAGTTACACTCTGTACAGGTAGGTTACTCACAACACTGGGCCTGTAATACACTCCAAAGCATTCGTGGAGACAGAGGTAAAGGGTTTCTCACTACTGACACTGCTTGGTCCTCTTCGAGGCGTTGCTGCGAACACAGGTAAGTGATATACTGCACAGGTAGGTTACTCACAACACTGGACCTTTGATACACTCCAAAGCATTCTTGGAGACAGAGGTAAAGGGTTTCTCACTACCGACACTGCTGGGTCCTCTTCGAGGCGTTGCTGCAAACACAGATAAGTGATATACTGCACAGGTAGGTTACTCACAACACTGGACCTTTAATACACTCCAAAACATTCGTGGAGACAGAGGTAAAGGGTTTCTCACTACTGACACTGCTTGGTCCTCTTCGAGGCGTTGCTGTAAACACAGGTAAGTGATATACTGCACAGGTAGGTTACTCACACTACTGGACCTTTAATATACTCCAAAGCATCCGTGGAGACAGAGGTAAAGGGTTTCTCACTACTGACACTGCTTGGTCCTCTTCGAGGCGTTGCTGTAAACACAGGTAAGTGATATACTGCACAGGTAGGTTACTCACACTACTGGACCTTTAATATACTCCAAAGCATCCGTGGAGACAGAGGTAAAGGGTTTCTCACTACTGACACTGCTTGGTCCTCTTCGAGGCGTTGCTGTAAACACAGGTAAGTGATATACTGCACAGGTAGGTTACTCACACTACTGGACCTTTAATATACTCCAAAGCATCCGTGGAGACAGAGGTAAAGGGTTTCTCACTACTGACACTGCTTGGTCCTCTTCGAGGCGTTGCTGTAAACACAGGTGAGTGATATACTGTACAGGTAGGTTACTCACACTACTGGACCTTTAATACAGTTTCTCTCCTCTGGCTCAGGCCTCAACATGCTATTTTCTTCGCACAATCTGCACAGGGCCCGGGCGGCTTCGTTTACTGTCAATACAGCACACACACAGCAAGCTTAGTGAAACACACGGTAAAAGCCACACTCACCACAGCACTCTGCACACGCACTCCACATGAAGTTTAAGGCTTGGCCGTCTAGGTCTTGGCTGCTCGAGAGGCGGGTTGGGCGTTTGTACACGCCAGAGAAAGAGAAAAGATTTCACAGGTAAATATATTCACAACGCCCCTCTATGTCTTCCGGTTACTTCTTCGGCTCGCCTACGCATTCAACCTCCGCAGGGCCGGTAACCTTCAACACCCCCAAAAAGATAATAGTAACTCCTCTTCTGGATAACACAGAGCGTTTCGTTGTGATTGTTTACTCACGCTTGGTTGTCCAACCGATTTCCCAATATACATCCACCAGCATCGTGTTTGCTTCTCCACATCCAAATCACATGATAACTTCCTTATTCCAACGTCTCCAACCTCTCATCTTCCCTGAGGGATAAATGTGAGTCAACCCAGCCGATCTCCACCGTAACAACGAGCACAAGCAACGTATGCACAAAGTGCCACCAACAACCACATCTGACACCTTCAAAGCTCTTTATATCCTCAACCTTCTCTCCTCTTCAGCCTATCAACGATCGCTGTGTTGATCGCTCTCACCTGAACGATATCAGGCTTGATTTAGAGTTTTGGGGAAGCCCCGGGAATTCCGGTGTTTTGCCTCAGTCGTCCTGACGGAACCATCGCCGGGCGGAACCGATCTTACACACTTTTGGTTCCGCCCTCACAGATCGTCACTTGGTGACATAAACCACAAGCACTTCTGTTCAAAAACACATTGAGAAACACATTCCATAGTTCCTAGTAAAAAAAAATGCATTTAAGTAAATGTATTAATTTAAAAGGTTAATTTCTAAGTTATTTTATCACTTTTCTGATTTCTTTTGCATTTCAGCAAGTTTGTTCAAGCCAGATCTTTGTTAGAAGATGAAGTTAATTCAAAATATCAGAAAGAAAAAAGATTTTGCCCTGAAGTATCACATAATCTAACATAGACTGCAATAATTCAGACCTAAATTCTTTATACATTTTGGTAGATTTAGTGTTCATACTTTAATCATGTAAAAAGGTGAGTTCATTGACTCTGTATGCAAATTTTCTATATAAAACAGTGGGCATGAGTCAGTTTATGTATTTTTCTCTGATCACTATAGGCAGTGACAAACAGCTTCAGGTCATTTACACCAGTGTTTCCCAACCCTGGTCCTCGGGCACCCCCTCCCAGAAAGTTTTAGATGTCTCCTTATTTAAAACACCTGATTCGACTCATCAGCCTCCTTCTAAAATGGTAAACATGTGTCCCTAACAAGCTGATGAGTTAAATCAGGTGTGTTAAATAAGGAGACATCTAAAACTTTCTGGGAGGGGGTGCCCGAGGACCAGGGTTGGGAAACACTGATTTACACTTTAAAGTACATCATGTTCACTGAAGCTTTACTGCTGCTTCTGGCAAGTCTAAACTGTAAGTAATTTTTTTTAAGTATATTTTCTCAATATCAATATTCTATTATACATTTGCTTATTCTGTTTTTTGTGTGTTTTCAAGGTATTCATTCATATGAACTCTCTCAACCTGAGTTCCTGACCGTTCGGCCAGATGGCTCTCTAACTATCGACTGTAAAGTCTCTTATTCAGTTACTAGCTATAGCACAGCCTGGATCCGTCAACCTGCAGGAAAACCTCTGGAGTGGATTGGGTTGATATATTATGATGGAGACTTAGCCTACAAGGATTCACTAAAAAATAAGTTCAGCATTACCAGAGACACCTCCAGTAATACGATAACATTGAAAGGAAACAATATTCAAGCTCAAGACACAGCTGTGTATTATTGTGCCAAATATCACAGTGACAGAAGCCTACAGCCTCTCTGTACAAAAACATTATCACTGAAATACATCAGGTTTCACAAATGATATTTAAATTAAACAACAATTAATAAGAAATGTCTTAAATATTGTTAACTGCAACAAGTAATGTATTATTTGTTATAATAGAAAGAAATCAGTCTTCTTAATCATATTATCTGACTGACATTTGTTTAGCTTTCTTTAAGATAGATGTCACGGAGTGACTTTATGCAACGGAACCCAAAATAGCGGAAATAGTTCCGCCCGGACCTTTTTCACTGTAACACCCGGCCGGTTCCGGCAACTACGGGCAAACATATTTGGGATTATTAGGAACAGGTGTGCGATGCGAACGTGGTGATTGGTGATTGGGCATTGCAGAGAAGAGGAGGCACATAAATAAGGCATCAGGAAAACATAAGGGTTGAAGTTTATTCCAGTAAGCGCTGTGGGTGAGACAGAAGCGGTTGGTGTGTTGGAGAGACGTGTTGATGTGGATTTGCAGGCTGGGCGAAATCAAAACGGAGGATTGGGCTGAAACAGAGACGAAGCTAAGTGTGCAAGCATTCATTCTGAACTGACTGTGTATCTTGAAGAGATTGTGTACGTTGGAAGGACACAGGAAACGGATCTAAAGGGAGAAATTGACAACGGAAACCATGAAGTCATTGATGTAAACGAGGCCTCGGATGCATATGAGACATTTGCAAGAAAGAGGGAACTATTAAATAGTTAAAGGAACAGTGTGTTACGTTGGAATTCATCTTGCTGTTTGCCTTGTCATTTGCACCATTGTAATACTGTTACCCCAGTCATTTCTATCTATTGAATCAGTGTGTGGGCTGCCTCGTTCGTGTTGAGGATCCGTGGGCGTACTGGAACTGGCTGAGAAGAGGAAGGAGGAGCTCAAGGATTGTGGCCACGACGTTCACATTTGGTTGTCTTTTGCCCTAGTCACTCGACTATTCAGGACTACAAAACCGGCCCAGCGTTGTGACTCTGACCCTATATCACTGTGAGTGAGTGGAGTGCTGTGGGTGAGTCTTTCTTTTTGAAGTGTGTACAGTTGGACAATTGTAGTGCCGTGCTGTTGTCAGTGATCACCTCCTAGGCTGAAGAAAGAACCCTGTGTTAGAATAGTGGAATGGTGGCTTGGGTGGCTACTTTATGTACATACATGATTGAGACCCGTTAATCTCCTTCCCGGCCTGGTGGTGGCGCTTTGGCTGTATGAAGTAAGGATTGCCTGAGCATCGTGTTGAATATCGAACGAGGGAGAGCTTGTGACTGCCTGCTGTGCGGGAAAAGTATTCTCGATGTTTTTGTGTATAATTATACACTTGAGTGTTCACAGATGTCAGCCCCTGTCTAAATATCTCCCTGTATATTCACTGGAGTATTATATTGTTGAAGGAGATTTGTGTGTTTTTTTTGCTGCCAGTCTGCAGATTCGAGCCAAGGGCTCTGTGTCATTGTGGGATTGTTCCACTATATGCTGAGAAGTTAACGTCGAAGTGTCCATCAGAAGTCTGTCCTAGTGAGGAAGACTAGAAGTTGCTGTGTGCCTATACGTTGTCTCCAACCACCTGAGTCTCAAAGAGCAAAGCCTCGTGCAGGTGCCTACCCACAAGTCAAACCCATTCGAAGCTAAAAGCCCAGTGTACTCATCTGCATACTTCCCCGTACGCCCCAAAGCTAAAAGCCAGTATACTCACCTGTATGCCTCCATGTACACCCCAAAGCTAGACGCCCAGTGCACCCACCCGTATACCCCCTTGTACACCTAAAGGTAAAAGCCCAGTGTACTCACCTGTATACCCTTCGGTATGGCTAAAGCTAAGAGCCCAGTGTACTCACCTGTATACCTTTCTGTACGCCTAAAGCTAAGAGCCCAGTGCACTCACCTGTATACCTCCCTACACACCCCAAAGCTAAAAGCCCAGTGTACTCACCTGCATACCTTCTGGACGCCCTAAGCTCCAAGCTCAGTGTACTCGCCTGCATACCTACTAGACGTCTCAAACTCCAAGCTCGGTGTACTCACCTGCATACGTACTAGACGTCTCAAACTCTAAGCCTGTAGACTTTCTGGACGCCCAAAGCTCTCAGCTCAGTGTACTTATCTGTATACCATCTGGATGCCCAAAAGCTCCAAGCCCAGAGTACTCACCTGCATATCTTCTGGACGCCCAAGCTTCAAGCCCAGTGTACCCCCTGCACACCCAAGGCCGCCAGTTTAAGGTACTTACCTATCTACTTACCAGTGTGCTTACCTATATCTGTCCCTTGCGTCCAGGAAGAGAGGTTGAAAGTGTTCACCTGCAGTTCACCTGGGAGACACAAGGAGAGGAAGCTGAGAATACTCGCCTGTAATTCACGTGTGAATAAAGAGAGAGGAAGTCTGGAAGACCTACCTGCAAGTCCCTGTGAGAGTCAGAAGCGACTCGGATCCAAAGCTCCCCAGCCCCAGAGAGCTTGTTTATTTTAAGAACCCTTTCCCCTTATCTTTTTAAATGTAATAAATATTGTTTTATTTTACTTGTCTCGTCCGTCTGGTCATTTGGGGTGTTCTTTGGACCTCCTCGGCGTGGAAACTGATGGAGGAGCGTGACACACGATAGTGGTGGTCCGCTCCGACCTGTGACATAAAACAGGCACTCAGATTGAGTGTCCAGCTCAAACTATATAGACAAGAAGCCACATATGTTTACTGTAACAACAGCTGGTGGCAGTAGTACATCAATGTGTAATCATTCACTCTAAAAAATGCTGACAGAACAGCAGTTGGGTCATTTTAACCCAGCAGTGTCTTCTGTCCAATAGTGAACCAACCCTGGGCGAAAACAACTCAGCATTTTTTTTGAGTGTTAGGTTCACAGTAATGCAGGGCTGGTCCAAACTTTTATGAGGCCCTAAGCAGAATTTTATTTGGGAGCCCCTTATGCTCTACATTTAACTATTTTCAGTGCTTGATTATTTATACACTATAGATCTAACATACCCATTATCAATTATTAGTATTAAGGATGATCACTTCCGATTGAAATACGCCCACAATCTCACTTTTCCTTGCACAAGTGCATGTTCATGGGGAGTCCCCTTCCCATCCAAGATCTGTCACGTGAGGAAAAGCATGAAATGTGTGTTGGTGTTGCAGATGCTATGTCTGAATGTTAACGTGAAATAGCGATAATAATTAGTCATTTACAGGAGCTGTGACATTGATTTCTAGCAGCTGAACTTGGTACCGCAGTCTTAATTCAAAATATTCTTGATGTTTTATCCCTGCACCCCTCTTCGGCTGTCATACACAGGAGTCCAATTGATGATGGAATCCTGTTCTGTCCTAAACTCCTAAAACTTTGGTGCTCATTTTTTAGACCAGCCAATACAATTAGCAAAATGAGTAAATTAAATCTGTATTCAAAGCAACACATTAATATTAGTCAACATCCAAGCTAAATACAGAAAATATTCTGATGTAAAAAAATTGTAATCATTAACATTTTTATAAGTAACTGTAATTTAATTACACATTTTTCTCAGTATATGTAACTGATAACTTTACATTTGTTTTGTAATTAAATTAAATATAGAGGGAAAAGTCAATGTAAAATACACTATATTGTCTCTAAATATTTAGTGTTTTTTTCTGGCATATTCAGTCTAATAGACTAATCTATTCTAATCTACTTTTTGTCAAGGATTTGGTTTCTAACAGGTA
The DNA here is from genome assembly GCF_027580225.2 of Misgurnus anguillicaudatus. NCBI lineage: Eukaryota > Metazoa > Chordata > Actinopteri > Cypriniformes > Cobitidae > Misgurnus > Misgurnus anguillicaudatus. The sequence goes on from NC_073355.2 coordinate 23,745,072, forward strand.
ATTTCTTATGGTAATTCTGATTGCTTGACTTGATGGCACTCTGACTATCAACTAAAAAGTCACTTATGTCAATAATAAGAAATAAGAAATGGGAATAAGAAACCTGCAAATGTCGCAACTGGCCAATCAGAATCAAGCATTCCAACACGCTCTATAATAATGAGTCAAAGTTAAGTGCTTTATGCAAATATGAACCCCCTCCCCACACACCATACGTTATGGGTACATCAGTCAATATAAACAGTTTGATCTACAGCTCAGATCATCTCTAATCATGTTTCACTCATACCTGTTTTTGCTGCTGTCAGCAGCGATGTCTTGTAAGTATTAAGAGCTATAGCAGCTTTCTTCAGTATTTTCCTAAATGATTAATCATATGATATTTTCATCATAGGTGTCCACTGTGTTGAACTGACTCAGCCTGCATCCATTAATCTGAGGTCTGAACAGACTTTGACTCTGTCCTGTAAAGTGTCTGGATATTCAGTAACTAGCAGCTACTGCACTAACTGGATACGACAGACTGCTGGAAAACCTCTGGAATGGATTGGAAGGATTTGTTATGATGGTAGCACATATCACAGTGATAAACTTAAAAGTAGATTTCAAGTTACAAGAGACACTTCCAGCAACACAGTGACATTACAAGGACAGAATATGAGGACTGAGGACACAGCTGTGTATTACTGTGCACGAGAGAGCACAGTGATGTAAACCACAAGCACTTCTGTTCAAAAACACAATGAGAAACACAACCCAAGATTCTAAGCAAAAAAAATGCATTTAAGTTCATTTATACATTTATTTATTTAAACCTTTATTTAACCAGGTAAGTCAATTGAGAACCAGTTCTCATTTACAATGACGACCTGGCCAAGAGGCAGCATAAGAAACCAGTGGGCTACAATACAGAACATAAGAAATACAAATAACATAGCTATAAAAAGTGACATATAAAAACAAACAAATTACTAAAAACAAGTACATTGATCATATGTTATTGATTGAACTGAGTTTTTAAAGGAAGAAAGCGAAATAAATGAGCTAAGCTTTAATGTCTGCTGCAGTTGATTCCAATCATGTGCTTAAAAGAACAACGACCAAAAGAGGTACGGACTTTGGGTATGCGAAGGTTAAAAAACCTGCTAGAATGCAGATTACGACCAATAATGGTTTTATAAATAAACAAAAAACAATGAAGTTGCTTACGTGAATGGAGAGATGACCAATTCAGTAAAGAATACAGGTCGCAATGATGAGTATTAAATGAGGCTCCAGTGGCAAAACGGATTGCAGCGTGATAAATAACATCCATGGAGGACAGTTTTTGAGGCAGACCTGTAAACTACATCCCCATAATCCAGAAACGGAAACACTGTTGTTTTAACCAAAGGCTGTTTTAAAATGTGTAAAAGAAGATTTATTACGATAAAGAAAACCAATAGGAGATTTGACCTTTCCGAGCAATAGATTTTTGTGAGTTTCAAATGATAATTTGCTGTCAAGCCAGATACCAAGGTATTTATAACAATCAACATAGTCGATTGCAGAGCCATCCAGCAATAAGATTTTAGGCAAATGTTCAACGTGTGGTAGATTTCTATTAAAAACCATGCATTTGTTTTTTTTTTGTATTTAAAACCAAATGAAGACTGGAGAAGGCATGTTGGATATGAGTGAAAGCGTTTGCAACAAAGACAGTGCGATTGAAAAACAAGTTCAGCTTTACCAGAGACACCTCCAGTAATACAATAACATTAAAAGGAAACAATATGCAAGCTCAAGACACAGCTGTGTATTATTGTGCCAGATATCACGGTGACAGAAACTAACAGCCTCCCTGTACAAAAAGACCAAATAAATAATGATATATATATTTTGAAATATTACACATAAAATAGAAATTAGAATACACAAATGTATTGTATGTTAAAAGGGTTTTATATATATATGTTTTTCTTTTTCTGTCTGCTTCTCCAATATTGTCTGCACTCCACCTAGTATAATCGCTAGCTGAAACAAAAAACTGCATGGGCATTAATTTGTAAGACAACCAACTATTAAAATAATAATAATAATAATAATTGCATTGTTTGTATCCCATTTACAGAAAATTCAACATCAGACATATAATCAGTCAATGAAAAAAATAGCTGAATTGTTGTTTGTTTGACAATTTCACTCATGAAGGCATCTTGTGACCTCTCAATGCAAATTTAAACAACTCTGTAGTCACACTTCATGTATTTATGTGGCTCTGATCAGACTGGATCTGATTACATCAGCACTAGAAGATGAAGAACACACTTTGTATACTACTGCTCTCATTCAGCCTAACCTGTAAGTTTTACCATCAAACCTGTGTTTATTTCTTCTAGATAATTATATTTCTTGTTCTTAATGTTCTAAAATAATCTTTTCAGGTATAAAATGTCAAAGTATGGAGTCCATTGAAGGCACAGTTCAGAAAAGACCTGGAGATACTCTGACTCTCTCCTGTCGTGGATCTGGATTCAGCTTTGGCTCCTTTAACATGCACTGGATCAGACAGCAAGCTGGAAAACCACTCGTCTGGATGGGACGTGTTTATTATAATAGTGCAGGCCATGATTACTCCAAATCCTTTGAAGGGCGAATTGAAGTCACCAGAGATAACTCAAAGAGTATGACATATCTGAAAGTGTCAGGACTGACAGCAGAGGACACAGCCGTGTATTACTGTGCAAAAGAAACACAGCAACACAAAACACTTATAAAGCTGAACAAAAACTGCTTTGAGCAGACTGATACATTTAATCTCTTGCCTCTAGAGGTCAACAGGTGGCAGCAGAGGATGATAAGTAAATCTTAAAAACGTCATATGGATGTAAGTGTTGGTCTACAGTAGCTGGTAAGGCTTGAGCACAACTTGTGACCCCATTAGGTATAAGTCACTTAATTATTGAAATCATTGATTAATGAGGATGCGTTCTCTTATATGACTAGTAAAATATCTTATGTTAAAAGTGTTATGTATATAAGTACTGTAGTATAAAAACCCTGTCAATTTCTGCAGTGTCTTTTGCAAATTTCAGTTATTTTTCTTTAAATGAACGATATGAAATAACTCACATTTGTCTGGACTTGTTGGCCAGCTTCACCTCATGGTCATCCCATGCACAAGAACATGCATCTCCCACATCTTTCAACTCTTTAACCATTGTTAGGGCCTATTTTTCAAAACAAATCTTCACATGTGGCCCATGTTACTTGAGATTCTGATGGATGTGTCATCAATTTTGCTATGTAGGGTTAACACACACACAATTGTGTGTTCGATGGCTTAAGTCAATTATATTATGTGTTTGTGTATCGGAATGAGAAAATGCACTCGTAAAAGATGATGTGTACATTTTTTACACATTGTTTGTGTCATGCTATTTACAGTAGTGTTACTTGAGGCCAACTCAGTGAAACCATTCACTCAGATATCTAATCTTTAGACCAAGCCTGCAAAACTACAAACACATTACATGCTTTTAATCTCAGTTTAAAGCATGTAATCCTTACATGAGAAAACACGTATAGCTAATTTGTTCACTTAGAAATCAGAGCTTGAGCACCTTTTATATTGTAGGCTCCAGATCAATCAAGGTTTGTTGCCATCTGGGACAAGTTTCCACCAGACTCCTCCGTTTCAAAATTGGCTCAATGCCCAGCAGCAACTTCTGATGCTCAACCTGCCACCATATTCTACATTTTAAAAATCAATAAAAGAGTTATTTTTAGCATGACGTTGGATCACCAACCCCATCAACCCCATGATGTTTCTTTATAAGATCTCAGCTTTCTTGTTGCAAAACATGTGGGGTTCATTGACTCTGTGTATGTAAATGTTCTGCTGTATATGTAAACAGTGGGCATGAGTCAGTTTATGTATTTTCCTCTGATCACTATAGGCAGTGACAAACAGCTTCAAGTCATTTACACTTTAAAGTGCATCATGTTCACTGAAGCTTTACTGCTGCTTCTGGCAAGTGTAAACTGTAAGTAATTTATTATTTAAAAAATATACTTTTTTGTAGATTACATAAAAACCTTTTTCTTTTTTTAGTCTTTTTTATCATTACATATGTTTATTCTTTTTTTGTTTTCTGTATTTCTAACAGGTATTAATGCAGAGGAACTCTCTCAGCCTGAGTTTCTGACTGTTCGGCCTGATGGTTCTCTAACTATTGACTGTAAAGTCTCTTATTCAGTTACTAGCTATAATACAGGCTGGATCCGTCAGCCTGCAGGAAAACCTCTGGAGTGGATCGGATGGATCAATAATGGTGGAGGCTTATATTACAAGGATTCACTGAAAAACAAATTCAGCATCACCAGAGACACCTCCAGTAATACAATAACATTGAAAGGAAACAATATACAAGCTCAAGACACAGCTGTGTATTATTGTGCCAGAGAAACACAGTGACAGAAACTAACAGCCTCTCTGTACAAAAACAATATCACTCAAATACATCAGGTTTTCACAACTGATATTGAAATCCAACAAATAAATAATTAAACAAAATAAATAGCTTAAATATTACCAACCGCAACAAGTAATGCATTTTTGTTAAAGTAGAAAATCAATAAAATCTATATTGCCACTTGTATTTCCTCACTGACATTTGTTTTGCTCTTTAGGAGTAGCAGCTGAACGTTTGCTGATGTTTAACTTCATCTCTATTAAAAGATACAGTAACACATGAACTATTGCAACATCAGTAGGTGGCAGTAATGCATCAATGTATTTTGATCCTTGTAAGATGCACAGAGTACAACTTTGGACTTTACCCTATTTGGGTTCAGTAGACTGTAACTACATGAAATGTGGATTCTTATTTTTTTATCTCCTGGTCGTTTTATCTTTAGTGTTTCTGGCAAATCTATTAATTGTTTAATAAATTCTGTTCACTGCATGCTTTTGTCCCTTTTGCCAAAGATTGTGATGTTGCATGTTATTAATATTTAAATTGAATGTTTTATATTAACATTTAAAATAATTTCAAATAGGTAGTTTCTAATGATTATTCTAGCAAGGTAGTATATATGTACTTTATCTGACACACCTATATCAGGTTTTAAAGGAGTTTTACTAAGGCGATAAGTCAAATTATTATGGGGAGATTTAGAGTAATGAGGTGCCTGCAGGAACAGGAATGAAAAACATTGTATATGGCACAGGTAGTTGTTTTTATTTAATAAAATGTGTTTAATTTCAGGTAATTACAAATGCATGCAAGGTCTGGCTCTCCTGATTTTGCCAAGTGGTTGATGTCCTCAGGGCAACATTATGTTGACCCTGGAACAACATTTCAATCAACCAATCAGATTTCAGAAATAAGATTATAGTTTGTTTTAAATTTAAGCTTACAACCAAGATTAGCTGTTTCTAGACCATTGTTTTTCACTTATCATGTCCCTCTGATTTTAGGGTTTGGTTATGGCTAGGGTTGGGGTTTGGGGTAGGTTTAGGTTTTATTTAGAAAAATGTTGTCCTTGGGTCAACACAATATGTTGCCCTCAGGACATCAACCACTTGGCAAAATCAGTTCGAACTGCAAGGTCTATGTGTAAGATGTGCACAAGTAAGTATTTAGTAAGAGCCACTAGTGAATTTCTCAATAAAATCTCTTTATAACATATTTTCTTTAATCTTTAATTACAACTCTATTAAACTTTGTTATTCTTTAGACTTTCCTAGACCAGAAAATGATTTACAGTAAAGTGCTTTATGCAAATATGAACCCCAAACACATCCCCCTCATAAGTATTAAACATCAGTCAATATAAATAGTTTGATCTACAGTAGCTCAGCTCATCTCTAATCATGTTTAACTCATATATGCTTATGCTGCTGTCTGCAGCGGTGTCTTGTAAGTAATAAAAACTAAAGTACTGTAGCTTTCTAAAAAAATCCAAAATTTTAACAATTCTTTTTTCCAGGTGTTCACTGTGTTGAACTGACTCAACCTGCATCCATTAATCTGAGGTCTGATCAGACTTTGACTCTGTCCTGAAAGGTGTCTGGATATTCACTGACTGATAGCAGCTACTGGACTCACTGGATACGACAGACTGCTGGAAAACCTCTGGAATGGATTGGATGTATGCGTCATGATGGTGGCACATATCACAGTGATAAACTGAAAAGTAGATTTCAAGTTACAAGAGACACTTCCAGCAGCACAGTGACTCTACAAGGACAGAATATGAGGACTGAGGACACAGCTGTGTATTACTGTGCACGACAGAGCACACTGATGTAAACCACAAGCACTTCTATTCAAAAACATCTCAAATGATGTTCATTAAAGATATGGAGTGCAGGGTAGCTACTTTCCTTTTCAAGAGGTGGCGGCACAGAGCAACAAATACAGTGAAGACACTAAAGTTAAAGACAATAAGTGTCTAAATAATTATAATTAATGAGGAGTGACTCAACATAACACAACCTTTGCTGGTTTATAAGGTGCACTAAACAGTTACACAGTGTAATTACACTGTTTAATAATAAAAACGTTTTATAAATTATAACTTCTAGTATTACATATTCACTCATGTTTTCAACTTTAATCAAGTATGTTTCCATTTGAATTAAACCATTTGTTTTTCGTTTTAATTTGCATTGCAAAAATCTATTTCATTTTATTTTCCCAGGACAAAATATTTGTATTGATAATATATTAAATAGTTAGAATTTAAAGGATGATTCCGGTATTTAAGACTTTGAGTCTCATTTCTGGTTTGTTTTGGATGAACTACAGTGATGGACACAGAAATTTTGACAATGGGTCATGTCTTGACTTTTTGACTCGTTTAGAAGCGTCTCTTGACTGCTTCAGAATGGAAGTCAAGGGTCATGCTCAAACATGTCATTAAAACAACACTTAACGTTCATTTTCAAAACTGTGCTACTCACTGAGTGGTTTGTGGTGTTCGTTGATGATTAAAAACAAATATATCGGAGCAATGTATGATTTCAATCCGTGTTATTTGCTATAGTGGATCTATTTTTCAGATACCTCACAACCGCGTATATACTTCCGCTCTATATTTGAGTCTTACAGAATGCCAAATAAAACACGACAGAAACTGTATTTCGCTACACAATTTGTTTTTTAAAGACACACTATGCAGTTATTTGACCTTAATTTAACAGCTTCAAAGTTATTTCGGTGGTAAACAAAGTCATAGTAAGGTGAATCATCCTCCTGTTGAAGCTCGGGGAGGACACCACTACCAAAACCAGCAATGCAAGCTTGAGAGAACCGCCCCTGACAAATCTCGCGAGAATCACGACTTGCTTTACAGCAACGACGTCACACACGTTATGCTTGTTCGACTTCATGCAGCACCGCAAGAACCGACCGCCGGATGACGTCAAAGTACCACGAGAATGATCCGCGACGGCACTTTGACGTCATCTGGCTGTCGGTTCTTGCAGCGCTGCATGAAGTCGATCAAGCCTATAACAACAAGTACACGCACGAATTTGAGACGTGAGGCTAAACGATTTAAAAGTTAAGAAAGTGCGTTCGGAAGCGAGTAGGAAAAGGAAAAGAGAATCTGACCGCGTTAGGAACCAGACAAGAGTCCCACTCAGTCAGGTTTTTACTCGTTGGCGTGAGATAAAAGACAGCACTGGAGGGATGGTGATCTGGCGATCTTGTTGATGGACTAGTAAGTAAATCTCTCATTTGTAAACTTGTTTGCGGTCTATGTTGTATGTTGTTGCGCTTGCTTGTAGTATGTCATGCGATTATCATGACAACAGTTGTCAATATCTCACATAATTATCAGGACATAAATAAGCCTAGAGGTTGTAAATAACAGACCTTTTTCGCAGTCAAAAGGACGCTGTGGCAGGAGGTGCAGATGAGGAAGGACCAGCAGCATGGACAGGACAGGGGCACAATTACTGATGCATCTATTATACACTGAAATCATTTATATTTGCATTTAAATATAGGCATATATAAGGGATAATGTAGAGCGAGGCGGTTGTTATAGCGAATACAACCCCGACAGGCTTATCAGGACCCCACGCAAAGCGGAGCTTGAATCAGCTTTACGGGGTTGTATTCGCTATAAGAACCGCCTCGCTCTACATTATCCCGCTTATGAAATTGATGAAATAGCCTGCATGCGCATTTTGGCAACAGAAGTGGTGTTGTTCCCCAGTGGTTTTAACGTGTAAGCAACTCAGTAAGTTTATCAAAACAGTTTCCCAGCATCAAAATGTCTGGTAATTGCGTATGGTTGCACTAATACTATACGTATATATGGTCACTTTATATTTGGCCATCTGCTAACCTCTTCTATTCACTCCACTATATTACACGGATCTGGTAGCTGTGTTGAAAAACTTGATAAAGTCAACTTTTAAATATAACTTTCTCTGTCTGTGTTGCTTCACTGCTGATTCTTGCCATACTTCCATTGCCAACATGCGCGTGCATACGTTTCCACGTCATCATTGTGTTCAAACAGTAAAATGGTCTAAGGAATCCTTGTATGTCTGTATATTAGCTGTTAAGGTCACTGATGGAGAGAGACAGGTTGATGTTGACCCTTGCAGTCATATTGATGAGGAGGAGGAAGGAAAGCAGAACAAGAGGAGGAGGAGAATGGAACCAGTACAAAAACAGTGATGGGGCAGTGTGCAGGGCTGGGTAGGCAATCATATTACCCTGCTGGAAAAACCAGCATACCAGCAAGACCAGCATATGTTGTGTTTTGGTGCTGGTATGCTGGTGACCACCAGCTAAACCAGCATAGACCAGCATAATTCCCATGCTGTTTTGATGCTGTTTTTTTCAGCAAGGTAGGCATATCAATCAATCAAAGCTTTATTAAGGACACACAAATAGAAAAATACAGCACAATATTATATATTTACATATAGGATAAAATGCAATAGTTCCACTTACTAGATTATAACCTGACTAAAGCACAGATTGAATTAAAAAAAGGAATTATTCTTAGTCATATTTATTACTGATGTTGTTCTCATGCATATGTAGCTGTACAATCAGTAAGCAGAGGCAGGGTCCAGCACAGGGGAAGTGGAGCCAGGGAGAGTTGAAAGTGAGTACGTACACACACAATCTCTATTTTATGGGACTGTATTGTAGTTTTTGATTATCTGAGTGGGTATGTGTGAGTAATTGTAACAATTTTATCACTCCAACTGACTGTACTGTGTACACATGACATGCTGGTAGTTAGCAGTATACTGTGACTTGTGTGTTCGCGATTAGGTTTTGCTGACCTGGTTGTGTTTAGTGCAGTGGTGACTTGCTTATACAACCTGAGGAGGCAGGTGTTATCCTAGAGTTTCTTTAAGGTCTTCAGCATAATCTGATTCTCATCATACCATTAAAACACTACTAAAATTAAAATAACTGCAAAAAATCCTGCTCGTGCACCAAGGGCACTCGCGTAAAAGTGAGCCAGCAAACGCGGTACTTTATTATTATATGCACTCTACACTTGGAATAAACTTCTTATTATCCTATTACCATCATTTGTAGTTTAGTAGACTATGCAGTAGCCTAATATTTGTATGAAATTGTGAAACATTACCTGGGCCGGGTTTCCCGATAACGATTGAACTTAGCACTTAAGAGCGCTTTCTACGAGCTACTTAACATTCGTTGTTCATTTACATGCGTTTCCCAAAGATGCTTGTATAACGATCGCTCGCAGCTGGGTTTTAAGTGCTACTTACGAGTCGCTATCCATTTGTCAAGTGCTGAAATGTCACCAATAGAATGACTCGAATTTGTAGCAGAAGCTTGTTTAGGCTAATGATCTTCACCCGATGTGCACTAATATTTTTAATAATATATTTTCATTATTGTTCAATGACTTTTTAAATGTTTTAATAATTTATTAAATATTATTTTCCGTATTTAGTTAGGACTCGTCCCACTGCGAAATCCCTTCTGCGTTTCTATTATAGTTTAGATTATTATTATTATTATTTGTTGTTTATTATCTATGTTTATTTATTATTATGGATTATTGCATTGTACCGTAAATATTTATTTGGTTTCTTTAATATTAGAAGCCATTTCCCTTCAAAACAATGTTTAGATGAATTATAGCAGCAATCGGTATGAACCATTTATCAATTTGCTATACCAACTTTTACCAAAATACAAAAAACTTTTACCAACTTGTACAAAATACGTTTTCCTTTTTTATTAATTTATGTTTAGTCATTTAAATTTGATTTCTCATTTGAATTTTAAATATATTATATTATATTATATATTTAATATAAAATAAACAAAGAAGAACCCAATAAATAAATAAACATTTAAAACATTACATTATCGTCATTGCAGGAGTGCAATTTGCTGGTTGTCCTGTAGGTGACCTTGTAACTCTGTTGTCTTACGATGCACTTATTAATGAACGATTACTCCAGAGCACTCGTAGATCTACGATGATTTTCAAGTGCTACTTAAGTTACGAAGCTTTTGGGAAACGGCCCGTAATTTTAAGATGATTCGTACGATACTTTTTACGATCAACTTAGCCTTACGATGCTTTTGGGAAACCCGGCCCTGGTCATTATCTTTGGAGTACTAGAGTGGGAAATTACGACAGTTGCAAGTATTCTCCAGCGACTCTAGGGGTCGCTGTTTGACAAAAACGCCAAATTGCATAGAGTGGCTTTAATCATCAACGAACACCACGAACCACTCGGTGAGTAGCACAGTTTTGAAAATGAACGTTAAGTGTTGTTTTAATGACATGTTTGTGCATGGGCCCTGACTTCTATTCTGAAGCAGTCAAGAGACGTTTCTAAACGAGTCAAAAAGTAAAGACACGACCCATTCTCAAAATTTCAGTGTCCATCACTGGCTGTTTCTCAATATGCGTTCTTCAGCGATCTTGCGTCCTCGTGTCCTCGCTCTACGTCATCATTAACGGTCGAAGTTCATTCCAATTCTCAAGAACGCAAGGACAGAGGACGCATGAAAATACCCGGATGTGTTCTTGATATCGAGGATGCATCGAGTGCAGACTTGCTGAAATCGCTTAACGCCCCAGAAGTTATTGCGGCAAAACTTCCGAGTTCGTTCTTCCAAGGTCGCCTGGCAAGACCGATCTCCACGAGGACGCAAGTTCGTTCTTTGCGTTCTTGGAATTGAGAAACAGCCACTGTAGTTCATCCAAAACAAACCAGAAATGAGACTCAAAGTGTTAAATACCGGAATTATCCTTTAATGTAAAAAGTATATTTGCATTTGTTAAAAATGTTTTGTGTTTTAAGGACATCTAAGGTATATAAAACACATTCACAAAACCCTGGACAGACTGGCACATCACTCTGAGAATAAAAATGAAAGTTATCACTGGGACAGTACCTTTTAAAAATGTCCTAATATGTAGGTATCATTTTGGTACAGATAATTTTTAGCTACCCATGTCTACCTTTAAGGTATGCACCTTTTAAAGTGTACTTTTTGAAAAAAGTACCACCCCAGTGACAACTATTGTACCTTCTTGCACCATTTTTCTTAAAGAGTACTACAGATACGATCAATTCTAAATGTTTTATTTACCTGAGGTTTTGAAGAACTCTGCTAAATAAATAGTTGAATCATATGTGTTTGATGAGACATTATTCCCAAAATTGGGAAACGCTGTACTGTTACACCCACACTCTTAAAAAAAATGGTTCTATATCGAACCAGAAATGGTTCTATCACCCGCTTCATATATGGAACCCCCAAATGGTTCAATATAGAACCACTTTAATGGGTTCATTAAAAAGAACCCCAAATGGTTCTTTGAATCAAAGTTAGATGGTTCTATTTAGAACCATTAAAGGTTCTTTATTATTATGAGTAATTTATTATTGATAAGAAATTATAACCGATCTAGAAAATTATAAAAGTTTACTATTTATTAATTGTATTATACAGAAATGTATTAGACAGCAAAACTTTAGTTTACATTTAAAATGTCTCATTACATTCAACCATTTAGTTATTTAATTATTTCCATTAAGCATTTTCACTTTTTAATAAACATACATACGTTTATATATAAATAATATATATAAATAAATTGCATCTCCAGGGTCAAAATTTAAGTCAAATTTAAGACTTTTAAAGACCTTTTTAAGACCATTATGAGTGAAATTTAAGACCAAAGCAGCACAATGATCTCAGAAATTCTCAAAACATTATATTTTTATTATATCTTTGTTTATTGTTTTTTTTTTTGACAAATAAAATCCACTAATATGGGTAGATCAGTATGGTCAGCTGCTGATATGTGCCTTGTTAACATGTTTTACACTTTCTCCACCCATACGTTATATGCATAAATATGCACTATACCGCCATCGCATTTATTCCCCTCTCTAATTACACAATAATGAAATAAAAAGGAAATTTACTATCAAAAGGCTGTTCGTGGTTTGTTGTGTGTTGCAAACAAGGCCGTTTCTAAATCCGAAGGCTGTAGCCTCCAGAGGTCGCATTTGTAGGCTGCATATGAAAACTGTGTAACACTAAAGTTGACTCATTGTTGATGGCCTGACTGTTAAGTTGATTTTCAATAAAGCAGTGTTGATTTTTTTGCTTCTGGGTCCTCTGCTTCAGAACCTTGCAAATGCTCTGGTAAGCCACGGGCTAGTTGGTTAAATTAACACAGAAAAGATTTTTGCTTATAAAAAACTGCATTTAAGGTTTGTTTCTCGCCAAACCTACAGTATACAGTCGGATCACAACACCTGAAATAAAGCTTATGGCATGAATTGCGTGGATTATAATAGCCTACATTTGTATCCTCTTTAAAAAATAATGATTAAAAACTGGATTGAAGTGACATTCAGTGACACGCAAAGTGCAGAACTTTTCTTTTTAGAGGCCCACCCATCAAATACATTCTTCCTCCGTCACTGATTAGTTCTACAGCATTTTAATTTACCATTTTATTTTTTTCGGACAACCTTTTCGGGAATAAATGGAGGTAAGAAATTTAAGACTTGGGTTAATTAAATTTAAGACCTAGGGTGAAAATCTGGCCATTTTTAAGACTTTTTATGACCTTAAATGTAACTTTTTAAATTTCAGACTTTTTAAGACTTTTTAAGACCCCGCGGGAACCCTGATCTCTGTATTAAACAGCTAAACTCTTAATTACACTATACATTAAAAATTTTGTTCAAGTTATTTCCCTTACGCATAGATACTGTACAGTATATGCAGTACTAATTTTTAGTAACTTTTACATGTGTCTGAAATGATGAAAAGAAATCACGGTAACACTTTACAATAAGGTTCCTTAGTTAACATTAGTTAGCTACATTAGTTAACATGAACTAATAATGAACTGCACTTATACAGCCTTTATTAATCTTTGTTAATGTTAATTTCAACAATTACTTTATTAAAATCTTGTTAACATTAGTTAATGCACTCTGAACTAACATGAACAAGCAATTAAAGCTTAAATTTTTATTAACTAACATTAACAAAGATGAATAAATACTGTAACAAATGTATTGCTTATGGTTTGTTCAAGTTAGTTAATACATTAACTAATGTTAACTAATGAACTTTATTGTAAAGTGTTACCGAAATCACAATGCATTTAAAGACAATTCATGAACAATCTATTAAATAGAATGACAATTTACACAAGTTGATTGTACATTTGTTTTGTACAGGTATTAAAACTTAAGCATATATTTTATAAATTAAAGTCACTGTGTGCTTAATGGCAAAAGGGTATTGAACATTGAGAAGAAAAAAAAACACAAACAGTTGTCACGGAGTGACTATGCGGGGCGGAACCAAAAGGAGAGTGAAGAGGTTCCGCCCGGACCGGTTTGTACAGACACCGGCACTTCCGGGTTCCCCGTGAATCCCCGCACTCGCTGAAACAAGGCACAGCTGTGTGAGTGACGTGGCGAGCGATGGTTGGGCGAGCCACGCCATGGAGGAGGATATAAAGAGAGAAGGTAGAAGTTACTGGAAGGGTCGATTTTCTGGCGAGTCAACTTGGGCAGCACAACGAAGACCAGCCTCCGAAGAGTCCGCAGGCTCTGCTGATCCGGCGACCGCTAGGTAGCGGGCGGAAAGAGTGCGGGGCTGGTCCGGGCGAAAGGACGGCGTGGTTGTGTATAGGAAGTTACTTGTCAGAGTGAAGTTTGATCACGTTGGATATACGCTGCAGATGCCGGCTGGGTTGTTAGTCCTTCGGGTGCTGAAATACGTAGTTCTGCTACGGCTAGGAGCTGTGGAGAGAGAAGAAACACTGTTCAACAGTCAAGTAAGAACCTCTTGAAAAGGAAATACACAAAGCTTTCTTGAAGTGTTGTGCAGTGTCCTTGTCGTCCGTACTCACCTTAGGAGGGTCTTGGACCTTTGTGGATGCCATCAGGGGCCGCCGCGACGGTGTGTGCCCAACCCACCCAGACACGCTCTGTAGCGGTGTTCCACCTGGAGTCACGTGGAAACCCCTCCAACGTCCCTGGCCCCGTAATACTCCCCCTGAGGGCGATAAGCGAGATTTTTAGATTCCCTTTCCCATTCCCCACTTTAGTTTTAAATAATTTAAATAAAGTTTCTATTTCTATATTTTACTTATCTCTGGTTTGTCTGGTCATTGGGGTGCTTTGGGACCTCCTCGAGGTGGAACTAGGAGGAGCGTGATCCGCGACAGGGGCGGTCCGCTTCTCCGACCTGTGACACAGTCATTCCACAGCCTGTGATGTCAATGTCTTCCACATATTAAGTTCACATTGTCCATTATAAAGTTGATACTTTCAGATTTGAGAAGATCAGGAGAGCCGTTGAACACTATGGTTGGTGTGGGACCTTTGGGTTCCTGTAAAACAAGCATTTCACCTTTTAAGTGCTTTTTACCAATTAACAGAAGCCATCAAATAGACTTAAAATTATCCCATAATAACACAAATAAAGTATGACAACTAGGCAAGCGACACTCACGAACCAACAAGACTCATAATAATTGATGTGGAGCTGTATGCTATTTAAGGGTAAACAGAGTAATATTTTTATATTTGCATTGAATGTTACTTTAAATAAAGTGCCTCAAATGCTAACTAAATTACAGAAGACTATACCTACACTATTTACACAGTCAAGGAAGCTGGGATTTTCTTGAAATAATGCTGACAATAACATAAGTGCAGCATTCCTCACCAGACCTACAAAGATACAAATTATTGTACATTAGGTACAGATATCAATTACAGGGACATTTTACTCAAAAAAGAAAACTCATTCACTCACTCGTTATTTCAAACATTCACAGCTTTCTTTCTTCAGCAGAACACTAACACAAAAAAGATTTTGAAGAATGTCTGTAACCGAACAACTCTGCTAGCAATTTAATGGACACAAAACCAATGCAGGTCAATGGGCACCATTGTTGTTGGATTACCATACTTTTTCAAAATTTCTTCTGTTGTGTTCTGCTGAAGAAAGTGACGACAAATTTTAAACTTTAACTCTTTCTCAGCCAGCGTCTCTTAATTAACAAGTTTACTCTTCAATGGCAAGGAAAAAGTTTATACTAACATTATTTTCATATTTTCACTTATACAATTTATAGGTGCTAGAACCTTTACATTGACTATGCAAATAAGGCTACTTTACACTGGACAAAGAACAAGCACCTTCTGTGGTTTCCTCTCCAATGAGATTGGCGTAGAGATGTTTTTTACTTCCTTCTTTTGCACTCCTGATGATGTTTGGGGCCATTTTATTAAGAGATGTTTCCATGTTCTTCACCAAGTCTGTTCCAAACCACATTGTCATTCCATGCAGCATCTTAAAACACAAAATCTTTATATATCCACTTTCAGACAAACAAGTTCCTAAAAGTCTACATTAACTTGAGGTTGCAATTGACTAGTGATGTATTTTTCAAAACACAATGTTCAATAAAAAAATAGTGTGAAATATACAGAATTTAAATTAAATCCTCAAACACTTTACAGTCTTTAATGCTAAATTCTAAATGAAATACATACAGTAAGAATTATCATTAAAGCTACAAAACAGATTTCTTTTATTTTCCTCTTTAATGAACATTATTGACAGAAGTCAGGTTTACAAGGTCCTTTTAAGCACCTTACCTTTTTGCATCAATGGGGTTTATATTTTAAAGCCAGTGACGTGTCTGACCATTTATTAACCATGGTTATCTGTGAGGGAGAGGAAAAAAGCATATAAATTACACTTCACAAACCAAATACACATAAAAACCTGAACACGTTTGGTTTTTAAAACATTTGAATGTTAAATGTAAGTGTCTTAACAGCTACCATCACATTAATTAATTGTGTGCATCACAGAAAACATGCATATCTAGACGTGTTGGGGATACGAACGCTGCACTGCAATCGTGCATTTATAATACAGACCGGCGGAATGTTCTCAACTGTGGCCAGCAGTTTCCACTTTCCTTCCGAGTTTAGCTCCAACCCTGATAAAACACTCGTGAACAAGCGAAAAATACTCACAGAATGTGTGTAAAACTGCGACAAAAATTTACATATAATTTCCTTTCCACCCGGTTCCTTTGACCACGCGCTTCATTGAAATAACACCCCTGTCTCGAATTTCGTCTCCTTACAACACAGCTGTCTTATTGTGCTTGGCAATTTAATTTAAAATGACAAAGAAATAAAGCAGGACTGTAACGTAATTCATTAAAACCCGGAACAAAATGTATTTAACAGAGCTTTTATAACTGACGGTTGACGAAGCCCGTCAGTGCTCTAACGTTACCAGCAGTATTTTTTAACTGAGGTAAATATTATAAATGTAGCTAGTATCACTATTTAGCACAAGACCTACTCTAACAAAATAAATATTAACGAATTATACTAAATATTTCAGTAATATCGTTTCAAAAATGTAGAAAGTTTACTTATCTCAGGGTACAAACAAGCAGAAATGCCGGTCCGGAGTCCGAACTCCTCAGTTTGAAAAAATAACTGTCACGCCTCGAGGCTCATCTTCGCGTATGGTGGTGGTCTGGTCTGCCTCTCCACATCATCACCGCTCTGGTTCAATAAACAGAGGAATATAAACACACACACATACATAAATAACATGTTTAATATAATAAAGCTTGACGGTGAAAGATTTTATACCCTAAAATTGCCAAATTTCCCTCAGAAATCACACGTAATTGAATTAAACACTATTGGGCGGTTTTCTCGGACAGGACTTATCACTGACTAAAATACTGACATCTCTTAACATATGAGTGCTATTGTTTTGTCTCAAAATGCACGCCAGTATTGTATTTTATAAGGTTTGTTTGTAAAAATGTCCCAATTATAATTAAGACGGAGTCCTAAACCCTGTCCGGTATTATCTTAACTACAATAACTCCACTTTAACTCGGACACATAACATAACACACACTTTAAGTCGGTCACATAACATAACACACCTTTATATAACTTATATGTTTACAAAAACGTCGAGTATTTGCGTCTTTGCCAATTAATATAGTCTAAAATTAACATTTATTTACAAACACTTACCTGACGTGACCTTGAGGAAACGGCTGATGACTTGTGTCGTTGTGGGAAACAGTGAGTGATTCCGGCTGTTACATGCGGAATGATCTCAGATGAAATGACCTGTGATTCAGATCCTTCCGAGTTAAGTTAAGACATTTTAAATTAAAAACTCACGCACATACTGTACATACACACGTGCGCGCGACCACGCGCGCGCGCACACGGGTACACACACGGGCATATTTAGAAGTTTTATTTAAGATTTTTATGATATTGGGACTATTTCTCCACCCGCTCCTTCAGCTCTGAAGTTCAAATTCGCATGCAGTCCGGTTATAACAAATGTAAAAGATATGAAACATCACTCAACAGCAATATCAATTAAGTGCAATCCTAAAATATGATTTAAAACATAACCCTTTCATTGTTAAGTATGAGAAATTAAAATTAATTAAATCGCATGTTTAAACGCCACAGAGATATCAGAGCCAGCAGTCTAATGGGCTTGCCGAGGAGAGGCTGCGCTGGGCGGGGTGTGAGCGCTTAAGTGTCTGTGATTTTCTGGAGCTCATATGGAGCTCATCTACGTCCGAAAGTGTCCGAGCACATTTTTAAATAGACGCTATCTTTATTAACCGACCGCATATTTAAACTTTAAGCACATACATTCACGCATGAACAACTCTTACAATTACATTTTGTGACCAAATAACAGTAATATTATGAGCATTTTGTTGTCAGGAAACATAACTGTCATAAGTCCACATATTTACCTGATTTGTCTTAATTAGTTCAGTCAACACTAGCCATTCTGAATTTTGACTGGATTTGAAAATAACCATTCATTTAATTTTTTAAACACAGATCTTCTCAACTAGCTCAAACAAAAAAATTGGTTTAACTTATATATTTTTGCCCGTCCAACATTTCATTAGTTGGATTTTTTACAGTGTACACTAAATATTAGTAGCCTATTTGTTGACTCTCTCTTTATTTGACCACAACCTATTGACACAAAAAGGTTTGTGAATGAGTTGTGTAGGTTTGTAAATGAGTTGTGTAGGTCTGCAATTATTGTGTAATCTTTAGTTTACACTTCAGTCACAAAACGTGAATTATAGAACCATTTTAATAAAAATGGGTCTTTGCCTTCCAAGGGTTCTATATGGAACGCGTGTTTTGGTAAAAGGTTCTATTGGCCAAGTATAGAACCCCACGGTTCTATATAGAACCTCAAGGAACCTTTTTTTTTAGAGTGCAGGTGACTGGAAACAGTATAGATGTTGTTGGCCAGATGTGCATTTACTGTTTAATTATAAATCCATGTTTTGATGTGTTTGTAATTTCAGGTAAGCAAAAATTGCAAATGCATGCAAGATTTGGGTTGTAAGATGTAGCCTAAACGAGTAAAAGCCATCAATGAAAAACACAATAAAATCCATTTCCTTTCATTTTTCCCATCAACATTACCAGCTTTTGTTGCCTTCCAGACTTTCTCAGAGTAGAGAATGAGTTACAATGAAATGGTTTATGCCAATATACCCCCCTCCCGCTTCACGAGTATAAACTTCAGTCAGTATGAATAGTTTGATCTACAGTATCTCAGATAATCTCTAACCATGTTTTATTCATATCTGCTTTTGCTGCTGTCAGCAGTGATGTCTTGTAAGATATTTTCACCATAGGTGTCCAATGTGTTGAACTGACTCAACCTGCATCCATTAATCTGAGGTCTGTCCTCACTTCAATAAATAAATCAGGAATAAACAAGATTTTGTCCTCATTAAGTATCACATAATGTAATACAGTATCACATAATAAATTACAATAATTCAGACTTTCTTTCTTTTTCTTTTTCATAGATTCCGAGTTCTCATTGCGAAACACGTATAGGTAAGGAATAATTGACGACGGGCCATTGAATTATAAGAAAATAATGCACACCAAGGTGGTAATGCACCTTGTGCATTATTTTCAAATAATTCAAAGGACCGGAGTCAATTATTCCTCTTATACCACGGTTACCACAAACATTGCTCTGGTGCCTATTTTTAAGACATTTGAAAAGATAGGTGTGCGGTTTACAGAAAAATAATCAACACCCATAGAACATTTCTCAGCCAATCGGAATGCAGCATTCAACAGACCCGTGGTATAAGGATCATTAATTCTGTGTATGTAAATATTTATGTAAACGTGGGCATGAGTCAGTTTATGTATTTTCCTCTCATCGCTTTAGGCAGTGACAAACAGCTTCAGGTCATTAACACTTTAAACTACATCATGTTCATTGAAGCTTTACTGCTGCTTCTGGCAAGTGTAAACTGTAAGTAGTTTATTTTTTTAAATAAACGAAATAGGGATTTTCTGTAGGTTGTGTAAAAAGGATCATCTTTATGCTATTATATGTCTGCTTATTCTGTTATTGTTTTCTGTATTTTCAACAGGTATTCATTCATATGAACTCTCTCAACCTGAGTTCCTGACCGTTCGGCCAGATGGCTCTCTAACTATCGACTGTAAAGTCTCTTATTCAGTAACTAGTTATGCTACAGCCTGGATCCGTCAACCTGCAGGAAAACCTCTGGAGTGGATTGGGTTAATTGGTAGTGGTGGAGACTTATATTACAAAGATTCACTAAAAAGCAAGTTCAGCATCAGCAGAGACACCTCCAGTAATACAATAACATTGAAAGGAAACAATATTCAAGCTCAAGACACAGCTGTGTATTATTGTGCCAGACAACACAGTGACAGAAACTAACAGCCTCCCTGTACAAAAACATTATCACTGAAATACATCAGGTTTTCACAATTGATATTGGATAACAATGGCATAATAATACAAAATAAATAGCCTAAATATTATTAACTGCAACAAGTTCATTATTTGTTTAAAATGCTGAAATAAAATCAGCATTGTCACTTTTATTAGGACACTTGCCTTTACTTTGCTTTCTTTAAGATTAGACAGGCGCTCAGGTTGACTCTCCAACTTCAGCTCTGTATTATGGACAGTCTGCCAAAGATGTTTTCCTTCATCTCTGTTAAAAATATCAGTAACACATGAACTACTGCAACAGTGGTGAGTGAGATTTTAGGAGCGTGCTCTGAACAGTGCAGGTACATATAAACATGCTTTAAAAGGTAATATACACAGTATACATTATACAGAGTCACATTGGACTAATCACAAAATACAATATACGCAAAAGTAGGGGAGAGCGGGGTATGTTGTCATACTTTTCACACTGTCTAACATTTACTGAGCACCATACATCAAAATGGTATAAATCTCATACCAAATGAAAGAAGGAAGTCTTGGGCACATATGTTGTATTCATAACATCTTTATATCTTATCTCATTACAGAGTTGTAGACTGTTGAATAGTGACTGTGCACTTGTGACAATTTGCCCCATCGGAGGGTAAGTTGTCACACTAGGGCGGGTAAGTTGTCACACTAGATTATCTAAAAATAAGAACACAACTACTTAATTGTGAATATTGATTTTAATTTTTAAACTCAAACCAAACTGGAAATATAAACATCCGTGCCTGGAGAATCTGGAAAAACAATTATTTCAATCCAAATAATGCACATTTCAATTAAGTGGCAAGACCACTTTACTTTGAACTTTGGTTCAAATGTTCTATGGCTTTCACATAAAACCAGATAACTGAATGGAACGCTGCAGATAACTTGCTTAACTTAACATGTTTAACCTCTGAACAAAACAGATGCCCTGTATGACTAATAGGACTCATCTCCAGAATCACAATTCTGACACACATAAATTGCCTGGCCTGAGGTGCAAGCATCATGGGCCCAATTGTTGCATTTTACACATTTTACCCAGGTCTCCTTTGGACGACTCTTTGAAAATGGCTCTACACAGAAGATTATTAGATTATTGTATTACGGTGTGGTGTGCATTGCAGTATAGTCCAGATGTTTCGTGTTATGATGTGTGGGGATTTATGAGTGCCTGGCTGTTCAGGAGTCTGATGGAGTGAGGAAAGAAACTTAATCTGCTTGTACAGGACCGGATGCTGCTGAGATTTCTGCCTTCTTGGCTTTCCTCACACACCACCTGGTATAGATGTCCTAAAGGGAGCTTACCTCCTACAATGTGATGAGCTGTTCATCCAATTCTACAGATTTTTGCGGTTGTCAGCAGTGCTGTTTCAGTGGGTAAAATGATCCGAGGATGTAGGAGCTCATCCCAAAACTTCCTCAGCCGCCTTAGAAAGAAGAGTCATTGGTGTGCCTTCTTCAGTACCGCGTCTCTGGGAGACGACCATGTGAGATCCTTAGCAATGTGAACACAGAGAATGTTAAAATTGTTAACTTCTTCCATGGCAGTGGAGGTGCTTTCTGTGCTCAATCTCATAAAATCTATTACCAACTCTTTTGTCTTTCAAAGTTTAGTGAGATGTGGTTCTTCTGGCACCAATGTGTCATAGTGTAAACCTTCTCTCTGTAGGCTGTTTCATTATTGTCAGTGATCAGGTCTACAACCGTAGTGTTGATGATGACGTTGGAGCTGTGTGTGGCTGTACAGTCGTGAGTGTACCAGGAATACAGAAGTGGGCTGAGAACACAGCCCTGTGGAGCCCCAGTGTTGAGGATCAATGAGGTTGAGGGTTTGTTGCCCACCCTGACCACCTGAAGAGCTTTCCAACAAGCTTGGCAGGTACTATGGTGTTGAATGCTGAGCTGTAGACCACGAACAGCATTATCACATACATGTTCTTGTTTTCCAGGTGGGAAAAAGTGGTGTGAATCATGAAAGCAACAGTGATGAGCGGCAGTGGCTGAGTGGTTCATGTAGGTTGTCTACAAACCGGAAGGTTGGTGGTTCAATCCCCGGCTCCACCGGACCAAGTCAAAGCACTGACATGCAGCCTGGTCATTGCGCATCACTCACTCCGAAAACACAGGGGACAGGGTGATGGCAAATACAACAAGCTCAAAGGTAGCGGTCGCAAACACGAAGTGTAATAAGCACTATTTTTCCATTGTTGTTGTGAAAGGCATGAATGTTTGTGTAATGTGCAACTTATGCCCATGAAGAAAAAGTCTCTCCACGTCTGTTGCAAGTAATTTTGATCTAATAAAGCACCTCACATCGTCACATGCTGCCACAAAATAAGTGTTTTTTCTTTAGTATCCATTTTATTCATTTAACATATTTAATTTTAAGGGGCATCTAAGTTATTTGAAATATCAAATAAAGTCTGGCCATTATTAATGTGCTCATCAGGTGGTGCTGCAGGAACATTAGTGCCTCTAAAACGAAGGGCACACGATTCATATTCATTGTATTCTGCATAGTCTCTTTAGTGAGTTATGTTCTATTATCTCTGACCACTACTGATATAATCAAGTTATCTTTTTATTAGATTGTACAATTGTATCTTCATTGATTTAATTAAATTAAATAGATAAATTAAATAAATAAATAATACACAGCACTAATAGAATTACTTTGGGAATTACTTGAGAGTTTGAAAGGTTTTTTATGTACATTACAAATATTTGAATTTTTAACAATTAATTCTGTTAACATTTTATTTTATTATGTTTAAAATATATGTCAAATGTTTCATTTGGATTTGTTTAAAATTATTTCATATTTTAATTGTGTTCTGAAGACATTTTGTGTATGACTATCTTCCTTGTTCCTATTCAGCTACAGTAATACAACACATTTTGAATGTGTCATTTATATAACACATCCATTTCTGTCATTATAAACAAGTTGATGTGCTGATAATGTGGCGTGTTGGTGCTAGTAAACTATACACTACGACATTCAGATGACTGGGAATGGTTCAGAGGTTGTAGGACACAGACTTGCATGTACTGTGTTATCCAATAAATACATCTTTATATATACTTACAAGATGTATTCAGAAAGACAAGAAAGAAGCACTATTGGATTATGCAAATAAAAGTTCCAATACAGCACTTCACTATCTTTCACAAAATATTGTACTAACCCTATTTATTCTACTAGTGCTTCCTACACACCCAGCCTTATGTATGAGAATATCAGTCAATATAAACAGTCTGATCTACAGTAGCTCAGCTCATCTGTAACCATGTTTAACTCGTATCTGTTCATGCTGATGTCAGCCGTGATGTCTTGTAAGTATCTATAGATATTAAAGCTTTCTACAATATTTTTTCCCAAATTATTAATCAGATCCTTTTTTCCAGGTGTTCACTGTGTTGAACTGACTCAGCCTGCATCCATTAATCTGAGGTTTGATCAGACTTTGACTCTGTCCTGTAAGGCAGGGGTGTCAAACATGCGGCCCGCGGGCCAGATACGGCCATGATGATTTATACAGTTTTATTAAATATTAAATACATATTTTAAAAACCCTTTCAGGCGGGTGTCTAGTTCGTTTTTAATATGAGAGACTTGCGGAAAGCAGCAAAACGCGGAACATAGACTAAACACGGTGCCCAAAAATCTTGGCGTTTTATTGTTACCGCTCCGCTAAAGATCCACTGATTCCGGCGATCCACTTCGTGTTTTCCCGACCGCTCCGCAGCATCTCTGTGACGGTGTTCACTCTCTGCCTGGAGAGCGAAGACGACAGTTTCCGAAGTTCATTGCATTAACAGGTAGATTCATTACATTATATCAGTTGTTAAACTGCAGAATTAGTAATTTGTAAGTTTGTTTATGTATTTCTTCCGGTAATGATTTGCTGTCGGTTTTCTAAAGTGCTAACAACTTAGCAAGCAAACAACAACAAAATATCCACATTCTTAGTATTAACGTTACAATGCTTGTTTAATCGATTTAATGTTCCCGATCAGATCTAAGTTAATATAAACACTAAATTTGCTGTTGTTGGCACACTTTGTAAAAAAAATACAAAAAACACCAATGCCTTCACAAAATAACGACAGAGAACGGAAAGAGAGGCTGCTAAAGGCAGTTCAACACTGCAAACATGGATTCAAAGCTCCATCAAGGCAACAGGTAAATAATATTGAATGTTAAGCAGACTTTAATTCTTGTTATTATATTTCCCATTATAATCACTTGTCTAAGTTGATGCTAGTAATATAACTGTGAGCTAGGGATTTTCAGTATACCACCAGGACCACAATTGATAAGTTTAACTTTTTATAAGTTTATTCAATTTCTGATTTTTAAATAGAACTCTCTTTTTTTAGTTATTTTCTTTTTACTGTATGTGAACAGATTTACATTTGTTTCAAATAAATCACACAAAAACAAAAGGTTCAAAAACAAAAAAAGGAAAACACAGAAATATCACTCACAGAGTAATAACTTTAAGAATACACTTCACTTTCAAATTTGATAGTTCACGATGTGAAATTTGCACAAAATCTGTGACCTCAATTTGTCAGTACACAAAACCTATGACCCAATTTGCAAAAAAAACAAACAAATAAAACAAAATATAAAGACTACCGGGCCAAAAGAATGCACATATACTTCAGAACAATAAACCTTAATCCCCCAAATACGGCAGTGGAAATACTATACACTAAATAGACAAAATAACATGAGTACATAATATTACCCACTAAATGCAACTAGAAAGTAAGAGAAGTATATCACTTACAGTATGATGAGCTTCCAGAAAATCATCCACACTCACTTCACAAAAGTTGCAATTCCCATCATGTTCTAAACTGTGCAAACAGTTACATTTCAAATCACATGAACTAATTAACAAGATTTAATGCATAACACTTGGTATAACATCCTAAATTAGTGGCTTACACCGCATGGTGTGACTTAAAATGGACATAAACATTGCACAAAATGAAATGAAACAACCATTTTAAATGAAACTATAAAATGCACATCTCCCTTAAGTATTTTATAGAATGTTATCAAGAAATATCCCATTTACCTTAGGATTGTGTTCTAAAACATTGCAACTTTCCCGAGAGTGCATCTCTCTCGCTCTGCTTGCTGAGCACGTATCAAAAACGTTTATTTACAAGAGCACATGTGCACTTCCTCGTCTGCACCACACACACATACACACACACGAATACTGCCCCTATCGCCAGCTTTATGAATTACAGGTGTATACAAGCAAAATAAATGTTAAATACCATTTTCCACTTGGTTACATCCTCCCCTGCAATTAAGGGGCTGTTTACACTTGGTATTAAGATGTGTTTTCATCGATCGGATCACAAGTGGACGAGAGAGACACATTACGTTTACACCTGGTATTTAAATCCGTCTCTTTTGTCCACTTTCGACCGCTTCTGTGCTGAATACTATGAGGGGGTGGTCTGTGAGACGGTGGGCGAGTCTCTCTGCTGTCATTCAAACCCGAGCGGGAGTAATTATGAGTTTATATGGACGCAAACTAATATTATGTCGGAGTGCACTGCTTGTTTAGCAAGTAAACATGCTGCACAGTGTTTTGTACATGAGTATGTAAGAGCTTTCTTTGAATTTTCAGCGCAATTGATGAAATAGGATCGCGCAACTTTCACACGCTTTCAAAACGAAACTACGGAGATCAGCTGCTTAGTTTTATCAATGAAAGGCTAAAAATAGCACTGTTCACCGATTGTTCACGCCAGAAGTCAAAAAAGACGTAAAACTTGTGTTTAATACCTCAGATTAGATAAATGGGCGGAGAGAAGGCGGTCGCGTGTGGCTGTTCGAACGCATTCAACCACATGTGCGTTCCGCAACTCCAAAGCGATCCGATCGAAAGTGGTTTCGACCACCTCTGGATGTGGTTGAAAGTGGTCGAAAGTGGACGAGCTCAAAACGTTTTGAACACCGTTTACACCTGGCATTAACGTCGTCCACTTGTGATCCGATCGACGAAAACACATGTTAATGCCAAGTGTAAACAGCCTATAAGTCAGCGTCCGCGATGACTCACTCACCCATAAGTTTAGACATTCATAGCACCCTGTAAGGCCTTCTCAAACAAAGCAGTGCCAATACTGGCCAGCACCTGAGACATCATCTCTGTACTGACACTTACAGCATGGCACGCAGACCTAGGGGTATGAAAAGGATTTGTGTGAACACCAGCAGTTGTTCGCTTACTTCTACGCACAGCAGGAAATGGTACCTCTCTCTTTGCTGCGTCACACATTTCCCCAACATCTAACTTCTGTGACGGTGCATGCTCATCTGTGGCCTCTGGAGTCAGAACTACAATATCAGGTTCAACAGAGTTTCTATCAGCTTCTATGGAGATTTGAATCTGGCCACCTTCAGAGCTGACACTTTCAGACTCCGAAAGAACTAGTGCCTCTGAGTCCATTATATTGTCTGTGCCCAATCTCACACAGGGTTGCAAAACCTCCTCTACAACCACAAAACCTGGTTCAGAAACCTCGTTATGATCCACACGGCCCGGCTGCGTAACCGTCTGTGCATCTGGCTCAAGTCTTTTACCCCTAGGTCTAGGGGTAGGCACAGCACCTGGACGCAACTCCGACCGATGGACCCTTTTGACTGGCCCTCCCTCCAGTGGCTCAACAGTGTAAGTTGTGCCCACTATTTCTACTACTTGGTACACGACCGGGCTCCAGGCATCTTGAATTTTGTTCCTGCCTGGAGGCCGTTGACGCAGATACACCAACTCACCCACACTGACCTGGGGACAAAACATCTTTTCATTCAAACGAGTCACTCTCTCTCGAGCTTTCTCCTCTGAATACTCCCTTGCCTTCTCATGGGCAAATCTCAGTCTCTCTTGATGAACAGACAACCAGTCTTGCTTCCCCTCAATGACCTCCTCACTACCCAACAATGCATCAATTTGCAGATATGGCTGTACCCCAAAAAGTAGGTAGTAAGGGGAAAACCCTGTAGTAGAGTGCGGAGTAACGTTATAAGCATGGACTAACTCCGGCAAGTACTCCGGCCAACGGCGTTTCTTTTCGGGCGGCAACGTCCGTAACAGATTATGGAGTGTGCGGTTGTACCGTTCACATTGAGCATTTCCTTGTGGCCGATATGGGGTCGTGCGGGTCTTCTTCACCCCATAAAGCCTGCACAGCTCTGCGATTACCTCACTCTCAAATGTTCTACCCTGATCGGAGTGCAACCTCTCAGGAACACCGTACTTCATGAACCACTCTCTTAACAAGATTTTTGCTGTGGTATCGGCCTTTTGGTCTTTTGTAGGAAATGCTTGTGTGAACTTCGTGAAAACATCGGTAACAACCAAAACATTTTCACGTCCGTCGGAAGCTGGCTCTAGAAGCGTAAAGTCTACTGCAATCACTTCCAATGGTCTGGAAGCCAGAAATGCTCTCATTGGGGCACGGACTTTGGGCTGAGGCATCTTGGTCAGAATACAACGCTGGCACTTCTTTACCCATTCCTCCACGTCCTCATGCATACCTGACCAAAAACACCTCTGTTTCAACAAACCCAGTGTCCGTTCAATGCCCTGGTGCCCTAAATCATCATGCACACTCTGCAACACTCGTTCCTTCAAACAACTTGGCAACAACAGCTGCCAACAGCCTTTTTCATTCGGGTTGTCTACAACTCGATATAGCAATCCATTCCTCTCTCTTATGAGGCTCCACTGCTTCAGGAGACACTTCACTGGCTTGGACAAAGACTTTCTTTCCAAATGAACTGGCCTCTTTTCCTTGTCCCAAAACTCTCTGAATTCCTGTATAACCGGGTCATTCTTCTGAAAATCGGCTAACTGCTCTTTAGTGTAACTAGGAAGAGTATGAGTGTTCCCTTGGAAACTGGTGACAGCCTCTTCACCGGCCTCTAATGCACGGATCTGCCTTAACCTGCCACACTCTAGCCCTTTCAAAGCGAGCTCGGTGTCCAAGGCTGTCCCTCGACTAATTACACTACAGATTGCTACACCCTGATCCCAATCAGCATCAGGATCAGGGCCAGGCTCCCCTGCAAACTCCTGTCTGGACAAAGCATCAGCTGCAGCGTTATTCCTTCCTGGCCTATACTTCACCTCAAAGTTAAACACAGAGAGCTGTGACACCCATCTCTGCTCAATCGCTCCTAACTTAGCAGTCTGCAAGTGACATAACGGATTATTGTCCGTTATCACCTCGAACCACGACCCAAGTAGGTAGCCACGAAACTTTTCGACCACAGCCCACTTAAGGGCCAGTAGCTCGAGCTTCATGCTGCTGTAATTGCGATCGTTCCGCTCAGCATTGCGTAACCTTCTGCTCGCATATGCAATGACTCTTTTTTTGTCACCTTGCTTCTGATAAAGAATGGCTCCTAAGCCATTCTGACTGGCATCGGTTTCAAGAATGAAAGGACAGGTGAAGTCTGCAAAACCAAGCACAGGTGCTGTTGTCAGTTTCTCCTTCAAATGATTAAATGCCTGCTCACACTCATTAGACCACTGAGTACTAAAGTAGCGACTGCCCTTTGCATACCTGCCCTCACGCAAGCAAGCATTCACCAAGTCATGTAAGGGTCCAGCTATTTTCGAGAAGCCTTCGATAAACTTTCGATAATAGCTGCAAAACCCGAGAAACGATCTTAGCTCTTTTACAGTTTCTGGAGTCTTCCAGTTACTGACTGCAGCAACCTTGTCTGGGTCAGGAGAAATCCCCTGTGCTGACACCTGGTGACCAAGGAAATGTACAGAGTCTTGGAGGAAACGGCACTTTGTCAACTTGACCTTTAAACCGGTTTCCAACAACCGCTTCAGTACCACTTCTAACCTCTCTAGGTGTTCCTCAAATGTCTGTGAAAACAACAAGATGTCGTCCAAGTACACAATCAACACCTGAAAAATCAGATCGCTCATAACTGCCTGCATAAGACGTTGAAAAGTTGAAGGCCCATTGCAGACCCCAAACGGCATCCTTCGGTATTCAAATAAACCAAAGGGCGTGGTAAATGCCGTCTTAGCCCTATCCCTGTCACTCACAGCAATCTGATGGTACCCTGACGCCAAGTCCACAGTTGAGAAAAACTGAGCACCCCTGAGGGCATCGAAGCTCTCGTCAATTCTGGGTAATGGAAATGCGTCACGCCTTGTCTTGGCGTTGAGCTTCCGGTAATCTACGCATAACCTTAGTGAACCATCAGTTTTGCGCACCAGCACAACAGGAGAGGCGTAAGCACTCATGCTCTCTTGAATGACACCATTTTTCAACAGTCTAGTAATGTGCTCTCGAACCTCCTGATACTGATTTGGTGGAATTCGACGGTAAGGCTGATTTACTGGCACGTCATCAGTCAGATGTATCTCATGCTGAACCTTATCTGTATAACCCAACTCATCATCCTCCATGGCAAATACACTTGAATACTTGCTCAGTACAGCTTTCAAGCGAACCTGTTGTTCAGGCGTGCCACCCAGGTCAACATGATCCAAGAATGACTGAGCTGGGGGCTTCAAATCCTTATCTACACCTATAGTTACCTGTTCTGTATCTGCAGAGATTCGTTGGAACCTCACTTCACAGGACGAACCTACACTGTAACTATCTACCGGTGACAACATACCCAGCCGGGCTCTAGGTTGAAGCCAAAGATCTTCCTGAGACAGGTTAAGTATTCTCACTGGACACACTGGTACTTCTGCTGGGACCAGGGTAGGTACTACGACCAATCCATCTGGTAAGGGTGTATTTGCTGATTCTACTAACCATGCCGAACCATCCTTTTTACAGGATTCTTTGCTCTTAATTAGGACGGTAGTTGCTGACCAAGCAGGCACATGTGTAGGAGTCTTACCCACGACCCGAGCAAACGATACTCGTTCAACTACATCAACTGACTGTGCTTGCTGAAAGGCCACCCTCCAGTTAGAATCAAGGCTACCCCCCAACGTGGTATCGAATTCAGCATGAACAATTTGTCGGCACTTACTAATGATATTCATTCCAATAAGCACAGGCACGGAGGCTGGACAAGGATTTTCTTTGATGATCAAAAACCCACACTCGGGCAGGACCATTCCCATAACCTCCACATCCAGCTCCATGTAACCCAAATAGGGGATCTCTAAACCATTGGCTGCAGTGATCTTCAACCAGTTTGAGGTGGCCAACACATCACTGTCATCCCCAAATGAATGCTCACGAAAGAACCCCTCAGTAATAGTGCTGACCTGACTTCCAGTGTCTAACAGGCATGACACTGGCACACCCGTGATCATCAAATCCACCATAGGGCATGTCCCCACCGCCCGTTCAAGAAACCTGTCCTTACAAGTTCCCTTGGGCGTCGGACCAGAAATTTTCCCTATTGCAGCCCGACTCTGCGCGACAGAGGGGTCTTGTTTTTCTTGCCCTTCAGTAGTTCTGGTAGCACTATTTGGTCTCCCACCCCGTCTCCCGGTGCAACGCCTAGCAATATGCCCAACCCCATTGCATCTGAAACAGATAGGTTCACCCTCCTCAGTAAACCTGGGAGGAGACTTTGTCTGAGGTACAACATTCTGAGAAATAAACAATGACCGTTGCGCAGTCAACTCCTTGACTGCCTTAGTGAGCTCCGAAATCGTCTGATCTTGCTCACTTATTCGCTTCTCTTGTCGGGTAATCACCTGCAAAATATCATTTAACACAGCAGAGGTTTGATGCGCAGTTGCAACAGAATCACTGTCTTTTTCCTGCAACACTTCTGAATGAACAGGCCGACTAGTTGCTACTCTGGTTGGTCTGCTCTCTTCCATGGACCAAAGAATGGCCTCATTTCGAATCTCAAGCAGGGTCAAACGGGGCCTTTCTCTGATTTGTTTACGCAGCTCCCGCCTTAAAGCAGTATCTCGCACACCCTCCACAAATTGATCACGCAAAACTACCTGTTCGTTGGCCAAGCCATCTGGCAACTGCTTTGCGGCAGAGCTTAAAAGGCGAGACAGAGCATGAGAAAAACTGCGAAGATCTTCACTGTCCAGTTGTTTGCGGTTATAAAACATTTGCAATAACTGAGTCCCACTACGTCGCTCCCCAAATGCTTCTTGCAGAAAAGTAAACAAATCCTCAACCCGTCTAGACTGGTTTCCCACGCATAAGCGCACCTCTTCCAGTGCGGGCCCCCTCAAAAGTGAGATAACAAAATCCAATTGTTCTTCCTGTGTCTGGTTTCTAGCACGTAAAACCCTTTCCGCCTCCTCAATGAACTCTTCTACAGAGCGGCCATCTTTGTTATACTCCCCGCTAAAAGGCTGAACCTGACGTTCGCGAGGAACATAAATGTAAGAACGAGTTGGGTTGCCCTCCCCGGCGGCCCTATTGGCCAAAGTATTATCTCTCCAATCTGTTAGTTCTTTAATTTGACCTCTCAGTTGCTCTATGACATCACCCCCAACAGCCCCATCAGCCCTATCGGCAGGGTTTTCATCAGGATCTGACATTTTTACATCAGTAGTTCAAATAGCATTAACTCACAATTAGTTAAGTTCAGTTCAGTTCAGAATAATTGTCCTTAGGGCAAAACCCATCCAACCTTTTTAATCCTCTTCAGTACCTTCAACACACCCTCGCATTGATTCACAGTTCCTGGGTGTGGAGGAGAAATCCTGAAAGCTAATACGTCGACAGAAGGAAGCACTTCAATAAGGACCAGTCTCTTCCGCAGCGTTCACGCCTGTCCCACAGGCTCAGTCCCACGATGACCACCTCGAATAAGATCCTCCACACTGCGGACGTCCTCCACCTCTGCAAAAGTATTCACCACTGCCGTATTTGTCTACCCCCACTATGTCGCTTGTCGCAAATGAATCAGATTGAATAAACTACCCCACTCCTGGTACCAAAATGTGTGAGCTAGGGATTTTCAGTAAACCACCAGGACCACAATTAACGGGTTTAACTTTTTATAAGTTTATTCAATTTCTGATTTTTAAATAGAACTCTCTTTTTTTTTGTTATTTTCTTTTTCACTGTATGTGAACAGATTTACATTTGTTTCAAATAAATCACACAAAAACAAAAGGTTCAAAAACAAAAAAAAAGGAAAACACAGAAATATCACTCACAGAGTAATAACTTTAAGAATACACTTCACTTTCAAATTTGATAGTTCACGATGTGAAATTTGCACAAAATCTGTGACCTCAATTTGTCAGTACACAAAACCTATGACCCAATTTGCAAAAAAAAACAAACAAATAAAACAAAATATAAAGACTACCGGGCCAAAAGAATGCACATATACTTCAGAACAATAAACCTTAATACCCCAAATACGGCAGTGGAAATACTATACACTAAATAGAGAAAATAACATGAGTACATAATATTACCCACTATATGCAACTAGAAAGTAAGAGAAGTATATCACTTACAGTATGATGAGCTTCCAGAAAATCATCCACACTCACTTCACAAAAGTTGCAATTCCCATCATGTTCTAAACTGTGCAAACAGTTACATTTCAAATCACATGAACTAATTAACAAGATTTAATGCATAACATTTGATATAACATCCTAAATTAGTGGCTTCCACCGCATGGTGTGACTTATAATGGACATAAACATTGCACAAAATGAAATGAAACAACCATTTTAAATGAAACTATAAAATGCACATCTCCCTTAAGTATTTTATAGAATGTTATCAAGAAATATCCCATTTACCTTAGGATTGTGTTCTAAAACATTGCAACTTTCCCGAGAGTGCATCTCTCTCGCTCTGCTTGCTGATCACGTATCAAAAACGTTTATTTACAAGAGCACATGTGCACTTCCTCGTCTGCACCACACACACATACACACACACGAATACTGCCCCTATCGCCAGCTTTATGAATTACAGGTGTATACAAGCAAAATAAATGTTAAATACCATTTTCCACTTGGTTACATAACACATCATATTTATAATACTTCATTAAAACCATAATAATAGTACCACCCCCCCCATAGTGCCCTTTTTGCTTTTGGGCCACTGCCCCATCTAGCATTTTCATTTTCTAAATGACTGTTCTCATTACAAAGAAAAGTGAATGGTTTATAAATAATTTTGGCATTAAGGCAAAAGAAGTTAAATTAAAGCTTTTCAACCTAAGGCCAGTGGGTTTTGTACAGATGTAAATTTGTGTGTATAATATGTACAAAATGAGTGTGACTTATGAAATGTAGTTTTCACAGAGCTGCATGTTTCTGTGGTTTTCTTGCTAAACAAACTAATTAATTGGTTTGTTTAGTTCATTTTAAGACAATTATCAGCACACTAAGGTTTAAAAAAATTATCCGGCCCTCACTTTGTGGCGTTATTTACCATCCGGCCCTCAGCCTAAAATGAGTTTGACACCCCTGCTGTAAGGTGTCTGGATATTCACTGACTGATGGCAGCTACTGCACTCACTATATACGACAGACTGCTGGAAAACCTCTGGAATGGGTTGGATGTATTTGTGGTGATGGTAACACATATAACAGTGATAAACTGAAAAGTAGATTTCAAGTTACAAGAGACACTTCCAGCAGCACAGTGACTCTACAAGGACAGAATATGAGGACTGAGGACACAGCTGTGTATTACTGTGCACGACAGAGCACACTGATGTAAACCACAAGCACTTCTGTTCAAAAACATATAAGTGTTAATTTCCCATATAAATGTCATTGCGTTTGATACAAAATATCAAAGTGGCATTTGCTTTTCTCAAAACCAACCTCACTTTTCTCAGGTCAGGTCATTGTTACCGGATAAAAACATAAAAAATGTCTCATTGTATGTAATGTGATGACCAGTGATGTAAACATCTCATTTCTCTTGTCTGACTTAACAGGTAGGCTATCTGCAAATGAATTATTTTTACTGTTAGTGGATCTAATTATAAATAATAATTATTTAAAATGGGTTTATTTACTATTATCTATTTAGCATCCAAAGGAACTTAGAGTGCATTTAAAATAAAATGTATTTATGTCTTTCCCAGGGCATTGACATCTTGAGCTTATATTGCTGCTAATGCAGTGATTTAGCAACTGAGCTACAAAGCTTAGCTACAAGTAAGATATTATTTAAAAACACTGAGGTGATTTCTCTTTATAAGATCTCAGCTTTCTTGTTGCAAAACACGTGGGGTTCATTGACTCTGTGTATGTAAATGTTCTGCTGTATATGTAAACAGTGGGCATGAGTCAGTTTATGTATTTTCCTCCGATCACTATAGGCAGTGACACACAGCTTCAGGTCATTTACACTTTAAACTACATCATGTTCACTGAAGCTTTACTGCTGCTGCTGGCAAGTCTAAACTGTAAGTATAGTTTAATATAATATAATTTCATCTTTTTTAGCATTATATATCTGCTTATTCTGTTATTGTTTTCTGTATTTTCAACAGGTATTAATGCAGATGAACTTTCTCAGCCTGAGTTTCTGACTGTTCGGCCTGATGGCTCTCTAACTCTCAACTGTAAAGTCTCTTATTCAGTTACTAGCTATGGTACAGCCTGGATCCGTCAGCCTGCAGGAAAACCTCTGGAGTGGATTGGGGTGATATATGGTGGTGGAAGCGTAGACTACAAGGATTCACTGAAAAACAAGTTCAGCATCACCAGAGACACCTCCAGTAAAACAGTAACACTGAAAGGAAACAATATGCAAGCTCAAGACACAGCTGTGTATTATTGTGCCAGATCCAACACAGTGACACAAACTAACAGCCTCCCTGTACAAAAACATCATCACTTAAATACATCAGGTTTTCAGATATTGGATTTAAACAACAATGGCATAATAATACATAATAAATAGCCTGAATATTATTAACTGCAACAAGTTCATTATTTGTTAAGGTAGAAATGCTGAAATAAAATCAGCATTGTCACTTTTATTAGGACACTTGCCTTTACTTTGCTTTCTTTAAGATTAAACAGGCACTCAGGTGGAGTCTCCAACTTCAGCTCTGCATTATGGACAGTGAGCCAAAGATGTTTTGATTCATCTCTGTTAAAAATATCAGTAACACATGAACTACTGCAACATCAGTAGGTGGCAGTAATACATCAGTTTGTATTTCTTGAGTTTACATTAAAAGATTTGGCCCACTTGAATCGAGTTTCAAGTGCAACCATAGACTTCACCTAAATTGAGATTAGTTAACTAATAACTAATTCAAATAACTTTTACTGTCACATCAGCAGCAACAGCAGCCTGTGGTGAATGAGATTTTAGGAGCATGCTAAACATGCTAAAATGCTTTAAAAGGTAATATACGCAAAAGTACACAATATACAAACATAAATATAAGACCATAATATAACCATGTTAATGTCTATGTATACATGTATTGTATACATGTTGTAGTGTAAATGAATGAAAGTGCCATTAGATTATTGTATTAAGGTGTGGTGTGCGTTGCAGTATAGCCCAGATGTTTTGTGTTACGATGTGTGGAGATATATAAGTGTCTGGCTGTTCGGTAGTCTGATGGAGTGAGGAAAGAAGACATCTGCTAAGGGCAGCATAGAAAACAGTCCATTTGACGGATGGCTGATGTTGCTCATGATCTTCTTGGCTTTCCTCACCAGTGATGCCACAGTTACTTTGAAAAAGTAATCTGATTACTGATTACTGATTACTCCTTTAAAAAGTAACTAAGTTACTTTACAGATTACTTGATTTTAAAAGTAACTAAGTTAGATTACAAGTTACTTTGTTAGTTACATTCCAGTAGCTGCCAACACCCCCACTGCCTCAACATTAAAAGTGACAACCGGTTTTGCCAACACTCACTTTATTGGAAGTGCATTTTTAACAGTAACGTCAACAATGTATCTCCTGACATTTTAAGTTGAACTGTTGTGTTTTAAAAAACTAAAATATATATATATATATGAGTCTTTCTTGACTTCACTTAACATAAATAGGGGTGAGCAGGGGCCATTTTCAGAAAAACTTAATTTTAAAAGTTAATGTTTTAGACAGAGATATATTTTTGTTGTGGTCAATAACTCACAAGTGTGGTCTATCAAAACCAGCTGGAATTTTGAACAAATGTAAAACGACTTCTGTATAATTTCACTTTAAACAAGAGTAGTGAATTGTTACTTTTGACCTTGACAGCAGGGACGAAAGTAACACACAGGTGGGTCAAAAGTAACACAACAAAACATGATAGATTTTTGTGTTACACTTGTTTTTATTAAATATATATTACTATGACCTCTTTAATATGTAACTGCAAACTTATTTTGTCATTTATCTTTGTAAAAAATAATTAAATTAAATTTTTATTTTAAATTTCAGTTTTATCAAATGTTTCAAAAGCAACCAACAGTACAAACTTAAATTGCTGAGACTAAAAAAATTCAATAGTTTGAACACTATGAAAATAAAATTAAATCAAATTAGAATAATATAATTTTTTTACCATATTATACACAATATTAGCAGCTGGACAAAACTAACAAGTGTTACTTTTGACCCGACAGGATCTACTTACTCTATAAACTCGACTTACTTTTATTTTGAAAAATTGAGAAGTCTTCAGGATGTTATATACTAAATACCTTGTAGATTTATCAGTATTGTAACACATGAAACGATAAACACAACGCGTTGTAAGAAAAAAAGACCGCTTTTGGAATGTACTTATCATGGTTGAAAACACAGTTCTGGATCTACACGTGGAAATCGGTGAGTAAATAACGCGATATTTGTCAACTCTTTCAGAGGTTATGTGCTAATGCTGTCATAGTGAGATTTAGATGTTATCAGGGCTCGGAGAAAATCGCTTTGTTACTTTCGTTCTTCAACTCTCCCACACTTACTGGTTTTGCACTGAAGTCCAGCTTTTGTTGTTTGGGTAGTGGATGAACTCCTGCTCACTGCTTCGCATCACCGGGTGGGACTTGCTCTTAGTTTGACTGTCTGCGTTGTGCCGCGACTCCAAATGTTTTTTTTTTTTTAATTTGACGTAGTGTTTTTGTAGCTGCATCTCTCTTCTCTCTACATTGTACGTTGTTTACGTTTGTGTCGCTTACACGTGACCTGAATTGTCCTCGTGCTGAAAACGTGACTAGTCGCACACCTGACTTCACTTCCCGAGACGCAAGAAGAAATATACAAGAAAATATATTTTACTAAGGAAAATTTCAAAAATAGTAACGCACAGTGACTTGGATAAGTAACTTTAATCTGATTACTGGTTTGGAAATATTAACGCGTTAGATTACTCGTTACAAAAAAAAGTGGTAAAATTAGAGTAACGCGTTACTAAGTAACGCGTTACCGGCATCACTGTTCCTCACACACCACCTGGTAAAGATGTCCTTAAGGGAGGGGAGCTCACCTCCTACAATGCGATGAGCTGTTCATACAATTCTGCAGATTTTTGCAGTTGTCAGCAGTGCTGTTTCAGTGTAAAATTATCTGAGGATGTAGGAGCTCATCCCAAAACTTCCTCAGCCGCCTTAGGAAGAAGAGGTGGTGGGCCTTCTTCAGTACTGCGTCTCTGGGAGACGACCATGTGAGATCCTTAGCAATGTGAACACAGAGAAAGTTAAAATTGTTAACTTCTTCCACCTGCCTCCCTTCAATGGCAGTGGAGGTGCGTTCTGTGCTCCGTCCCATAAAATCTTTTACCAACTCTTTTGTCTTTCAAAGATTAGTGAGATGTGGTTCTGCTGGCACCATTGTGTCAGAGTGTAAACCTTCTCTCTGTAGGCCGTTTCATTATTGTCAGTGATCAGGCCTACAACCGTACTGTTGATGATGACGTTGGAGCTGTGTGTGGCTGTACAGTCGTGAGTGTACAGGGAATACAGAAGTGGGCTGAGAACACAGCCCTGTGGAGCCCCAGTGTTGAGGATCAATGAGGTTGAGGTTTTGTTGCCCACCCTGACCAACTGACGAGGTGAAGAGCTTTCCAACAACCTTGGCAGGTACTATGGTGTTGAATGCTGAGCTGTAGTCCACGAACAGCATTATCGCATACGTGTTCTTGTTTTCCAGGTGGGAAAAAGTGGTGTGAATCATGAAAGCAATAGCATCATCAGTGGAGCAGTTCCTGCGGTACGCAAACTGTATTGGGTCAAGTGAGGCAGGCAGCAGATGTAGTGATGAGCTTCTCAAAACACTTGCTAAAGATTTGTGTCAAAGCAACTGGCCGCCAGTCATTCAGACATGTGGTCTTAGCTTTCTTTTGTAGGGGCACGATTGTTGATGTTTTGAAGCATGAGGGGACTGTAGACAGAGAAAGGAAGAGGTTGAAAATGTCTGTGAAAACCCCGTCTATCTGGTCCGCACTAACAACTACATGTGTTATAACTACATGTAAAGTGGACTATTAAGCCTTTAATTTTATATCCTGTTTAGTGACATTGTTGACTAGTGGGATAATATATACTAATTTAAGGAGGCATGCAATCTTGTTCACATTGACATAAATATTTATTTAGCATGCGTGACAATGCAGTGACAAAGTTTAAATACGTTTTACACAATGAAAAATATAAAAATTTTCACCTACATTATCATACTTATTTCCATTCCTGTTATTCCGATGTTCTAGCACCAGTTGCCTCAAAATGCAAATAAAGTCTGGCCATTATTTATGTGCTCATCAGGTGGTGCTGCAGGAACATTAGTGCCTCTAAAATGAAGGGCACACGATTCATATTCATTGTATTCTGCATAGTCTCTTTAGTGAGTTATGTTCTATTATCTCTGACCACTACTGATATAATCAAGTTATCTTTTTATTAGATTGTACAATTGTATCTTCATTGATTTAATTAAATTAAATAGATAAATTAAATAAATAAATAATACACAGCACCAATAGAATTACTTTGGGAATTACTTTGAGAGTTTCTTTATGTACATTACAAATATTTGAATTTTTAACAATTAATTCTGTTAACATTTTATTTTATTATGGTTAAAATATATGTCAAATGTTTCATTTGGATTTGTTTAAAATTATTTCATATTTTAATTGTGTTCTGAAGAAATTTTGTGTATGTAAGGCTTATTAACACATTTACACCATAAAGAAGAGACAGTATGACTATCTTCCTTGTTCCTACAGCTACAGTAATACAACACATTTTGAATGTGTCATTTATATAACACATCCATTTCTGTTATTAAAAACAAGTTGATGTGCTGATAATGTGGCGTGTTGGTGCTAGTAAACTATGCACTACGACATTCAGATGACTGGGAATGGTTCAGAGGTTGTAGGATAGACTTGCATGTACTGTGTTATCCAATAAATACATCTTTATATATGCTTACTGTAACGGTGAATGACTCGGAGGAGTGGTAGAATCCATATGCAGAGTTTATTAGGCACACACAGTATAAACAATGGGTAAGGCAGAGAATCGTGGTCGATATAGGCAGGCAGTAGATCGATAACAAAATAGGCAGTCCGTATAGCAAACAAGTCCAAATCACAATCCAAGAGAACAAGGTCAAAAACAGGCAGTAATCATACACGTAGTTAGCAAAGAAGGCAATGACAAAACGCTTGGTAGAGACAGTGGTGAGCTGGCAATACTTCGCGCCATCTTAGACTCAACCAGGGGCTTAAGACAGTGAAACACAGGAAGTAGAG
This sequence comes from Misgurnus anguillicaudatus, assembly GCF_027580225.2. Lineage (NCBI taxonomy): Eukaryota > Metazoa > Chordata > Actinopteri > Cypriniformes > Cobitidae > Misgurnus > Misgurnus anguillicaudatus. The sequence continues at coordinate 23,785,167 of NC_073355.2, forward strand.
AGAGAGTAAGAGCACAGTCAATATTCGGGCGATGGCGCCCTCTGGGCATTGGATGAATGAGTGGCGGGTGTTACAGAATCCCCTCCCCTAGGAACACCTCCAGGTGTTCCTCGTGGTCGTCCCCTTGGTCGTGGTGCTGGACGATTGGGATGAGCACGGTGGAAGTCCCGGGTCAAAGATGGGTCCAAAATGTTCCTAGCGGGTACCCAAGATCTTTCTTCAGGACCGTATCCCTCCCAGTCCACTAAGTATTGTAGCCGGCCCCCCCGCCTTCTGGAATCCATGATATCCCTTACCAGGTAAGCCGGAGCTCCATCAACATCCAGTGGCGGGGGCGGTTCCCTCTCCTCAGTGGCAGTCCCAGGAGCCGGGTGAGCAGGTTTCAACAATGACACATGGAACGAAGGAGAAATGCGATAATGAGCAGGCAACTCCAATCTGTATGTAACTGGATTTATTTGTTGCAAAATACGAAAGGGGCCTACATACCGTGGACTGAGTTTTTTGCTGGGTAGCCGCAACCGTAGATCTCTTGTGGATAGCCATACTTTCTGACCCGGTTGATAGTTGGGGTGGGGACGCCTCCTGCGGTCTGCTTTAATCTTCTGAGTTCTGATTGCTCTTTGTAATCTCACATGGGCGCTCTCCCACACCCTCTCGCTTCTTCTGACCCAATCGTCCACCGCAGGAACTTCAGATGGTTCACCAAACCAAGGGAACATGGGTGGTTGGAATCCTAGTACACACTGAAAGGGGGTGAGACCTGTAGATGAATGAGTTAATGAGTTCCTAGCGTATTCTGCCCAAGGAAGAAATTCAGCCCAACGTTCCTGTTCTTGGCTACAGTATGACCTCAGATAGCGTCCTAATTCCTGGTTAACTCTTTCCACTTGGCCATTGGCTTGAGGGTGATAACCTGATGTTAAGCTCACATTAATGTCCAAGTGCTTGCAAAATGCATGCCACACACGAGATGTAAATTGTGGGCCCCTGTCAGAGACTATATCCTCTGGTATACCATAATTTCGAAAAACATGCTGAAATAATGCTTGTGCAGTTTCCATGGCTGTAGGTAGGCCCTTTAATGGTACAAAACGACAGGCTTTAGAGAATCGGTCACAGATTACCAGAATAGTAGTGTAGCCCTCAGAACTAGGAAGATCTGTGACAAAATCCACTGCCACATGAGACCATGGCCGCTGCGGGATGGGTATTGGTTCCAGAAGACCAGCTGGAAGTTTTCGTGGTGTTTTGGATCGGGCACATACACTGCAAGCCTGAACATACATAGAGATGTCATTAGATAAATTTGGCCACCAAAATGAATTACGCACCAGTTCTTCCGTTCTTTGAATACCCGGATGTCCAGAGCTCAAAGATGTGTGTACCCACTGCATGACGCGTTGACGAAGGGCCTTAGGAACATATTGCCGTGCTGGTGGGCATCCAGGCGGTGTTGGTTCATTCTGTTGTTGTCTCTGAATCTCCTCCATGATGTCCCAACGGATCGGTGCCACAATCACTGACGGTGGTAATATAGGCCCCTGACAGGTGACCCTTTCCTCAGATTCATATCTTCTTGATAGGGCGTCTGCTTTACCATTCTTGCTTCCAGGACGATATGTTACTGTGAATTGAAATCTCGTGAAAAATAATGACCATCTGGCTTGCCTTTGATTTAAACGTTTTGCACTCTTAATGTACTCCAGATTTTTATGGTCCGTGATCACCTGAAATGGACAGCGGGCTCCCTCCAACCAGTGTCTCCATTCAGCCAAGGCCTCTTTAATGGAAAGTAGTTCCTTGTTCCCCACATCATAGTTCTTTTCTGCTGTTGTTAATTTTCTGGAAAAGAAAGCACATGGATAAGTTTTACCTGGAGTGCCATGCCTCTGAGATAATACTGCTCCGATGCCCACATCCGAAGCGTCCACCTCCACAATAAATGGCTTTTCAGGGTCTGGATGTTTTAGTATTGGAGCAGTGGTGAAGCTGGTCTTTAATCTGTCAAATGCTGACTGGGCTTGGGGTGTCCACAGTATTGTCTTGGGGTTACCCTTTAGTAATGATGTGAGCGGGGCTGCAATAGAGCTGTAGTTCCTGATGAACCTTCTATAGAAATTGGCGAATCCTAGAAATCGCTGTAGTTCTTTGATTGTGTTAGGACGTGGCCATTCAGTAACTGCCTCAACTTTCTTTATATCCATTTCTACTCCATGGTGGCTAATCTTGTAACCTAGAAAATTAGTGTTGGATACATGAAATTCACACTTCTCCGCCTTCACATATAATTGGTTTGCCAATAAACGAGATAAAACATCCTTCACATGTTGAATGTGTTGCTCACGTGTCTTTGAAAAAATCAAAATGTCATCAATGTATGCTATGACATAGTGATTAAGAATGTCTCTGAAAATTTCATTTATGAATGACTGGAATACAGACGGTGCATTACAAAGACCATACGGCATCACAGAGTATTCATAGTGCCCTCTAGTGGTCACAAATGCCGTCTTCCACTCGTCCCCTTCCCTGATCCTGATTAAATTATATGCACTACGGAGGTCAAGTTTGGTGAAGATTGTGGCTTCACGTAGTTGTTCTAATGCAGAGGGGACTAGTGGCAGTGGATAACTGTTCTTGACTGTTACAGAGTTCAGACCACGATAATCTATGCAGGGACGAAGGCCTCCATCCTTTTTTTCTACAAAAAAGAATCCCGAGGCCGCTGGTGATTTGGACGGTTGGATGAAACCTGATGCGAGAGCCTCTTCAATGTATTGTTCCATTGCCTGTGTTTCTGGTATGGTTAATGGATAAACCTTACTTTTAGGTGGTGAAGTGTTGGGTAGAAGGTCTATGGCACAGTCCCAGGGGCGATGTGGAGGCAGTTTAGTGGCCTTAGTTTTGCTGAAGACTTCACTGAATCCCTGGTATTCTGTGGGAATATAGACTGATTCATTGGTTACAGGGCTTTCAATACTTGTGGTGAGACATGAATAGTGAATTTGACCTTGTAAACAATTATTCTGACAGTAAGACGACCACCTAGTCAGCTCTCTGGAGGTCCATGAAATTTGTGGGTCGTGGATAGCAAGCCATGGATTTCCTAGAACAACTGGATTTTGGGGTGTGTTAGTGACATAAAATGAGATGGTTTCAGTGTGGAAAAGACCAATCTTGACTGTAATGGGAATTGTCTGATGGGTAATACCGTCTCCAATGGGTTGGCTATTGATAGCAGTGATATTAATAGGTGGTATACAAGGCACTAGAGGGATATGAAGTTGATGAACCAATTCATGGTGAAGCAGATTTAATGCAGATCCAGAATCTATTAACGCTGAAACACATTGGGTAGAGCTTGCGTAAGAGAGGGTTAACAGTAGGGTAAAGCATCTATGAAGCAGATTAGTGAAATTAATACTCACTTTGCTTGAAGAGGGTTTATTTGGGCAAAAACGGCACTGATGTCCAGCCTGACCGCAATAATAACAGAGCCTGTTAACGCGTCGCCGTTCCCGTTCCTCCATGGACGGTTTCGTGAATCCAATTTGCATAGGTTCAGCGACTTCAGATGGACTCAAAGCAGATGCAGATGTTAACATGGTCAAATGGCTTGTGGGGCTGTTACGAAGGAGGTTATCAATGCGAATGGCCATAGAAATTAGTTGATGCAAATCCATGTCAATATCCTTACACGCAATCTCTGACTGAATCCTTGGGTGAAGGCCCCGCTTAAACATCGGCTTTAACGCCGTCTCATTCCATCCACTCTGTGCAGCGATCGTGCGAAAGTCAACAGCATATTCAGAAGCAGTGCGGTTACCTTGGCTGATATCCACTAGCTGCATCGATACGTCGCGTCCACCAGCTGGATACTCAAAAACTTCACGGAGTTGTTTACAGAAGTAAGTAAATGATGTACGTAGCGTTTCATCCTGGTCCCATACAGCCGCGGCCCACTCTAAAGCCTTTCCGGTAAACAATGACATCATGAATGAGCACTTGGTATTATCATGAGCAAAGGCCTCTGGTTGGTTATCAAAATATAACGTGCACTGTCGTATGAACCCCTTGCATTTCTCCGCTTTTCCATCAAACTTATCCGGTAATGATAATCTTACCGTCTCAGGTCGATTGGTGGGTAGAGACTGGATGTACCGTGTGAGATGGTCGTTCGCGGCCCGTAGTGTCGAGAGCTGGGTTTGAAAATCAGCAATCATCTCGTTCTGATAAGCGAACGCGGCCTGTAGTTGTGACATCTCCGCTGGATTCTGGTCAGGCGAAGTATTCTGTAACGGTGAATGACTCGGAGGAGTGGTAGAATCCATATGCAGAGTTTATTAGGCACACACAGTATAAACAATGGGTAAGGCAGAGAATCGTGGTCGATATAGGCAGGCAGTAGATCGATAACAAAATAGGCAGTCCGTATAGCAAACAAGTCCAAATCACAATCCAAGAGAACAAGGTCAAAAACAGGCAGTAATCATACACGTAGTTAGCAAAGAAGGCAATGACAAAACGCTTGGTAGAGACAGTGGTGAGCTGGCAATACTTCGCGCCATCTTAGACTCAAACAGGGGCTTAAGACAGTGAAACACAGGAAGTAGAGAGAGAGTAAGAGCACAGTCAATATTCGGGCGATGGCGCCCTCTGGGCATTGGATGAATGAGTGGCGGGTGTTACACTTACAAGATGTATTCAGAAAGACAAGAAAGAAGCACTATTGGATTATGCAAATAAAAGTTCCAATACAGCACTTCACTATCTTTCACAAAATATTGTACTAACCCTATTTATTCTACTAGTGCTTTATGCAAAAATGTCGACCTGCCTACACACCCAGCCTTATGTATGATAATATCAGCCAATATAAACAGTCTGATCTACTGTAGCTCAGCTAATCTGTAACCATGTTTAACTTGTATCTGTTCATGCTGATGTCAGCCGTGATGTCTTATAAGTATCAATAGATATAAAAGCTTTCTACAATATTTTTCCCCAAATTATTAATCAGATCCTTTTTTCCAGGTGTTCACTGTGTTGAACTGACTCAACCTGCATCCATTAATCTGAGGTCTGATCAGACTTTGACTCTGTCCTGTAAGGTGTCTGGATATTCACTGACTGATAGCAGCTACTGCACTCACTATATACGACAGACTGCTGGAAAACCTCTGGAATGGGTTGGATGTATTTGTGGTGATGGTAACACATATTACAGTGATAAACTGAAAAATAGATTTCAAGTTACAAGAGACACTTCCAGCAGCACAGTGACTCTACAAGGACAGAATATGAGGGCTGAGGACACAGCTGTGTATTACTGTGCACGAGAAAGCAGCACACACTGATGTAAACCACAAGCACTTCTGTTCAAAAACACATAAGTGTTAATTTTACCATATAAATGTCATTGCGTTTAATACAAAATATCAAAGTGGCATTTGCTTTTCTCAAAACCAACCTAACTTTTCTCAGGTCAGGTCATTGTTACCGGATAAAAACATAAAAAATGTCTCATTGTATGTAATGTGATGACCAGTGATGTATCTCATTTCTCTTGTCTGACTTAACAGGTAGGCTATCTGCAAATTAATTATTTTTACTGTTAGTGGATCTAATTATAAATAATAATTATTTAAAATGGGTTTATTTACTATTATCTATTTAGCATCCAAAGGAACTTAGGAACTTGCATTTAAAATAAAATGTATTTATGTCTTTCCCAGAACATTGACCTCTTGAGCTTATATTGCTGCTAATGCAGTGATTTAGCAACTGAGCTACAAAGCTACAACAAGTAAGATATTATTTAAAAACACTGAGGTGATTTCTCTTTATAAGATCTCAGCTTTCTTGTTGCAAAACACGTGGGGTTCATTGACTCTGTGTATTTAAATGTTCTGCTGTATATGTAAACAGTGGGCATGAGTCAGTTTATGTATTTTCCTCTGATCACTATAGGCAGTGACAAACAGCTTCAGGTCATTTTAACTACATCATGTTCACTGAAGCTTTACTGCTGCTGCTGGCAAGTGTAAACTGTAAGTATAGTTTAATATAATATAATTTCATCTTTTTTAGCATTATATATCTGCTTATTCTGTTATTGTTTTCTGTATTTCTAACAGGTATTAATGCAGAGGAACTCTCTCAGCCTGAGTTTCTGAATGTTCGTCCTGGTGGGTCTCTAACTATCGACTGTAAAGTCTCTTATTCAGTTTCTAGCTATGCTACAGCTTGGATCCGCCAACCTGCAGGAAAACCTCTGGAGTGGATTGGGGTGATATATGGTGGTGGAAGCTTATATTACAAGGATTCATTAAAAAACAAGTTCAGCATCACCAGAGACACCTCCAGTAATACAATAACATTGAAAGGAATCAATATGCAAGCTCAAGACACAGCTGTGTATTATTGTGCCAGACAACACAGTGACACAAACTAACAGCCTCCCTGTACAAAAACATTATCACTCAAATACATCAGGTTTTCTCAACTGATATTGAAATTCAAAAAATACATAATCAAAATTAATAAATAGCCTAAATATTACAGACTGCAACAAGTAATGCATTTTTGTTAAAGTAGAAAGTCAATAAAATCAATATTGTCACTTGTATTTCCTCACTGACATTTGTTTTGTTTTAGATTAGCAGCTGAACCTTTGCTGATGTTTACTTTCATCTCTATTAAAAGTTACAGTAACACATGAACTATTGCAACATCAGTAGGTGGCAGTAATGCATCAATGTATTGTGATCCTTGTAAGATGCTCATAGTACAACTTTGGACTTTACCCTATTTGGGTTCAGTAGACTGTAACTACATGAAATGTGGATTCTTATTTTTTTTATCTCCTGTTCGTTTTATCTTTACTGTTTCTGGCAAATCTATTAATTGTTTAATAAATTCTGTTCACTGCCTGCTTTTGTCCCTTTTGCCAAAGATTGTGATGTTGCATGTTATTAATATTTAAATTGAATGTTTTATATTAACATTTAAAATAATTTCAAATAGGTAGTTTCTAATGGTTATTCTGGCAAGGTATATATGTACTTTATCTGACACACCTATATCAGGTTTTGAAGGAGTTTTACTAAGGCGATGAGTAGAATTATTATGGGGAGATTTAAAGTAATGGGGTGCCTGCAGGAAAAGGATTGAAAAACATTGTATATGGCACAAGTAGTTGTTTTTATTTAATAAAATGTGTTTAATTTCAGGTAATTACAAATGCATGCAAGGTCTATGTGTAAGATGTGCACAGGTAAGTATTTAATAAGAGCCACTAGTGAATTTCTCAATAAAATCTCTTTATAACATATTTTCTTTAATCTAATTACAACTCTATTAAACTTTGTTATTCTTTAGACTTCATTAGACCAGAAAATGAGTTACAGTAAAGTGCTTTATGCAAATATGAACCCTCAACACATCCCCCTCATAAGTATTAAACATCAGTCAATATAAACAGTTTGATCTACAGCTCAGCTCATCTCTAATCATGTTTAACTCATATCTGCTTTTCCTGCTGTCTGCAGCGGTGTCTTGTAAGTAATAAAAACTAAAGTACTGTAGCTTTCTAAAAAAATTCAAAAATTGTAACATTTCTTTTTCCCAGGTGTTCACTGTGTTGAACTGAGTCAGCCTGCATCCATTAATCTGAGGTCTGATCAGACTTTGACTCTGTCCTGTAAGGTGTCTGGATATTCACTGACTGATGGCAGCTACTGGACTCACTGGATACGACAGACTGCTGGAAAACCTCTGGAATGGATTGGATGTATGCGTCATGATGGTAACACACATCACAGTGATAAACTGAAAAGTAGATTTCAAGTTACAAGAGACACTTCCAGCAGCACAGTGACTCTACAAGGACAGAATATGAGGACTGAGGACACAGCTGTGTATTACTGTGCACGAGAGAGCACACTGATGTAAACCACAAGCACTTCTATTCAAAAACACAAAAAATGAGAGGCACAACCCAAAGTTGCACTTAACATCCATATAAACTCCTTTTCTACTTCTCATTTTTAAATCATTTGATTTTTAAACAGTGCTAATGTATGTAACAATATTCCAAAGCCCAATAAAAGCAAACAGTATATAATTTTTAGAGTTTATGGATCTGGCTGTGTACAATTAAAAAAAAATGTGTTTGGGCACTTTTGGGAACCTAAAATAATAATAAAAAATGTCTGAATGTCATTGTCAATGGATACAAAATGTTTTTCGTAATATTAACCTCACTTTTCTAAATCATCCTGCATTTTAGCAATTACTCTCAAACCAGGTCATTGTTGTAAAAGTCACTTCAATAAATAAATCAGGAATACACAAGATTTTGTCCTCATTAAGTATCACATAATGTAATACAGTATCACATAATACATTTCAATAATTCAGACATACTTTTTCTTTTTCATAGATTCCAAGTTCTCATTGCGAAACACGAATAGGGATCATTAATTCTGTGTATGTAAATATTTATGTAAACGTGGGCATGAGTCAGTTTATGTATTTTCCTCTGATCACTATAGGCAGTGACAAACAGCTTCAGGTCATTAACACTTTAAACTACATCATGTTCATTGAAGCTTTACTGCTGCTTCTGGCAAGTGTAAACTGTAAGTAGTTTCTTTTTTTAAATAAACGAAATAGGGATTTTCTGTAGGTTGTGTAAAAAGGATCATCTTTATGCTATTATATGTCTGCTTATTCTGTTATTGTTTTCTGTATTTCTAATAGGTATTAATGCAGATGAACTCTCTCAACCTGAGTTCCTGACCGTTCGGCCAGATGGCTCTCTAACTATCGACTGTAAAGTCTCTTATTCAGTAACTAGTTATGCTACAGCCTGGATCCGTCAACCTGCAGGAAAACCTCTGGAGTGGATTGGGGCGATCTATTATGAAGGAAGCTTATATTACAAGGATTCACTAAAAAATAAGTTCAGCATTACCAGAGACACCTCCAGTAATACGATAACATTGAAAGGAAACAATATTCAAGCTCAAGACACAGCTGTGTATTATTGTGCCAGAGAAACACAGTGACACAAACTAACAGCCTCCCTGTACAAAAACATTATTACTAAAATACATCAGGTTTTCACAACTGATATTGGATTGAAACAACAATGGCATAATAATACATAATAAATAGCCTGAATATTTTTATTAGGACACTTGCCTTTACTTTGCTTTCTTTAAGAGTAGTGTCACAGGCCGGAGCGGACCACAGGCTGTGTGCGTCACGCTCCTCCCAAGTTCCACCTCGAGGAGGTCCCAAAAGCCCCCCAATGACCAAGCAAACGAGAGATAAGTAAAATATAAAATGGAAAACTTTATTTAAATTAATTAAAATCAGAAGGGGGGGTGGGGAGGGAAGTCTAAAATATCTCTTCTCACCCTCAGGGGGAACTACGGGGCAAGGGACGTTGAAGGGGAGAAGTCTGGTACCGTAAGGCCAGGGGATAGCAGGGCAAGGGCCGGGCGGAGCCCCTTCGTCCTCGGCCCACCTCCTGCGTGGAAGGACTTCTCGGGGCTCCTGATTCCTCCTGAGGGTAAAGTAAACACAAGGTAAGTATTGCGTCGGGCTTTGGTCGGATCAGTGTCTCCTTACTAACTTCCTCTTTCTTCCACAGACTCTCGGGGCCGAAGAATCGCTACTGGGTAAGAGTGCTCTACTTGAAGTAAAATGAATCTCTTCTGCGTTACTGATGCTTGGAACTCTAACAGGTCGTGTTAGGTAAGTTGGGTATGGCTTTAGCTCGTAACACGGTAAGTATCTTCCTTTACAGGTTTCTCTGGGCTTTCGAGTCATACTGGGTAAGTTTAGCTTTAGCTTGTAACACAATAAGTATCTTCCTTTACAGGTTTCTCTGGGCTTTCGAGTCGTACTGGGTAAGTTTAGCTTTAGCTCGTAACACAGTAAGTATCTTCCCTTACAGGTTTCTCTGGGCTTTCGAGTCGTATTGGGTAAGTTTAGCTTTAGCTTGTAACACAATAAGTGTCTTCCCTTACAGGTTTCGCTGGGCTTTCGAGTGACTGAATGTTAATTAGGCACTGGAGAAATATAGATTTTGAGACTATACGTCACCACACCATCTAGTGTAGCAAGGCACGGGGCCAGGGGTCCCTCCTGGCACTAGGCTGCGGCCGGCGCCTTGCTATCGGTGAATTCAGGCTAACAGAGTCCACACGTCCTCTTCCCTTTCTCCTAGGGTAGGCGAAGATCTAGACGAGATAGCAGTTTTTAATATACACTTGCCACATACAGCACATACACAGCGCCCGGACCCTCTGTGCCCCCTTGGCAGCTCCTCTGCCGCTGGGGGTCGAGTAAGCCTACTATTTTCCTCTCAGTACCTTCTCCGGGACTCCAGCTAGCTCCAGCTAGCTAATTTTCCCTGAGGGGAGCACAAACAGCAAGGACACAGCACCACACTACAAGCTTAGTGTACTCACGTCAAAAGATCACTCTCACGCTGCACAGCACACACTCCAGTGAATAATTAAGGTCCGTACTCCTCTCTTGGCAAGACCAGCTCTAGGTAAGGGAGAAAGGTCTAGCTTGTCATGTCAACGATGTCCCAACCGGGCTTGGAGGCCTCGCTGTCCAATGCCAGTACAACACTTGTCCTCCGGCTCACCCACCCTTCTCACACCTGGTGGGGCCGCTAGTAAACAGAACACACACTCCTTTAACAATGTGCAGGTTTTCATTCACCAGTGTTTGCGGTTACTCACGACTGTGATGTCTCCAATCGATCTCTCCTCCTCTTCCTGGCGTCCTCCAATGCTGACAGCTCGGTGGGTACAGCTCGCCCAGGCTCTTTTGTAAACACAACAGTGATCCAAATGTTTGTAATGTTCATATCACTCCGATGCTCACCCTTTGTTGACTCTAACTGTGTTTCTCCTTTGCAGATCTCCAGCGCTCGTCCAATACTGTCTCTCTGTGTCCACGACTCAGCCCAACGGATATTCCCAGCGTCTGTCCAACGCAACCGAACACTCCAACTTCCTACAAACAACCACGCCGTCCTTTCACCCAGACCAGCCCCGCACTCTTTCCGCCCGCTTCCTAGCAGTTCCCAGATCAGCGGGGCCTGCGGTCTCTTCAACGGCTGGTGTTTGTTGTGCTGCCCACGGCAGAAGTTGACTCGCCCGAAATCGACTGCTTTCCTGCAGCTTCAGTCCATCTTTTATGTCCCCAACAATCATATGGACCGCCCAGTCAGTAATCGCTGCCTCATTTGCGCACCTGCAACGAATCTGGCTTAATTTCGTTGCCATGGAGAACCAGGAAGTAACAGGTGTTTTAAACTTTCGGTCCGGGCGGAACCTCTCCTCTCCATTTTTGGTTCCGCCCTAAAAGTCACTCCGTGACAGTAGACAGGAGCTCAGGGCAAGTCTCCAACTCCAGCTCTGCATTATTGACAGTGAGCCAAAGATGTTTTCCTTCATCTCTGTTAAAAATATCAGTAACACATGAACTACTCCAACATCAGTAGGTGGCAGTAGTACATCAGTTTGTATTTCTTGAGTTTACATTAAAAGATTTGGCCTATAACCTTTACTGTCACATCAGCAGCAACAGCAGCCTGTGGTGAGTGAGATTTTAGGAGCGTGCTCCGAACAGTGCAGGTACAGATAAACCTGCTTTAAAAGGTAATATACACAGTATACATTATACAGAGTCACATTGGACTATTCACAAAATACAATATACACAAAAGTACACAATATACAAACAAATAAATATAAGACTATAATATAACTCTGTTAATGTCTATGTATGTATTGTATACATGTTAATAAATGCAAGTGCAAATAAATAAAAGTGGCATTAGATTATTGTATTAAGGTGTGGTGTGCGTTGCAGTATAGCCCAGATGTTTTGTGTTATGATGTGTGGGGATTTATAAGTGCCTGGCTGTTCGGTAGTCTGATGGAGTGAGGAAAGAAACTTAATCTGCTTGTATGGGACCGGATGTTGCGGAGACGTCTGCCTGAGGGCAGCATAGAAAACAATCCATTTGATGGATAACTGATGTTGCTCATGATCTTCTTGGCTTTCCTCACACACCACCTGGTAGATGTCCTTAAGGGAGGGGAGCTCACCTCCTACAATGCGATGAGCTGTTCATACAATTCTGCAGATTTTTGCGGTTGTCAGCAGTGCTGTTTCAGTGTGTAAAATGATCTGAGGATGTAGGAGCTCATCCCAAAACTTCCTCAGCCGCCTTAGGAAGAAGAGTCATCGGTGTGCCTTCTTCAGTACTGCGTCTCTGGGAGCCGAGCATTTGAGATCCTTAGCAATGTGAACACAGAGAAAGTTAAAATGGTTAACTTCTTCCACCTGCCTCGCTTCAATGGCAGTGGAGGTGCGTTCTGTGCTCCGTCCCATAAAATCTTTTACCAACTCTTTTGTCTTTCAAAGATAAGTGAGATGTGGTTCTTCTGGCACCATTGTGTCAGAGTGTAAACCTTCTCTCTGTAGGCCGTTTCATTATTGTCAGTGATCAGGCCTACAACCGTAGTGTTGATGATGACGTTGGAGCTGTGTGTGGCTGTACAGTCGTGAGTGTACAGGTAATACAGAAGTGGGCTGAGAACACAGCCCTGTGGAGCCCCAGTGTTGAGGATCAATGCGGTTGAGGTTTTGTTGCCCACCCTGACCACCTGACGAGCTGAAGAGCTTTCCAACAACCTTGGCAGGTACTATGGTGTTGAATGTAGTGATGAGCTTCTCAAAACACTTGCTGAAGATTTGTGACAAAGCAACTGGCCGCCAGTCATTCAGACATGTGGTCTTAGCTTTCTTTGGTATGGGCATGATTGTTAATGTTTTGAAGCTTGAGGGGACTGTAAACAGAGAAAGGGAGAGGTTGAAAATGTCTGTGAAAACCCTGTCTAGCTGGTCTGTACTAACAACTATATGTGTTATAACTACATGTAAAGTGGACTATTAAGTCTTTAATCCGTTTAGTGACATTGTTGACTAGTTGGATTATATATACTTATTTAAGGAGGCATGCAATCTTGTTCACATTGTATTATAGTTATTTATTTAGCATGCGTGACAATGCAGTGATAAAGTTTAAATACGTTTTACCTACATTGTCATACTTGTTTCCATTCCTGTTACTCTGATGTTCTAGCACCAGTTGCCTCAAAATGCAATTAAAGTCTGGCCATTATTAATGTGCTCATCAGGTTGTGCTGCAGGAACATTAGTGCCTCTAAAATGAAGGGCACACGATTCATATTCATTGTATTCTGCATGGAGTCTCTTTAGTGAGTTATGTTCTATTATCTCTGAACACTACTGATATAATCAAGTTATCTTTTTATTAGATTGTATAGTTTTATCTTCATTGATTTTATTAAATGAAATAAATCAATGAAATAAATAAATAATACACAGCACAGCACCAATTGAATTACTTTGGGAGAGTTTCTTTATGTACATTTCTAATATTGTAATATTTAATAATTAATTCTGTTAACATTTTATTATGTTTAAAATGTATGTCAAATGTTTCATTTGAATTTGTTTAAAATTATTTCATATTTTAATTGTGTTCTGAAGACATTTTGTGTATGTAAGGCATATTAACACATTTACACCATAAAAAAGAGAGAGGTATTACAGTATGACTATTGTCCTTGTTCCGACAGCTACAGTAATACAACAAATTTTGAATGTGTCCTTTATATAACACATCCATTTCTGTCATTAAAGCTCCACTGTGTACTTTTTTGAGTTAACCCATGTTTTCTTTCAAAAGTATGTGCTCATGTGTAATTACTTCCACCCCACTAATCAAAGTATTCTCGTAAGTGTAGAATCTGGTGTGCACCGTATTCCTTCGCCCATCCACTCAGGCTGTCCGGGCGTCGTAGGGACTAGTGGGTCCGATGACACGGAGCCGATCGCTTCCCAAACTCCCCCTCCTTCTTCCACGACCGGGGTCACGAGTTGGGGCGAACTTTCGTCGGGGCTCCGCTCACCACGAGCTTCTGTTGGAGAGGTCAGTACACACACCGCTACAACCCACAGTCCGCACGGTACACTCTTGGTAATACTCACTGGGTTTCACCACTGTCTGCTCTATGAATGAACGAAGCTCTCATGGACACACCCCGGGCACAGGGCTCAATTTTCTCGCTCTCCTTAGGACCCAGGCCACAACGGATGTCGTTGTCTCGCGACTCGTCTGAGGCTAGGCAGTTTGAACGCTACAAGCACAGCATACATACAGCAAGTAAAGCGTAAACACCATCAATCAGTGAAACTCACCCACAGCACTCTTATACAACTTCACGTGGTTTTAGATCGCCCTGGCCACCTGGCTACGATGACCTCGAGAGGATGGTTGGGCGATAGCTGGACCGCCAAGTGAGAGTGAGAGGTGTGTTATTCACAGGCCCGGCGTGTTGATTATCACTCCTCTGGCTCACCTGCGCTTCCTGTTTCCCACAGGGCCACTGTTCTACTGGTGAACGATGCTTCCTACCAAGTGCTTCGTCCGTGCTTCCGGTCAACCCGCGGCTCGCCCACGCTTCCCTCTCCAGTGGGGCCAGGGACCTCAAAAACACAAAGGAACACACCAAACAACTCTTCGTACAAATATTGCACAGATAAGTACCACAGCTGTTACTCACACTTAGTTGTCAACAACTGCTATTAGCTCCGCTCTTGATGGCTCTGTGTCCACTATTTCTCTAATGAAAACCTCTCAGAATTCCTTCGTCAGCTGTCTGTCTCTTCCTCTCTTCCCCAGGAGAGCGATCCAACCAGCGTGGTCCGTCTGCAACGCAGCAACACAGCGTATACAAAGTATACCCTTTAATTCCCTTTAATTTCCACAGCCCCGTCCTTTTCGCCTCTTCTGGCAGCCGCACTCTTTCCTTACACCATAGGTGATTCGCGGATCAACGGCGCCCTTTCGGCTCCTCCAGGGACGGAGCGTGTGGTTACGTTTGCCCAAGGCATAAAGGGACTCACACCCGAAAACACTACTACCTCCTTGGTGCTTCTTGGACCTCTTTATGTGCTTGTCTTCAGTCCCTCTTCCAATCGCGGGTTGCTCCACTGATTCGCCACACCTGTTGCTCATTTCTTGTGATTATTGTTGTCAGGGAGACCAGGAAATACAATGGTGCCTTTAAAATCGGGTCCGGGTGGAAACCATACCCAAGCGGAACCCTTCTCCACCACTTCTTGTTCCTGCCCTACATAGTCACCTGGTGACATAACGTTTACTTAAAACAAAAGCATTGGACTTTTTCCATGTTAAACATAAATCTGTGTGCTTTGATGGATCACAGGCAAAGGACATTGCAAATTGTTCATTTTTTTAATTGCTTTTGCTTTGTAGCTACTGGAAGCCATGTTAATCTTGGCATGACACGGCCGGGCCACCATACGCGTTAAAACGCGTTCCGAATGGGATGGGGGGGTGGGGCTAGAAAGTAATATTCAGTTGGTTGTCATATAGACTTGCACCACTAGATGGGAGTAGATCCTACACAGTGGAGCTTTAAAAACAAGTTGATGTGCTGATAATGTGGAGTGTTGGTGCTAGATGCACTACTATGACATTCAGATGACTGGGAATGGTTCAGAGGTTGTAGGACAGACTTGCATGCACTGTGTTATCCAATAAATACATCTTTATATGTGCTTACAAGATGTATTCAGAAAGACAAGGAAGAGGCACTATTGGATTATGCAAATAAAAGTTCCAATACAGCACTTCACTATCTTTCACAAAATATTGTACTACGAACCCTATAGTTACTAGTGCTTTATTCAAAAATGTCGAACTTCCCCAGCCTTATGTATGAGAATATCAGTCAATATAAACAGTCTGATCTACTGTAGCTCAGCTCATCTGTAACCATGTTTAACTCGTATCTGTTCATGCTGATGTCAGCCGTGATGTCTTGTAAGTATAAATAGATATTAAAGCTTTCTACGTTTTTTCCCGAATGATTAATCAGATGATATTTTTCAAGTGTCCACTGTGTTGAACTGAGTCAGCCTGCATCCATTAATCTGAGGTCTGATCAGACTTTGACTCTGTCCTGTAAGGTGTCTGGATATTCACTGACTGATAGCAGCTACTGCACTCACTATATACGACAGACTGCTGGAAAACCTCTGGAATGGATTGGAAGGATTTGTAGCAGCGCTAACACATATTACAATGATAAACTGAAAAATAAATTTCAAGTTACAAGAGACACTTCCAGCAGCACAGTGACTCTACAAGGACAGAATATGAGGACTGAGGACACAGCTGTGTATTACTGTGCAGGAGAGAGCACACTGATGTAAACCACAAGCACTTCTGTTCAAAAACACATAAGTGTTCATTTCCCATATAAGAGTCATTGCATTTGATACAAAATATCAAATTGGCATTTATTTTTCTCCAAACCACCGTTACTTATGTCAAGTCATTGTTAGCAGATAAAACATAAAATGTCTCAATGTTTGTAATGTGATGACCAGTAAACATCTCATCTTTCTTGTCTGACTTAAAAAGTATCTGCAAATGTTATTTTACTGTTAGTGGATTCTAATTTTAAGTAATAATTATTTAAAATAGGTTTATTTACTAATATCTATTTAGCATCCAAAGCAACTTAGAGTGCATTCAAGGTAAAAGTTATTTATGGCAGAGGTTCTCAAACTTTTTCAACGTGCGGCCCCCTTTGTGTATGGTGCATTCCTTCGCGGCCCCCCAAAGAAAATATATGACAAAAAACAGTTCTAAAACTTCACATTTTAATTAAACAAAACATTAAATTATACAAAGTAGTGCTGCCTTATTTTTTTAGGTTTAATTTCACAGAATTCATGATGGGGCCCCGGACCACTGATTTATGGCTTTCTCAGAGCATTGACCTCTTGAGCTTATAGTGCTGCTAATGCAGTAATTTAGCAATTGAGCTACAGTAAGATATTATTTTAAAAAACACTTAGGTAATGTCTCTTTATAAGATCTCAGCTTTCTTGTTGCAAAACACGTGGGGTTCATTGACTCTGTGTATGTAAATTTTCTGCTGTATATGTAAACAGTGGGCATGAGTCAGTTTATGTATTTTCCTCTGATCACTATAGGCAGTGACAAACAGCTTCAAGTCATTTACACTTTAAACTACATCATGTTCACTGAAGCTTTACTGCTGCTTCTGGCAAGTCTAAACTGTAAGTATAGTTTAATATAATATAATTTCATATTTTTTATCATTATATGTCTGCTTATTCTGTTATTGTTTTCTGTATTTTCAACAGGTATTAATGCAGATGAACTTTCTCAGCCTGAGTTTCTGACTGTTCGTCCCGATGGCTCTCTAACTATCGACTGTAAAGTCTCTTATTCAGTTACTAGCTATGGTACAGGCTGGATCCGTCAGCCTGCAGGAAAACCTCTGGAGTGGATTGGATATATCAGTAGTGGTGGAAGCCTATATTACAAGGATTCACTAAAAAGCAAGTTCAGCATCAGCAGAGACACCTCCAGTAATACAGTAACATTGAAAGGCAACAACATGCAAGCTCAAGACACAGCTGTGTATTATTGTGCCAGACAACACAGTGATAGACACCAACAGCCTCCCTGTACAAAAACATGATCACTTAAATACATCAGGTTTTCACAACTGATATTGAAATCCAAGAAATAAATAATTAATAAACATAATAAATTGTTTTAATTTTACCAACTGCAACAAGAAAATCATTTTTGTTAAAGTAGAAAGTCAATAAAATAAATATTGTCACTTGTATTTCCCCACTGACATTTGTTTTGCTCTTTAGGAGTAGCAGCTGAACGTTTGCTGATGTTTACCTTCATCTGTATAAAAAGTTACAGTAACACATGAACTATTGCAACATCAGTAGGTGGCAGTAATGCATCAATTTATTGTAATCCTTATAAAGAAAAAGTTGGACTGCTTGACCCAAGCTCTGAGTACAACTGTGAACTTTGGGTTCAATTCATGAATATCAGCTGACGTCACGTCTTCCGCCATTTTGAGTACCTGAAGTGGCAGCAAAAGAACTAGAAGCTATGTATTCAATATGTTATGAGCATCAAAATCGCTATTTTCACAACAGAAAATTATACTTTGCTCGAAGTATCACCTGTCCCTCTACACGTGAACTCGAGCATTAAGAACATTGTTTGTGTACACAGAGTTTACTAAAAAGAAGGTTTTGAACAACTGACTTTGGTTGTTTTGATGTATCGATCTCCGAATGCGACGTAAGGAGGGACGAGAGTAAAGATGGATAGCTCCTAAAGCATAGTTTCATATAAATGCACGGATAATTCGTTGTTTTGTCGCAAGTAAAAAACAATATTGACCTTCTAGTTGAAAAAGTAACCTCATATGAGATTCATTCGGTGATCGATTCTTTATGTCTGGCAAATTTGGGGAGCGGACAACAACACAGCCAAAGTCAGTTGTATAAAACCTTTCTTTTTAGTAAACTCTGTGTACACAAACAATGTTCTCAATGCTTGAGTTCATGTGTAGAGATCCAGGTGATACTTCAAGCAAAGTTTCATGTTGTGTCGCGCCTTCTGTTGTAAAAATAGTGGTAGTTTGATAGCTGCGGACAGCGGCTGGAAGAACGCATCAGGGATCGAGGCATCAAACCCGAACCAAGATTTTTTTTCAGTAGCGTTGCTTTTCATGACAGTCGAAGTGCGAAATGTTGCCTTTAGTAGCCTTTTCCCTATCAGTAAGACAGTAAGAAATCCGTAAATCGAAGCAAGCTAGCCAATGCTTGTCAGTGGCCTACTGGTACTCGAGATGGCGGCAGGCAACTGGAATGACATAAAAGGTCACATGACTGATATTCAGAAATAGGCTATAACATGTAAAATGGATTACTAAATCCTTTCTATTCTCCTGTTCAGTGGCACAGTTGGGTAGCTGGTTTATATCATTACACTAAGTAGGTATACAATCATAACCTTTTATTACAATCATTATGCTATTTGACTTATTGCTGATATAACGTGGTCTCTCTCTGCCTTCATGTGAAGCCCACACAAAAACTTTAAAATAAATAAATAAACACTGTAGGAATTCACGTGAATTTCCTTCAGACCTACAAATAAATTCTACTGTGATGCCTGTGATCAGATTATACTTTGAGTTTCCATCTCCATGTGTCAATATAAATACATTCCTTTATCTAGAGGGAAAAGTCACTTTTGTCCTTTCAACCACCACACTGTAAAACACAGCATCTTTAGTGTTTTCTGTCTATTCTGTCTAAGAGTCTAATAAATTATGTTCGCTGCATGTTTTATCCCTTTTACCAAAGATTGTGATGTTGCATGTTATTAATATTTAAATGTAAAGTTTTATATCAGGTAGTTTCTAATGGTTATTGTGCTTTATCTGACACACCAGGTTTTGAAAGACTTTATCAAGGCAATAAGTTGAATTATTATGGGAAGATTCAAAGTGATGGGGTGCCTGCAGGAATAGGAATGAACAACGGTATCTCACAAGAATGCGTACATATTTTAAGAGTTGGCTAATTCGTATTAATTCATACGACTACATTCGAAAGTTTTGTAGGAATTGCCTTGACCCCTGTGATGTTGGGGTTGGGTGCGGGGTTTGGTTTCGCTGTTGTTCTTTCATGAGAATTGTAGGTTTTTGCACAAATCACTATGTAGGAATTCATACAAATCATGAGATCAGGCTGGAATGAAAAACATTGTATATGGCACTCAGGTGGTTGTTTCCATTTAATAAATAAATATTCTTAAGTTTCATTTCAGGTAATTACAAATGCATTCAAGGTCTATGTGTAAGATAAGTATTCATTTAAGAGCCACCAGTGAATCATTCAATAAAATGTCCATTATAAAATTTTAACTTACAAATCTATTCAACTTTGTTATTCTTTAGACTTTCTTAGACCACAAAATGATTCACAGTAAAGTGCTTTATGCAAATAACGCACCAAACACATCCCGCCTCATTAGTATTAAACATCAGTCAATATAAACAGTTTGATTTACAGCTCAGCTCATCTGTAATCATGTTTAACTCATATCTGCTTTTGTTGCTGTCTGCAGCGATGTCTTGTAAGTATTAATAACTATAGCAGCTTTCTAAAATGTTTTCCAAAATTGTAACAATTTCTTTTTTCCAGGTGTCCACTGTGTTGAACTGACACAACCTGCATCCATTAATCTGAGGCCTGATCAGACTTTGACTGTGTCCTGTAAAGTGTCTGGATATTCAGTAACTAGCACATACTGCACTCACTGGATACGACAGACTGCTCTAAAACCTCTGGAATGGATTGGAATTATTTGTTATGATGGTAGCACAAATTACAATGATAAACTGAAAAGTAGATTTCAAGTTACAAGAGACGCTTCCAGCAACACATTGACTCTACAAGGACAGAATCTGAGGACTGAGGACACAGCTGTGTATTACTGTGCACGAGAGAGCACACTGATGTAAACCACAAGCACTTCTGTTCAAAAACACAATGAGAAACACAACCCAAAATTCCAACCAAAACAGAAATGCAGTATTTTTGTACAGTAACATTCAAACAAATGAAGACTTGCTTTTCTCAGTACTAACTTTACTTTTATGATTTCTTTTGCATTTCAAAGCTTTTTTCAAGGTCTTTGTTAGAAGATGAAGTTAATTCAAGATATCCGAAAGAAACAAGATTTTGCCCTGAACCATAACATAATTTAACATAGACTGCAATAATTCAGAACTAAATTCATTATTCTACATTTTGGTAGATTCAGTGTTCATACTTTAATCTCTGTGTATAGTAATCCTAAATGGGAAATGGCTGATTAAAAAAAACACCAGGACAGTGAAATTATTTTTTAAATAAAATCCCAACCTTTTAATTTTGAAACAGCAGGGTTTAACCATGTGTATGCAAATGTTCTGGTCTACATGAGTCACTCTATAAGCAGTGACAAAGCACCTTCAGGTCATTTACACTTTAAAGTACATCATGCTCACTAAAGCTTTAGTGTTGCTTCTGGCAAGTGTAAACTGTAAGTAATTTATTTTTTTATAAAAACATAATTTTCTCTATATCAATATTCTATTATAAATTAGCTCATTCTGTTTTTTTTGTGTGTTTTCAACAGGTATTAATGCAGATGAACTCTCTCAGCCTGAGTTTCTGACTGTTCGTCCTGGTGGCTCTCTAACTATCGACTGTAAAGTCTCTTATTCACTTACTAGCTATCACAGAGGCTGGATCCGTCAACCTGCAGGAAAACCTCTGGAGTGGATTGGGGTGATATATGCTGGTGGAAGCGTAGACTACAAGGATTCACTGAAAAACAAGTTCAGCATCACCAGAGACACCTCCAGTAAAACAGTAACATTGAAAGGAAACAATATTCAAGCTCAAGACACAGCTGTGTATTATTGTGCCAGATATCACAGTGACAGAAACTAACAGCCTCCCTGTACAAAAACATGATCACTCAAATACATCAGGTTTTCGTATATAATCACACTGGCATTTACTTTGCTTTCTTCAAGATTAGACAGGCACTTGGGTGAAATCTTCAGTTCAAGCTCTGCATTATAAACTGATGAGTATTTATCAAGAACCCTTCAATACAGTTAAGCACAAAAAATTCTGATTGCCCCAAACTGTGATATACACCCTGTAAACAATTCTTTGTTTCTGTTTCATTAACTCAGATTTGCATGTCATTCTCTTGACTAGAGATGAGTTGTTATAACTTATAAATAGTTGAAATAAGTCAGCTTTATTTAAGTTGTAGCAACTCATCTCTTGTCAAGATAAATAAATAATTAGACATGGAGCAGCATACACAGTTATGTGCGATCTACCAGCATTGCCTTTGTGATCGACTGGTTGATCGCAATCGACGTATTGGACACTCCTGCATTAAAAAAAACATTAACATGGAGCCCTGAGATGTATGAACCTGTTTTAATAAACAGTACATTAAATAAGAACATCAAATGCACACATAAGCAACGCATTAAAACACAGTGCACCTTTTACTGCCTTCCCCCACGCCTTTTCGTGCAAAAAACAATGTTGCATGCGTGCCCCTGCGTCAAGCTGATTCTGACTGGACAGGATTTACCATGAGTTTTCAAAATCACGGTAATCATACACGGTTGTAATGATAATCACATTTTAAACGATAAAACTAACCGTCAGGACATTTTATCATGGTTAATCGTGAAACCGGTAATCGTCCCATCCCTAGTGACACCTATAGAGCGGGAGTGTAAAGCTCACTTACTTTCTGTGTATGTACGCTACCAAATTTACGTTTATATTAATATACATACAATGTTACTATTACAAAACAGACACAGGATGCACCCGTTCTTACATATGAGATCACATCTGTTTCTCTTTTGACTCAATTATGAAGCAGTCTTATATAGCTGACACAATAAACTGCATGGGCATACAAGACATACACAACCAACAATTACAACAAAAAGATATTCTTTTTGTATCCCATTTACAAGAATTGAATATTAGATATAGAGTATCAGTGAATGAAAAAATAGATTGTGGTATTGTTGTTTGTTTGACCGTCATGACTGCACATTGTGACCTCTCAATGCAAATCAACCCTGTAGTCACACTTCATGTGTTTATATGGCTCTGATCAGACTGGATCTGATTACATCAGCACAAGAAGATGAAGAACACACTCTGTATACTACTGCTCTCATGCAGCCTAACCTGTAAGTTTTTACAACTTATTTGTTCTAGATAAATATATTTTAACTGTAGCCTTTTCAATTTCCTAAATAAAACATTTTAGGTATAAAATGTCAAAGTATGGAGTCCATTGAAAGCACAGTTCAGAAAAGACCTGGAGATACTCTGACCCTCTCCTGTCGTGGATCTGGATTCAGCTTTGGCTGCTGCAGCATGCACTGGATCAGACAGCAAGCTGGAAAACCACTCGTCTGGATGGGTCTTGGCTACAGTAGTGGAAGTGGACATAAGTCAGAATCATTTAAGAGAAGACTTGAAATCAGCAGGGATGACTCAAAAAGCATGATGTATATGAAACTGTCAGGACTGACAGCAGAGGACACAGCCGTGTATTATTGTGCAAGAGAAACACAGCAACACAAATCACTTGTAAGGCTGAACAAAAACTCTTTTAAAAGACTGACACATTTGATCCCTTACTACTAGAGGTCAACAGGGGGCAGCAGAGGATGATAAACAGATCAGCATTGACAGGGTGTCATTTTAGATAGCTTGGATAAGTTCAAGTGCAACCTTAACTTAATGGCTGAATGGAGATCAATGAAATGTATATCTTTCCATAAACCTTGTTGTTTTACATATAACTACATTTAAAGTAGTTTTTAAACCGGATTTGATCTTAACACATGCTTAATCAAATAACCAGCAATAAATAAAAGACCCCAGCTAAACAGCATATGCTTTTGCTAAAAGTGTTGCGAAAAGAGGTGCTTATTTTTCCAATAACCATGCAGGGTACCAAGTGGATAGAGGACAACAAAATATAATAATTGCCGTTTTGAAAACTTTTTATGCACACCAGCGTTTAATTTGTTATTGTTTGTCGCCCTATTTTCATATGGTTTGCCAGTTCTTATGTTTCCCTTTATTAAATCTCTTAACTGAATTTGCATATAAAGACATATTCTGCAAATGTATGTATGTGGTTGGTGTCCAAAGAAAATATTTTCGGCCCACATTTAAACTTGAATGTTTCTTTAATGTTATTTTATTCCTGTCTCAGTGTATCACAACTGAATACACATTCTTGATGTGGTAGTCTACACTTTAGTTTGGCTTTAGTTTCTTTCATTATGCAAATCCAGAATTCAGCATGTGATTTCTGAGATTAATGTGCCCTGATATTTGTCACTCAGGATTTGACAATATAAGAATCAATCTACACACAGAACGTATAGTGAAATACTTTGTCCTCTAAAAAAAAGAACAATTAAACTGTTAATGTAGTGATGTAATGTCAATAAACATATTGTAGTATTTTTACTTTTCATCAGTATTGTTGTGCTTATTAGCACCAATGACCTCAAAATGCAAATAAAGTTTGCGTCACTCCTCCAGTTTAAATGTGCTGATCAGGTGGAGCTGCAGCATCATCATCATCATCATCATCATCAGTACCTCGAAGATGAAGAACACACTCTTACTATTCATTGTACTCTGCTGGAGTCTCTTCAGTGAGTCTCTTAGCATTATGATATTTCATCTTTAAACACTGTTAGTGTATTTGTTTGTTTTTACTCTGCCCCTTTCATTTATTTTGATCTCTTAGGTGTAAAGTGTCAAAGTTTGGAGTCTATTCCTAATACTCCAGTACTTCAAAAGATTGGAGAAACTTTGAGCATCTCCTGTAGAGCAGTAGGATATGATTTTGGTTCGTATGGCATGAGCTGGGTACGACAACCTACTGGAAAGCCTTTAAAATGGATTGGGCATATCAACACTGCCTATGGACAGACATACAGTATTATGAGAAAAGCATTGAGGGACGAATAGAAATAACAAAAGACAACAGCAAAGGCATTTGGAGGATTCTGCTGTGTATTACTGTGCACGACAAGCACAGTGGTACATCTGGTGTTACAGATCAACATAAACTTCAAACAGGCTAAACAACATTGTTGCATATGCACTATAGGCAGATGAAATTTCCTCCTTTCAAGAGGTGGCAGCACAGAACAACAAATACAGTGAAGACATTACAACTAAACTTTTTATAGGATCTGAATGATTGCTTTTAAACCAGACTATTTATTTCATGATAATTAGTGGGTCATGATCCATGTTCATATATACAAACTTTACTGCTTGATAAGGTTGCACATTAACATTCAAGCTGAAATAAATGCTTGCTCTTAATGTCATTCTCTTGTGTTAATTGATAATGATTTTTTTACTTAAATAATAACTGTTACATATAGATAATAACTTATTTATAAGTTCTTGTTTTCTTTAAATTAACAATTGTATCTCCATTGACTTTATTTACTGAGAAAAAAAAACACATGGTGATACATAAGTAGGCTAATACATGGCACCAAGTGTTATTACTTGTGCTTTGATAGTTTCTTAATGTACATTTCAAGTACAAAATATATAAAATTTCCATAATTTTATTATTTAAAAAAATAGTGGGGAAAATAAGTATTGAACGTGTCAACATGTTGTTCAGTATTGAAAAATAAATTTATTAACCCAGCTGATAATAATTTGCACAGATGGAAACTATAATTAATTTCTAAATACTTATGGATTTCAGCTGGTTCCTTGTCTTGGTGTCTAACTTTTTCTTAACGTGTTCAATACTTTTGACACAGTTACTATGACTGTGTTTCTCTTTGCTTCTGCAGGTGCAATGCTACACATTTTGAATGTGTCCTTTATTTGATACATCTATTTCATACCCTAAAGAACTCAATTAACAAGCAGACGATCTGATGGGAAATGTTTGTGTGGAACATGGCTAAGAAATAATACAATATGACGCAGATGACTGGGAACGGTTCAGAGGTCATAGGCCAGATGAAGGACTGTGTCATTCAGAGTATACCCCTGTTTGTGTTTGTAGGTGCAATAATTGCAAATGCATGCAACAAGTGTTCTTAAGCCTCCGATGGATGATGCAATGAAATCTCGGATATATAACAAACTTTATTTTTATATTTACTAACAATTGTACTTAGCCTATTTAGACTTTCTCAGAAAACAGGATGAATTACAATGAAATGATTTATGCAAATATGCCTCCCCCCCATCCTCACACTCCCTGTCTTACAAGAACATCAGTCAATATAAACAGTTTGATCTACAGCTCAGCTCATCTCTAATCATGTTTTACTCATATCTGTTTTTGCTGCTGTCTGCAGCGATGTCTTGTGTCCACTGTGTTGAACTGACTCAGACTGCATCCATTAATCTGAGGTCTGATCAGACTTTGACTCTGTCCTGTAAGGTGTCTGGATATTCACTGACTGATGGCAGCTACTGCACTCACTGGATACGACAGACTGCTGGAAAACCTCTGGAATGGATTGGATTGATTTGTTCTGCTGGTGGCACAGGCTACAGTGATAAACTGAAAAGTAGATTTCAAATTACAAGAGACACTTCCAGCAACACAGTGACTCTACAAGGACAGAATATGAGGACTGAGGACACAGCTGTGTATTACTGTGCACGACAGAGCACACTGATGTAAACCACAAGCACTTCTGTTCAAAAACACATAACACAACACAATGCTTCACTTATATAGGCAAACTAAAAAACATATAAGTCAGTTTCCCATTTCTGATGATTAATTTCAATTTGTGTAATGACCCATAAGGTAAAATAATTCACAAAAATGTTTGAATGCCGTCATATGATACAAAATTTCAAACCAAGTGCATTGCAAACAAATGATGCTAGACCTGTTTTTTGTCACTACTAACATCACTTTTCTGAGTTCTTTTGCATTTCAGCAACTTTTCTCAGTTCAAGTCAGTTCAGGACATTAGGATAAAACAAGATTTTGTCCTCACGTATCACATAATTCAATATGAACTGTAATAATTTAGACATAAATTCTTCATTCTATATTTTGGTAGATTCAGAATTCAAACTTTAATCTGTGGATTGTAATCCTAAATGGGAAACAGCTGATTTAAGAAACACCAGGACAGTGAAAATCCCAACCTTCTTGTTGTGAAACCCGTAGGGTTAATTAATTCTGTGTATGCAAATTTTCTGTGCTATATGTAAACAGTGGGCATGAGTCAGTTTATGTATTTTCCTCTCATCGCTTTAGGCAGTGACAAACAGCTTCAGGTCATTTACACTTTAAAGTGAATCATGTTCACTGAAGCTTTACTGCTGCTTCTGGCAAGTCTAAACTGTAAGTAGGTTTTATAACATTAATAAAAACATTTTTTTTTTGTTATTTTCCAGTTTTCTATTCTCTGTTATTTATTATCATTATCCTATCATATATCTGCTTATTCTGTTATTGTTTTCTGTATTTTCCGCAGGTATTCATTCATATGAACTCTCTCAGCCTGAGTTTCTGACTGTTCGTCCTGATGGCTCTCTAACTATCGACTGTAAAGTCTCTTATTCAGTTACTAGCGGTCACACAGCTTGGATCCGTCAGCCTGCAGGAAAACCTCTGGAGTGGATTGGGTATATCCATAGTGGTGGAAGCTTATATTACAAGGATTCACTAAAAAGCAAGTTCAGCATCACCAGAGACAACTCCAGTAATACAATAACATTGAAAGGAAACAATATACAAGCTCAAGACACAGCTGTGTATTATTGTGCCAAAGAACACAGTGACAGAAACTAACAGCCTCCCTGTACAAAAACATTATCACTGAAATACATCAGGTTTTCACAATTGGCATTAAATTCAAACATATATAAATAACATAAATAATATTAACTGCAACAATAAGTTCATTATTTATTAAAAATATTAAAATAAAATCAATGTTACTTATATAATCACACTGCCATTTACTTTGCCAATACTTTTAAAGATATGGATAGATGATAAGCTTTCCTTCAATGAACACATTACTGCTTTAGTTAAGAAACTTAAAGACAAGCTCGGCTTCTATTACAGAAACAAATCTTGCTTTACTTTTAGTGATAAGAAGAAACTTGTGGAAGCTACTTTTCTGCCTGTAATTGATTATGGAGATATATTACTGTATATATGCATGCTGCATTTTCCATCCTGCGTCATGTTGATTCTACGATTCATAACAAATACAAAGTCTTTTACCCATCACTGCATTCTTTATGATTTAGTTGGTTGGACATCACTTAAAATTCGTAGACAACAGCACTGGTATATCTTTATTTATAAAGCTATAGTTGGCAAATTTCCACTGTTCATTTGTAACCTTCTCTCTGTCTGCTCTGGTACCTACCAGCTACGCTCTTCAAAGTGGTTGCTTTTAAATGTGCCACAAGTTACAACCGAATTGGGAAGAACTGCTTTTTCTTATTTAGCACCTTGGGGTTGGAATAATCTGCAAAAAGAGCTAAAGTTAGAAATCCTTATGTCCATAAATGAATTTAAAACTACTGTAAAGAGTGTTGTGATGGAGACATGTTCTTGTTTCTCTTAAGAGTCTCATTGTGTTTTATATTTATATATGAATATTTTGTACTTCTTTTATCCTGAAAATGTAATTTGGTGTTTGTTATGTATGCATTTGTTGTGATTTGGGGGCTACCTCGGTCAGGTCTCTCTTGTAAAAGAGATTCTGAATCTCAGTGGGACCTCCTGGTTAAATAAAGGTGAATAAAAATAAATAATAAAGATTAGGCAGGTACCTGAGTTTACATGAGTAGTTAAACGAGTAACGGTGGCACAAAATAAAACATGGTGATTTTACGGATAAAACATGAGAACTATACTGTATGGTGGAAGAGCACTTAATTTGCAGCACTTTGACCTCGGTGTGCAGTAAAATCATCATTCCTGACTTCAGAAGTTTGAGCGAGAGGGAGAGTTGATGGTACTATTTTATTTTTTGCAATTTTGTAAACAAACGGCTGTTTTTTAAACTACTGTTGGCTCTATCACTATGTTGTATAAGCATACTATCCAAAATTACAGTTTTCTTCATTTGCTAACAAGCGTTTACCAATATTTAAAATACTTTTTCTAAACTCGTAACACAGCAAAACACAACACACACCTAATCAAATGTTTAATATTCTGGCCAAAACAACATTTTGTTAAATGAATTCAAACTCTACATTTCAAAATGCTATACCTTTTTCTACATATAGGGGTGTGCAGGGCAATAACTAACACCGGTTTAGTTGTAACACGGACCGTTTACATTGTTGCACAGGGTTGAGCGATTCGTTTTTCTCGTTTTGTTTTCACAATTATGTGTCAAAATGTATTTTTGTTCAGAAAGTTTTTTACTCATCCCAGTGAGTAGTGAACACACGCACTGCAAGTCGTGAACACACACACACCCGCAGCAGTGGGCAGCTATCTCAGCACCTGGGGAACAATTAGGGTAAGACCTCTTCTCAAGGGCACCACAATTACAACCCGCCGGCTGTAAGACTTGAACAAGCCTAACAACTATCAACTATAGGCTACAACTGCCACCTGCCACCATTTCATGCTTTTGTTACCTTCCAGACCTTTTCAAAATAGAGAATGAGTTACAATGAAGTGGTTTATGCAAATATACCCCTCCTTAATAAGTATAAACTTCAGTCAATATGAATAGTGTGACCTACAGTAGAGCAGATCATCTAACCATGTTTTATTCATATCTCTTTTTGCTGCTGTCAGCAGTGATGTCTTGTAAGTATTAAGAGCTAAAGCTTTTCTTCAGTATTTTTTCTAAATGATTAATCACATCATATTTTTACCATAGGTGTCCAATGTGTTGAACTGACTCAAGCTGCATCCATTAATCTGAGGTCTGATCAGACTTTGACTCTGTCCTGTAAAGTGTCTGGATATTCACTGACTGATAGCAGCTACTGCACTAACTGGATACGACAGACTGCTGGAAAACCTCTGGAATGGATTGGAAGGATTTGTTATGATGGTAGCACAAATTACAACAATAAACTGAAAAGTAGATTTCAAAGTTACAAGAGACACTTCCAGCAACACAGTGACTCTACAAGGACAGAATATGAGGACTGAGGACACAGCTGTGTATTACTGTGCACGAGAGAGAGCACACTGATGTAAACCACAAGCACTTAAGTGTTAATTTCTCATATAAATGTCATTGCGTTTTATACAAAATATCAAAGTGCACTCTTAACCCTGATATTGTCTTTACTTAAACAATCAAATAAACATCACTTAATATTTTCTGTTTTGAAGCCAAAGCTTAAAAATGTTTAGTTGATTTAACTTTTAAGCTTACAAAATCCATTAAATTAAAACATTCAAGTAGAATGAACTTAAAATTATTAGTTCATGTTGTGAGGAATACCCATAATCCTTTGCGCCTGAATACTTTGATTATTTTCTGCTTTTTCACAGAATAAAAACTGATAAGACTTTCACTACTTAAATATTTTTTATAAAATGTCATAGAGGTTTAAGCTCTTTTATTATTGAGGTTGTTTTGTTGTAAATTATAATTTTGTAAAGTCACCATTCAGGTGATCAGTCTTTCCGTACATGAACCCTGTTCAGAACACTTTATTGTATTTCTCTCCACAGTACTGACCATGCATGTCAAAAACACAGTTTTGTGTGTGTTTCTGTGGAGAATCAGGTTTATTCAATGACTGACTTAAAATCAGTCATCAATTCTGTGTTATAATACCATTTATAACATCAAAAGTAATATAAAGTGATAAAAACTAAAGTTATATGCAAGGGGTTTCCTCACAAATTTCTAGTAATGTCAACTAATCTGGGTTAAGAGTGCAGGGATATTGGAAGAAGTCTATTCCACTTAAAATTGTTGTTAAAACAGTTTATATGTTTAAGTAATCATTACTTAAAGTTTTTAGGGCAACAAGTGTGCTTCATTTTTTTAAGTATATTCAACTTATCCGGGCTTACAGTGTGCCATTTGTTTTTCTCAAACTCAATCTTACTTAATTTTTTTCAAGTAGCCTATTTGGCCTTTTAGCAACTTTTCTCAGGTCAGGTCATTGCAGATAAAAACATACAAAAATGTCTCAATGTTTGTAATGTAATAACCAGTGATGTAAACGTCTCATGTTTCTTGTCTGACTTAAACGGTATCTATATTATTTTATTGTTAGTGGATTTTATTTATAAATAATAATTATTTAAAATAAGTTTATTTACTATTATCTATTTACCATCCAAAGCAACTTAGAGTGCATTTAAGGTAAAAGTTATTTATGTCTTTCCCATAGCATTGACCTCTTGAGCTTATAGTGCTGCTAATGCAGTGATTTAGCAATTGAGCTACAGTAAGATATTATTTAAAAAACACTGAGCTGATATCTCTTTATAAGATCTCAGCTTTCTTGTTGCAAAACACATGGGGTTCATTGACTGTCTTTATGTAAATGTTCTGCTGTATATGTAAACAGTGGGCATGAGTCAGTTTATTTTCCTCTGATCGCTTTAGGCAGAGACAAACAGCTTCAGGTAATTTACACTTTAAACTACATCATGTTCACTGAAGCTTTACTGCTGCTGCTGGCAAGTCTAAACTGTAAGTAATTTATTTTTTATAAATAATTTTCTGTAAATTATATTTTCTCTGTTATTTTTTATTATTATACTATTATATGTCTGCTTTATTCTGTTACTGTTTTTCTGTATTTCTAACAGGTATTAATGCAGATGAACTCTCTCAGCCTGAGTTTCTGACTGTTCGGCCCGATGGCTCTCTTACTATCGACTGTAAAGTCTCTTATTCACTTACAAGCTATTATACAGGCTGGATCCGTCAGCCTGCAGGAAAACCTCTGGAGTGGATTGGGTTGATTGATACTGGTGGAAGCTTATATTATAAAGATTCACTGAAAAGCAAGTTCAGCATTAGCAGAGACACCTCCAGTAATACAGTAACATTGAAAGGAAACAATATGCAAGCTCAAGACACAGCTGTGTATTATTGTGCCAGAGAACACAGTGACAGAAACTAACAGCCTCCCTGTACAAAAACATTATCACTGAAATACATCAGGTTTTCACAACTACATTCGATTTTACCAACAATTATAATACAAAATAAATAAAATTATTTAATTAAAAATTATTAAAATTATTACATAAAATCAGTATTGTCACTTGTATTATGAAACTTTCCTTTACTTTGCTTTCTTTAAGAGTAGACAGGTGCTCAGGTCGAGTCTCCAACTCTGCATTATGGACAGTGAGCCAAAGATGTTTTCCTTCATCTCTATTAAAAATATCAGTAACACATGAACTACTGAAACATCAGTAGGTGGCAGTAGTACATCAGTTTGTATTTCTTGAGTTCACATTATTGTGTCAGTTTTTCAAATTACTTAAATACTAATAGTGCTACTTGAGGCCAACTCAAGCTAATCTATAGACCAAGCCTCCAAACCCACAAGCACGTTACATCCTTAGATGAATTGAACTGAATTGGTGTGTAAGGGTGAATTATGACGAAAAATACTATTTGTTATTGTAATAGTAATCAGCCACAGCAAAAATTTAACACTGCGTGTAAAACATGTTTCATTGATTTTACAACTTACCAAGAGTCTTGTAGCCGCATGCACTAGCTCACCTTACAGCTAACACACAAAACATTTAACACTAACAACTTATATAAAATATCTGTATAGACACAGAATAAAAATTAAAGCAAGCATTGCTATCACAAAATCAAATGAAGTCATAAAGTTACTTTCCTACCGCAAAATGTGTTTTTCCCTCTAAAATCTGCTGTGTCTGCCATAGGGCTCTTTCTCATGTGTGGAAAAAGGACTAAACTGAACATATGTGAAGGGTATTTTGCAACTTGCTACTGATTGGGAAATTGGAAGTGTTAAAATTGACATGTGTTACAAACATCTCCGGTCTCCTCTGAATAATACAAATCAGATTTACTACGTGATGCCTCCTCATATAAACAGATGCTTTGATTTCTCATCTGTCTGTATTTATATGTTAATGTATGCAAATATCTTTTACATGCAAACAGTAGGTACATGGTACACATGGTACACAAAAAGAAACAATGCCCATGTGCTTCCAACACAGAACATGGGACTGCCTAAAGCTACAATGAAAACAAAATTGTGACAAATTTAAACTATTAACTATAATGTCTCTTATTCACCTACTGGCTTTTATTCATCTTGGATTCATTCGCTTGGAAAGGAGGCTGTCCCCCTCCACCATTAAGGTAGACATTGCTGCGATCTCTGCTCATCATGTCCCCGATAAACGGCAGGTCAGTGTGGCAACACAACCTGGTCATTAGGTTTGTGCATCAATTAAAAAAAGTTACACATAGGTTCACAGGGGACAAAAATGTCCATGTACAAAAAGTGTCATAAAAATATTATAAATTAATATTTTTTCCACTTTCACTGATGCCATTTTTTTAACCAACATCAGCTCTAATCACAATGACCAAACATTCATTAATTTTCAGAATTTTAACCCTTTAAATGCTGGTTTGTTTACACAATGCCATTGCTGTTTTTTATGAAAAAACAAAAATTTTAATTATTTTCAATTTACTAAATGCTAAGCAGATTTTTTTTCTTTGAGTATTACAGCCTTGGATATGTCAATGATTAACAACAACATTAATTTTTATGCATTCATATTTTTTATGCAGTATCAGATTTAAAAAAAAAGAAGTTACCTCTCAGGTCCATAAAAGACAAAAATGTCCATGTCAAAAAAGTGCATTTTATACCATACAAACTGTATATTCTATTCCCCTTACCAACCCCATTCTCTAACCCCAACCATCACAGAAACCCTTCTACTACTTCACATTTTCAGGAAACATCATTCTGTTTGATTTATAAGCTTGTTTTCTCATGGGGACCTCAAAATGTCCCCACAAGGTCACACAAATACTGGTATTCCTATCTTTGTGGGGACAATTGGTCACCACAACGTGATAATTACCAGGTACACACACACACACACACATAACATTTTCAGTACACACATACAAACCACACTCTGACATCCATACCAACACATCCACACAATTATAGCTTCATAATATATCTAATTGGCTCTATCATATGCATAAGCAGAAAACAACAATAAAGCGATAATTTGCTTTATATGCCAAACCTAAAAAAATGTCACCATCTGGTAAAAAATAGTAAAAATTTTAATTTTGAAGCCTTGCCAACAGAATGAAAGCCTGTTAACAAAGATTGCATAATTTAATAGTTGAATGACACCGGGATTAAAATTTGCAGTTTTAATGGGTTTCAATGGGGACATTTTTGTCCAAAAGGTCCTGAGAGGAAGTATTTTGTGTACCTAGTAGAAAATAGATTTTTTAAAGGAAATGAAGGTAAAATATTAAAATTCCAATAAAAATGCACACCTGTGGCAAATTTTATGCAGTTAGCATTAACGCAGGCAAAGTTATCAAAACAACAACACTGAAAAAGACAAAAATGTCCTCAAGGATGCAAAAGGGTAAAATTTTACAATGGTGATATGAATTACACCTTTTTCCAATATATAGAGACTTTCTAATGATTGTAGAGTAGTCCCACTTGTCTGTGTCCAACTGGTCAAACAGTATTTCATGTGTGATAAAATCATAGCATTAATATATAACTTTAAAGCCTCAGTGGTTAAATGAATGTCAACAATTTACCAAATTATATTTAATCCTATTGCCACCTTTTTAACTTGTTTTTTTAAATGCAAGTTGTGAATGAAGTATTTCAGTGTATACCTAAATATTTATACTTTTGAACCACTGATAAACATTCTACGTGCTACTGTAACATCTGGGTCCGGATCTCTATTTGCAGACTTACATACGGTTAAAACATACATATGGTTTACTGACGTTAAGATGTAAACAAGAATTGTTTAACCATTTAGCAATTTTATTCATTTCTGCTGATAATTCTTTTGCAGCTTGCTTCTTATTTTGGTAACACTTTATTATAATGTTCATGATTTAACATTAGTTAATGTATTAACTAACATGAACAAACCATGAGCAATACATTTGTTACAGTATTTATTCATCTTTGTTAATGTTAGTTAATAGAAATAAAGCTGTTCATTGTTTGTTCATGTTAGTTCACGGTGCATTAACTAACGTTAACAAAATTTTAATAAAGTATTAGTAATTGTTGAAATTAACATTAATAAAGATTAATAAATGCTGCACAAGTGCAGTTCATCATTAGTTCATGTTAACTAATGTAGTTAACTAATGTTAATTAATGAACATTATAATAAAGTGTTACCCTTATTTTTAGCATGCAAATTTATGATTGTTTCATCAGCATACATCTGGCAGTTTACAGTGGGTTTACAAACACTCATGATTTACTGTATCAAATGCTTTACTCAAATCCAGAAACACTCCTTCCTTTATAGACCAATTAATCATTTTAAAAATTGGAAGAATAAGTTCCCTTTTATAAGTTTTTAAAAATATTGTATCCATTCCATACACATCATTTGCCCTAAAACTATAAATATAAGAAATAATCGTATGTACTTTTTGTACAATTCTACAATTCAATTCTTTAAAATTCAGAATTGGAGCATTCATTGATAAAACTAAATCACCTAAATCAAGCTATGGTAATGAGTTGAATTATATGGGAATATTTAAAGTTTGTACAAACATTCTCATGTGTTTCATTTCAGGTAATTGGAAATGCATGCAAGGTCTATGTATAAGATGTGCACAAGTAAGTATTCAGTTAAGAGCCACAAGTAAATTAGGCTACTCAATAAAATCTACATGGTAATATTTTGCTTTGATCTTAACTTACAACCATAGACTGTAAAAAAGATGGATGACGCGACGTCGCCTCCCACCATTGTAATGAATTGAAGCCAAAAATGTCCGACCACGGTCGCCGGCATGTTACGTAAAAACGTCAGTTTGGAGCCAAGGCATGTGCAGAAGGAATCGTCCGTGAAGCCAGAGGCGGAGCCGCGGTATCAAACTTCCGCCCAAACGCTCGCTCGGCCAATTCAACCATGCCAAACATAACGACACGCCCCGTTTCTATAGCATCAAATTACAAGCTAAAATGAAACTTACCACAATAATGAACACTTGAACATATATCAGCTTGATAACAACTACTTGAAAGAACCAAAACCATCCTTCGGAAACTTTTGTAAATAGTTTGGAAGTGTAAATATTTTTTTATTTAGAGCAGAGTCCCATTCATTTGAATGGAGAGGGCAGGGTTATGACTTGTACTGCAGCCAGCCACCAGGGGGCGATCAAAGAGCCAGAGGCTTCACTTTTCAAGGCTTATGAGGCACACCCGCTTACAACGCTATTAAACTTTGTTATTCTGTAGACTTTCTTAGACCAGAAAAAGAGTCACAGTAAAGTGCTTTATGCAAATATAAACCCCAAACACATCCCGCCTCATAAGTATTAAACATCAGTCAATATAAACAGTTTGATCCACAGTAGCTCAGCTCATCTCTAATCATGTTTAACTCATATCTGCTTTTGCTGCTGTCTGCAGCGATGTCTTGTAAGTATTAAAAACTATAGCATCTTTCTAAAATGTTTTCCAAAATTTTAACAATTCTTTTTTTTCAGGTGTTCACTGTGTTGAACTGAGTCAGCCTGCATCCATTAATCTGAGGTCTGATCAGACTTTGACTCTGTCCTGTAAGGTGTCTGGATATTCATTGACTGATGGCAGCTACTGCACTCACTATATACGACAGACTGCTGGAAAACCTCTGGAATGGATTGGAAGGATTTGTAGCAGCGCTGACACATATTACAATGATAAACTGAAAAATAAATTTCAAGTTACAAGAGACACTTCCAGCAGCACAGTGACTCTACAAGGACAGAATATGAGGACTGAGGACACAGCTGTGTATTACTGTGCACGAGAGAGCACACTGATGTAAACCACAAGCACTTCTGTTCAAAAACACAATGAGAAACACAACCCAAAATTCCAAGTGAAACAAAAATGCATTTAAGTTAATTTATAAATTCGAAAGGTTAATTTTTAAGTTATTTTATTTTTGTACAATGCACACACAGGAACATCAATATTTCACAGCCCAATATCATTTAAAGTGCTTCTGATTAATTTCTTATACAATGACTCTAGATGATTAGGCACTGTTGGACACCTACTCTAAAATACGTGTCAAAAAAATCCAAATGTCATTGTCATATGAAACAAATTATTAAACAAAGTTTATGAAGACCTGTTTTCTCAGTACTAACTTCACTTTTATAATTTCTTTCACAACAACCTTTTTTACGCTAGATCATTGTTAGAAAATGAAGTTCAATCAAGATATCAGAAAGAAACAAGATATTGCCCTGAACCATCACAATTTAACATTGGCAAAAGTTTTGGGACACCTTCTTTATAAGCACATGAACCTGAATTACATCCCATTCTTATTATGGAGTTGGTCCACCCTTTGCAGCTATAACAGCTTCAACTCTTATTGGAAGAGGTTTAGAAGTGTGTTTATTTACAATTCTTCTAAAAGCACATTTGTAAGGTCAGACATTGATGAGAAGGCCTCGCTTGTAGTCTCCGCTCTAATTCATCCCAAAGATCTTCTATTGGGTAAGAGTCAAAACTCTGTGCAGGCCAGTCAAGTTCTTCCACACCAAACTCGCTCATCCATGTTTTTATAAACCTTGCTTTGTGCACTGGTGCACAGTCATGTTGGAACAGGAAGGGGCCTTCCCCAAACTGTTCCCACAAAATTGGGAGCATAAAATTGTCCAAAATGTCCTTTCAATGATTTGAAGGGGTGTCCCAAAACTTTTGGCAATGTAGATTACAATAATTCAACCTAAATCCTTTATTCTAGATTTTGATTCAGTATTCATTCTTTAATCTGTGTATTGTAATCCTAAGTGGAAAATGGTTGAACTCCAGGACAGTGAAATGTTTTTATAAAATCCTAACCTTTTTACTTTGAAACAGCAGGGTTCATTAACTCTGTGTATGTAAATGTTCTGTTCTATATGTAAACAGTGGGCACAAGTCTCTCTGTATAGGCAGTGACAAACAGCTTCAAGTCATTTACACTGTACACGTACATCATGCTCACTAAAGCTTTAGTGTTGCTTTTGGCAAGTGTAAACTGTAAGTAGTTTTTTAATTATTTTTTCTCTGTTTTTTATCAATATCCTATTATATGTCTGCTTATTCTGTTACTGTTTTCTGCATTTCTAACAGGTATTAATGCAGATGAACTCTCTCAACCTGAGTTATTGACCGTTCGGCCCGATGGCTCTCTAACTATCGACTGTAAAGTCTCTTATTCAGTTACTAGCTATGGTACAGGCTGGGTCCGTCAACCTGCA
The DNA here is from genome assembly GCF_027580225.2 of Misgurnus anguillicaudatus. Taxonomy (NCBI): domain Eukaryota; kingdom Metazoa; phylum Chordata; class Actinopteri; order Cypriniformes; family Cobitidae; genus Misgurnus; species Misgurnus anguillicaudatus. The sequence goes on from NC_073355.2 coordinate 23,823,284, forward strand.
GGAAAACCTCTGGAGTGGATTGGGGTGATATATTCTAATGGAGTCTTAGCCTACAAAGATTCACTAAAAAACAGGTTCAGCATCACCAGAGACACCTCCAGTAATACAATAACATTAAAAGGAAACAATATGCAAGCTCAAGACACAGCTGTGTATTATTGTGCCAGATATCACAGTGACAGAAACGAACAGCCTCCCTGTACAAAAACATCATCATTAAAATACATACGGTTTTCACAACTGAATTTGAGTATTTTGTATTTGTACACAATTTGTATTTGTTATATAGTCATTATTAATGTTTCATCACAATGACATTTGTATGCTTTCTTTAAGTTAAAATGTGTGCTTGGCTCAAGTCTCCAGCTCAAGCTTTGACATTAACACATGAACTACTGAAACAACAGTATAGCAGTAAAACATCACTTTAGATTGGTATTGCCTCAGTTTGGGTCTCTTTAGTTCACACTACATAACTCACCCTTCCTTACTGTAATCCTTAAATTAAAGAGAAAATTTGGCTCATTTGACCCAAGATCAAAGTACAACCTTGGTTTTACCAAAATGGAGTTTAGTAGACTAAGATGGACCGAAGGTGGTATAGCGGTGCCTAAAGAATTATAGCAAGATCATAACAAAAACATTAGGACAAATTACAGTGTTTATTTATTTACTCCTATAAAGTGTGACTTTTTGGTTAGAAATAAGTAAGGATATCATCAGTTAATAAAAATATACACAGTACATAATAATACGTGGATAATACAGTACATACTACAGTGGGGTTCAAAAGTTTGGGCATCCTTGGTAAATATGAGCAAAGAAAGTTGTTACGTCCTGGGACTTAAAGTTAAGAGAGGTGATGTCTTTGTAAAATTGCCTTGTTCTATATGTGTTTTTCTCCCCTCCCTTGTTTTCTCATTATCCCTGTCAGTGTCGCGTGATTGGAAGCACCTGCAGCTAATGAGTGAGAACGGGATAAAGCACGAGAGAAGACCGTGTGCGGGAGCTTCGGTAGAGCGCGTTGCGGAGCTCACGTTCGGTCGTTCTACCCTCCAGCTCCTGTCTCCTCTTTGAGAGTCTATTGTGACTCATGTGTGGGCTAGCAACTGTCGGTTATTAGCTTTAAGAGTTGGATCTCTTTATAGAGTCTCTAAGATCGGCTCCTGTTGAAATCAGAGTTTTGTAAATATTTTTCTATTTGTTTCTTATTCTTGTTAATGTGTCATTTCATTCAATTATTGTTTCCTCTGTTAAATTAATTACTTTACGAGCTGTAGGTCTGGGATGGCTGTTTTAGTTTGTACTACTTTTTCTCATGGTTTTGCTTAGTTAGGGAGTGAGGTGAGAAGAGTGTAATTCTTTTGTATTTTTATTTAATTTTGTAGGTAAGTTAATAATCTAAAATTAAGTTAGATTCATGTTATGTTTGTTATTTTGGCCTTTATCCCTTTCCGAAGAGATGCTATTTTATATTAGATTTATAATATAGATAATATTTAGCTTCTTAATATTTTGTCATCGGACCTTTCCCCCCCTAGACGGGATGGGTTCGTGACAAAGTTAATTTATAATGTTTCTTCTATTAAGCTTTCATAAAAAATCACAAAAATATAATGTTTCATTGAAGTAAAACAATTGAAAGTGAAGGGGAAATTACATTACGAAATAAATCATTTTCTCTAATACTCACTGGACATAAACTTGGGCACTTCTTTATTTAAAATAATTCATATAATTGTTGCAATATTAATGATTAAATTACAAATAAAACTACATTCATGCATTTGGCATTATTTTATTCTCATAACATAAAATGTAATTCAGGTAGGCTTTACATGTACAAACATTTAAAATATATAAAATTGTTTAGTTAAGACCACATAAATTCTGAGCATACTTTAAACATGTACAATCAAAACAAGCAATTTCTTTACACAATAAACAGTATTCTGAAAAAGATAATAAAGGTATTTATGTCCACACAAAATAAATGTAAAAATATTGTAGCTCAAAAAATATGTTAAAGTGGTTGTGTAATGTTTCACCATGAACTAAACATATAGGGATCATAAGGGATCAAACTGTGAGAAAACAGTGACGGAAGATATTTAACTAAAGAAAAGTTACATTTGAAATATAACAAGAATATTATTGAAATTACATTTAAGTGATGTGTGGCCCTCAGGAAACTTTTGTGTTTGGCTTCTCAGACAATGTTACTAAAAATTGCAAAAATTGAAACCTTTTATTTACTTGTGACAGCTTATACTGTAAAACATCCTGGAATACATTTGTAAAAAAAACACTATACAATTGGCCATTGCACATTTATTTATAAAGCTACTCATTTAAGAATAAAAGAAAACATGTAAGGCAGTTGTTTTTTGCCTTATGTTTCATAATTTACAACAGATAATTTTTTAAGTATTACATGCAAAAAGCTTTGTTTGCATACTTGTGTAATATAAAGGTTACAAACAAGCAATACTGACCAAGTTAGTAATGTACATCTTATGACAAATAGAAAAAATTGCGTTTCTACCATATTCTTTATATTACACAAATATCTGCATTTCCTTACAGTATCTCTCCTGTCTATGTATTTTCTTTTTCAACATTATGAAAAATGTTAAAGAATTAAGTCTGAATGGAATACTAACTGTACACGATTGAAAATTAAAATGCTCAAAATTTCAACCATCAAACTAATTGTAATGTTTTACTTAACAGATAATTCAGTTGCAGATGATCGATTGCAATAATGTTGTAGATAAACCTTAGAGTAGCACCCTTATTTCCTCCCTTTTACTCTCCCCCAGTTATGTCTGACATTATTGTATGAGGGTTGTTGAGGTCTGTTCGAGTTGAATGAGGGTCTAATCTGTGATTTATAATTATTTCTAGATTTTCTATCTGGAATGTCAACGCCAGCATTGTCATAAGACGACTTATATGATGAGGATTCAGAATTATATGAGCCCACTGAGGTCAACTCAGAAGTAATATGGTAAAAATTAACCAAACTGAAGAGCAGTATGGGAATAACCACAATAAGAGTCACTATCACAGCTACTGTGTTGGTAGCACATGCATATCCGCTGTACTTTTGAGCTTCGACCTCATTCCCCTCGTTCATCTTCCTTCTTGCCTTTCAGTAACAAACAAGAAAAATAAACTTAACTTACTCTGTTAGATATGATTTGGAGTTCAGACAGACATATGCTCACTTACCTTCAAAGAACATATTAAAGCAGCCAATCCCAAAAACAAGCAGTTGCAAAACATGATGTTGAAAACAGAGCAACACATATGGTCTTCGCCTTTAGCTCTGTACCTAACAAAGACTATTTTTATTGGTGGCTCCACATTGTCTGAATCTGGAATTTCAATCATTTCACTGTCCACACTTTCCCTAGCAGAATCCTGAGGAATCTCACATGTGTCTTCCATTGAAAATGAATCAGCCATGAGTCCAAACTTCTCTAGAAATTACACTCAAAGTTTCTCATAAGTGTTCAAAAGATGCCGAGGACTCATTGTGTTCTGTGTTGGATGTTTCTCTCTGTTTGTCCTATAAAGTCATTCGATTTCAACTCACCTCTTTGTGGTGTGGAAATATGCGACCTAATTTTGTGGTAAACCAGTATGTTCTTTTTAAAGACTATAGCCCATCTGCTACACTATTTCCAAAGAAATTTAAGCAAACACATGTTTGTGTGTGTGGGTATGGCTATCTGCAAGGAACACATTGCTTTAATGTCCTCATGAAAATAGAGAAACATGATGAAAACTGAATCAGAGGTTACTTCCCACTATTTGACTCTGAATTAGCCAAACCCAAAAGTAAAAAAAATCTGTCATCATTTACTCACCCTCAAGTTGTTACAAACTTTTCATTTTCTTTGTTGTGCTGAACACGAAGGAAAATATTTTGAGCAATGTTTGTAACAAAACTGTTTTTGAGTATTTTTCCAACTATGGAAGTCAATGGTACTTCTGTTTCTTGCTTGATAACAAATATCTTCTTTTGTGTTCAGCAAAACAAAGAAATACATGTTTTAAAAACTTGAGGGTGAATGCTGTAAACTATATCTTTAAATGCATTTATATGCCATGTTTGCGTTTGTATAGTTACACAATTACTACTTACACAATAATTCAAGTACATTTTCATATTAATTACAATAAATAGCGTGTTTTTTATTTGGGGGCAACCATCAGATGGTAGAGTAATGACAGATCGGAGGAGGAGTTCATGCAAAACTATCATTTGTATTTCTTATAAGTGACTGTATACAGTTGAGAGATTTACTGTTAAGGGGAATCAAGCAACAATGAAAACAATAATTAATTTACTCTTGATGATATTATTTTTATATGGTTAGTAAATAATTTCTAAATAATAATGCAGTCATGAATAAATTACTTGTGGAATGAACTCTAGTTTTACATTTTGAAGACTTTTTGATGTATTATCATGTTTTTGTTTTTTACAGATGTTCATTGTCAAACCTTCACTCAACCTCAAGATGTGTTGACAAAACCTGGCGAATCCTTCAGACTGATCTGCACCGCTTCTGGATTTACATTCAGCAGCTACTGGGCAGCTGTGGTTAGACAGGCTCCTGGTAAAGGACTGGAATGGGTTGCAATCATCCATCCATCCAGCTCTCCAATCTACTATTCCCAGTCAGTTCAGGGAAGATTTACTTTGTCCAGAGAAAATTCAAACAGTCAACTGTATCTACAGATGAACAGTCTAAAGACTGAAGACACAGCTGTGTATTACTGTGCCAGAGAGTCACAGTGAATGAGTTTAAGGTCAAAGCAATACAAAAACCACTTCCTCATTCATGTACAACATTATACACTGAACTACTATTTGTATAAAACAAAAATATTTGATTGTGTGCAGAAATTACTGAATAAAGAACTTTTTATTATGAAAAACTATTTTAGATGAAGGTATGCGATTTTCTTATAAAAATCTTATTGTTGGTAATAATTGTCACTTTTATAGCATAGGAAAGTATAATACAATTTATGTTGAGAAATACACACAAAATAGTTCCAAATGTCCGGTAGCATGTCCATCTTTATTAACTTTTCCAACCAAAGCATTTAAAAAAAAAACACCAAAGAAGAGGGTCCATAATGAGCCTGTTAAGGAATGTTCAGAAAACACTAAATCTAAGGGATAGGAACAATGTAAGAGCCAGGATGGTCACTAGCACAGCTGCTGTGTTGGTCCTACATGCATATCGGCTGTACTTCTGAGCTCCAACCTTGTCTCCCTCATCCATCTTGTTTCTTGCCTACCAGTAACATAAACAAGAGAGAGACACTTAACTGACTCAGTTTAGTATGACATATTGTTTAAGAAAGGCACATATGTGCAAATCTTACTTACCTTTAATGAACATATCAAAGCAGCGCAGCCCAAAAACAAGCAGTTACAGAACATGATGTTGAAAACAGAACAGCACATGTAGTCTTTCCCTGTTACTCTGTACCTCACAAAGACCATTTCGGGCAGTTGATCCACATTGTCTAAATCTGGGATGTCAATCATTACATCGGCCACATTTCCCTGATAATATTGAACAGGAACCTCAAATATGTCTTTCATAATCTTAAATAAAACTGAAACGCCCTGAAATCTAAACTAGTTTAGAGATTACACTCAAAGCTGCTCAAAGTGTTTAAAAGCAGGCGACTTCTCATTTGGGTTCTTTCAGTGTTGCATTTATTTCTCTGCGTGTCGCATAAAGTCACCACCTCACCTTTTGTGGTGTGTGACCAAAATGAGTAAACCATCGTGCTCTTTTTAAACACCAACCTATTTACACTAGTTTCACAATAGTAACAGAGTAATTTAAGCAAATGAGATTATTAGAAAAAATATTTTCAATATATTAAATAACTACAGTTTAATTCCACAAACTGATGTGTCTCAAATAGTTTTTCTTCTGTGGGGATTCACTGTACATCTAACTGTGAAAATGATCTGAATTGATAATGTCAGGGTTGGTTCAGGAAATGGGATATTTGCATATAGTCATGAATTGACCAAACTCTTTAAATCGAAAAAAGTTGAAGTTTATGTTAAGGGTGGTTATAGAGATATGCTATATAGTACAGTAAATCATTGTCTTAGAATGACAGCAATTATATGAAGCTGCTTGTAAGGTCAATGTGTATGTGCTTGTGAGTATTAATTCAAAGAATAATACAGGTAAATGCTCCAGTAATGTGGAACACATAATTTATTGTATGATTTACCGCAAGAATAATCACAACATTGTATTTACATTTCAGTATAATGCTATTGCTTTCACTGGATCGTGGTTACAATAAAGATTTGATAAGAAACAGTTAATAAGTTTTACTCAAGTGTTTTACAAGGCAAGAATTTTCAGACTGAAGACACAGATCACTGTGCCATAAACATTCGTAATACACTTTTCACTGTTTGTACATCTGACTTCCCAATTAACAGTTTGTATTATCAAATACAAATTTAACGTAACCCACACAGCAAAGCGTTTTCATACACACAGGTCTGGAGTAATGAAAGACTGGAGGTGGAGTTGATGCAAAGCTCTTCTACACAGTACTTTTAATGCAAAACTGTCTGGTATATTTCTGATAAGCAGCAAAGTGTCTTTGAAGTGTGTCTCTGTATTTACTGACTCTGAACAGTGCATGTAGATATGACAAAGAAGAATCAAGCAATAATGACAACTATCATTTATTTACTCTTGATGATATTATGTTCAAAAGGTCATTAAAATATTTCTAATATAATGTAAAGTCATTTTGTTACTTTTTAAACAATGATATTATCATAATATTATTTTTATAATATTTTATTTTTACAGATGTTCATTGTCAAACCTTCACTCAGCCTCAAGATGTGTTGAAAAAACCTGGCGAATCCTTCAGACTGATCTGCACCGCTTCTGGATTTACATTCAGCAGCTACTGGGCAGCTGTGGTTAGACAGGCTCCTGGTAAAGGACTGGAATGGGTTGCAACTATTAGCACATCCAGTTCTCATATCTACTATTCCCAGTCAGTTCAGGGAAGATTCACAGTGTCCAGAGACGACTCCAGCAGTCAAGTGTATCTACAGATGAACAGTCTAAAGACTGAAGACACAGCTGTGTATTACTGTCCCAGAGTGCCACAGTGAATGAGTTTAAGGTCAAAGCAATACAAAAACCACTTCCTCATTTCAGAATAATAATGCTAGTATTAATAATAATACTATTTATATAATAAAAGTACAATAAAATTATTGGAAAACAAACTATATTTAATCTTTCACTTTTTGACTATACAGCTTTGTTTTTAATAACATTTTTCGTAGTCACTATGAGCTAAACATTTCAATGCTTGATCTTCATTCTCCATATACTGCTATTTCCATGAGGTGTCACTCTTGTCAAATAGATGAAATTTTGGCTCTTTGAAGAGTCTCTGTGAATTAATTTTAACTTTCTTGAGCAAAATGTTTACAGTTCATAGTGACTTTCCACTCTGCGTACTTAAATAAAATGTTTATCCATCTTTTGACACTTTGTGTCTGTTCTCAGATCAGCTTATAAAATATGCTCTTATTTTTACGCTTAATTTAGCTTCTGTCATTTACACGTCAATGTTTGTGTTTCTGGATGCCTTTGGTAAAATACCAGAATTTGAAAGATCAAATAGGTGCTGTTTATCTCAATGCCATTAATGCAGAACAGACATTATTTGTGTATTTTTAAAATAATTATTTGTTTCTACACTGTGAAAAAGGCTGGTGACCTGATAAATTAATGCTGAAATCTACAATGCTGTCTTTTTACGTTGTGCTCTGCTTTGTTCTTTTTATAAATTAGTGAGGAGGCACATAAATGAAGATGACAAACCCCTTTGTTGTCATTTTATATGAAGCCATATTTTACACAGAAATGGCTTTCTATCTGCATCTGAGTACTGAAAGATGTTATGCTTGGCTTTGTTTTTAAGACAATTAGTTTATGCAGATGGGAGGAGAGTTTAATGCAAAACTGTGATGTATTTTCTTCATAAGCCACACAAGTCACACGTGTGTGTTTGCGCATACTGACTTGTGGTTACTGTAGAAGGTTCAACAGTCAACAATGACAGCAATAATAAAGGCATTCTTGCTAACATTACTTTTACATGGTCAGTAAACATGTCATTTGCTGATCAGGATGCTTTTTGGAATATTTGCTTTGCTTTAGGAACTTCAGTTTTTTAATTTAATTCTGTTTATCTTGTTCCACAGAGATTGATTGTCAAACCTTCACTCAGTCTCAAGCTGTGGTTAAAAGACCTGATGAATCTTTTAAACTGATCTGCACAGCCTCAGGATTTACATTCAGCAGCTACACCCCTTCTGGATTTACATTCAGTAGTTCTGCTGTAGCTGTGGTTAGACAGGCTCCTGGTAAAGGACTGGAGTGGATTGCATTCATCGAAACAGCCAGTTCTCCAATCTACTATTCCCAGTCAGTTCAGGGAAGATTCACAGTGACCAGAGACGACTCCAGCAGTCAACTGTATCTACAGATGAACAGACTAAAAACAGAAGACACAGCTGTGTATTACTGTGCCAGAGCGTCACAGTGAATCAGTCCAATGTCAGTATAATACAAAAACAGTTCCCCGTTTATGTACAGTATGATGCAGATACTGCAAAACTACTATAACTTATAAATTATTGGCATAAATTGAAAATTAAAATCCCATTTATTTCATTACAGATTAAATTTTTTATGTATGCTTGTTAAAAATGTTTCCTATCAGTATCATGGTCACTACCAGTTACAATGCCATAATTTATATACTGTACAGTGGGTGCTCAGATTATACTGTAATTTTCCCATAGGGTTGCCCTCTTGTTAGTCAAACCACACTGGCTGTCAAAATAGTTAAGTCTAATAAAACATCACACAACAAAAGTGTCACCAGATTTATAAGACTTTATTTAAAATTTGTCTCAATCTACTTTAAAGCCAGTAAAATTAATAAATGCAGTGAATATAGAAACTTAACTGCACAAGGCAACACTAAATACAAATATACAAATAAAATATTTTGTAAATATGTCAATCAGAGACTGCATGACCTATGATAATCTGGTTTTATTAATACTATGTCTTCTTTAATAATCCTCCATTTAAAAATGTCCTCTTCTTTGCTAACAATAATCAATAAAATAATCAAGTAAATGTAAAGAGCTAAAGTACTTGTGAGTAGACTAACTGTGTCTTGTGCCTGTACTGTATGCAAATTCTCCACCTGCTCTTTATACAAAAGCAAAGTCTATGGGTCAGTAAGAGAAAGACAAACTGCAAACATGATCTTCTCATCGGCTCTACTACTGCTGGCAGCAGCTGTTTCCAGTGAGCTTCAATCATGCTTTTAACATAAGATTAATTTCATAACTGTTAACAGAGATTATTATTAATAACACATTCATTCATTGTTTTTCTCAGGTGGGGTTCTCTGTGTTGAGCTCACTCAACCTCCAGCTATGATTGTTAAACCTCAAGAATCTTTCTCCATCTCCTGCACGATAACAGAATCAAGCTACTGCATTCACTGGATAAGACAACCAGCTGGAAAAGCACTGGAGTGGCTTGGATGGATCTGTAATGGTGGTGACATTAAAATTAAAGATTCAGTTAAAAACAAGATCAGTTTTACACAGGACACTTCAAAAAACACAGTGTTTTTACAAGGAAGAAATTTTCAGCCTGAGGACACAGCTGTGTATTACTGTGCACGAAACACACAGTGCCACAAACACACACAGAACCCATACATTAATCTCTCTGTTACACAAGCAGACTTTCTGTTATCGAAAAACACATTTGTTGACATAATAAAAGACATGCATTTTTTACTATTAAACTATTTTAAAACATACCGTATCTATAAATATAAGCCTAGATGTTTCATTGCATTGTAAAAATGGCATTGAATAGTTTTTGTTATTCTTGTAGACTTTATAAATCAATAAACTATAAGTTTGAAAGGTTTATGGTTTATGATCTGGGGTGAACATTATACAAGGTGGATGATTTTTAGACACCAAAAGAGGGCTCCCTTTCTCTTTGAGAAGAACCAGTTATGTTGAACACACCCACATGAGCAAATGCATCCTCAATGCAAAACTCACTTCACTCTTCTATAAAAATGACTGATAAATGATTGTTTAATCTAGTTTAGATAAGAGAAAGGGAGAAGCCATGTTATTCATAAAGATTTTTCTGCTTTCGGTAACTGTAAACTGTGAGTGTATTTATATTATTTGCATATTTAAAAATCACTGGAGTTTGGGTTTGTTATTATATTGAAATTATAATGTTATGTAACATATAATCATGCTGATGTAAATGTGGTGAATTAGATAAAGCAATGATATTTTATGTCTCTGTGTTTAGGTATTTACTCTCAGGTGCTCACACAATCTGAACAGTCAGTAGTTGTGTCTCCAGGCGGATCACATATACTGACCTGTGCCTGCAGTGGATTCAGTGTGAGTGGCACTAACATGTTCTGGATCCGTCAGGCACCTGGGAAAAGACTTGAATTGATCATTTATTACTATTCAGATACAGATAAGAGCTCAGCTCAGACAGTTCAGGGCAGATTCACTGCATCTAAAGACAGCTTGAATTTCTATCTGCATATGAGTCAACTGAAGACAGAAGACACATCAGTTTATTATTGTGCAAGAGACTCACAGTGAAAACTTTAATACAGACAGCTGTTCCAAAACCATCAACAACAAGAAGGAGTTTCCTTAGATGGGTCAGCTGTTTAGATGCTGAAAAGAGATCAATGGCACGTAATGTGAGGACATACATGTATATAAGGCTTTGAACATGCAAGGAAATGCAATAAACATGCCATTACTGTATGTAAATATCAGATCCATTATTTGTTGCTCTTTATAACCTTCTTTATATTATACAATCAAGAAATGGACTGAGTTCTCTTCTTTCTAACAGAAGTCTGTTACATATTTGTAATTTTATTATACCGTATATACTAAATTAGGGCTTCATCACAGTCATGTTCATTTATTTGATTAAACAATGCAATTATTTGATTTGTTAGTATGGCAAAGTTAAGGATAAGGACAACGATTATTATAGACAAACAGAAATTCTGATCTTTTGCAGTTTTTAAGTTTTGAAAGCTCATACAAAATAATAAAATTTATATCTCCTTACCAATTGCACAATCCACAAGTGAGCATCCAAGTTGTTACCCAATATTTCAATATAAATGCTGGATTATAACAATTCATTTTCCTTCAAATTCTTATCACCTGTAATGTATCGCTGCACAAATCAACATCTCCACAATAATTAAGGCTAGCAACATAGAACATAATATCTTGGTATTTACAATAATGTGGTTGCTCAAAGTATGTTTTGAGTTTTAAGGCCTAGCATATAATCTACACATCTACATAACTGGTTTAAACATTTTTTATTTTGCAGATTGTTGGTGTCAGTCATTGATTCAGTCAGAATCTGTGATCATTGAATCTGGAAAATCACACACATTGACCTGTACAGCCTCTGGGTTAGACTTTGATGACTACTGGTTGGGCTGGAACAGACAAACATCAGGAAAAGGGCTGGAATGGGTTGCAGTAATCAGCAGCTCCCAGACTAAATATTACTCCAGTGCTGTTAAAGGAAGGTTCACCATCTCCAGAGACAACAGTAAGAAGAAGGTGTATCTGCATATGATCAGTTTAAAGACCCACAGTGACAAAAGAGACTGCAGTGTTGTGCAAAAGCAATGCATGATCAACACACAATATAAAGAAACTCACTGAAAAGGTGAAAATGATATTATGAAGCCTCAAAGGAATATCCTTTTATGTGCAATGTACCAAAAATGTAGCCTATAAACTTGTGAAAAGTCAATAAGTCACATCTGTGGCTTAAGTCTAAAATGACCATCTCTATGCCTGTAACCATCAATATATATCTTCATTACATTTTAAAGTCAAAAGGCCCTAGTTTAACCATAAAAATATTGGTACCCTAACATAAAACGTACAGAAAAACAATTGCATCGTGCCTGGCGTCACATGATGATGTGATGAATAATGTGCTTGATGTTTAAAACATTGTATTTTATGTTGTGCTCTGCTATATTTTAAATAAGTAAGAAGGCAACAATGTTTACATAAATGCAGATGATTATCACTGTATGTGAAGCCATATTTTCCACAGATATGTTTCTATTTGTGTCTGAGTAATGAAAGTGACGCCTCACTTGCTGTGTGTTTATAAAAGACAAATAGCTCATGCAGATGGGAGGAGAAATAAATGCAAAACCAGGATGTATTTACTTCATAAGCCACAAAAGATGTTGATTTGTGTTTGCACTTACTGACTATCAACAATGACAGCAATAATAAAGGCATTCTTGCTAACATTACTTTTACATGGTCAGTGAGAATTTGTTAAGCAATGCTTCGCATTTATTTATATTTGCTTTGAAAATGCAATATTTTAATGTGTTTATCTGTTTATATTTATTTTAATTATGTTTTAATTCTTATTATCTTTTCAAACAGAGATTGATTGTCAAACCTTCACTCAGTCTCCAGCTGTGGTTAAAAGACCTGATGAATCTTTTAAACTGATCTGCACCGCTTCTGGATTTACATTCAGCAGCTACTATGTAGCTGTAGTTAGACAGGCTCCCGGTAAAGGACTGGAATGGGTTGCATACATCGGTACATCCAGCTCTCCAATCTCCTATTCCCAGTCATTTCAGGGAAGATTTACAGTGTCCAGAGACGACTCCAGCAGTCAACTGTATCTACAGATGAACAGTCTAAAGACTGAAGACACAGCTGTGTATTACTGTGCCAGGGACTCACTGTGAATGAGTTTAAGGTCAAAGCAATACAAAAACCACTTCCTCATTTCAGAATAATAATGCTGAAATATTATTTGAGTAATAAAAGTTTTTGTACAATAAAATTATTGGAAAACAAACTATATTTAATCTTTCACTTTTGGACTTCACAGCTTGTGTCGGTTTTTAATTAAACCTTTATAATCACAATGAGCTAAACATTTTTAATGGTTGATCTTCATTCTCCATATACTGCTATATTTCCATGAGGTGGCACTCTTGTCAAATAGATGAAATTTTGGCTTTCTGACGAGTCTCTGCAAATTAATTCTAACTTTCTTAAGTAAAATTGTTTACAGTGCACAGTGACTTTTCACTCTGCATTTTTAAATAAAATGTCTATCCATCTTTAGACACTTTGAGCCGGTTCTCAGATAAAATATGCTCTTATTTTTACACATAATTTAGCTTCTGTTACTACAAGTTAATGTTTGTGATTCTGGATGCCTTTGGTAAAATAAAATACCTTAATTTGAAAGATCGAATAGGTGCTGTTTATCTCAAGGTCATTAATACATCACAGGCTTTATTTGTGTATTTTTCAAATAATTATTTGTTTCTGCACAGTGATCTGTAAATGATTCATAACAAACAATGGTCTTCTTTTTGTTCTTTAAAAGATGTCAAAGATAAACAAAGAGAAAATAATTTCTTGATGGTTTCTCTGCGAGAAAAAAAGGCTGCATTATTGACCACTATGGGACATTTTAATTAGCTAATATAAAACTATGCAACTATGCAAATGTCCTTCATTCTGTCATGTAAATTGAGGCACAAAGCTATAATAAAGAGGTCTTAACACAACAGTATACTGTTCAGAGTCACAGGACCCACTGGAGAGACTACTATAAGGATCATGTATATTATTGTGTTACTGCTCATATTAGCTATTGCACCCAGTGAGTATATAAACACACACGTCTGTATATATATTGTATAATCAATGATACTGCAGTTCCACTTAACATAAACAGGGTTTTGAAGCAACAATGTAATGACAAGTTTTTATTTATTGTAGGTGCTAATTGTATTGAGTTGAACCAGCCTGCTGGCATGGTGGTAAAGCCTGGGGAATCATTTTCTATCTCCTGTAAGATAACTGGATATTCTGCATCAGGTGGCTGTACCAACTGGATTCGACATTCAACTGGAAAAGCATTGGAATGGATTGGCTGGTTCTGTAGCTCTGGCGATACAGGCACCAGTGACTCAATGAAGAATAAAATCAGTTTCACTGCTGATGTTTCAAGTAATTCAGTGATCCTACAAGGCAAACAGTTTCAGAATGAGGACACAGCTGTATATTATTGTGCTCGTAACACACAGTGCCACAGACTGCCAAGGGACCTATACAATAATCCATACATTATCTGCACTGACAGTTTAGAAGTGCACAAACTTAAATAAACCCATTGCAGAAACTAAACATGCTATCCCTACTGAACATAAAAACTAATTTTGGACAATATTTCTATTATCCTGTGAAATATGTAATAGCTCACAAATCACTTTTAAATTTGCAGAGTTTTTTTTAAACTTGTACTATATGTGAAAATGACATTTAGAAGCCTCAGAGAAATATGGTCCTCTTTTGTGTAATGTACCAAAAATGTATTAACCTTCCCGGTTTCTTTCTTTCTTTCTCAGCATAAGAAAGTCAACAAGGCACAGTAGCCATACTGTACTACTATCTCTGTTTCTATAACCATTAATAAATATTTTCATTCTCTTTTAGATTATAATCTTTTAACATTTTAAAAGCTGGTGATCTGATAAATTATCCAAAATGCTGTCTTTTCACATCTCTTACGTGCCCTGCTTTGTTGTTTTTATAAATTAGTGAGGAGGCAACATGTTTCAAATAAATGCAGATGATAAACCCTTTGGTTATTATTGTATATGAAGCAATATTTTCCAAAGAAATGTGTTTCTATCTGTGCCTGAGTACTAAAAGATGTGATGCTTGGGTGTTTATAAAGAACAGTTAGCTCATGCAGATTGGAGGAGGGTTTAATGCAAAACTGTAATGTATTTTTTTCATAAAAGTCACCAAATGTGTTTGGGCTTACTGACTTGTGGTTACTCTACAAGGTTTAACAATCAACAATGACAGCAATAATAAAGGCATTCTTGCTAACATTACTTTTACATGGTCAGTAAAAATGCCAGTTTGCCTTTTGGAATAATACTTGCTTTGCTTTATACTTCAGTGTTATAACTTTGTTGCTCACTGTTCTTTTTATTTTTTCACACAGAGATTGATTGTCAAACCTACACTCAGTCTCAAGCTGTGGTTAAAAAACCCGGAGAATCATTCAGATTGATCTGCACTGCCTCAGGATTTACATTCAGTAGTTATCCTGGAAATGTGGTTAGACAGGCTCCTGGTAAAGGACTGGAGTGGATTGCATTCATCCATACAGGCAGTTCTCATATCTACTATTCCCAGTCAGTTCAGGGAAGATTCACAGTGACCAGAGACGACTCCAGCAGTCAACTGTATCTACAGATGGACAGACTAAAGACTGAAGACACAGCTGTGTATTACTGTACTGTGAGTCACAGTGAATCAGTCCAATGTCAGTACAATACAAAAACAGTTCCTCATTCATGATGCAGATACTGCAAGACTAATATATAACCTATATAATATTGTAACATTGCTTAAATAGAAATAAAACCCATTTATTTTATTACAGATTACATTTTGTATGTGTGCTTAAATGTTTCCTATCAGTATCATGGTCAGTACCAATTAAAATACCATCATTTATATGCATGGGGTCCTCATATATTCCCATATGGTGACCCTCTGATTAGTCAAACCACACTGGTTGTCAAAATAGTTAAGTCTAATAATACACACACAACATAAGCTTTACCAGATTAAAGTAATGCATGTATAGGACCTTATTGAAAATTTGTCTCAATCTACTTTAAAGCCAGTAAAATGCATGAATGCAGTGAATATAAAGAACTAAAATACTTGTGAATACTTGTGTTCAACATCCTGGACAGCGAATATGGTTGTATGCAAATTCTCCACCTGCTCTTTGTACAAAAGCAAAGTCTATGGGTCAGTAGGAGAAAGACACATTTTTCAAACATGATCTTCTCATCGGCTCTACTACTGCTGGCAGCAGCTACTTCCTGTGAGCTTCATTTGTGCTTTTAACAAGATTAATTTCATAACTGTTAACAGAGATTATTATTAATAACACATTCATTCATTGTTTTCCTCAGGTGGGGTTTTCTGTGTTGAGCTCACTCAACCTCCAGCTATGATTGTAAAACCTCAAGAATCTTTCTCCATCTCCTGCACCATTTCAGTATCAAGCTACTGCATTCACTGGATAAGACAACCAGCTGGAAAAGCATTGGAGTGGCTTGGATATCTTTGTAGTGGTGGTGGCACTAATATAAAAGATTCAGTGAAAAACAAGATCAGTTTAACACAGGACACTTCAAAAAACACAGTGTTTTTACAAGGAAGACATTTTCAGCCTGAGGACACAGCTGTGTATTACTGTGCAAGACAATCACAGTGACAAAACAAACCACAGCTCAGTGCAAAAACATCTCATGATCACCTATAACTCTGTCAATCTGTTCCTTCACTCAAACAATGCTTATCTAGAGATTAAAGTTCTGTGGATATAATTTTTATCATTGCGTTTGCATACATATCTCTGAAGGAATTTACACAATTCATATTGTTGTTTGGTTATAGGAGTTAATAAAAAACAACCAAATTTGTTTTTTTATTTTGTAAAATAAAATGAGTCCATTGGCTCTTTCGGCAAGCGTGACAAACTAAAAAGTTGAGAGAAATTCCCATTTCCATTTACAGTTTAATTTATCATTCATAAATAAAGTGTATATTTCCATGTACTGTATATTTAACCATTCTTTAGGGTAACAAAAGAAAATCTGTGTGCAAAAAACATTGATTTGCATCTCTGCTAATCTCCATGTCACGGCTAGTCCGTGTCATGTCTTGTCTCTGTTCCGATTGTTATCACCTGGACATTCATTGATTAATTACCTGCCTCATCACACCTGTTTGTCATTGAGTCTGTGTGTATATATACCTCTCCGTGTGTCTCAATCAGCTCCCTTGTTCAGTAGTCAGGGCACTGATCAGGGAGTCAGCCATTTTAAGGGCTGTCTCAATCGCAAAATCCGTTCAGTGCACTGGAACGTTCGTTCCCTAAAAATTCCCACAATGCACCGCAAAAACCAGTGAGCATCGATGTTCCCTATGTTCCCTAACCGGAAATCACGTGACCTTTTCTGAAGCTCGCCAACCGAACATCACGTGATCGAACTCAATAAACTGTATGAAATGTTACAGAACTTTTATAAAGAGAAACGTTTGTTTTAGTTGTAAATATAAACACACATTGCTGCACAGTAAGGAACCACAATCTACTCAATATTTAAAATAATAATATTTATTTAAAATTGTAAATATATTTATTACATTTAAAATGTAATTATATGCCTCCAATTTTATGCACAGATATGTAAGAGAATAATGACAGCATTTTTCACAATTTACAGTTTTTAAAATGAAGTCAATGAGATGTTGGTTTTGCCGGTTGTTGATGAGTAACAGCTGTGAGTGATTACAACGCGCTTATAGCCACGTGACCGAAAAATAAGTGAACATTGTCCCAATGTGAAGTGACCTAGGGTCCTTACCAGTGCCCGAACCTGTGTACACGATATACTGATTCACGACCTCTGTCTTCTGTTTGCTCACTGCTGGATCATTGTCATTACTACCCTGTCTGTTCCCCGTGTCACATTTTGGATGTTCCTGTGTTTGCTACTCTGTTACTCCTCGTGTTTTGATTTCCCTGTTTTATCATTAAATGTTATTTATTTGGAACCTTGCGTTTGCGTCCTGTCTCTCCAACCCTGTCGTGACAGAATGATCCAGCCAAACTGGACGCAGCAGGTTCACGGAGGGCGGCTCCCCCAGGAGTTTCGTCGAGGGGGAGTAGTGACATCGGGGTTCATTCCCCATCAGCCCCGATGTCTCTTGGGGACCACCGTGAGCGATTGCTCGCTCCTGCGGGCCTGCGGGAGGAGGATCGGCCCAGGCGGTCCCCCAACGGTTGAGTCGTCGTCGACGGTCCCTCGGAGGACCACCATCCTGCTCGCAGAGGGATCCGGACCGGACCACGCCCGATCATTTCCCCGGGGTGGCTACCGAGGGTCTCCGTTTCCGCGAGGGGATGGGAGATGATTTCCGGGGGCATCTGATCGTCGACGATTCCCAGGAGGGGGGGTAATTCGTCTGCCTCGGTTCTCGGAGCGATCGCTCCGGTTCTCCTGGCGCAGTCCGGTCAACCGTCCTGTTGGTCTCATCCCGGCGGCTGCCGGCTTCGCCAGGGTCCCCAAGCCCTCCACCCCTCCCTTAGACTCTCGCTACCAGACTTTGTTTTTGTTGTGTTTTATGTGAGTGTCTGGTAGCCACTCGTAGAGGGGAGGGTTATGTCACGGCTAGTCCGTGTCGTGTATTGTCTCTGTTCCGGTTGTTGTCACCTGGACATTCATTGGTTGTTTGCCTGCCTCTTCGCACCTGTTTGTCATTGAGTATGTGTGTATATGTACCTCTGTCTTCTGTTTCATCACTGATGGATCATTGTCATTACTACCCTGTCTGTTCCCCGTGTCACATTTTGGATGTTCCTGTGTTTGCTACCCTGTTACTCCTCGTGTTTTGATTTCCCTGTTTTATCATTAAATGTTATTTATTTGGAACCTTGCGTTTGCGTCCTGTCTCTCCAACCCTGTCGTGACACTCCACCCTTTCACAAGTTAACATGAACACACAGTCATAATAAAAGGCTCTCTGAGTCAGTAGAGAAATAATATAAACACAACCATAATCATGTGCTGTTTATCAGTATTGCTGATTCTGGCAGCTCTATTATGTGAGTATAAAACTCAACATAATATACACAACATGACTAAGGTGTGATTCATTTAATTTCAGTGATATGTCTGTTTGTTCACAGCTGTTGAGTGCATTCAACTGGATCAACCTGCAGTCATTGTAATTAAACCTGGGGAAACATTTTCCATCCCCTGTAAGATTACTGGATATTCAGCCTCAGGTGGTGGCTACACAAACTGGATACGACACTCAAGCAGCAGAACGATGGAATGGATCGGATGGTTTCATACTTCTAGTAGCAATGGTGTCTCAGATTCATTGAAGAATAAGATCAGTTTCTCAGCTGAATCCTCCAGCAACACAGTGTCCTTAACAGGAAAAAAACTTCAACCCTGAGGACACAGCTGTGTATTATTGTGCTCGAGACACACAGTGCCACAAACACACACAGAACCCATACATGAATCTCTCTGTTACACAAGCAAACTTTCTGTTAGTGAAAAACATATTTGTTGACATAATAAAAGACATGCATTTTTTACTATTAAACTGTCACGGAGTGACTTTGAGGGCGGAACCGAAAATGGTGGAGAGAGGTTCCGCCCGGACTGTGATTTTCAAACACCACTCACTTCCTGGATTTCCATGGCAACCCAAATGGGGTTTTATTAGCAACAGGTGTGGAAATGAACGTGGCGATTGTTGATTGGGCAATGCAGTGAGAAGGAGACATACAAATAGAGCATCAGAAACACAGGAAGAGGCGGTTGATTTCGGGGCGAACTCACTTACGCCAAGGGCGGACAAAACACATGCCTTCTGAAACGTCGGAAGGCCCCGTTGATCCGGCAATCGCATGGAAGCGAGCGGAAAGAGTACGGGGCTGAAGGAGACGAAAGGTCGTTGTTGTTGCTTTCCAAGGAACACCACGAGTGAGACGGAGTGTTTGGGTGCTGGAACAGGGCGAAGCAGATATACGCATCTTGTGAATTCGCTAAGCGAACTGGACGATTGAGATACGACTATCAGATCAGGTTTGCAAAAATGAAGTGTTTGGGAGAGAGTTATACTTACCAGTTGTCTGTTATATGAAGGCCACGTGGGAGAACGAAACCAGGGCAGAATAACGACAGCGCTTCCAGGCATCTGTGAGTAGCTGGAGAGAGAAAGAGGGCGGGAGAGGATCAGTATCACGAAACTGTGAGTACATTGGGCTGCTTTATATCATTGTTTATACCTGGAGATGGATGACTAGTATCTGCTGGAGTGTGTAACAGCGTGTTTAGCGGCCCCATCGTGGAGGACGAGTGGGTGAGCCGAAGTCAAGTGGGGCGAACAGATGTTATTTTGTTGTGGCTACAACGTTTAAGCTTGGATCACTTACTGTGCCAGGGACTCTAACCTCCTCCAGGACAAATCCTGACCGGGTGTGGAGTACCGACCCTAAAAATCACTGAAGTGTGTGTAGTGTAGTGGGTGAGTCTGTCTTTGACGTGTGTACACCTGAAGTTTTGCAGTGTTGTACCGTGTCCCTGTCGTCTGTACTTACCCTCTAGGCCAAGAAATTTCCTGTTGGAGAGAACGTACGCTGCCTTGGGTGTGACCACCTATTTCATACACACCCGCTTATAACTGGCCCCCGTGTTCCAGCCTGAAGGAGGTGAAGTGTGAATGCAAGTTAAGGTACTGTGTGGATATTATGGGGAAAACCATTGTATTGAGGGGAAGCATTGGACCATCGTAGGTGAAACAGTCTGCTGTGTCTGCTGTGTATATTTACTGCATTGTGGAGCGATTCCAACTGTCCGTCCCTGTCTAGATCTCTGTCCCGTTGGCTGAAAGAGAGGAAAGGGAAGCGGGCGAGTCGGCCCCGCAGTACAGACCGGGTGTAGCCAACCTACCTGAACTTGTCCACCGTGACACCATCAGCCGTACCAGGCCCAACAAGTAGCAACTTGGAGTTTGTAACCCCATTCGCCCTTGAACGAAGCCAAGAGGTGACGTATGGTTTTCCCCATTTATCTGTTAGAGTCAGCACCATTGCCAAGGAGAATTTAGTGTTTGCTGTTCTTCGTTGTTCAGTATAAAAGGTCCAGTTACCCTGTTGAATACCTACCTGTTTGCACAAGCTAAAGCTACTTACCTCGAATACGCCCCTGGACGCCTAGTGTAAAAGTCCAGTTACCCTGTTGAATACCTACCTGTCTGCACGAGCTAAAGCTACTTACCTCGAATACCTGTTTGCACGAGCTAAAGCTACTTACCTCGAATACGCCCCTGTACGCCCAGTGTAAAGGTCCAGTTACCCTGTTGAATACCTACCTGTCAGCACTAGCTAAAGCTACTTAACTCAAATCCACCCCTGTAGGCCCAGCATAAAGGTCCAGCTGCCCTGTCGATTATCTACCTTTTGGAAGAGATAAAGTTACTTACCCTAAACATGGCCCAGCCACAGCCATCAGCCACGGATGCGCCCTTGTACGCTACCTACATCGATCTGACCCTCTGTAACTTCAGCTAAGCTGTTACTTACCTCTGTTTACTCACCTGTGCCTTCAGGAACCAGTATCTGCTGTACGGGATCCACTTGGAAGTCCAGTGGAGTGGGAAACCGTCCAGGCGCTCCATGAGCTGCCTTCTGAGGAAAAGACCCACACAGGGAAAAAGTATCCCCCCCGTCTCGCTTGTTATTCATCGTGTTTCTTCTTCTGCCTTCAGGAGAAGCGAAGGGCGCCACGAATAATCAAGCCTGCAAGAAAAGGACCCAGGATCAGTTTAGGGTGACCACCCGTCCCGCGTAGCGCGTGATTGTACAGTTCAGCACGCTGCTGTTGCCATACCCACCTCTCAGTTCAACTGCTACGTAGGTTGTCAACTTTTTTCGTTGTTGTCATGACAGCGCAGTGCGCACGCAGCCATGCACGTGCATACTTAACTTTTAGATGCGCGCTTTTCAAATCGGAAAATGGAAAACGAGTCTAACTCTGCGGCACCGCCATCATCAAATAAAAAGAGAAAGTGTGGGTACAAGAAAGACTGGGAAAGTGAATATTTGTGGCTGAAAGGTGTTGAGGGGGATACAGAGAGGGCTTTTTGTGACCTTTGCAAAACGTCCTTCTCAGGGGAATACGATGTCAAACGACACAGACTCACGGAGACTCACAAGAAACGCGTCCAACAGAAAGAGACATCCAAATCTATGGATGCTTTCCTCCGACCTAAAAACGACTTTCTAGCTGACAAAGTAACTGCTGCAGAGATGACGAGTGTGTATCACACTGTCCAGCACGCTACGTCATATCGAGCAGGAGATTGTGGCACAAAGCTAGCCCCAACGATTTATCCGGACTCGGACATTGCCAAGAGGATGGCCTGTGGTCGGACGAATGCAGAAGCCATTGTCACGGATGTGCTTGCCCCTGCCTCCGTCGAAGATTGCTTGAAAGTCCTCAGAAGACCACTGAATGAGCAACGAGAGGCAACAACCAAAGGTAAAGTTAAAGTTGTTACTTCAGTTCACTGAAATTGCATCAGTAGCTGACGTTAGCTAACATAATAGTGCTCATCAGTGTTTTCGTGAAACCAAACCAGGCTCTGTGAATCCTTACATGATTCTGAGCAACATTTCACTATTCGTTATCTCCCAAACTAAACAAACAAAAGCAACTATATTTTTTGAAAATGTATAAATATTTATATAGATAATATTTCTATTAAATCAATAATGATAAAACAGTAAAGCAGTATCTTGTATTTTTTATAATAATCTGTTTTTAGAGAATGTCTTTTAAAGGGGTCATATTGTTAATTTTTTTTAAGATGTAAAATAAATCTTTGTTGTCCCCAGAGTGTGTATGTAAAGTTTTAGCTCAAAATACTCCACAGATACTTAATTATAGCATGTTAAAATTGCCACTTTGTAGGCCTGAGCAAAAGTGTGCTGTTTTTGGTTGTGTCCTTTAAAATGCAAATGAGCTGATGAAATGCAAACACTGATCCCAATGATGGTGGTTTGTTTAATTGAAACTCAATTGTGCTGTAAATTTTTTTTCTCTTTTTCTCTAAATGGCAGTGCTGTGGTTGGTAAGTGCATATTAAGGGGGCGGTATTATTGTATTTCACCTTGCTACCTACCTCACAAAACGGGGGAAATCTGAACAACCTAATTTTTCACATGCTTGCAGAAAATGGCTTACCCAAAAGTTACACATTTTCTAGGTTGATAGAAGCACTGGGGACCCAATTAGAGCACTTAAACATGGAAAAAGTCAGATTTTTATGTTAAGACCCCTTTAAGTTCATCCCATCTGTGTGTGTGTCTCCACAGCCCACACGCCATTCTTCTCAGTGGCTTCAGATGCCTCCAATCATGGGACCACCAAGCTCTTCCCACTGTCAGTGCGTTACTGGACACCAGACTTGGGAGTACAGATGAAGGTCCTTGATTTCTATGATGACAGTGATGAAACATCTGCTGCAATCCACAACCAGATAGTCACCAAGCTGGAGGAAAATGGACTGGGACTAGACATGATATCTGCATATTCCGCTGACAATGCTAGTCTGAATTATGGGAGATACAACTCTGTCTTCCAGAAACTGAAAGAGAACAACAATTGCATTTTAAAGGCAAACTGTGTGGCCCACATCATTCACAACAGTGCAAAACACGCAGGAGATCGGCTAAATATTGACATTGAAAATGTTGTCAACAAGACCTTTAGCCACTTCTCCTCATCTGCCAAACGCATTGAGGAACTTCAAGTCAATTCACAGCTTTGTGGAGATAGAGTACCAGTCCCTGCTTAGACATGTGCCCACAAGATGGCTGAGCTTGTGGCCTGCAGTGAAGAGGCTTCATGACAGCTGGGCTCCTATCAAGACCTACTTTCTCTCATTGGGAGAGGACAAGTGCCCAAAGTCACTATGGCGGCTGTTCAAGGATGACCAGGATGGTGAGGGCAACCCCCTTGATCTACAGGTAATTCATTTTGATTGCACTGAGCTTTTTTCGTCTAAATATTATTAGATAAAAAAAAAACAGGTATTAGAGATGATGATAATGCAAACAGTGCAAGCACACAGAATAATTGACTCTCCTTTCTTCTTTTAGGTTTACCTGTCCTTCCTCAGCAATGCGCTGAAGATTTTCCATGACACTGTGCTGGTGCTAGAGCGAGAAGATGGGACTGTCTGTGAGCTCTACGATATGATGTTCATCCTAAAAACCAAGCTACAGCAACGACAGAGTGATGGGTTCTTTGGGGCCCAGACAGATGTGCTCCTCCAGCAGTTTCCAGACAGACAGGCAGCTGTGCTCAGAGAGGACATGTGCAACTTCTACCAGTCCTCTCTCACCTACCTGGAGCAGCGCTATGACTTCTCAGACTCCAACTACCAGAAGAAAGTGGCTAGCCTGGCACTAAAGAAGAGCCTATTCAGCTTCTCCCAACTCTGTGAAGCTGTAGAGGTCCTGCAGCTAAGCAAGAAGTTGGACATGGATGCGCTATATGATGAGTAATGTGTCGTTTTGCCACGCCAACAGGCCATTGTGCAGTCTGGAGCTCCAGTCATGGAGAAGTGGGCCACCTTACTCAAGCACACTCACACACCAAACATGACAGCATTTGTTTCTTTCCTCTTGAGTATACCAATCACCAATGCTTCAGTGGAGAGGGTCTTTTCACTGATGACAGGATGCTGGACAGACACAAGAAACAGATGTTCGGTTAACCTCATCAAGTCAGAAATTCAGGTGAAGAGCAACTTCACATTAAGTTGCAAGGACTTCTACACTTATGTACTGAAAGAGAAAGTTCTCCTCAATGCTGTACGCTCCAACAAGAAATACAAATTCAAGAAGAAACCTGAAGGTAAGAAACCTAGTTAAGTAAGACCCCATTTGTCTAAGATGAAGTATGATTGATTTTTAACATTGGTGGACTTTCCACAGGGGTGCAAATGTGTCACTTTTAGGAAACAGTAGCCTTTTAGGTCAAATATGTCATTGTTTTGCATAGGATTGTATCATGGCATCTTTTTCTATTGTTGTAACCTTGTGATGGGTTTGCACCCCTCTGTCTATACTGGAAAACCATTTGGAAGCTTATCATAAAAATGAATGTTTCTTTAATTCTGTCTCTAACCATTTTTTCCTTTTTGATTCAGATGCTGGTGAAAAGGTTTGAGTCCTAAAGGTGTCCTCAAAGTTTTAAAGGTGTCCCCACCAGAACACTCAACAGTTTTTGTTCCTCCGCCTGCCTTTACTAATAATTAAGTTCACCATACTTCCTTCCCCCTTCTCGTTCCGTGAACCTCTGGAGTTGTGAGTTAAGTTTTTTATTTTTTACTGTTCCTGTGGTATTGAGCAACTACAATTCCTGTTAATTCTATAATTTTATATTATCATTTATTTAAAGTAAATAAATTGTAATGAAAAAGAAATAAAATTAAATAGCTAAAGTAAATCATAAGTGCATCTGTCATTTCATTGAATGTTCTGAATAAAATATTATGAATCTTTATTTAGAAAAATATACACATTAGTTGGCCTATTAATGAGCATACATCAGCAATTACACATGTTTAGGGGAATAGGGCATTATTAATATACCATGTAAGGTGGTATGTGCTAGAAATGGGTAAACCACTATCAATGAGTCTGCCCGTGGGGTGGTGCACCGCCGCGCCAGGCAGTGTCCCACATTGTCCCTCAGAAACATACCCCTTGTCCCCCCTTGGGCTTGTTAGCAGGTGGTCTTCCTAGATCAGTTGGATATCTCAGTGAGAGTCCCGGGTAAGGACGAAGGAGTCCCCCCCCTTGTGGTCACTTACGGAAAGACGTCCAGGCTCACCAGGCCCCATCCTCTCCAGCCGAGAGAGTTGATTTTAGATTTCCTTTCCCCTTCTGCGATCATCTTTTAATTAATTTAAATAAAGTTTGTTTTAATTATACTTACCTTCTCTCGTGTGATTGGTCATTGGGGTGTTCTTGGGACCTCCTCAAGGTGGAAACTAGGAAGGGGCGTGACACACAACATCTGTGGTCCGCTCCGACCTGTGACAAAACTATATCAAAACATACTCTAGTATAAGCCTATGTGTTTGTATTATTGCATTGTAAACAATGGCATTGAGTAATTTTTGTTATTCCTGTACACTTTGTTAATCAATAAACTATATGTTTGAAATATTTATGGATTGCATGATCTGGGGTGAACATCATACAAGGTGGATGATTTATAGACACCAAAAGAGGGCTCCCTTTCTCTTTGAGATGAACCAGTTTTGTTGAACACACCCACCCACATGAGCAAATGCATCCTCAATGCAAAACTCACTTCACTCTTCTATATAAATGCTGATAAATGATTGTTTAATCTAGTTTAGATAAGAGAAAGGGAGAAGCCATGTTATTCATAAAGTTGTGTCTGCTTTCGGTAACTGTAAACTGTGAGTGTATTTATATATTTGTATATTTAAAAATCACCAGAGTTTGGGTTTGTTATTATGGTGAAATTACTATAATGTTATGTAACATAATCATGCTGATGTAAAAATGTGGTGAATTAGATAAAGCAATGATATTTTATGTCTCTGTGTTTAGGCATTTACTCTCAGGTGCTCACACAATCTGAACAGCCAGTAGTTGTGTCTCCAGGCGGATCACATATACTTACCTGTGCCTGCAGTGGATTCAGTTTGAGTAGCTATAGGATGCACTGGATCCGGCAGGCCCCTGGAAAAGGACTTGAATGGATTATGCATCATTATACAGACTCTGACAAAGGCTCAGCTCAGTCAGTTCAGGGCAGATTCACAGCATCTAAAGACAGCTCGAATTTCTATCTGCATATGAGTCAACTGAAGACAGAAGACACTGCAGTTTATTATTGTGCAAGAGGTGCACTGTGAAAACTTTAATACAGACAGCTGTTCCAAAACCATGTCAGCTGTTTAGATGCTAAAAAGGGATAAATGTCACATGATGTAAGGACCTATACGTATATAAGGCTTTGACCATGCATAGAAATGCAATAAACATGCCATTACTGTACTGTATGTAAATATCAAATCCATTCTTTGTTGCTCTTTATAGCCTTCTTTATATTATATAATCAAGTAATGGACTGGGTTCTTTTCTTTCTAACAGAAGTCTGTTACATATTTGTGATTTTATTATATTGTATATACTAAATTAGGGATTCATCACAGTAATGTTCATTTATTTGATTAAACAATGCAATGATTTGATTTTTGTTTGTATGGCAAAGTTAAGAATAAGGACACAGATTATTATAGACTAACATAAATTCTGATATCTTTTGCAGTTTTTAAGTTTTGAAAGATCATACAAAATATCACTGTATGTGAAGCCATATTTTTCACAGATATGTTTCTATTTGTGTCTGAGTAATGAAAGTGACGCCTCACTTGGTGTGTGTTTATAAAAGACAATTAGCTCATGCAGATGGGAGGAGAAATAAATGCAAAACCAGGATGTATTTACTTCATAAGCCAGAAAAGAAGTTGATTTGTGTTTGCACTTACTGACTATCAACAATGACAGCAATAATAAAGGCATTCTTGATAACATTACTTTTACATGGTCAGTAAGAATTTGTTGAGCAATT
Organism: Misgurnus anguillicaudatus; assembly: GCF_027580225.2. Taxonomy (NCBI): domain Eukaryota; kingdom Metazoa; phylum Chordata; class Actinopteri; order Cypriniformes; family Cobitidae; genus Misgurnus; species Misgurnus anguillicaudatus. The sequence continues at coordinate 23,850,800 of NC_073355.2, forward strand.
TGTTAAATAAAACAATTTTTGCTTAGCATTTATTTATATTTGCTTTGAAAATGCAATATTTTAATGTGTTTATCTGTTTATTTATTTTTATATTTTATTATTATTTTAATTCTGTTTAAATTTATTTTTTTACACAGAGATTGATTGTCAAACCTTCACTCAGTCTCAAGCTGTGGTTAAAAGACCTGATGAATCTTTTAAACTGATCTGCACCGCCTCTGGATTTACATTCAGCAGCTACTGGGCAGCTGTGGTTAGACAGGCTCCCGGTAAAGGACTGGAATGGGTTGCAACTATTGGTACATCCACCTCTCAAATCTACTATTCCCAGTCAGTTCAGGGAAGATTTATAGTGACCAGAGACGACTCCAGCAGTCAACTGTATCTACAGATGAACAGACTAAAGACTGAAGACACAGCTGTGTATTACTGTACCAGAGAGTCACAGTGAATGAGTTTAAGGTCAAAGCGATACAAAAACCACTTCCTCATTTCAGAATGTCAGGACAGAGAGGGAGACAGAAACAGGATCCAAATGCGGAGTAACAATTTATTAGTATGGACAGTCAATTTCCACAAGGCTGAGCTTGGTTGAATAATATGAAGGAAAATGTCAGAGAGAGAAAGATCCACTGTGCGATAACAAGGTGAGATATCCACTGTGCGAAAGACAGGTGAGCGATCCACTGCGCGAAGACAGGCTGAGAAATCCGCTGCTTGAAGACAGGTTGACAGATCCACTGTGCGAAGACAGGGTGAACAATAACTGAATCGCCGCAGAGAATTTAACCAGCCATGCTGGACCGCGGCAGAAGACCCTGTGCAGCCGGAGCTACGGCAGTGAGAGAGATGACAAACTCTCAGAGTCGGCAGGGCAGTGGAAGACCTGGCTGTCACGGCTAGTCCGTGTCGTGTTTTGTGTTTGTCCTGTTCCGATTGTTGTCACCTGGACTGTCATTGATTAATTACCTGCCTCATCACACCTGTGTATTGTTAGTCTGTTTGTATATATACCCCTGCCTGTTGTATGTGCACTTGCCGGATGATTATCATTTCTACCCTGTCTGCTCCCCGTGTCATGTTTTGGGTGTTCCTGTGTTGCATACCTGTTCATCATGTTACTCCTCATGTTTTTGTTTCCCATTATATTATTAAATGTTATTTATTTTCTGAACTCCGCGTTTGCGTCCTCACACTCCTCCCGTGTCATGACAGAATCTTCCGGCCAGCATTGGACGCAGCGAGTTCGGGGAGGGCTGCTTCCCCAAGTATTTCGTCAGGGGGGAGTAGTGACATCAGGTCCTGCACGTTGCCAGTCCCAATGTCCTTGGGGATCACCGCAAGAGATCCCTCGCTCCTGCGGTGAGGGGATCGGCCCAGGCGGTCCACTCGACGGTAGAGTCGTCGACTCTGGTTCCTCGGAGGTCCACCGCTGTGCTCGACTGGGGCCCGGAACGGACACCACGCCCGATCATTTCCCCGGGGTGGTCGCCACCGTGAGGGCGCCTGTTTCCCGAGATGGCGTGATGCGACTTCCGGGGACATCGGATCCCAGGCGATTTCCAGAAAGGGGTAATTCGTCTGCCTCGGTTCTCATGAGGGTCGCTCCGGTTCGGCCGGCTCACCGCCCATTGGCTTCGTCCCGGCGGCTGCCGGTTTCATCAGGGTCTCCAAGCCCTCCATCCCTCCCCTGGATCCACCCTACCAGACTTTGTTTGTTTTTGTTTTATGTAATGAGTGTCTGGTAGCCACTCCTAGAGGGAGGGGTAATGTCACGGCTAGTCCGTGCCGTGTTTTGTGTTTGTCTCTGTTCCGATTGTTGTCACCTGGACTGTCATTGATTAATTACCTGCCTCATCACACCTGTGTATTGTTACTCTGTTTGTATATATACCCCTGCCTGTTGTATGTGCACTTGCCGGAAGATTGTCATTTCTACCCTGCCTGCTCCCTGTGTCATGTTTTGGAGGTTCCTGTGTTGCATACCTGTTCATCATGTTACTCCTCATGTTTTTGTTTCCCATTTTATTATTAAATGTTATTCATTTTCTGAACTCCGCGTTTGCGTCCTCACTCTCCTCCCGAGTCATGACACTGGCAGATGGTGAACAGCAGAGAGCACAGGTAATATACGAAAATAACAAAGTAAATATCTAAACTAGAAGCTAACAAAACTGGGTAACTAGACAGACTAGACAAGACCGGAATATTGGCAAGGCACATACAATGAAGAACTCGCAGGGAACAAAAGGCAAAGGGCACTAATATAGCAAACCAAACGGGGAATGAAATGGGAAACAGGTGCAGGGCGCAGGTGTAGGAAATCACGAAGATGAAGCGCCCGGGTGACAGAGGCGCATGAGCAGAGCTGTAAAACATAAACACAATGAAAACACAAAAACAGAGCAGCCGAACAAACCGACGTCATAACACAGAATAATAATGCTGAAATACAATTTGAATAATAAAAGTCTTTGTACAATACAATTATTGGAAAACAAACTGTATTTAATCTTTTACTTTTGGACTTCACAGCTTGTGTCTGTTTTTAATTAAACTTTTATAGTCACAATGAGCTAAACATTTTAATTTCTTGATCTTCATTCTCCATATACTGCTATATTTCCATGAGGTGTCACTCTTGTCAAATAGATGAAATTCTGGTTCTCTGAAGATTCTCTGCAAATTAATTTTAACTTTCTTGAGCAAAATTGTTTACAGTGCACAGTGACTTTCCAATAGATCCATCCTTAGACACTTTAGAATGTCTGTTCTCAGATCAGCTTATAAAATATGCTCTTATTTTTATGCATAATTTAGCATTATTGACCACTATGGGAAATTTTAATTGGTCTAATATAAAACTACGCAACTATGCAAATGTCCTTCATTCTGTCATGTAAATTGAGGCACAAAGCTATAATAAAGAGGTCTTAAAACAACAGTATACTGTTCAGAGTCACAGGACCCACTGGAGAGACTACTATAAGGATCATGTATATTATTGTGTTACTTCTGATATTAGCTATTGCACCCAGTGAGTATAAACACACCCGTCTGTATTTATATATTGTATAATTAATAATACTGCAGTTCCACAGGGTTCCAGAACAGAGTTTTGAAGCAACAATATATAATTCCTTTCACTTTCATAACTTATTTTATTAATGACAAGTTTTTAATTATTGTAGGTGCTTATTGTATTGAGTTGAACCAGCCTGCTGGCATGGTAGTGAAGCCTGGGGAATCATTTTCTATCTCCTGTAAGATAACTGGATATTCTGCATCAGGTGGCTGTACTAACTGGATTCGACATTCAACTGGAAAAGCATTGGAATGGATTGGCTGGTTCTGTAGCTCTGGCAATACAGGCACCAGTGACACAATGAAGAATAAAATCAGTTTCACTGCTGATATTTCAAGTAATTCAGTGATCCTACAAGGCAAACAGTTTCAGAATGAGGACACAGCTGTATATTATTGTGCTCGTAACACACAGTGCCACAGACTGCCAAGGGACCTATACAATAATACATTAATTATCTGCACTGACAATTTAGAAGTGCACAAACTTAAATAAACCCATTGCAGAAACTAAACATGCTATCCCTACTGAACATAAAAACTAATTTTGGACAATATTTTTATTATCCTGTGAAATATGTAATAGCTCACAAATCACTTTTAAATTTGCAGAGTTTTTTTTTTACTTGTACTATATGTGAAAATGACATTTAGAAGCCTCAGAGAAATATGGTCCTCTTTTGTGTAATGTACCAAAAATGTATTAACCTTCCCAGTTTCTTTCTCAGCATAAGAAAGTCAACAAGGCACAGTAGCCATATTGTACTACCCCCTCTGGGTAACACTTTATAATAACTGCACACTATAAAGCATTAGTAAAGCATTAGTTAAGCATTACTAAATAGTCAATTCTTCATTTAGTAAACATTAATAGACATTAGTAAATAGTTTATCAATGCTTTATTCTTGATTTATAAGCGTATATATAATGTGTTTAATAATTGTCTTTTCATGCTTTATTAATGATCAATTCATCATTTCTAAAATAAGTATTACATTATTTACAGACCAGTTATTAAGATGTTGTCAGTGGTTAATGTTCTGTGTTCTGTGTCTATAACCATTTATAAATATTTTTATTTTCATTTGCTTTGTTGTTTTAATAAATAAGTGAGGAGGCAACTTGTTTCAAATAAATGCAGATAACCCCTTTTGTTATCATTGTATATGAAGCAATATTTTCCAAATAAATGTGTTTCTATCTGTGCCTGAGTACTAAAAGATGTGATGCTTGGGTGTTTATAAAGAACAGTTAGCTCATGCAGATGGGAGGAGGGTTTAATGCAAAACTGTAATGTATTTTTTTCATAAAAGTCACCAAATGTGTTTGGGCTTACTGACTTGTGGTTACTCTACAAGGTTTAACAATCAACAATGACAGCAATAATAAAGGCATTCTTGCTAACATTACTTTTACATGGTCAGTAAAAATGCCATATGCTGATCAGTTTGCCTTTTGGAATAATACTTGCTTTGCTTTATACTTCAGTGTTATAACTTTGTTGCTCACTGTTCTTTTTATTTTTTCACACAGAGATTGATTGTCAAACCTTCACTCAGTCTCAAGCTGTGGTTAAAAAACCCGGAGAATCCTTCAGATTGATCTGCACTGCTTCAGGATTTACATTCAGCAGTTATCCTGCAAATGTGGTTAGACAGGCTCCTGGTAAAGGACTGGAGTGGATTGCATTCATCCATACAGGCAGCACTTCAGTCTACTATTCCCAGTCAGTTCAGGGAAGATTCACAGTGTCCAGAGACGACTCCAGCAGTCAACTGTATCTACAGATGAACAGTCTAAAGACTGAAGACACAGCTGTGTATTACTGTACTGTGAGTCACTGTGAATCAGTCCTATGTCACTATAATACAAAAACAGTTCCCCATTCATGTATAATGCAGATACTGCAAGACTAATATATAACTTATATAATATTGTAACATGGCTTAAAAAAAAAAACATTTATTTTTTTACAGATTACATTTTGTATGTGGGCTTAAATGTTTCCTATCAGTATCATGGTCAGTTCCAATTAAAATGCCATCATTTAGGTCCTCAGATATACTGTTATATTCCCATATGATGACCCTCTGGTTAGTCAAATTACACTGGTTGTCAAAATAGTTAAGTCTAATAAAACACACACAACATAAGCTTCACCAGATTAAAGTATTAATGCATGTATAGGACCTTATTGAAAATTTGTCTCAATCTACTTTAAAGCCAGTAAAATTCATAAATGCAGTGAATATAGAAACTTAACTGCACAAGGCAACACTAAATACACATATACAAATAAAATATTTTGTGAATATGTCAATCAGAGACTACATGACCTATGATAATCTGGTTTTATTAATATTATGTCTTCTTTAATAATCCTCCATTTAAAAAAGGCTAATGTCCTCTTCTATGCCAACAATAACTGATAATCAATAAAATACTCAAATAAAATTAAAGAACTAAAGTACTTGTGAATACTTGTGTTCAACGTCCTGGACAGCGAATATGGTTGTATGCAAATTCTCCACCTGCTCTTTGTACAAAAGCAAAGTCTATGGGTCAGTAGGAGAAAGACACATTTTCAAACATGATCTTCTCATCGGCTCTACTACTGCTGGCAGCAGCTACTTCCTGTGAGCTTCATTTGTGCTTTTAACAAGATTAATTTCATAACTGTTAACAGAGATTATTATTAATAACACATTCATTCATTGTTTTTCTCAGGTGGGGTTTTCTGTGTTGAGCTCACTCAACCTCCAGCTATGATTCTTAAACCTCAAGAATCTTTCTCCATCTCCTGCACGATTTCAGTATCAAGCTACTGCATTCACTGGATAAGACAACCAGCTGGAAAAGCACTGGAGTGGCTTGGATGGATCTGTAGCAATGATAACATTAAAATAAAAGATTCAGTGAAAAACAAGATCAGTTTTACACAGGACACTTCAAAAAAACACAGTGTTTTTACAAGGAAGAAATTTTAAGCCTGAGGACACAGCTGTGTATTACTGTGCAAAAGAATCACAGTGACAAAACAAACCACAGATCAGTGCAAAAACATCTCATGATCACCTATAACTCTGTCTATCTGTTCCTTGACTCAACAATGCTTATCTAGAGATTAAAGTTCTGGGGATATAATTTTTATCATTGCATTTGAATACATTTCTCTGCAGGATAATTAATTTTGATGTTTCTTTATAGGAGTTAATAAGAAATCTCAGATAAACCAAATTTGTTTTTTTATTTTGTCAAATAAAATGAGTCCATTGGCTTTTTCGGCAAGCATGACAAACTATTTGCATGTAAAGTTTATTTTATTATTCTGAAATGAACTGCATATTTGCATGTACTGTATATTTAACCATTCTTTTAGGGGTAACAAAAAAAAAATTGCGTGCAAAAAAAAAACATTGATTTGCATCTCTGCTAATCTCCACCCTTTCACAAACATGAACACAGTCATAATAAAAGTCTCTCTGAGTCAGTAGAGAAATAATACAAACACAACCATAATCATGTGCTGTTTATCAGTATTGCTGATTCTGGCAGCTCTATTCTGTGAGTATAATACTCAACATAATAAACACAACATGACTAAGGTGTGATTCAGTTAATTTCAGTGATATTTCTGTTTGTTCACAGCTGTTGACTGCATTCAGCTGGATCAACCTGCAGTCATTGTAATTAAACCTGGAGAAACATTTTCCATCCCCTGTAAGATTACTGGATATTCAGCCTCAGGTGGTGGCTACACACACTGGATACGACACTCAAGCGGCAAAGCGATGGAATGGATCGGATGGTTTTATACTTCGAGTAGCAATGGTGTTAAAGATTCATTGAAGAATAAGATCAGTTTTTCAGCTGAATCCTCCAGCGCAACATGATCTCACAAAGTTCCGTGGGATAGTCACGGAATTTTGTGCTCATTTTTCCGTGGCATTCTCACGGATCTCCGCATTTTTCCGTGGCCCTGCTACGGACTGTCTTTTTCGTGGCATTCTCACGGATTGGTTACTCAACTGCTTTTTCCTATTTTCAAACCATTTTCACTTCGGTTTAGGGTTAGATTTGGTGTTTGCGTTAATATGCCACTTTAACTATTGCACTGAAAAAACGAACTTTTTGGTGTAGTAATATTTATTAGATTAACTCTCATAATTTCTACATAATAATATTAACATTTATTGAGAACTAGATTTTCCTAAGTAAAATGATGATAAATACACAATTAATTCATGTAAAAAATGAACTGTGTGGGAATAGTAAGTCTTATTAGATATTTTCTTAATAAAATTTACTTACATTTATTTGCACATGTTGTAAGGAATACCCACAATTCTTTGCGCCTGAATATTTTTATTTTTTAAGCTTTATCACAGAACAAGAACTGATAAGAACTTTAACCACCCAAATATTTGCTAGCAAAACGTCAAAAAGGTCCAAGCTCCTACATCACTGATGATGCTTTGCTGTAAATAACAATCTTGCGAAGTCACCGTTCAGGTGATCAGTGTTTCTTTACATGAACCCTATTCAGAACATTGTATTGTAATTCTCTCCACAGTGCTGATAATGCATGTCAGAAACACAGTTTGTGTGCGTTTCTGTTCCGAATCAAGTTTATTCAATGACTGACTTGTTGTCAGTCATGAATTTTGCGTTATAATGCCATTTATAACACTAAAAATAACTAGGTCCATAGGAATATGTTAAAGAAAATAACAAACAGAAAATACGATTTATTTAATATTATCAGGACAGTAATGCTTCAATTTTCAAAAAACCCCTCATAGACTTTACCTAAACGATTAAAATAAATCTAACTTCTAAATAAAATAATTAAGTAACATTTAATTAATTATTTAAAATATGTTTTATCATGCAATTTTGAGTAAATTTTATTTGATTTTAGTAGGTAAGTTTTACTTATAAAAAAGCAGTAAATTTTACTTAAAAAAAGTTCATGCAAATTGTTACGAGGATTTTTTTAAGTAAATTTTACAAGTTGTTTTTTTTCAGTGTGGTTTATACAATTTTTTCTGCTTTATTCTTTTATATTTTCTAAACTTTAAACAATTGTTGCCTGGTGTTGGGGTTAGAGTTGGGTTTGGGTAGGGATGTCATTTCATGTAAATCTAACCCTAAACCGAAGCGAAAATGGTAAGAAAATAGGACAAAACAGTTGAGTAACCAATCCGTGAGAATGCCACGAAAAAGACAGTCCGTAGCAGGGCCACGGAAAAATGCGGAGATCCGTGAGAATGCCACGGAAAAATGAGCACAAAATTCCGTGACTATGCCACGGAAATTCGTGAGATCAGGTTGTCCAGCAACACAGTGTTCTTAACAGGAAAAAACTTCAACACTGAGGACACAGCTGTGTATTATTGTGCACGAAACACACAGTGCCACAAACACACACAGAACCCATACATTAATCTCTCTGTTACACAAGCAAACTTTCTGTTAGTGAAAAACATATTTGTTGACATAATAAAATACATGCATTTTACTTTTAAGCTATATCAAAACATACTGTATCTATACACATATATATATATATATATATAAGCCTAGATGTTTGTATTATTGCACTGAATGGCATTGAGTACTTTTTGTTATTCCTGTAGACTTTGTTAATCAATAAACTATAAGTTTGAAATATTTATGGATTGCATGATCTGGGGTGAACATCATACAAGGTGGATGATTTATAGACACCAAAAGAGGGCTCCCTTTCTCTTTGAGATGAACCAGTTTTGTTGAACACACCCACATGAGCAAATGCATCCTCAATGCAAATCTCACTTCACTCTTCTATATAAATGACTGATAAATGATTGTTTAATCTAGTTTAGATAAGAGAAAGGGAGAAGCCATGTTATTCATAAACTTTTTTCTGCTTTCGGTAACTGTAAACTGTGAGTGTATTTATATATTTGTATATTTAAAAATCACCAGAGTTTGGGTTTGTTATTATGGTGAAATTACTATAATGTTATATAACATATAATCATGCTGATGTAAATGTGGTGAATTAGATAAAGCAATGATATTTTATGTCTCTGTGTTTAGGCATTTACTCTCAGGTGCTCACACAATCTGAACAGCCAGTAGTTGTGTCTCCAGGCGGATCACATAAACTGACCTGTGCCTGCAGTGGATTCAGTTTGAGTAGGTATAGGATGCACTGGATCCGGCAGGCACCTGGAAAAGGACTTGAATGGATTATGCATCATTATACAGACTCTGACAAAGGTTCAGCTCAGACAGTTCAGGGCAGATTCACCGCATCTAAAGACAGCTTGAATTTTTATCTGCATATGAATCAACTGAAGACAGAAGACACTGCAGTTTATTATTGCGCAAGAGACTCACTGTGCTTCATGATATACAGCCACTCTAACAGAAACCTGCTGTGAGATAAAGGGGCAAATGTCATTTTGTTTAAAAGTTGGTATAATGGTACATTTTATGTTTTTGTTTGATTTAATGCATTAGATTGTAAATCTGCTTTCTTTGGAATAAAATAAATAAATAATTAAAATAAATAAAAAGAAATGTTGGAATTTAAAATACTAATACATCTTTTTAATGAAGAAACAATTATGCATCAGTATATTCAATTAATTTATGTTTTTAAATACATTTTAATGATTTAATAATTTTATTTTTATTTGTAGAGGGATTTTTTCATGTACATTTTAGTTTTCCAAATATTGAAATAATAAATAATCTCCTTGTTTAAAAATACACCAATCATCTATAATAATGTTGAAGTTAAAGTCAAACTAACAGTGACTTCCCCCAAATAAACACTAACCTCATCCTAATAAATGTAACACTTTACAATGAATAAGGTTGTATTTGTTACCAATTAGTATGAACAATACTTCTACTGCATTTATCTTCATGTTTATTTTAACATTTACTAATACATTATTAAAATCAAGCATTGTAACTGTTAACATTAATTAATGCACCATGAACTAACATGAACAATTGTATTGACATTAACTAACATTATTAATGCATTAATGCAAACAACTTTATTGTTCTTTGTTTTGTTCATGTTAGTTAATGCATTTACTAATGTTTACTAATGCAACCTTATTGTAAAAGTACATCATTTCATAATAATGCACAGTTTTAAGGTATTCTGGTACAGTTGACACTTCACCCCACTAATGTTCAATCCAAATATGCAAGTTGCACATGTTGAAAAATGAAGCAATATCCAATGCAAATTCTCCAGTATTTAAATATCCAGCCCAACCACGGCTGTGTACAGTTCTGTTGTGCTCCTCTGATCGAAGCGCACCTCATGAAACCATGTCTTATCTTTTTGTAATCCTGATGATGACTCTTAGTACCTGTGAGTATATTTTAGGTTTATTTATACTTCAAAGCATTTTTAAAACGTTCCAAATGAAATTACAATATAACCAAACAGCCAATTTAGACCTAAAAGTTAATATTGTACTAATTTACAGATGTGTACTGCAGTGTGGAACACAACCAACCAAGCTCTCTTATGATAAAAACTTGAGAGTCTGTTACTATTTTCTGTAAAGTGTCAGGATATTCCTTCAGTGATGGCACAAAGTCTCCTTCCTGGATTAGATATGCTCAGGGAAAGACTCTTGAGTTCATTGGCATGATCCATTATAGTGGTGGCATAGACTACAAAAGTTCATTGAAAAACAAATTCACCATCTCCAGAGACACATCTACAAACACAGTTTATCTTCAAGGACACAATCTCCACGTAGAGGACACAGCTGTGTATTATTGTGTTCGATATACAGCCAGCACAATGACTAAAAACAGGTTAACGCTTGTGCAAAAAGGTGAACAAACAGTACTGGCTATGAAGATAAAAGCTGATGTATAAAAATACAATTTAAGGAATGTGTGCATTTCATTTTAAATATATTTACATATAACATTAATGCAAACAAACATAAAACAAAACATAGATAACATTTTTATTTCAAAAGTAATTTAATATATTTAACAGAATAAACTGCCTTGTATAGTCCATAGAATACATATACATGCACGATTATGGCCAATTTGTTAGTCCGCATTTTATAACATATAATATGTCTGTATTTAAAAAAAACTTATTGAATGATTTAATAGTCAAATACTAAGTTGTAAAAGCTAAAAGGAAAAATATATCTCAATTCAGTTGTTGGGTACATCAATGATAATCGACTAACAGGTCACATTGGCAGACAGGCAAAGAGCTTAATAAAACCTTGTCTAGAGACCACTTTCTGAACAAAACATTGCAGACAAAGAGTCTGCAGACTGAAACAGCTTTCCATCTCTTTGTCCTGCAGAAAAAAACAAGAAATACAGATATAATAATGCTCTTTTAATTGATATGGTACAGTATACATCATTTAACACTGACAAAAATGTCCACTTTAAATGTGGTACATGTGACATTACTCACAGTTAAAATATCATTGGCATCAATCTGTTACAGATCATGCTGGTCAACCAGGTTTAGTTTTCATATTTTACCAGCTAAACCAGGAGCAAAAACCAGACTGGGTCACCATTAACATTGTGACAGGTTTAAGCTGGTCTCTCAAAAAGGCAGGCTTTCTATGCAAATGAACTTCAGTTCCTTGTCATATTAGCACAACTACTTAAATTGGACTCATTTTTAGTCAGTTTCTATGAGCAGAATCACTAAATCAGCCTTAATTTAAGTCATGGTTACTTTATATCTCTTGCTATTGATGGCTGTCATCTCTTGTAAGTATCTTCTCTTATAGTGTAAACAAATACAAAATCTCTGTGATTTATTAAAGAATTTATGTCTATTCGCAGGTATTGACTCGCAGATTGTGCTCACACAGTCTGAACAGCCAGTAGTTGTGTCTCCAGGTGGATCACATAAACTGACCTGTGCCTGCAGTGGATTCAGTGTGAGTGGCACTAACATGCACTGGATCCGTCAGGCACCTGGAAAAGGACTTGAATGGATCATTTATTATCATTCAGATTCATATAAGAGCTCAGCTCAGTCAGTTCAGGGCAGATTCACACCATCCAAAGACAGCTCGAATCTCTATCTGCATATGAGTCAACTGAAGACAGAAGACACTGCAGTTTATTATTGTGCAAGAGATGCACTGTGAAAACTTTAATACAGACAGCTGTTCCAAAACCATCCACAACAAGAAGGAGTTTCCTTAGATGGGTCAGCTGTTTAGATGCTGAAAAGAGATCAATGCCACGTGTAAGGACATAAATGTATATAAGGCTTTGAACATGCAAAGAAATGCAATAAACATGCCAGTACTGTATGTAAATGTCAGATCCATTATTTGTTGCTCTTTATAACATGCTATATATTAAACATTCAAGTAATGGACTGAACTCTCTTCTTTCTAAAAGAGGTCTTTCTAGTCCCTCTGTGTGATTTTATTATACTGTATATACTAAATTAGGGCTTCATCACAGTCATGTTCATTTATTTGATTAAACAATGCAATTATTTGATTTGTTAGTAAAGTTAAGGATAATGACACAGATTATTATAGACAAACACACATTTTGATATATGATATCTATAGTTTTTGAGTTTTGAAAGATCATACAAAATATAATACAATTCATATCTCCTACCAATTGCACAATCCACAAGAGACCATCCAAGTCTTTACATATTTCAATATAAATGTGGGATTATAGAAATGTATTTCCTTCAAATGCTTGTACTGTAGTCCTATCATCAGTAATGTATCGCTGCACAAATCAACATCTCCACAATTAAGACTATGGAACATAATATCTTTGGATATACAATAATGTGGTTGCTCAAAGTATGTTTTGAGTTTTAAGGCTTAGCATATAAATCTACACAAGTAAATCTGTTAATTGTATTTTATCTGGTTTACATTTTTTTTATTTTGCAGATTATTGGTGTCGATCTGTGATCATTGAACCTGGAAAATAACACCTGTACAGCCTCTGGTTTAGACTTTGATGACCGCTGGTTGGGCTGGAACAGACAAACATCAGGATCTGCACCGCCTCTGGATTTACATTCAGCAGCTATGCTGTAGCTGTGGTTAGACAGGCTCCTGGTAAAGGACTGGAATGGATTGCATACATCGGTACATCCAGCACTCCAATCTACTATTCCCAGTCAGTTCAGGGAAGATTCACAGTGTCCAGAGACGACTCCAGCAGTCAACTGTATCTACAGATGAACAGACTAAAGACTGAAGACACAGCTGTGTATTACTGTACCAGACAGTCACAGTGAATCAGTCCAATGTCAGTATAATACAAAAACAGTTCCCCATTCATGTTTGATGTAGTTACTGCTAAACAAATACATTTAACATATATATTGGTATATATGCATAATTGAAAAAAATCAAATTCCTCTTACATGCAATGTCTTCTTGTTTAATATATATTTTCTTCATTATCATTGTCACTACCAGCTGAAAATGCAGTAATTTATTTGCAGTCAGTTCACAGATATATTGTTTTTTTTCCAAAAGGTGGCACTCTTGTTAGTCAAATGAGCACACATGTCCATTCTTGGCCTATATAAACTAGTTAAGTCAAACATCACAACATAAGCAATTCATTATATATTCACCAAATTAGGTATTAATGCATGTATATCATCTCAATGACAAAATGCTAATAATACAAATAATACTGTCTTCTCAAATTATCTTATCAAAAGGGGTACTGTCCTCTTCTTTACTAACAACAACAGAGAACAAATAAAATAAATAAAAATCTTGTTGACACTCTTGTTAGTCAAATGAGCACACTGGGTGTCCTGTCTTCGCATATTTAAAAGTCAAACATCACATATATGCAAATATTAAAATGTTCACTTTTGTATTAATGCATCTCAATGTAAAAGTGTTCTTAATCTACTTTCAAACCAGTACAATTCATGAATGCATGGAAAAAATAAAGATAACTGCACAAGGCAACAATAAATACAATCATATGTCATCTTCTGTATATAGGTTCATCAGACACTGGTTAGCCGACTTAAAGCAACACTATGTAGTTTTTTACCTTTAAATAATGTCTCTAAAATTATTTCAGTGATAGAACAACTTTTAACTGGACAAATTGTACTGTTGCTGCAACCTGAGCAACCTCCTAGCTGCTACAAGCACACTCTGAATGTAGCGGTGGAGGGTAGAGCACACAGCCCCGCCCCGCCCCTCCCCCTGCCTGCAGAAGAGTGTCTGATACCAGGCACTGTTGCGCTTATCAACCACATGGGGGAGCTGTAAGTCATTTTTACATGGAAACTACAATACGAAATTAAAATGTATGATTACAAATAATACTGTCTTCTCAAATTATCTTATCTAAAAGACTTTCATCTCTCTAACAACAACAGGTAACAAATAAAATGAATCAAACTAAACAGCAAAAGTACTTGTGTTGAACATCCTAGAAAAGTTTTATAGCTGTATGCAAATTCTCCACGTGCTCTTTGTACAAAAGTGAAGTCTGTGGATCTGTAGGAGAAAGACGAATTAATCCTAATAACAAACATGTTCTTCTCATCGGCTCTACTACTGCTGGCGGCAGCTGCTTCCTGTAAGCTTTACTCATGCTTTTATCACACTTACTTAAGATTAATTTCATCAGAGATTATTATTAATAACACATTCATTCATTGTTTTTCTCAGGTGGGGTTTTCTGTGTTGAGCTCACTCAACCTCCAGCTATGATTGTTAAACCTCAAGAATCTTTCTCCATCTCCTGCACAATAACTGAATCAAGCTACTGCATTCACTGGATAAGACAACCAGCTGGGAAAGCACTGGAGTGGCTTGGATATCTTTGTAGTGGTGGTAGCACTAATATAAAAGATTCAATAAAAAACAAGATCAGTTTTACACAGGACACTTCAAAAAACACAGTGTTTTTACAAGGAAGAAATTTTCAGGCTGAGGACACAGCTGTGTATTACTGTGCAAGAGAGTCACAGTGACAAAACAAACCACAGCTCAGTGCAAGAACATCTCATGGTCACCTCTGTCTATCAAACAATGCTCATCTAGAGATTAAATTTATGTGGATATAATTTCATATTGCGTTTGGATACATATCTCTGAAGGAATTTACACAATTAATTTTGTTGTTTGGGAGTTAATGAGAAATCTCTGATAAACCAAATTTGTTTTTTTTATTTTGTAAAATAAAATGAGTCCATTGGCTCTTTCGGCAAGCATGACAAACTAAAAACTTGGGAGAAATTCCCATTTCCATTTACAGTTTAATTTATCATTCATAAATTAACTGCATATTTGCATGTACTGAATATTTAACCATTCTTTTAGGGGTAACAAAAGAAAATCTGCGTGCAAAAAACATTGTTTTGCATCTCTGCTAATCTCCACCCTTTCTCAAGTTAACATGAACACACAGTCATAATAAAAGGCTCTCTGAGTCAGTAGAGAAATAATACAAACACATCCATAATCATGTGCTGTTTATCAGTATTGCTGATTCTGGCAGCTCTATTCTGTGAGTATAATACTCAACATAATAAACACAACATGACTAAGGTGTGATTCATTTAATTTCAGTGATATTTCTGTTTGTTTACAGCTGTTGAGTGCATTCAACTGGATCAACCTGCAGTCATTGTAATTAAACCTGGAGAAACATTTTCCATCCCCTGTAAGATTACTGGATATTCAGTCTCAGGTGGTGGCTACACAAACTGGATACGACACTCAAGCGGCAAAGCGATGGAATGGATCGGATGGTTTTATAGTTCTAGTAGCAATGGTGTCACAGATTCATTGAAGAATAAGATCAGTTTCTCAGCTGAATCCTCCAGCAACACAGTGTCCTTAACAGGAAAAAACTTCAACACTGAGGACACAGCTGTGTATTATTGTGCTCGAGACACACAGTGACACAAACACACACAGAACCCATACATTAATCTCTCTATTACACAAGCAAACTTTCTGTTAGTGAAAAACATATTTGTTGACATAATAAAATACATGCATTTTTACTATTAAACTATATTAAAACATACTGGGCTCTATCTTGCATCCAGCGCAATTGACTTTGTCAGTGACGCATGTATCATTTCGTATTTTGCACCGGCGCACAGCGGGTTTTTCCCTCCACAGACGCACGTCGGCAAACTAGGGAATGAACTTGCACTCCCTGGGCGGTTCAGCGCAAAAAAGGAGGCGTGCTCCGGCGCAAACCATCTCTTATGCTATTTATGCAGTTTCAAAAAACAATTGCGCTACTAACCAAAAAAACCTAGTCTGAAGTCAGTGGCGCGTTGCGCGTGGTTCATTATGCTATTTTAAGGGCGCATGCTTGACCATAATGTATAGCGTGCACAACGCGCATTGCTTATCTAATCTACACAGATGCAACAGTTATTTTCGCAAATCATAAATTGTTACAATAAAAAATATTAATACATGAGATAAGGGAAATCATTGTGGTGAGCATTGTGGTGATAGTTTTTATTTATTGTGTGGCTGCGTAAAAAAATTCTCATGCAAATAATATTTTCATAAGTTTGTTGTGTGGCTGTGTTACGTTTATTTTATGTAAATAATAATTCAAATGTTTTCATAAGAAACCTTAATGTATATGAACTTGATTTGTAAGTGTACTTTGGGGTTGGAACTTGCTGTGTTTCTTGGGTCCGATTTCAAAGCCCCCAAACCATTTTAGCGGTTTGGGTGGACGCAGCGATGTCCTCTGCTGGCGTCAGGTCATGTGTAGAGGCAGATCCACCTCCCTTTACACGGCGTGCCCGATTTATGCTGGCAAGCTTGGGATTCCCCCGTCTCCTGACATCATTGTAGCGCTTGGCGCAATGTGTCACGGTAGGATAAGTCCATCGTGACTTTCTGTGTTGTGTTTGTCTGTATGACTGAACTGTGTGTGTGTGCGTGTCTGATCGCTAATGATCTGAGTGAGTGCAGGTGTGCGTGATTGCTTTGCTCCAGCTGGTGGTAGTTACCCATACGGCATTTATACTCACCCAGTCTCTCTTCTCACTGCCAGATGATTACGCTACATGTCTCACCAGTGTTCTCGTGTTCGTGTGTTCCTGTGGTCTCGTCTTAGCGTGGAGTTCTGCCCGTTTGTGTATCCAGTTTCATCCGTCAACCAAACTTCATCCACGTTCACCTGGAATTGTCACCGCAGCCTTTGTCTGTCCAACCATATCAGCATTATCATCTGTGTCATCTGTTTGAATAAACCTCTGTTCATCTTACCTTGCATTTGCTTCCTGTTATTCTCCTTCAGTCATAACAGAATCATCTGGCCATCATGGAAGCAGCAGGTAAAGGATCCCCGGCTCGGTACGAAGAATTCATCACCGCTGCCATTCATCGCTTCACCACTCAGGATAGTCGTATCGAGGAACTGAGCCGGGGAATGAAGGACATGACAGACAAAGTGTCTGAGCTCACCCAGGCGATCCAACAGCTGACGCTACCCACTGTGCCACCCGCACCGTCTGTTCCTACTACACCACCCGCGAGCGCTTCCCGTCAGGAACCAAGACTATCCACGCCAGATAAATACGCAGGGGATTCAGAAGGTTGTAGATCATTTCTATCTCAATGCTCTCTTCATTTCTTTCTTCAGCCCCAGACCTACGTTTCAGAGGAAAGCAAAGTTGGATTTGTGTTGTCTCTGCTGACGGGAAAGGCGGCGCGTTGGGGAACAGCGGTGTGGGAGAATCGCGACCTGTGTACCCAGAATTTCGAGGCGCTTTCCACGATGATGAGGAGGGTGTTCGATCGATCTGCTGTGGGAAGAGACGCTGCCAGGAAATTGGCTGATCTTCGTCAGGGTACACGGTCGGTTTCTGATTACGCCATTGACTTTCGTACGCTTGCAGCGGACACGCATTGGAACGAAGAGGCGCAGTGGGATATTTTCCTGCATGGGTTAACCGGCCGCATTCAACGGGACCTCCAGCACGGAGAGATTCCTGCTTCTCTGAATGGTTTGATTGATGTGGCCATCCGTGCGGATATTCGATTGAGGACTATTTCTGCTTACGACGATGAAGATGTGTCTCATGCGGGCAGGGAGAAGACGCCCCTGTCGAGAGATTCTGCGGCCGGTTCATCCTTTTCCGATCCGGAGCCCATGCAGGTGGGTCGAGCTCGGCTTTCCCGGGAGGAGAGGATTCGTCGCCGATCTCTGGGTCTTTGCTTGTACTGTGGAGAGGCCGGGCACCTCCTCCATCGGTGTCCGGTAAAAGGCAACGCCCGAGAGTAGTGCTGGGGTTACTTTCGGGCGGAATCTCTTCAGCAAAGACCCCGTTAACATCTACCCTCCTCCCGGCGAAGCTGCGGTGGCGCAACACACATCTCACCTGTGACGCACTACTGGACTCGGGAGCCGAGGGGAATTTAATCGATCATCACTTTGCACGTAAGCTCCAGGTTTCATTGACAGTTCTCACCAAACCCATCTCACCCTTCGCACTCAATGGTAGTGAACTATCTGTCATCACTCACATCACGGACCCGGTCACCATCTGTATTTCTGGAAATCACTCTGAGACTTTGCAATTCTATGTCACCGTTTCCCCTCTGGCTCCCATTGTACTTGGACATCCTTGGTTGCTGAAACATAACCCATCTATCAACTGGAGATTAGGAACTATCACCGGTTGGAGTGAAGCTTGTCATAAGTCTTGTCTTGTTTCTGCTTGTGTATCTGTCTCTGCGTCTGTGTTTCAGGAGGAGACGGTGGACTTAACTAACGTGCCCGTGGAGTATCAGGACCTGAAGGGAGTGTTCAGTAAGTCTCGGGCCGATTCTCTACCTCCTCATCGTCCCTATGACTGTGCCATAGAGTTATTGCCAGGTACGTCTCCGCCTAAGGGCAAACTTTACTCTCTATCTGTTCCTGAGATGAAGGCCATGGAGAAATACATTTCTGATTCTCTAGCAACCGGGTTCATCCGTCCTTCCTTATCTCCAGCGGGGGCGGTGTTCTTTTTTGTTAGTAAGAAGGATGGATCCTTGCGACCTTGTATTGATTACCGAGGGTTGAATAACATTACGGTAAAGAATACTTATCCTTTGCCGTTAATGTCTTCAGCTTTCGAGAGGTTGCAAGGAGCATCCGTTTTCACAAAATTGGATTTACGCAATGCTTATAATTTGGTTCGCATAAGGGAGGGGGACGAATGGAAAACTGCTTTTAACACCCCTCGTGGCCATTTTGAGTACTGCGTGATGCCTTTCGGTCTATCTAACTCGCCGGCAGTTTTCCAAGCACTCGTTAATGACGTGTTGCGAGACATGGTAGATCAGTTTCTGTATGTTTACCTGGATGACATACTGATTTTTTCTTCGTCTCTCCAGGAACATGTGCAACACGTACGACGAGTGCTTCTTAGGTTGCTAGAGAATGGGCTTTTTGTCAAGGCGGAGAAATGCGAATTTCATGCACAGTCTGTTTCTTTCCTAGGGCACATCATTTCGACTGAGGGCGTCCGTATGGATCCGGAGAAGGTTAAGGCTGTGGTGGATTGGCCATCCCCAGAGTCTCGCAAGGCCCTGCAGAGATTTCTGGGGTTCGCCAATTTTTACCGGCGTTTTATTCGCAATTTCAGCCAACTAGCCGCACCTCTGACTGCCTTGACCTCCGCTAGTACTGCGTTCAGGTGGTCGGAGGCAGCCCAGACTGCTTTTACCAAACTGAAAGGCTGCTTTGTTTCAGCCCCAATTCTTGTGGCCCCTGATCGTAAGCGTCAGTTCATAGTGGAGGTCGATGCGTCAGATGTGGGGGTAGGAGCCGTGTTATCTCAACGCACATCCTCAGACGGAAAGGTGCATCCCTGCGCGTTTTATTCCCATCGTTTATCGCCTGCCGAACGTAATTACGACATTGGTAATCGGGAATTGTTGGCTGTTAAACTAGCACTGGAAGAATGGCGGCATTGGCTTGAGGGGTCGGGTGTGCCTTTCATAGTTTACACTGATCACAAGAATCTCGAGTACATCAAATCTGCTAAACGTTTGAACTCTAGGCAGGCTCGGTGGGCTTTATTTTTCGGTCGTTTCGATTTCACTTTGTCCTACCGTCCAGGTTCTAAAAACACCAAACCTGATGCTTTGTCCCGCATTTTTGAGCGTTCCGATCGTGCCTCCTCTCCCGAGCCCATTTTACCGGAGACCATATTCATCTCCGCGCTCTCATGGGAGATCGAATCGAAGGTGACCAAAGCCTTAGAAGGGGTAACGCCCCCGGCCCGTTGCCCACCGAAACGGTTATTTGTGCCAGAGGGACTGAGATCAGAGGTACTTAAATGGAGCCATAATTCCAGTATAGCTTGCCATCCAGGGGTCAGTCGAACCAAGTTTTTGGTTAAGCAACGATTTTGGTGGCCAGGGATGGCTCATGACACACACGATTTTGTATTGGCTTGTTCGGTTTGTGCTGTGGGTAAGGCGTCTAATCGTCCTCCTGACGGGTTACTTAGACCGCTGCCAGTCCCTTCGAGACCCTGGTCCCATATTTCGCTCGATTTCATTACCGCCCTCCCACCCTCCCAGGGTAATACGGTGATTTTAACCGTAGTGGACCGATTCTCGAAGGCGGCTCATTTTATTCCCTTGCCCAAATTGCCTTCAGCCAAGGAGACAGCGGTCGCTATCGTTGACCACGTATTCCGGTTACATGGCCTTCCGACAGACGTGGTCTCCGATAGGGGTCCCCAATTTATATCTAAATTTTGGCGTGAGTTTTGCAAGTTGCTAGGGGCTACGGTTAGTCTGTCTTCGGGGTTTCATCCTCAAACCAATGGTCAAACCGAGCGAGCCAATCAGGATGTGGAAAGAGTGTTGCGATGTTTGGTCTCTAAAAATCCTTCCTCCTGGAGCCAACAACTCTCTATGGTGGAGTACACGCACAATTCATTACCAGTGTCAGCTACGGGCCTATCTCCGTTTAAGTGTAGTTTAGGATACCAACCACCATTATTTCCCAGTCTGGAGTCCGAGGTCGCGGTCCCCTCCGCGCACGCTTTCGTCCAGAGGTTTCGTCGCACTTGGAGTAGGGCACGCGAGGTCATACTCCAAGTGAGACAACGCACCAAGGCCAAGGCCGATCGCCACCGGTCGAAGCCTCCCGTTTACGTCGTGGGTCAAAAAGTGTGGCTTTCTACTCAGAATATTCCGATGCGTTCCGTCTCGAATAAGTTGACTCCCAAATTTATAGGTCCATTTTCTGTTGCTAAAATCATTAATCCAGTAACAGTCCGCCTTAATCTCCCTCCTGTGTACAGACGAATTCATCCGGTTTTCCACATTTCCAAGATCAAACCCGTGTTTAAATCTCGTCTTAATCCGCCTGTCCCGGTTCCCCCCCCCGCCTCGTATCGTAGATGGGGAACCAACCTATTCGATTAATCGTATTCTGGACTCTAGACGGAGGGGACGCGGATTTCAGTACTTGGTGGATTGGGAAGGTTACGGTCCGGAGGAGAGAAGTTGGGTTCCGGCTCGGGACATACTGGATCACTCCCTTATTGATGATTTCCATCGCAGGTCAAGGAGCCCGGGAACGTCAGGTGACGTTCGTGGGGGAGGGGGTACTGTCACGGTAGGATAAGTCCATCGTGACTTTCTGTGTTGTGTTTGTCTGTATGACTGAACTGTGTGTGTGTGCGTGTCTGATCGCTAATGATCTGAGTGAGTGCAGGTGTGCGTGATTGCTTTGCTCCAGCTGGTGGTAGTTACCCATACGGCATTTATACTCACCCAGTCTCTCTTCTCACTGCCAGATGATTACGCTACATGTCTCACCAGTGTTCTCGTGTTCGTGTGTTCCTGTGGTCTCGTCTTAGCGTGGAGTTCTGCCCGTTTGTGTATCCGGTTTCATCCGTCAACCAAACTTCATCCACGTTCACCTGGAATTGTCACCGCAGCCTTTGTCTGTCCAACCATATCAGCATTATCATCTGTGTCATCTGTTTGAATAAACCTCTGTTCATCTTACCTTGCATTTGCTTCCTGTTATTCTCCTTCAGTCATAACACAATGTCCTGGGGATGCCAATTGTGGCTATTTCCTCTCACCCCTGTTTAACCGACGCTGATTTGGGCGGGTTTCTCCTATCCCCATACAAAACAACTTCTCTGTCTTTGACTGCTCTTACAAGAACGTGGGTCTCCTCGGCTGTGAACCGCTCCTGGCGTGCGCCTGGTAAATCCGTCATAATAATAGCAACCCGCCATGGAACTTGTGCTCTTGCGTTTAAAGGGAATGTTGGATAGCATTCTGATTGGTTTATTTGACGTTACGCCCAAACCACACCTATGAATAATGAACCTACTTCAGACCAACCCCTCATTGATTTGCGCCTGGCGCATGAGTTATTTCTCCCGCCGGGAAAATAGCAACAGCGCCCAAGATCCGCCCACAAAGCCACTTGCGCTCTGCGCTTCGCACTTGCGTTTCAGATCGTTAAAATAGGGCCCACTGTATCTGTACATATATATATATATATATATATATATATATATATATATATATATATATATATATATATATATATATATATATATATATATATATAAGCCTAGATGTTTGTATCATTGCATTGTAAAAATGGCATTGAGTAGTTTTTGTTATTCTTCTAGACTTTATAAATCAATAAACCAATAAACTATAAGTTTGAAAGATTTATGGATTGCATGATCTGGGGTGAACATCATACAAGGTGGATGATTTATAGACACCAAAAGAGGGCTCCCTTTCTCTTTGAGATGAATCAGTTTTGTTGAACACACCCACATGAGCAAATGCATCCTCAATGCAAATCTCACTTCACTCTTCTATATAAATGACTGATAAATGATTGTTTAATCTAGTTAAGATAAGAGAAAGGGAGAAGCCATGTTATTCATAAACTTTTTTCTGCTTTCGGTAACTGTAAACTGTGAGTGTATTTATATATTTGTATATTTAAAAATCACCAGAGTTTGGGTTTGTTATTATGGTGAAATTACTATAATGTTATGTAACATATAATCATGCTGATGTCAATGTGGTGAATTAGATAAAGCAGTGATATTTTATGTCTCTGTGTTTAGGCATTTACTCTCAGGTGCTCACACAATCTGAACAGTCAGTAGTTGTGTCTCCAGGCGGATGAGTAGCTATACACTCTAAAAAACGATTCGTTGGCTGAACAACCATAACTTATGAAAGTAATTGGATTAAACACAAAAAACTTAGTATTTATAAGTTTTCAACCTCTACTCAACATATTTAGTATGTGTAACACAAAAATTTAAGTTACCAGGTGAACTTAAATGTATCCAAAAATAAAATGAAAAAACATAAGTTATGCTAACTACTATAACAATTGCATCAAAATTAAGTAAATCTAGCATAACATTTTAAGTTACTATAGAGCCACGTGATTTCCCATGATGCCTTTCCAGCCAAAAATTATGACATCTGTCGTAACCATTTTGTGAAGCACATGCCCTGTAAAAAATCCAACTTCAAAATGTTCTTTTAACAAAAAACTAAGTTTTTCTTGTTGAAGGGCATCAGTTCATTAATTTGTGTTCACTAAATGAAATGCATAATCATCCTGCTAACAAATATAATTTGTTGACTGGAGTTTTAAGTTTTTGTCCAATTTGTTTACCCAACTTGCCAAATTGAGTAATCTGAACAAGCAATTTAAAAAAAACAATGGTCTGAATAGTTCCCAGCATGCATTGCGACATGTTCACTTCTTTGGTTAATATTTACTAAAAAAGATGACTGTTTTAATGTTTGCTGGGTTTATTTATGTTGATATGTTGTTAATGTTAGTTATATGTTGTATTTAGAGTTATTTTGAAAAAATGATGTTTGTTCATTGTTACCATGATTGAGAAGTGTGCGCTCAGTGTAGAGGGCAACACAGTGGGTTATCGCGCATCATTGTTTCCTCACAGCAAAAAGGTCTCTGATTCAAGCAAGAGCTAAGTCAGACAAAGACTTTGCTCAGGAGACCTTTCTGTGCACACTCCCACAGTGTCCAAAACATGCAGATTAGCTGAATTGGGTATTGCTCCAACTTCACTTTAAAATATGTGTTGGATTTACCTAAAATATATATGCACCATTTTTGCATCACACTTTTTAAGTAATCCCAACTTGGAATAATTTTACTTAAAATAAACAAGAAAATATGTGTTATATGAACTTAAAGGGAAATTCCGCCTTGAAATGATCCTAGGGTTAATAACAAACGTGTACCGAGTTCGACCGTTCACTGGAGTTTGTTTTCATGCTAGTCTAACGTGACCAGTGTTATTGCTAAACGCAAATTAGCATGTTATGGTAGCCTTCGGGGCATCAGTGCACCAAAAACGAAATCGCCATGTCCACACCACTAACAATGCTCAAAACAACCCCACACCTACACTGCAGCACAATGAGGGTCTCCACATGCAAACAGAAGCACTGAGAACCTTGCAAGCGTACAGGCAGTTTATTAAAAAGAAACATTTACCGTTCACGTCTGGATCACATATCCATGCGGGCGCCATCTTGGGAAAACTAAACTCTCGCGTGAAACGTTGTTGCCCTGAACAGGTGTTGTGCTTTCACGCGAGAGTTCAGTTTTCCCAAGATGGCGCCCGCATGGATATGTGATCCAGATAAGGCTTTGAACATGCAAAGAAATGCAATAAACATACCAGTACTGTATGTAAATGTCAGATCCATTATTTGTTGCTCTTTATAACATTCTATATATTAAACATTCAAGAAATGGACTGAACTCTCTTCTTTCTAACAGATGTCTTTCTACTTCCTATTTGTGATTTTATTCTACTGTATATCCTGTTAGCCCTCATTCCATTTTCCGAACCCCCCCACAAAAACTGTCATAGCCAAACTAAAATAGATACAGTTTATAAAGTCTTTGCACTAAAAGCATAAGTTTGGTCTCAATTGAAAGCAGACACTTGGAAGTTTATTAAGAGGTGAACATTAGTTACTTTCATAATGAAAAAAGTTGTTATAGAGAGCTTAAATTATACTTTTTTATAAACTCCACCAAACATGTATGAAATATTGTTATGAAAATCTAAATGAAATTGGCCTTGGAGCAATCTAGAAATGCTCTGCAGTTAAAGCCACAGGTCTGACCATGTTCTGTTTTAAATCTGAAGATGATACCTCTAAAACTCTGTATTTTATGAAATGTTTTTTAGACCCATGTCATGTAAATTTATTTAAAGAAAACAGCAAAAATGCTAAGCTAATGTTTGTTTATTTATATCTCACAACATCCTTTCAGTTTATTGTCCTATTGCTCCGTGTTTTAAACAGACTCATTAAATAAGCATCCGGATGAGTCATTAACAACTTTTAATCCGGGATATGGCTGTCTAAATGTTTATTTTATTATTATAAACAATATAATAATTGCTCATAATTTCTATTTAGTGTTTTATTTCCTCCTTTTGTCTCAATTCACTTTCTTTTTATTAAAGTCCTTTCTTACAAAAAGAAACTTACCTTAAAGAAGCTTTACCAGTCAAAATTATTCCTAGAAACACATATCTCATATCTCCAGACAGCAGATGTTTATAGAACAGCTAGTACGTTAGCTTAGCATACCATCAAAACACTACAAATAAAAGCATTTATAATAAAACTCACATTATAACATCAAAAGTCGAGTGCTTAAACAATCATGCGTGATCTGATGTGGCTTTGGATCATAAAATAAGACCGAAAATAAACAATTTTATGTTATTTATGCTGTTAGCTTAGCATAGCATTATAATATACAGTACTGTTATGAAAATAACAGACATAGCGTTAAAAATACAGACAAACCATATATAATCTTAATCGTGTTTATTGTCTCCATGGTTTTAAAACATCAAAACATCTTTATTTGCATGTTATTATAAAAACAGCGAATGCTCGTTGCAGGTCACTGTTCAAGTTCACGTCTGACTGACAGCTGAGCTGAGCTCTGACGTCTTATTCTTTCTATGAAAGTTTATGAAAGAGTTTCAGACTTTAGCGCCCTCCGGCTTCACGTATGAATGAAACAAACTGAGTGTGAATGACAGACTCAAACTTGCTCATATCGCCATATTTGGAATAAATATGGGTGAAATATTACCCCCACTGCAGAAATTTGAAGTAAACATATAAAATTTAAGTAATATTTCTCCAAATATGCATACTTTGAATTAAAAGCCCCGATAGATGTTGTTTTATCGAGTGCTTTCATGACGATCACGGAGGAGTATTTTTATCAATGAGTGCGGCTGAGGGTTATATTTCAAATTAAAGGTATGTACCGTTTTTCATTTTCATAACGCCTGACAAAAATGAAGAAATTACTGTTACTAGGATTCTCAGATTAAAATAAAGGTCAAAAACTAAATCTTAAATCAAAACACTTTTTAATGATGTATAGTTGTTTAATGTAAGTACATTTAAACTAACAGTAATTTAAATTATGTAAATAAATAGCTCTTCAGTACATCCACGTCCTCGCGCAGGTTATCAAGATATACATTAATAAATTAAGGCTTCATCACATTCAATCATGTTCATTTATTTGATTAAAAAATGCAGTTATTTTATTTGTTAGTATGGCAAAGTTAAGGACACATATTATTATAGACAAACACACATTTTGATATATGATATCTATAGTTTTTGAGTCTTGAAAGATCATACAAAATATAATACAATTCATATCTCCTATAATTGCACAATCCACTAGAGACCATCCAAGTCTTTACATATTTCAATATAAATGTGGGATTATACAAATTCATTTTCCTTCAAATGCTTGTACTGTAGTCCTATCATCAGTAATGTATCTCTGCACAAATCAACATCTCCACAATAATTAAGACTAGTAATATGGAACATAATATCTTGGTATTTACAATAATGTTACCCGTTGCTCAAAGTACATTTTGAGTTTTAAGGCTTAGCATATAAATCTACACATGTAAATCAGTTAATTGTATTTTATCTGGTTTAAAAAAATATATTTTGCAGATTATTGGTGTCAATCTGTGTTCATTAAACCTGGAAAATCACACATATTGACCTGTACAGCCTCTGGGTTAGACTTTGATGACTGCTGGTTGGGCTGGAACAAACAAACATCAGGAAAAGGGCTGGAATGGGTTGCAGCAATCAGCAGCTCCCAGACGAATTATCACTTCAGTGCTGTTGAAGGAAGGTTCACCATCTCCAGAGACAACAGTAAGAAGCAGCTGTATCATGAGCTGTTTAAAGAAGGAAGACACTGCTGTGTATTATTGTGCCAGAGAGACACAGTGGGGTCATTCTATGAAAATGGTGTTTCTGAGTAATGAAAGTGACTCCTCACTTGGTGTGTGTTTATAAAAGACAATTAGCTCATGCAGATGGGAGGAGAAATAAATGCAAAACTGGGACTTTTTCTTTATAAGCCACAAAACATTGTTGATTTGTGTTTGCGCTTACTGACTATCAACAATGACAGCAATAATAAAGGCATTCTTGCTAACATTACTTTTGCATGGTCAGTGAGAATTTGTTGAGCAATTTGTTTACTTTTGCTTTGCATTTATTTATATTTGCTTTGAAAATGCAATGTTTATTTTTATTCTGTTTCAATTTGTTTAATTCTTTTTCTTTTTCAAACAGAGATTGATTGTCAAACCTTCACGCAGTCTCAAGCTGTGGTTAAAAGACCAGATGAATCTTTTAAACTGATCTGCACCGGCTCTGGATTTACATTCAGCAGCTACTATGTAGCTGTGGTTAGACAGGCTCCCGGTAAAGGACTGGAATGGGTTGCAACTATTGGCACATCCAGCTCTCCAATCTCCTATTCCCAGTCAGTTCAGGGAAGATTCACAGTGTCCAGAGACGACTCCAGCAGTCAACTGTATCTACAGATGAACAGACTAAAGACTGAAGACACAGCTGTGTATTACTGTACGAGAGCGTCACAGTGAATCAGTCCAATGCCACTATAATACAAAAACAGTTCCCCATTTATGTTTGATGTAGTTACTGCTAAACAAATACATTTAACATATATATTGTTATATATGCATAATTGAAAAAAAAATCGAATTTATCTTACATGCAATGTCTTCTTGTTTATCTAATTTGTCTCTAATTTATTTTTTCTTCATTATCATTGTCACTACCAGATGAAAATGCCGTAATTTATTTGCAGTCGGTTCACAGATGTATTGTTTTTTCCAAAAGATGGCACTCTTGTAAGTCAAATGAGCACACATGTCCATTCTTGGCCTATATAAACTAGTTAAGTCAAACATCACATAACATAAGCAATTCATTAAATACTCACCTAATTTAGGTATTATCATCTCAATGTAAAAATGCTTCTCAAATTATCTTATCAAAAGGGGTACTGTCCTCTTCTTTACTAACAACAACAGATAACAAATAAAATAAAATCTTGTTGACACTCTTGATGGTCAAATGAGCACACTGGGTGTCCTGTGTTGGCATGTTTAAATGTCAAACTTCACATAGCATATGCATTTAATTAAAGTTTCACTCCATTTTTGTATTAATGCATCTCAATGTAAAAGTGTTTTTAATCTACTTTCAAATCAGTATAATTCATGAATGCATGGAAAACATAAAGATTACATCAAAAGGCAACAATAAATACAAACATATGTCATATTCTGTATATGTTCATCAGACACTGGTTAGCCGACATAAGACAGTACGAAATCAAAATGTATGATTACAAATAACACTGTCTTCTCAAATTATCTTATCTAAAATGCTATCATCTCTCTAACAACAACAGATAACAAATAAAATAAATCAAACTAAAAAGCAAAAGCACTTGTGTTGAACATCCTAGAAAAGTTTTATGGCTGTATGCAAATTCTCCACCTGCTCTTTGTACAAAAGTGAAGTCTGTGGATCTGTAAGAGAAAGACGAATTCATCCTAATAACAGACATGATCTTCTCATCGGCTCTACTACTGCTGGCGGCAGCTGCTTCCTGTAAGCTTTACTTACGCTTTTATCACACTAACGTAAGATTAATTTTAAACTGTTAACAGAGATTATGATTAATAACACATTCATTCATTGTTTTCCTCAGGTGGGGTTTTCTGTGTTGAGCTCACTCAACCTCCAGCTATGATTGTAAAACCTCAAGAATCTTTCTCCATCTCCTGCACGATAACAGAATCAAGCTACTGCATTCACTGGATAAGACAACCAGCTGGAAAAGCACTGGAGTGGCTTGGGTATCTTTGTAGTGGTGGTAGCACTAATATAAAAGATTCAATCAAAAACAAGATCAGTTTTACACAGGACACTTCAAAAAACACAGTGTTTTTACAAGGAAGAAATTTTCAGCCTGAGGACACAGCTGTGCAAGACAATCACAGTGACAAAACAAGCCACACCTCAGTGCAAAAACATCTCATGATCACCTATGTCTATCCGTTTATTCACACACACACATCCCACATGCTTATCTATAGATTAAATGTAGATTTTCATTATTGTGTTATAGATACATTTACCTAAAAAACATTTACCTAAAAAACATGAGTCAATTTGCTCTTTTAGCAAGTTTGACAAACTTAAACACTGAGAGAAATTTCTCCCCATTTGATTTTGTCTCTCCAACCAGATGACCCCCACAGTAGCTACATGAATCTCAGACTGCCCTTCAGACATCTCTACATGGATAAAAGATATCACCTACAATTTAATCTGTCAAAGACTGAATTTCTCATTTTCCAAGCCACCCTGTCATAAAACCATAGTCCCATTGACTTGGTCAGAAATCTTAGGCTGATGATATATGTTCAGCTGACCTTTAAAAACAGCACAATCATACAGGTTTAAATTGCACGACACCAGGAATATCAGACCGTTCCTAACAGAGCATGCGACACAGCTTCATGTTCTGGCTTTTGTCATTTTTAAACTGAATAACTGCAAAGCTCTTCTGTCCAGACTCCCAACCTGTGCTTTTTTAACCTTTGGAAATAAACACAGCTGTGAGATTATTCTACAGAAAGCTCAAAAGAGCCCACATTACACCCCTGCTTATCTGCACTGACTTCTGGTTTGCGACTTGCATCAAGCCACAGGCTCGGCAACCATCTAACTAAACTCTTCTACAAGTTTACCTCCCTCCATGTCCGCAGGCAGTAAATGAACAGCGCCTTGTTGTTCCATCTCATTTTTGTTTATGACGTTTTTGTTCACTGTTCCTTGTTGGTAAAATTATCTTCCCAGTTACATCCAGACAGCTGAATCATTTACACTATATAAAATGATATAGTGTAAAATGATATAATTTTTATAGTGTTCATACGGTTGACAAATGTTTTATGTTCAAAAATAGTTTGTACTGTCAGGTTGCCTTTAAAAATTTTATGAAACTGAATTTTAAAATAAAAATGTAATTTAATTATTTTTTGCAAAGATAAACATCAATGTTTGCAGTTGCATATTAACAAGGTCATAGTCATGTATATTTACTAAAAACACGTTTAACACAAACATCAATCTTGTTCTGTTGTGTTATTTTTGACCCACCTGTGTGTTACTTTCGTCCCAGCTGACAGGATCAAAAGTACAGTGCCACAAACACACACAGAAACCATACATGATCAATCATCTCTGTTATACATACTATATACAGACTATTTGTAAAAAAATATTTGTGCCCTCTTTTTAATAAATTTAAAATGTATTAAAACAAATATGACAAAATTTAGAAGTATGTTTACATTAATGCATTATTCAGAAAATCTCTTGAGCACTGAATACTTTGTAAATCAATCTACTTTTAATGAATTTATCTTAAGACCATCTGCTAAATGACATTTAGATCTGGTGTGAACCTAAGCAAACTAAAATATTGCAGACAGCAGAGGGCTCTCTTCATCCCTATTTAAATAACAACTGAGGTGAACCACTTTTGTTTAAACACATCTACATAAGCAAATGCATCAATGCAAAGCTCATCTTCCTTCTCCACTATATAAATAATCATTTAAACTAAATTAGAAAAGAGGAAAGGAGGAGCAATGGTTTTTATAAAGCTCTTTTTGCTTTTGGTAGCTGTAAACAGTAAGTTTATTTACAGTATATTGCATGTTGTAAATGGCAATTGAATAGATTTTTAAAGTAGTGATATTTTTGTCTCTGTGTTTAGGCATTTACTCTCAGGTTGTGCTCACACAATCTGAACAGCCAGTAGTTGTGTCTCCAGGTGGATCACATAAACTGACCTGTGCCTGCAGTGGATTTACTGTTCAGAGCACTAACATGTACTGGATCCGTCAGGCACCTGGGAAAGGACTTGAATGGATCATTTATTATTATTCAGATACAGATAAGAGCTCAGCTCAGTCAGTTCAGGGCAGATTCACCGCATCTAAAGACAACTCGAATTTCTATCTGCATATGAGTCAACTGAAGACAGAAGACACTGCAGTTTATTATTGTGCAAGACGTGCACTGTGAAAACTTTAATACAGACAGCTGTTCCAAAACCTGTCACTGGGGAGGTACCATTAAAAAATACACATTTGCATCTAAAGTTTTCATATTAGTATCTCAAAAAAAGAAAGAAAACCATGTATACATACAATATACATACTGCTGAAAAGCATTTCACTATGTAAAGTAGGGATCCATAATTTCATTGCACAGTTGGTTTTTATAGCCTTTTTTACATTAAACATTCAAGTAATAATGGACTGAGCTCTCTTCTTTCTAACAAAAACTGTTGTATTTCTCATCAATTACCACCCCACGTTGGAAATAAGTGCATAATAACAAAATATGTGGAAGAACATTGCTAGAATATAAATATTGTATTCTAAAAGGTAGCGCTTGGATACTGAATTTCTAATGAAATCTTTTAATAACAGTACTGACTTAAGTTAACAATTAAAATGGTTTCACTATAAATGCATTAAATTGTAAATTAAACACATACAATAAATTTCCATACAATAAGTGATGGTGAATAACAAACAAAGAAAGAAGAAAGTGGAGAAGAAAGAGAGGCAACGGGACACTTGGCCTGATGGCCAGAACCCCAGAGCTCAATGAGAGCAACCCAAAGGAAGAAAAGAGACAGAGCATATTCAACTTTCCCTTATCTTGTCCTAGACCATGTGACTAAACCCAACTTGATACAGTCAAATTGACCAGTTAGAAAACCACCTTAAACCACCACTGTGTGGATAAACAACTCTGTCAAAAGTCTTTGTTCACCTAAATGAGCACAATGATGCAAATTATACCTTATGGGAAGGAAATGTGTGTTGTGACAAAATAATAAATTCCTTAATTTACTCTACTCTAAAAGATGCAATTATTTAATTTCTTAATATGGCAATGTTAGGGATTATGACACAGAACATTGTACACAATACTGTTATCTTTTGCAGTTTTTGAGTTCAAAAATCATAGATCATACAAAATATAATCAAATTAATATTCCTTAACCAGTGCTGATGCACAAGAGGGCATCCAAGTCATTATTCAAGTTAATATTTAGAGGCGGGATTATACAAATCCGTTTTCCTTCAAATGCTTATAGTCATATTAGCAGTAATGTATCTCTGCACAGATCAAGATCTTCACAATAATTCACCAATATGGAGCGTGATATTTTGGGATTTACAATAATGTTACTGGTTGCTCAAAGTACGTTTTAAGTTTTAAGGCTTAGCATATACATCTACATAAGTGAATCAGTTAATTGTATTTTATCTTGATTATCTATTTATTTTGCAGATTGTTGGTGTCAGTCATTGATTCAGTCAGAATCTGTGATCATTGAACCTGGAAAATCACACACATTGACCTGTACAGCCTCTGGGTTAGACTTTGATGACCGCTGGTTGGACTGGAACAGACAAACGTCAGGAAAAGGGCTGGAATGGGTTTCAGCAATCACTAACCAACATACTAAATATTACTCCAGTGCTGTTGAAGGAAGGTTCACCATCTCCAGAGACAACAGTAAGAAGCAGCTGTATCTGCATATGAGCAATTTAAAGAAGGAAGACACTGCTGTGTATTACTGTGCCAGAGACCCACAGTGACAAAAGAGACTGCAGTGTTGTGCAAAAACCAGTCCAGACAGTATGAATAAACTTTCACATGAAATACTGTAATGTAACTACTGAGCCTGAAAATGTATTATTGGCACTTTTACTCAGTTCAGCCTGATGATGGATTATGTTATTGAAGTTTATTACCCTCCCATTAACTCAACTTGACACACATGTTCAGTAGTATGAAAACTGATTATGCTTTCAAGAATTTTACCATGAATAAATATACAGAAGAAAGATGATACGGTCACTTTGCTCGTAAATCAAATATTTGGCCCTGTGTTTTTCTTGCGTCTACTGTCATTTGGTGGCTGTACTGCATACTAATGGCTTACTGTACAACGCAGATGCAAATTTTAGGGAGTGTCAGTTTCTCACCTACTCTCAAAAGATAATAAATTGATCCCTCATTTAAGGTTTGTGCTTAGTGACTGAACCTTTGCAATACAGCGTAAATTGATCTGTTTTACTGTGTTTGACTGTTAATTTTGACAATCTTGTTGCAGTAATGGAAATACTACAGTATGGGATTCTGCTGATGATTATTTCATGTGAGAAATTCCCACATTATTGTATTATTCTTGTGATCTCACTGCTGTACAGTATATTATCTATCATTCATTTGTCATGTTTTTCAGATGTTAGTGGTCAGTCATTGACATCTTCTGAATCTGTGATGAAGAAACCTGGAGAATCAGTCACTCTGTCCTGTACTGTGTCTGGATTCTCTATGAGCAGCTACTACATGCACTGGATCCGTCAGAAACCACAGAAAGGACTGAAATGGATTGGATATATAGATGGTGGCACTGGCACTTATTTTGCTCAGTCTCTTCAGGGTCAATTCTCCATAACTAAAGACACCAGCAGAAACATACTGTACTTGCAGATAAAAAGCCTAAAGGCTGAGGACACAGCTGTGTATTATTGTGCAAGAGACTCACAGTTAGACAAAAGACAGAAGTGCTGCACAAAAACTACACTCTAAAAATGGCTGGGTTATTCTTGACACATAATAGGTAAAAATTGGACAGAACACATGCTGGTTTAAAAATGTGTTCTGTATATAAAAGTTGGGACATAATGTACAACAGTTATATTCCTGGACAGGGTTTAGATTACTCCAGGACTAGGCCTTAAATCTCTTACTACATAGGTTGTTTCTACAAACATACCTTACAATAAACATTACTGGTGTGCATCTAAAGATAAAACAATGGCACTCATATATTTTAAGATATGTCAGCGCAAGATGTTTTCAGATAAGACAGCTCATTTTAGTCTGGGACTTAACCTCTTAAGCACAGAGGCTATTTTGGGGATTTCCGCCTGGATTTGGCCTACCCTATTTCAAAAGCTTCCCATACCCACATGCAGAGGTGTACATACAAAAGTTTGGTATACTTTTACACAGGGTGCGATTTGTGAAAAAACAGAGGGGGGGGGGGTGTTTTCATAGGCGTCGATTTCAGCGATGGTGGGTGCCCACCATATTTCGTCATGAGTCATTTTGTACCCACCACTAGTTTGAACTTTTTGGACTGTTTTCAGTGGTTATGAAGAGCAATATGAGAAATTTGGTAATCATTGTCCGACCTAACAAAAATCCATTATAATATTATTATTATTTTTTATATTTTTCTAATTCAAATATTTCTAATATTCAGAAATGCGCTCTCCGCTCACGAGCTCTGATCGGAACAAACCCAAACCTCACTGTCTGCTGAACTTGCGCAGAAACATAAAAATATAACCAGCTTTTCAAAATGGTTTTAAAACTAAACATTTATACTATTTTAGCACAAATTATGAGCTTATTGACGATTTTTTATAATTCTTGACATAATGCGTCTCTGTCCACAGCACATTTCAAAACATTTTAATTCATAAAATAAATCATGAGAACATGAACTCATCACTGCATTTGCAGGAATTGTAAAATCTTTTTTCTTATTAACTCATGAAGCAGCCTAACGCAATATTTTTACTCTAATAGTTTATCTTTCCCCACACATATGAACTGTGATCATGCACAACGAAAAAACACGCAAGAACCAAATCCTGAATGGCAAAACTACACGGCACAACGCAGTGTCAACCCAAACATAAATATGAACAATGCATTGACTGCAAAGTCAAACCACCACAGCAGAAACAGTTTTAATGCTGCTTTTAAAGTAATAACATTAACTTTACACCGCGATGCTGAGCTACAGTGAAATGATAGAAAAGACAGATGCATTATATGTTAGTCAATTAGCCTCATTTGTGCAAACTTTACGCGCCCGCGCCTCGCTAAACGCCTCATCGGCATTTATCATGTGTAACTTCGGCCATTCTCAGTGGTGTGACTGGGACACTAACTCTGCTTGTCATCATAAACAGATAATCAGATTGTTATGTTTATTCCCGCTTTATTACTATGCGGCTGCATTTCATCGTTTCGACACACAGCTCCATAATCATCTCGCAAGTTTTGATAGGCTGTTACTATAACCGGGTCTGTAACCAATCAGATAGCGCCGTGGGCGGGACATTGAGCAAGTCTGCAGAGTGGTGAATACAGAGAGGCTGCGCGGCAGCTGTATCAGAGCCAGCCAAAGTAGCGCATTTTAAAACAAAATTGACTTTAAGCAAACCACGGATCTGTGATAAGTTTTGTAATCCGTCTCGCCACTAGTGTAGTAGCACTGATCACTTTGAGGGGGGGGGGTAAATTTATCCCCACCAGGGATAAAAATAATAGCAGAGGCAGGGATACATTGACCAGAAAGGGGGAAATCCCACGCATCCCCCCCGGCAAATCGCACCCTGCTTTTACAGGAAACCTTTAAAATTACATAAAACTTTGTTGAAAGTGCTAAACATGGTTGTATGTGTTGTCAGTCTTCTAATAAATACAAAAATAAAAAGTTGTTTTGGATGGTTTTTTTTTCCTAAAGTCTGAATTTGAAAGTGTATAACTCTCTTTGTTTGATTCCAGCAAATGTCAGCTTACAGAGGGAAAAGGATTTCTTTCTCTATCAAAATCTATGCAAAAGTTATACTATTCCAACTGAAGGGAAACCTAAAACGTTTGAATTGTCTCCTTAACCACATATAGTGGAATAAATGCAATATCTTTATTTCATTTAACAAAAAACCCTTTGAAGTTACATAAAAGCTGCTGTTTGTGACAAATATTGTTATTTATGTTGTTTTTCATATGATGAACCACCAAATTTTCTTTTTTTGTGTCGTAAACACTGTGTTTGAAAGTGGATAACTCTTCAACACATACACATACAGACTATTTGTAAAAAAGTTGTATTTGTTGACATAATTTATTTTATTTGTTGACACACGTTTTGAACTTTTTATTATATATTAAAACATATATGACAAAATATAAAATTATATGTTTACATTGTTCAGAAAATCTCTTGAGCACGGAATACAACTTTTCTTTACTTGTGGTCTTTGTAAATCAATTTACTCTAAATGAATTTATGTTAAGACCATCTACTTAATTAAATTTAGATCTTTTTTGAACCTGAGCAAAACTTAAATACAGTATTGCAGACACCAGATGGCTCCCTTTCTATTTAAATAACAACTGAGGTGAACCACTTTTGTTTAAACACATCTACATAAGCAAATGCATCAATGCAAAGCTCATCTTCCTTCTCCCCTATATAAATATTAGTTTAATCTAAATTAGAAAAAAGGAAAGGGGGAGCAATGGTTTTCATAAAGCTTATTTTGCTTTTGGTAGCTGTAAACAGTAAGTTTATTCACATTATATTGCATGTTATATATGGCAGTTGAATAGATTTTAAAAGTAGTGATATTTTTGTCTCTGTGTTTAGGCATTTACTCTCAGGTTGTGCTCACACAATCTGAACAGTCAGTAGTTGTGTCTCCAGGTGGATCACATAAACTGACCTGTGCCTGCAGTGGATTCAGTGTGAGTGGCACTAGCATGCACTGGATCCGTCAGGCACCTGGGAAAGGACTTGAATGGATCATTTATTATTATTCAGACACAACTAAGAGCTCAGCTCAGACAGTTCAGGGCAGATTCACAGCATCTAAAGACAACTCGAATTTCTATCTGCATATGAATCAACTGAAGACAGAAGACACTGCAGTTTATTATTGTGCAAGAGATGCACTGTGAAAACTTTAATACAGACAGCTGTTCCAAAACCATCAACAATGAGGAGGAGTCACCACACTGTCAGAAAGAAGGCCAAACAATGGTCCCTAGCTGGCAATGTGGTGGTACCATTACATATTTGCACCTAAAAAGTGCATATTAGTTACTCAACAATACTTATTGGTCTAAATTGTGCATATTACTATTTTAAAGGGTGACAGCCTGAAATATTTTTTTCTGGCAGTGCAGATAGTTTCTTATGCTGGAACTGCATCCCGAGAAGGGGTTGGGCCACTAAAGTGATGTAAGGACTTAAATGCAAATAAAGCTTTGAACGTGCATAGTTCACATGAAATGCAAAAAATCTTATTACTCTGTAAAAAAGAAAAAAAGAATTTCCCCATTGGGGACAATAAAGTATATATATATATATAAAGGTCAGACCCATTACTTCATTACACAGTTGCTTTTAATAGCCTTCTTTACAGTACATTATACATTCAACTAATAATGGACTGCTTTCTTCTTTCTAACAGAGGTCTTTCTAGTACTGTACATTACATTTGTGATTTACTGTATATGCACTCTTGAAGTGGGACCTAATGACAGTGACAATTCATTGATTTGATTATATGGGAGGATTCACTACAGTGGTTCAGGCTGTGGGAATCCCGAAATGATTGGTGTAAAACTGTGTATTTCTCATGAATTACCACCCTTTTGCTCAGAGTATGACAAAATTTCATCGTACAAGAAGGCCATTCTCAAATAACGAATTTATGAACCCACATTATATGTGTACATACTCCATAAACCTGTACAAAATCAAACTAAGATTGCACGGATGTACACAACAATACGGAAGCAATACAAATGAAAAACAAAAATAGAAACTGAAAATCATGGTTGTTTAATAATGCTTTTTAAATTATGTAATTCTTAACTAAGTGCAACTCCAGCAACAGATAAACTAAAACAAGATAATTTCAAAACAAAACATACTGTGACCTCCCTTCACAAATCTTGTCATGACAACCGCCAATAAACACTTAATAAAAACACAAAGACTTTTAAATTATGTGACAGATTACAACTAAGTTAACCAACTAAGACTAAAACATTAAATAAAACTTCTATTAAAACATGGCTAAATGCAAAAGTCTTGTCTTCTGTCGTTGTGCAGTTTTTATTGTCATATTCAAAAAAGCGTGCAAATAATTAAAACAATTCACTTCGACTGCGCTACAATTTTCCAGTGAATGAGAACATGTTTATTTATTCAAAGAGAACAAATCATATTACTTCTGGAATAATGCATAGCTCGAGTGTGGGGGAGAACCGAGTCTGCTGTTAAACCAAAAAAAGGATTTTATACTTGCGAAAATAAAGATTATAACAGCAGCGGTCATCATGAGACCTCCTGCAGGTGGAACCCCACTATTATAAATTGTGTTTGACTTTAAGCTGCGGTGCAAGAACGACAGGCTGATGACATCGAAGTCTCGCGAGGGTGAGTCGAGAAGTCATCGGAAGAGTTTGCTTTCGAAATACTTTGATGTCATCCGCCTGTCGATTCCTGTGTTATAGCATGAATGCGAACACACATAATTTCTATAAGTGCATGAAGTAGGACACACGTGTAAATAAACCCTATTAGTTAGGGACGAATGTTCAGATATGTTCTACTAAAAATATTTTAAATGATCTTTTATGAGCATCATTATAGCCTGTTGATTTCTGGTGTTTTGTCTGAATGCTAGGGTATGACAACTGCATGATAAGTGCATGATAGCAAAATATGTGGAAGAACATTGCTAGAATATAAATATTGTATTGCAATTGGTAGTGCTTGGATACTAACAATAAGTCAAAACTAAACACATTTCTATGAAATCATTTAATAACAGTACTGACTTAAGTTTACAATTGAAATGGTTTCACTATAAATGCATGAAATAATAAAATATACACGTACAATAAGTGATGGTGAATAACAAACAAAGAAAAACGAAAGTGGAGAAGAAAGAGAGGCGACGAGACGCTTGGCCTGATGGCCAGAACCCCAGAGCTCAATGAGAGCAGCCCAAAAGAAGAAAAGAGACAGAGCATATTCAACTTTCCCTTATCTTTTCCTTGACCATGTGACTAAACCCAACTTGATACAATCAATCTGACCAGTAAGAAAACCACCTTGAACCACCACTGTGTGGATAATCAAACCTGTCAAAAGTCTTTGATCACCTAAATGAGCACAATGATGCAAATTATACCTTATGGGAAAAAATGGGTGTTGTGACTCAACTCACAATAACACAATATTGTTATCTTTTGCAGTTTTTGAGTTTTGAAAGATTATACAAAATATAATAAAATTAATATTTCTTCACCAATGTTGATGCACAAGAGGGCATCAAAGTCATTACTCAAGTCGATATTTAGAGGTGGGATTATACAAATGTTCAGTAGTATGAAAACTGATTATGCTTTCAAGAATTAGACCATGAATAAATATACAGAAGAAAGATGTATATCACTGAAAATATGGTAACTTTGCTATGTAAATAAAATATTTGGCCCTTTGTTTTTCTTGCGTCTTCTGTCATTTGGTGGCTGTACTGCATACTAATGGCTTACTGTACAACGCAGATGCAAATTTTAGGGAGGGTCAGTATCTCACCTACTCTCAAAAGATATTAAACTGATCCCTTATTTGAGGTTTTTCCTTAGTGACTAAACCTTGGTAATACAGCGTAATTTGATCTGTTGTAGACTGTTAATTTTGACAATCTTGTTGCAGTAATGGAAATATTACAGTATGGGATTCTGCTGATGATTATTTCATGTGAGAAATTCACACATTATTGTATTATTACTGTGATCTTACTGTTCTACAATATATTATCTTACATTCATTTGTCATGTTTTTCATATGTTAGTGGTCAGTCATTGACATCTTCTGAATCTGTGATGAAGAAACCTGGAGAATCAGTCACTCTATCCTGTTCTGTGTCTGGATTCTCTTTGACTAGCTGGTGGACGCACTGGATCCGTCAGAAACCACAGAGAGGACTGGAATGGATCGGACGAATTGATACTGGCACTGGCACTGCTTTTGCTCAGTCTCTTCAGGGTCAATTCTCCATTACTAAAGACACCAGCAGAAACATACTGTACTTGCAGATTAAAAGCCTGAAGGCTGAGGACACAGCTGTGTATTATTGTGCAAGAGAGCCACAGTAAGACAGAAGACTGAAGTGCTGCACAAAAACTACACTCTAAAAATGTCTGGATTATTTTTGACACATAAATATTGGACAGAACACATGCTGGTTTAAAACTTACCCTATGGGTTAAAAATAACCCAATGTTGGGATGTTTTATGAAACTATGGATTATAGTTACCCAACAGTTGAGTTAAAACAACCCAGCTTTGGGTAAATTTTAACCCAGCGGTGTGCTCTGTCCAATACAGTATACTTCGGCTCACAGCACTTTAAATTTACATTTATGACTTATTTTACACAATATATGATCGATACACAAGTATACTTCGGCTCACAGCACTTTAAATTTACATTTATGACTTATTTTACACAATATATGATCGATACACAATCTAATGAAACTGACTGAAAAGGTGAACATTTTTATTTTGAAGACTCTGTGTAATGCATTCATATATTGTACTACCATCTCTGTGCCTGTAACCATTAATACATATTTTTATCAATTTTTAAAGTCAAAGGGCCCCATTTTAACAATCTATGCATATATTCTATATAAGACAATATTCTTAATGCACGTTACACCAAAAACACCTATGACTTATTTAAAGAATACAGTAGGTGCAACCCTTTTGGACCATGCCTCTGGCGCACCAGGGGCCTCATTTATAAAATGCTGCGTAGAAACCATCATACATTTGATGATCATTTATCAAAAATGTGTATGTGTGATTCACAAACCGAACTTACGCACAGAAAATATGCGTACCCCTTTCATTCATATGTGAAATTTGATTGATGATCTTGAACTTGTGCGCAGCTGAGCAGTTCCAGATCTCGGCCTTGAAACGATGCATTATTAATGTCATTGACATATAAAAGAGCACATGTCAATGTTTAAATCCTTTACGAGCATAAAGACAGACTTATATTTCCAAAAACCTGCAGCAATCGGACAAGCAAAAGTGCGTACATCTTCTCAGACCCTGACGTGGCGCTAAGCACTTTTCCACGTCAAAGACTTGAGTTTGGACTTTGCCGTGGATTTTTGTGTACACACACTTTACGATCAAATCTGTGTGTATGCGCGCTTTATAAATGAAGCCCCAGCTGCTCTTTCCATCGTTAAACTAACAG
Source organism: Misgurnus anguillicaudatus (assembly GCF_027580225.2). Taxonomy (NCBI): domain Eukaryota; kingdom Metazoa; phylum Chordata; class Actinopteri; order Cypriniformes; family Cobitidae; genus Misgurnus; species Misgurnus anguillicaudatus. The sequence goes on from NC_073355.2 coordinate 23,892,559, forward strand.
AAGTGGACATGAACATGCCCTAAGTGCACCTACAGTACGCCTTACGCTTCAGACCATGCGTTTACATAGTTAAAATAGAGCCCAAGGTTTTAGTTGGTCAATGGTGCAATAATTTTTAGTTGCCTCAAAATAGCAATGCACCAACAATCGTATATAAACACGCATCATTCTCAGACCAGCACACCCATAGGCAAACTGATGGGTGCAAGTGCATTTGCTTCTCAAACAATGTGCTGCTGAATGTGAAAATTATAACTGCGCCAGGCTGAAACTAGCATAAAAAACACTTGAATCATGCCTGGCGTAACATATGCGCCCGGTAGGGACCTTTATCTTTCAACATTTTAAAGGCTGGGGATCTGATGAATTCATGTGTTAAACGTTTTCTTTTCACTTTCTGCTCTGCTTTGCTATTTTAGGCAACATGATTTACATAAATGCAGATGATAAACACTCTTGTTATCATTGTATGTAAAGCCATATTTTCCACAGACATGTCGCTATCTGTGTCTGAGTAATGAAAGTGACGCCTCACTTGGTGTGTGTTTATAAAAGACAATTCGCTCATGCAGATGGGAGGAGAGATAAATGCAAAACAGTGATGTATTTTCTTCATAAGCCACAAAACATTGTTGATTTGTGTCTGCGCTTGCTGACTTGTGGTTACTTGTTTGAACAATCAACAATGACAGCAATAATAAAGGCATTCTTGCTAACATTACTTTTACATGGTCAGTGAAAATGCCATTTGTTGAGCAATTTGCTTTCTAAAACAATTTTTTGCTTTGCATTTATTTATATTTGCTTTTTAAAAAAAATCATTGTTTTAATTCTGTTTATCTGTTTACTTTTATTTTAATACTTTTTATCTTTTCAAACAGAGATTGATTGTCAAACCTTCACTCAGTCTCAAGCTGTGGTTAAAAGACCTGATGAATCTTTTAAACTGATCTGCACCGCCTCTGGATTTACATTCAGAAGCTATGAGGTAGCTGTGGTTAGACAGGCTCCTGGTAAAGGACTGGAATGGATTGCATTCATCAGTACATCCAGCTCTCCAATCTACTATTCCCAGTCAGTTCAGGGAAGATTCACAGTGTCCAGAGACGACTCCAGCAGTCAACTGTATCTACAGATGAACAGACTAAAGACTGAAGACACAGCTGTGTATTACTGTACCAGACAGTCACAGTGAATCAGTCCAATGGCAGTATAATACAAAAACAGTTCCCCATTCATGTTTGATGTAGTTACTGCTAAACAAATACATTTAATGCATATAGTAGGCTATTGTTATACATGCTTCAAATCCAATTCATATTACAGATGACATGCAATGTTTACTTGTTTAAAATGTTTGTCATCATTATCAATGTCACTACCAGCTGAAAAAGCCATAATTAATCTAACGTTAGTCCACAGATATATTGTTCATATATATATTCCAAAACGCAATAAATCCATTTTGACAAATTTAGGTAAAAACGTGTTTTCTATACCAAGAAAGTGACATGATGAAAACAACTATTTTCTGTTACAAACTTTCACACAGCATCTTTAGGTTATAAAAACATAAAAAATTCAAATCCATAAGTTGATTTTCAAAGATTTATTATAAAAACGGATTATTTTTTCCACAAAATGCAATAAATCCATGACAAGTTTTTATTCAAAATGCTATAAATCTATTGAATCAATAGCCTATATAAATGTGCATTCATCTTTGCCATGTTATATTAATTTAGTTGACTAGTTGTACACACTAATTAAAAATATAAACATTAATGTTATTAATCAAAACACTTACTTTGTCATATTAAGAACCCTGTCATTGCGGTTACTTGACGTCTTCGCTTAGCGTCTTTCACAGCGATCAGCTGTAAAATGTTTTGGTCCTGCTTGATTTTCGTTGACTTTGAGTAAAATTATGGAAACTTTTCATAAGATCCTCTGGGGTCAATGTGTTAGCATGAGAAGCTTGTTGCTGTCGGGAGAACAAGCACCCGTCTCCCGAGTGCCTCTCAGGGACATTATTAGATGTTGATGGCTTACGTTTCTTTCCCATCACAGAAAACCATCACAGGTTTATCAATGCAATTAAAGTATTATTTTGTTTTGTTTGTTGATCACGAAGTACAAAGTAGATGAGGAAAACTAGGACTCCATGTACTCAGCGCGCCGCCATGTTTGTTTACATTGCGTGAATGGTGCGCTGTGGGATTTATTGCGTTCTGTAAAAAAGGGGAAGTGGCGTTTATCGCATTTTGGGAAAAAAGGGAGAAAAGATTACAGAATAACACGGTGGATATTGGATTTTGCGTAAAATTAAGAATTTACTTTTAACTACTGACCTGATATAATGCTGATTTTGGCAGTAACTCATTTTTTTCAAAAATGGCGTTTATCGCGTTTTGGAACCAAACTCTTCATATATATATATTTATTCAAGCTGCATTTACTGGATACGACAACCAGCTGGAAAAGCTCTGGAGTGGCTTGGATATCTTTGTAGTAGTGGTGGCAGTAATATAAAAGATTAAATGAAAAACAAAATCAGTTTTACACAGGACACTCCTTGTTTTTACAAGGAAGAAATTTTCAGCCTGAGGACATAGCTGTGTATTACTGTGTGTGGCAACCTTCAAAAATAACACAACATTACACAGGGAATTCACTTTCAACCTTGAATTATAAATCACAGATTTTACATGAACAGTAATTCAAAGTAACCCTTGTTTAAATGAAGTCACTGATTATTCAGTCCAATCCACCTTTAGCAATGTGTAAATCAGTTAACAGTTCCAGGAATAAAATAGAATTTAAACCCCTTCCATGTCCATGGGTTCAAAGATGAATAATGCACATGTGCACAGAAAAAGTCTCTGATTTCCTTTGGCAAAAATGTGCACTAATCACAGTTTCACGAATGATAGTTAGACCATCCAATTCAGTTCACTCACTGAAAACAATGATTTGCTTACCAGTGTTCAGTAGAAAAATAGAAATATTGTACATCACCACTCAATTTGTGGACAAGACTCTGAATGACGTCCAGGGATGGCAGGGTAAGGTTTCTTCACTCAATGCTTTTCTGCGACTGTACCCGTGATCATTACAACAACAGCACGATCCACGAGGCTGCAGTACCACGTGCAGGCGACGCATGAGAAGATGAACGATACACAGCCCTGTCTGACGACTCAGCAGGCTTTCCTCAAATAACACTGTGACATCCACTATGTACTATGTTCGTTTGAACAAAAAAAACAAATACTGTGTAACATACACGAAATAAAACACGGGTATATTCAAATTACACGGCTCGTAGCGTGTTAAATCTTAACAGGCTCTCTCTCTCTTCCTCGTAGTCTGACACGATGGAAAACTTGTTGCATCACGTTAAATAACTGAATAATTAACGCAATTTAAAACTCAAAAACAACATCACACGGTTCTGATGTGTATCACGAGTTTAAACGTTGTTTACTTTCACTTTTAACGTTATAAACACTAATCACACCAACCGTACACTTCTTCAGCGTGAAGTTGCTTCCTCCAGCTCACTCGCGTAACTCTCTAGAAACACGCAAAACGAACGCACTTTACAAGGGCTCAAAATGGCGGCGCCCATGGCAATTGTCAAAATAAAAGTCTCTTTCAAAAACACTTACATATGTAAATAAATACAGGTAAATTAGTAAATTATATAGGTCCCCTACATTCCCCCCTACCAAACCCTGCCATACCATTGGACTTCCATTCAGTGGCTTGGTCCCTAGAAAACAAAGACAGAGAATAGTAGGTGAATACTCTTAGTGCAAAACATTAATACAACAGTGAAAACATTCAAAAGTCATTTCACTTGAAAATTTGGTATACATCTTAACAGCAAGAACTTTAAACACAGTTAGGTTTGCATATAATTAGTTTAAGACATAATCAGTCCTATACCTGACTGGCAAAGTACTTCTATTATGACGCTGAGAACGTCTAGGCTCAGGTATGCTTTCATTCTCACTTTCAGCATCAGAACCACCTGAATGCACTGATGGACTTACTAAATCATCATCTGGCAGTACATAGTTATGGTCTTGAATACCAGTTTCTACATCATCCCCATCCTCTATTCCAGTGGTTCCCAACCTTTTTAGCCCTAAGTACCCCCACAGCCCTATCAGTAAGGCTCAAGTACCCCTTCATCGAAACTAAACCAAAGTTGTGTTTTAAAGACAAATAATTAGCAATATTAATTAACTAATTAATTTTAAACATTAAAGTAAAAATCACTGACTGATGAAGCATGTTTATTTCAACAAACCACCATCATCAGTGTTTGTATTTTATCAGCTCATTTGCATTTAAAAGACACACCCAAAACGGCACATTTTTGCTCAGTCCTACAAAATGTCAATTTTGACATGCTATAATTAATTATCTTTAGGGTGCTTTGAGATAAAACTTCACATACGGACTCTGGGAACGCCAAAGACTTATTTTACAAATAAAAAAAATTCATCATATGACCCCTTTAAGTGCCAGATTTACCAACAGCTTGCGCAAACCATCATTTTGCCGTTAAAAAACGACTGATCTTACTAAAGACACGCATTAGATATTTAGCTCTGAAAGGGTGTTATTTTTGCGACCTTATTGCATATGCATTTGTAGAAGTTTTCCTTTTAGAAGCGACATTAATGGTTGGAAAGTATTACATTTTGGCAGAGGAACATACTTTTTTAAAAATAAAAAAATATATAGTTTTGCCAAACCTATGCTGTGTTTAATTTGCTGAAGAAAAGAGGAGGAGAAGTCACGAGAAGTCAAATCAGGTTTTTCAAAACTTCTTTAACCCTTCATCTTGCGTCCTCCGGGTGCTTTTACTTAGCTGGAACTTCATACTCCGCAGTCCGCATTTTCATTGCGATGTCCTGCCGAGGTTTCTGTACTAATTTGCGCTGCTCTTAGTAGATTGCAGTGGTCATTATGGAAATGTGCTTATGTCATTATTGTGCCTGTGTATTTAATTTGCGCCTTTGTAGTAAATCACACGTAAATCGTTCTTGAGTTGGACATTGCTATTGCGTTTTGGAGCATGCAACGCATTTACTCACGACGGCTAATAATATTAATAAGATTAAAATTACATTTAGATCTAAAGTTGTCCTTTTTACAATGCTTTCCTCACAAAAATCAATCTTATATCAATGACTGGACAAACGAAAGACATTTTTATTAAAAGTAAATGAGATCAAAGCAAAATCTAAATATTTTCGCGCACCCCCTGGAAGCTCTTCACGTACCCCCTGGGGTACGCGTACCCCCGGTTGGGAATCACTGCTCTATTCTACCCACTGCATCTGTGTGTATAGCAGTAGCAGGTGTAACAACAGGGACTACAAAAACACCAAGATCTTCTGAATCAGTATGATCCTGACCTGTTTGTTCTCTAGATTTAGGTCTAGATTTACAAGGTGTTGGAAGTGTCTGAAAGGTACAATGTCTACGTTGATCCCTATGTACAACTTTACATGGGCCACCTTTCTCTGGGCGAATGGTGTACACTGGAGTGTCAGAGTGATTTTGTTTTACAACAATATAATGCTGAGACTCCCAATGGTCTTGTATTTTATTTCTACCCCTATGTGAATGGTTTCGTAACAGAACACGATCACCAGGTCTTATGAGTGCTCCATATGATCTGCGGTCATAGGCTCTTTTTCTTCTTTTTGACGCCTCTTGTGCGGTTCTGTTAGCAACTTCAGCAGCCACTTTCAACTTGTCGTGGTGCTTTTTCACCCAGTCATCCAGATTATCCACATCACTGTCCTCTACATCTCTCCCGTCGAGGATATCCATTGGCAGGCGAGCATCTCTGCCAAACATCAAGTAAAATGGCGAATAGCCGGTAGAAGTATGGACTCGACTATTATAGGCCATGACCAACTCAGGTAAGTATTGCTTCCAGTTTCTTTTCTTTTCTGGTGGTAACGTCCTCAACATATCATGCATGGTTCTGTTAAATCTTTCACACTGGGAGTTACCCTGCGGATGATATGGAGTTGTACGACTCTTTCCAATTCCATAGACTTTACACAATTCTTTGATGACATTAGCTTCAAAACATCGGCCTTGATCAGCATGTAATCGTGCCGGACATCCATAGTGAACGAACCAATACTGCACAAGAGCTTTTGCTGTAGTTAGAGCAGTCTGATTCTTGGTGGGCACTGCCACTGTAAAACGAGTGAACATGTCGGTTAGGACAAGAACATTCTCATATCCTCCTACAGATTCTTCCAATACAGTGTAATCCATAGCAAGAACTTCAAGAGGTGCAGACACATTAGTACACGTCATTGGGGTCCTAATTTTAGGGAACACATCCTTCGCAAGAGTACATCTTTTGCATTCTTGGATCCAGTTTTGAACATCCTTAGCCATTGTGGGCCAGTAATAGATCCGTCTCATACGTTCCAGTGTACTTCTTTCTCCAAAGTGTCCGCAGTGATCATGTTGACTTTCGTACACTCTGTAATGCAAGGATTCAGGAACCACCAATTGACAAATTTCTTCACTGTCTCGTGGGTCAAGGATAGTTCGGAACAACACTCCTTTTTTGAGTTTGAGTCGTATGAACTGTCTTGCAAGTTTCTTTACTGTCGGATCCAGATCTCGCTGCTCCACTGGACTCAGATTCTTGTTAATCCGTACAGCGTGATAGATCGGTGCTACAGTAGGGTCATTCTTTTGGTGTTCTTCGATTTCACTCCAGCTACATCCTGAGATTTTATTTGTCATAGACACTATGATCGGTGCTTGTAGTTTCTTCTGCTTTTCGTTAACAGGCCACAAACAAGCTCGCACTTCTTCAGAATTCATCTGAATAAAGTCTTTAGCAGTGTCCTCTTCTTCTGGCTCCTCAGTTAAGGGGATCCTTGATAACACATCTGCGTTTGTATTTTGTCGTCCTGGCTTGTAGTAGACTTCAAAATCAAACTCTGCGAGTTGAGCTATCCACCGTTGTTCAACCGCTCCCAAATTTGCTGACTCCAAGTAGCGTAAGGGGTTATGATCTGTGATCACGGAGCACTTGGAATAGATCAAATACTAATACTAATTTCTCTGTCACAGCCCATTTCAATGCAAGCAGCTCGAGCTTAAAAGCACTGTAATGTCGATCATTCTTTTCAGAACCTCAGAGACCACGACTCGCATAAGCAATTACACGTTCAACTCCTCCCTGACGTTGACTCAGTACGGCCCCAAGACCTTGCAGGCTTCCATCGGTTGTGAGCAGAAAAGTCTGGCTGAAATCTGGGTATGCGAGGACTGGTGGACTCATTAAGCACTGCTTAAGTCGATCAAATGCAGTCTGGCATTCACTTGTCCAATTAAAGGGCTCCATCATTTTTCCTTTCCCACTTTTTCCAACCAGGGCATGAAGCGGCTGGGCTAATTGAGCAAAGGCAGGAACAAATCTCCTGTAATAACTCATGAATCCAAGGATTTGTCTCAACTCCTTCACGTTCTTTGGTGCAGGCCATGTTTCTAATGCCTGAGTCTTCTCTCCATCAACTTGTATTCCTTCAGATGAAATTAAATGTCCCAGAAATTTCACCTCAGGCTTGAAAAGGAAACACTTGCTGGGTTTTAGTTTCAATCCATGCTGTCTTAACCGGTTGAACACGATTTCCAGTCTTTCACAATGGCTGTCAAAATCCTTTGAGAAAACAATTATGTCATCCAGGTATATGAGCAGAACGTCAAACGTTAGGTCACCGAGCACCACTCCCATCAACCGTTGGAACGTCGCAGGAGCATTAGAAAGTCCAAAGGGCATCCTGGACCATTCAAATAGGCCAAAGGATGTGGTAACAGCAGTCTTTGCTCGGTCTTCCTCGTTCATAGCCACTTGGAAATAGCCAGAAGTAAGATCAAGTGTGGAGAAAAGTTGCGCATTCCCCAAAGCATCCAGTGACAAGAGGGTAAGCATCTTTACAGGTCACTTTATTCAACTTTCTGTAATCACAGCAAAAGCGAATACTGCCATCCTTCTTGATCACAATTACAGCTGGAGATGCCCATGGACTACAGCTTTCTCGGAGTATACCTTGAGACACTAAATCACGAACATGCCTTTTCACTTCTTAAAAACACCGGTGGTGGAATTCTGCGATGCCTTTGCTTGATAGGAGGAGCATCTCCTGCAGGTATACAGTGTGTAACAGTCGTCGTATAGCCGAAATCACCATCATTTGTCGAAAACACATCATTATGCTTTGTCAGTAGTTCCCGAAGTTTGTCGATCTGAGCTTTTGTCAGGTTCTCAAGATTTGTCTGCACTGGAACAGGTAATTGCTCTGTGGTGTTTTTTTCTGCCTTTATCTGATGTTGCTGCACAGTCTTTACATGTAAAGTTCCTTCATTTTCTTCAAATTCAACCAGCATCTTTGGAACGACTTCCTGTGGTTTGGACAGTGCTGCAATCCTACATCGTGGTGGGATCTTTACAGGTCTTTCACTGGAATTCAGCACTCTGACAGGGACTCTACCATCAACTGCTTTGGTAAGTACATTGGCAATCAGAACACTCTTGGGCAAGCTGACTTTGGATGAGGCTTCTACCAACACTTGACAGCTCACTTTTGGTGGGATCCTGCAACGACCTTCTAAAAACACGTTCACTGAAGGGAGGAATAGTGACAGGTTGTTTTCCAGCTACTTTAACAAAGCCAATCATATCCCCATGGCTCAAGGTATCAGCCTGCATCTTGATGTCAGCCAGCACTCGCTGAATTCTTGCCTCCTTGCCTCCATGAGTGTACCTGTCCATCTTTCCAATGCCTTCGGTAGCCATGAACATATCCTTGAGATCACTCAGCACATTCATTCCAACAATGCCAGGTAATCCTTTCAATTCTGTTCCACTGGGATTGTTATCTTTGATCACGAATACACACTTTCCATGCAACGTCTTTCCCATACAGACTATGTCAGCTTCCAAACATCCTACGATGGGAATATCCAGACCATTAGCTGCTGTGAGTCGGACCCAGTTAGCAGACGACAGCACGACTTCTTTAAAGTTGTCCTTGAAATGTGACTCTGTAATGGTAGTGACTTCAGATCCAGTGTCTAAGAGGCAGACAGTCCTAATGCCAGCAATCCTCACCTCAATAGTAAGACAGTCTCCAAACGCACTATCACAAAGAGCTTTTGAAACATTCCCTCCATCACAGTCAGCGGTGTGACTTCTGATGACAGATGGACCGGGACTTTCCAGCACCATGGTAGCTTGATCAGGTGACTTTTCCATCTCCACTTTAGAATTCAGAGGTTGTGCCCCACTAGTATTTTCCGTGCTCTGAGAACATCGACGACTAGTGTGTCCAGGCTTACCACACGTATAGCAGATGTATCTTCCTTCACTATCTTTTAAATGTGCACTTTTTGTCTTGCTCTCCTTTCCTTAAGTTTCACTTTCTCTTTGCTATTTACCATCTGAAAAAGTTCTTCTTGTCGGGCAGCAATCTGTTGAATAGCTTCATGAAGTTTCTCCAAAGTAAGAGGGGATGAAGAGCTCTCTGTTACCATGGTAGCATTAACAGCACCCCGTGAGCGAGGAATGCCTTTTGGATGGCTTTGAGTTTGAACCTCTTCTTCTTCGGACCAAGTAATAGCTTCTTGCATTAGCTGGATAAATGTCAAGTCTGTTTCATCTCGCAGTCTTTTCTTCATTTCACGTCGTAGTGAATCATCTTTAAAGCCTAACACAAGTTGTTCTTTCAATACACCATCAGCATCAGGGACTCTGGACGCACCCCGGCTCTGAATGATACTCAGCTTCTCTTGCAAATCGTAAGCATAAGAGCGGATGGTTTCTCCAGGCATTTGTTTGCGGTCGTAAAACTCTTTTAGTCTGGTGCCAATGGGGAATTTATCACCATAAGTCTGCTCCAAAACATGAAAGATATCGTCCACTGAGCGTTCTTTTCCATTGAGCATGAACTTAACCATTGCGTTTGCCTCACCTTTCAAATACTGTTTGACAAACTCAATTCTGTCCTCTTCAGGAATCTTCATTACCTTCAGAGCAGACTTTATTGAATTTATCCACTCTTCAACACTTAGTTCACCAGGCTTAGAAGGACACCCACTGAACTCTGGGATTTTGCGGTCTCTGGGAATGTAAACAGTAGGCGTTGCTTTCTGTGCGGAGGCTTGTTGATCAATGACAACTCGAGCCAGGGAAAGAGCCTCTCTCTGATCAGCCCGGGCTTGTTCCAGCATCCCTGCCTGCTCATCAAACCTGCGCTGCATCTCCTCAAACTGCTTTCTTAAATCCTCTAGTTCAGCCATGGCTACACTCAAAGACCTGGGATCTGTTACTGTATACAATTACACGCAATGGATCCTGTTCGTGACGCCACTATGTGGCGGGGGGAAATATGCAACCGCCTTGTGAGGGGAAATTAAGCCACTTAACTAAAGACTGAGTGAGCAACGATATCTGAGTACCCCCACCCAATACTTTTTAGTCTTTGTACAATTTAACATAAATTGTATGTAGTGCCTGTTGTGTTGCAATATAAAATGCTTGAGAATTCAGTAAGGCGGCTTCAGGGTCTTAATTTTACACAGCAGCTTCCTGAAGTTTATATGTGCAGTACTATTGGTAAGTATAATAGGCTACAAAGAAATTCCACACTTCCTGGATCCAACAGAACAGGTAAGACGCCCTCACTCCTTAGTATAAGGGAATATATAAGATATTAGAATGAACAGAACAATATTAAATCTTAACTAACAAATCTTTTATTTAACCTAAATGAATTTGTATTGTTTGTTTGTTTAGTATTCTCTTTTGTTTCTTTCACAGGAGCAAAGAATCAGTATTAAACTTCACCCATTCAAGGAATAGCAAAGTAAAATAACAAATAAAATTAAATAAATAAACTTAAATCAACAGATTTGTTTCAATGTCTGTATAAGACCAATCAAATTGAAATATAAATCTGTGCAACCATTTGATCTGAATGAATTCTTATCTCACTGAATACTATATACACAGTAAGCTTAATTCAAACCTTCAAAAATAACATTACACAGGCAATTCACTTTCAACCTTAAATTATAAATCACAGATTTTACATGAACAGTAATTCAAAGTAACCCTTGTTTAAATGAAGTCACTGATTATTCAGTCCAATCCACCTTTAGGAATGTGTAAATCAGTTAACAGTTCCAGGAAAAAAATAGAATTTAAACCCCTTCCATTTCCATGTCCATGGGTTCAAAGATGAATAATGCACTTGTGCACAGAAAAAGTCTCTGATTTCCTTTGGCAAAAATGTGCACTAATCACAGTTTCACGAATGATAGTTAGACCATCCAATTCAGTTCACTCACTGAAAACAATGATTTGCTTACCAGTGTTCAGTAGAAAAATAGAAATATTGTACATCACCACTCAATTTGTGGACAAGACTCTGAATGACGTCCAGGGATGGCAGGGTAAAGTTTCTTCACTCAATGCTCTTCTGCGACTGTACCCGTGATCATTACAACAACAGCACGATCCACGAGGCTGCAGTACCACGTGCAGGCGACGCATGAGAAGACGAACGATACACAGCCCTGTCTGACGACTCAGCAGGCTTTCCTCAAATAACACTGTGACATCCACTATGTACTATGTTCGTTTGAACAAATAAAACAAATACTGTGTAACATACACGAAATAAAACACGGGTATATTCAAATTACACGGCTCGTAGCGTGTTAAATCTTAACAGGCTCTCTCTCTCTTCCTCGTGGTCTGACACGATGGAAAACTTGTTGCATCACGTTAAATAACTGAATAATTAACGCAATTTAAAACTCAAAAAAACAACATCACACGGTTCTGATGTGTATCACGAGTTTAAACGTTGTTTACTTTCACTTTTAACGTTATAAACACTAATCACACCAACCGTACACTTCTTCAGCGTGAAGTTGCTTCCTCCAGCTCACTCGCGTAACTCTCTAGAAACACGCAAAACGAACGCACTTTACAAGGGCTCAAAATGGCGGCGCCCATGGCAATTGTCAAAATAAAAGTCTCTCTCAAAAACACTTACGTAGGTAAATAAATACAGGTAAATTATATAGGTCCCCTACATGTGCAAGATATTCACAGTGACAAAACAAACCATAGCTCAGTGCAAAAACATCTCATGATCACCTATCACTCTGTCCATCTGTTTATTCACACACACATCCCACATGCTTATTTTTTACATTTGGATAAGTTTATCTAAAGGACATTTTACAAAAAAAAGGTCCATATGCTCTTTTAGCAAGTACTGTATGACAAACTTAAAAACTGAAAGAAATTTCCATTTCCAAGTCTCCCCATCAGATTTTCCCTCCAAGCAGAGGACCCCACATTACACTCCAAGCATTTTGGGTTGAAACAACCCAGCATGGGTTAAACTACAACCCAGCGACCCTTTTTGACCCAACACTGGGTTGAAAATAACACAGATTGTAGTTGCACGGATCTCAGACTGTCCTTCATACATCTCTACATGGATCAAAGAAATCACCTGAAACTTAATCTGGCAAAGACTGAATTGCACATTTTCCCAGCCACTCTGTCATATCAGCACCATAATCCGATTGACTTCGGTAAGGAATCTTGGGCTAATCATAGATGATTAGCTGACCTTTAAAAACAGCACAATCATACAGGTTTAAATTGCACAACACCAGGAATATCAGGCCATTCCTAACAGAGCATGCGACACAGCTTCATGTTCTCGCTTTATCATTTTTAGACTGGATAACTGCAATGCTCTTCTGGCCAGACTCCCAACCTGTGCTTTCAAACCTATGGAAATCATTGCTCATATTTACTACTGTATATAAAAGTTGTGTCATAATATACAACAGTTATGACATTTAGAAAGTGTGAACATTAGCAAAACTTAAATATTGCAGACACCAGAGGGCTCCCTTTCTATTTAAATAACTACTGAGATGAACCACCTTTGTTTAAACACATCTACATAAGCAAATGCATCAATGCGAAGCTCATCTTTCTTCTTCCCTATATAAATAATCGTTTAATCTAAATTAGAAAAGATAAAAGAAGGAGCAATGGTTTTTATAAAGCTTTTTTTGCTTTTGGTAGCTGTAAACAGTAGGTTTATTCACAGTATATTGCATGTTGTATATGGCAATTGAATTGATTTTTAAAGCAGTGATATTTTTGTCTCTGTGTTTAGGCATTTACTCTCAGGTTGTGATCACATAAACTGACCTGTGCCTGCAGTGGATTTTCTCTTCAGGGCGCTTACATGTATTGGATCCGTCAGGCACCTGGGAAAGGACTTGAATGGATAATTTATTATTATTCATATTCATATTCATATAAAAGCTCATCTCAGACAGTTCAGGGCAGATTTACAGCATCTAAAGACAGCTTTAATTTCTATCTGAATCAACTGAAGACAGAAGACACTGCAGTTTATTATTGTGCAAGAGGTGCACTGTAAAAACTTTAATACAGACAGCTGTTCCAAAACCATCAACAATGAGGAGGAGTCACCACACTGTCAGAAGAAAATGTCAAAAAATGGTCCGTAGTTGTCACTGTGGCGGTTCCATTTCAAAATTACACATTTGCACCTAAAGACTGCATATTAATAAAAAGACATATTGGTATGCAAGAAAACCATCTCATGTAAAACCGAGATCCAATATTTCATTGCACAGTTGGTTTTTATAGCCTTCTTTACAATATACATTCAAGTAATAATGGACTGATTTTTTTAGAAGCAATTGTGAGCCAATAAATCCGTAAATGCTAACAAATGGGTTCCGGACTTTACAGACCTGTAGTGTGCTGCTGCTCATTGGTAACATAACACTTCCCTACTATTTGACTATGAGGTTCATAGTCGAATCAGACCTCTCCGAATCGAATCGTTGAATCCTCGACTATAAGAAGTCAGCCCAAACTAAACGATTTTATTTTGTATTAATTTGCATTATATATTTAACTTTTTTGAAACATGTTTAAGTAGCTTTCTTCTCTGGCCAACTTTAAGGGGGCGCCGCCCCAGTGCCACTGGTAACAAAACAGTGATGTAAATAATAATGCTGGATTTGGTTAAACCCAACTTCTTTACGAAAACACATCAAAACTTTTCAGAAATTTACAGGAGATCTTCTGAGAGTAAGAGAAAACAAACAAAAGCACAGATTGCTCAGCCCTATATGAATATGTAAAGTGGTCGTGTTACAATAAACCCTGTGTTAGTTTGTGCCCTGCTCACCCATACATCATAAATACATATACAGAAGAAAGATGTATATCAATGAAAATATGGTCACTTTGCTCATAATTCAAATATTTGGACCTGTGTTTTTCTTGCGTCTACTGTCATTTGTTGGTTGTACTGCATACTAATGGCTTACAACGCAGATGCAAATTTTAGGGACGGTCGGTATCTCACCTACTCTCAAAAGATAATAAACTGAACCCTCATTCAAGGTTTGTCTGTGACAAAAACCTTGTTAATACAACGTCAGTGTAATTATTTACTGTGTGGACAGTTTTTTTCTTGTTGCAGTAATGGAAATATTACAGTATGGGATTCTGCTGATGATTATTTCATGTGAGAAATTTTCACATTATTGTATTATTATTGTGATATCACTGTTGTACAATATATTATCTAACATTCAGCATGTTTTTCAGATGTTAGTGGTCAGTCATTGACATCGTCTGTATCTGTGATGAAGAAACTAGTGATGCACCGATGCATCGGCCGCCGATATTTATCGGCCGATTTTTGATGAATTTGAAACCATCGGCATATCGGCAATAGCACGAGAAAGGCCGATACCGATTGTTTATTAATTAACCGCATAAAGTCAATGAATTGCATGTTCAATTAAAATGATTTAATGTTTGGGTGTGCACTAGGGCTGTTCCGAATACCATTTTTTGAGCTTCAAAGCTCTAGTAGAAATCAAATCAAATATTCAAAGCTTCGGAAGGAGGGGCTGAACATATTTTTCTCTTTAATAAAGGCAGGAATCTGTGTGCGTATGTAGCGGCGTGCCTGTCACGCGTGCTGCGAGATCAGCATTAGTGAAACAAAACACGAGCAAAACTTTTAATAAGGTAACGTTAGCCTAACATTTTTCTAACAAACAAACACTCCCGTATAAGAAATTAGAAGCATAGTAATTACTGATAACGTAAAGGGTAACTTAGCCCATTTAAATAAAACAACGTAAATAAATGAACGAATGAATGAAGTTCAACAAACTGTAATAAAACGGTAGCATACTTTTAAAATCAAGTTTATTTACTAACACTTACACCATCCAATATGTTTTTCATCAGTAGAACAATAAAGAAGATATTTTGCAGAAACCCCAGTGCTCCGTCATGCAAGCCAACCGATCCGCCACTTTAAACATGTATATCTAATACAAAAGTAATCCCCCATAACTCCGTGTGACATATTGATGTCTTGTGAAGCAAATCAATCAGTTTTTGCAAAAAACTGAACGTTATTTACAACACTATTAGTGTGAATGCCAAAGCAGGAAGCCCGCTTTGAGGCGATCTCTTTCTGATCTCTTCTACTGGTGGCGTTTGATGGCTGTTGGCTATGTATGTTGGTCTCTCTGCGCCACCTATAGAGCTGGAGCGTGAAGCGCACTTCCTGCTTGGCAAAAGCTCTGCATTAACGCTGTAAAATATATATATATTCGAATCTCAAAACTGAAAATCTAATGTCAACCAACGGAACGAATATTCGAACATTCTGGTCCAGCCCTAGTGTGCACTATACTTAAGCACAGACAGAAAACCTTTGTTAAGCTGGCTCAAATGTCTTGGACAATAAAAGAAACAGACTGCACTTTAGTGGGGCAAGAAGTCCAACTTTTTTGAAGTAGCAATATTTATACTCTGTTTAAAGCAATAGCACTGGCATTATTTATGTTTATTAAAGAAATCCATTATATGTAAAAAAAATGAGTTAATGTTGTTAATAAAAGAAATGCTGAATAGCAAAAACCACCTTTGAAGGTTGTCCTGTTGTCGTATTATATTTGTTTTAGCTTAATTTGTGCCTCTTATTATGTTGGTCAGTTGAATGTTAATTAGATACAATCCATGTTCAGTAAAAATAATTTGATGCAGAAATAAACTAGCTAATAGACCAACTGTATAGTGTTGTACAGTGTTGGGAGTAACGCATTACAAAATATAATATATTACAGTAATATATTAGTTTTTGCTGTAACGCAGTAATATAACGCATTACTCGTAAAATTTTGGTAATATTTTACTCGTTACAGTCTTAGTAACGAGCGCGTTACAACAATGCACTTCAAAATTAGACCGTGTTATTTTAAATTTTTATTTTTGACCAATGCGCGCGACCAGCATCCACACATGAAAAAGCTGTGTAAATGGCTGCGTCCCAAACCGCATACTTCCATACTATATAGTGGGCGAAAAGCACTGCTTCTCGTACTCTTTGCCTACTATATAGCACGGAAGTAGGCGGTTTGAGACGCAGCGTATGTCTATTTCCACGTGCTGTATGCAACAAGTTCTTTAACTTTGTATTTGAAATGCGATTTGGACGCGGTGCGCGTCAAATATAGAGATGTTTCTTAAAGAGCCGAATCTGGGAAGTCCGCGGCTGTATTATAAGCATTGACTAAAGTGGTCGCAATCAGGTCCGGTAGCGCCGTACACGCATAATTTTGCGAATAAGAGCACTAAGTAAGAGCAACAGAAAGTTTCTATCGGTCTCCTGTGCTGCTTGAACCTCAGAAGTAAAGAGACTTTTACATGTTGCCAGTAAAATCCATATCACACCAGCAATGACAAGGTAAGCTTTGCTATGATTACAGTCCATATACATAATAGATTGCTAGGCTATTCCTATGCTATCTACAGTTTTATTACAAACAGCAACCTAAACTACAACATAACATTAGTGAAGACTTAAACATGGTTATCTAAATAGTACATTTTAACATCACTGTTTAAAGTTTTTACCAGCCTTTGTATGGGAACCTATAGGCTATTCATTGTTTGGCAAAAAGCAGTGCTCCTCTGTTTGTCTGTTTTATTAAGCAATGATATGTTAGCCTACATGTAATCTTATTGGACTGAAATGAGCTGTATTCCTTGAGGCCTAATCCTCCAATAGGACTTTTTGATAAGTTGTGTCAACCCAGTGCATGCCAGGTTTGTGCTGTGAATCTGAATTAAAAGTGATCAAAAGAATAGAAATGAAAAGAGGTTGCGTGTCTTACCATGTTATTAGGCTATAGGTTGCATTATAGTGGGCTCTTTTACCAAATCATTTGTCTATGTTTATGATTATGACAGTAATTGTTACTGTATTTTGCCATAAGTCTTCACTTTGCCTATTCAAAGCTCGAGGGCCAACACATAACTTCTAGATTTATAAGCAGCAACAAACTACATTTTAACATTTTATAATACCTAGTCATACATCTGTTGTTTTGATGAAAGTAACTCAAAAGTAACGCAAAAGTAGTGTAACTCATTACAGTTCAGAGACAGTAATATTGTAATGTAACTAATTACTTTCAAATGACAGTAATTTGTAATATATAATGTATTACACTTTGGAAGTAACTTGCCCAACACTGGTGTTGTATAGTGTTTAATATCGGTATCGGCATCGGTATCGGCCAGAAGTTGTCTGCTTAAATCGGTATCGGTATCGGCCCAAAAAAATCCTATCGGTGCATCCCTAGAAGAAACCTGGAGAATCAGTCACTCTGTCCTGTACTGTGTCTGGATTCACTTTGAGCAGCTACTACATGCACTGGATCCGTCAGAAACCACAGAGAGGACTGGAATGGATCGGACGAATTGATGGTGGCACTAGCACTATTTTTGCTCAGTCTCTTCAGGGTCAATTCTCCATTACTAAAGACACCAGCAAAAACATACTGTACTTGCAGATTAAAAGCCTGAGGGCTGAGGACACAGCTGTGTACTATTGTGCAAGAGACTCACAGTTAGACAGAAGACTGAAGTGCTGCACAAAAACTAAACATGCTATCTTTACATGAAAACTCTAAAACGTAGCCTACTAGACTTACGAAAAAAAGCAAAGTCACGAATCTGTGGCTTAAGTCTAAATGCATACTGTACTACCATCTCTGTGCCCGTAATGTCTCGGTTATGAATGTAACCCCGTTTCCTGAAGGAAAGGAACGGAGACGTCACATGACCGACGAATTGGTCTACGTGTAGAGTGAGCACGTAAATTAAACAGGCATGGAATGTGTTGTTTTTGGTATGCAAGGGCAATTGTATCCACAATCTAATGGGACATCCTCTGCTTGGAGACAGATTTCCCTTTCTGCTCACCACCGTAACAGACAAAAAGCTGGTCTTAGGTCATAAAGCTTTGAGTTTGATCCACATGCACACGTAGTGCACGTACAGGACATAACAAAGCCATGGCTGGGTCTGCCTCCTCCAAAGGTAGTGCTTCCAATTTCACCACCTGATCTCTGAAAGGAGTGGTGGTAACTTTGGGCATGTAGCCAGGCTGGGGTCTCAGTGTTATGCTGGATTCAGTGGGTCAAACTGAAAGCACAAATCGTCAACCAAAAATGCATAAGGTCCCCTATCCTCTTAACGTAGGCCAATGCAAGAAGTTTTCATTGATGATTTCCATGATTTTCATCGGGGGATGTCACGCAAATCAGGTAAACAAGTTACAGCTGGTTCAAAATGCTGCTGCAAGAGTGCTTACTCGATCTAAAAAGTATGACCACATAAGTCCAATTCTGGCATCTTTACATTGGCTACCAGTTAAATATCGCATACAATTACAAAGCCTTAAATGGCCTAGCACCCTCGTATATTAAAGAATTACTATCTGAATACAATCCATCACATACACTGCAATCACAAAATTCTGACCACTTAATTATCCCTAGAGCATCAAAAGTGTCTAAAGGTGGTAGAACCTTTTCCTACTTATCCCCTAAGCTCTGAAATGATTTACCAAATAATGTTCGAGTATCAGGCACAGTCGATCAATTTGAATCTAAACTTAAGACATTCTTCTTTAAAGCATAACTAAACCCCTGGTCAGAGCCTGACTCCACCCACTGGCAATATTTGAAAAATGCAAGAAAAGTGGGCAGATCCCAACGGAGATAGAGGGCACGAACTAAGCTCGTACCAAGTGTGTGGTGAGATCATAACAAGGGCGTGGTAAGCTTGAACCTGCTTACGTCACGAGTTATTTTTTGGACCCAACATCAAATAGGAAAATTCAACTGCAGTAGCCACCGTTCAACCTGAAGAGGGCCGCACTCAGACGTTTTTACACCATATACTGTAGTATTGAAACACTTTATATCCAAATGTCAAAAAACTTACTAAAATCAATGAACTGCACTAATAAAGCATCATTCTTACAGATCATTAACTAAAAAAAGTTGGTTTAGGATTTAGTTACTCTTTAACAAAGCATTCACATAAAATGTCCAGTAAATGTACTTATCCTGCTATAGTTAGTTTGTCCAGAACAAAGCATTTACACAACTCATCTGGGTAATATACTTCTGCCGCAATAGTTAGCCTGTCTGGAACCGAGCTGATTTAAACCACAACACTGAGTGACATTTGCATTACATGTTAACAGCCCCTACGCTAATAGGATTCTGTTCTCTCTCCCTGTCTCGTCCTCGACCCCGAGGACAATGAGACAAACAGACCCAGTTCCTGCTGCTGTGAAGGTCATCACACCACTGATCTACTGACCGTCCTTTAACGTGATGCGGAACCAGTTTAATCCGCTTACCTGTTCACATACCCCAATAGTATTTATATATATGTATCTCTCTCAGGGTTTTTTCTCCACCTAGGAGTTTTCCCCCTGGACTAGCCTGGAGGGTTTTTCTCCTAGGGGGGGGGGGGGTTTCATCCCCTGGAGAGTCCGCCACCATTGGCTTAACTTAATACTTTACTGTACATGTTACATTATTACTACACTCGCTTTCTATGCTTGTCCTACATCTATTAATGTAAAGCTGCTTTGAAACAATTAACAATTGCGAAAAGCGCTATATAATTAAAATTGAATTGTGAGAAATTTGATATTCACAGTATGCAGAGGCTCAAAGGGGGCGTCCTGAAGGGCTTTCAGCACAGGTCCTAAACAGGAGAAGGATTTAGCCTTCATGCACCTCTGAGAAATCTTATGACCAGGTTGTGCTGACCCACAGATCTACCTTTAACAGATGTGTGGTGAGCAGTGATATCGACATAGTAGAAGGTGACTGCCTCCTCTCCTAATGATGCTAGAGATAAGAAAGCACAACACCGATCGAGCATTCATCTGGGCATTTTGACAGCGTATCTGCTGCTGTGTTAAGTAAACCCGGGGTGTGAATGGCAGAAAGAGACCTCAGATTCTTCTGACTCCAGAAGAGGAGATGACAGGAAAGATGCGACAGGTGACGAGAGCGTAAGCTGCCTTGGCGATTGATGTACGCAACAGTCGCAGTGTTGTCTGTGCGAACTAATACGTCTTTGCCCCATAACTTGTTTCTGAAACGGACGAGTGCAAGAGATACAGCCCTCATTTCTTGGCAATTTATGTGCCAATGCAGCTGGGGTGTCGTCCAGACCCCCGAAGCTACAAGCCCTTCATTTGTGGCCCCCCACCCCATGTTGGAGGCATCTATTGCATGCCTGAAGACCTGCACACTGGCCCGGAGAAGACATGTCCCAGGAGCCTCTGAAATGTTTTCAGTGAATACACAGGGAGGGAGAGAAAGCCAGAGTGTTGAGACTTTGTACTTATATGCTTGCCCATTGAAAGCAAACCGGAGAAATGGCCTGTGTTTGGATGAGAATTTAGACATGAAACACGTCCTTCAGGTCGATAGATGCGAACCAATAATTTGGACGAATGTACAAAAATATGTGTTTGGGCGTCAGTATTTTGAACAATGTTTTGTGAAGTGCACGGTTTGGTGTACTCCATTCCAAGATCACAACCCGCTGCTTAAGTAAGGGCTGTAAAACCCTGACCTCATCTTGGCTGGAGATACCGGCTCGATCGCATCCTTCACCAGTAGGACAGCAATCTCCGCACTAAGTATGTGCACATCGGCAGCTCACCACAGTGAAACGAATGTCAGAGAATTTGGGCAGGGGGGACGCTGGGAAAATTTGAACGCATAGCCGAGACGAATTGTGAGTAAAAGCCTGCCCAATGAGTTGGGAAGATACTCTGCGAGAGGGTTTAAGGGCACGACCGGTGTACCCGCGGCGAGTGGAGCAGGGGGTGAATGCCGGTGTGTGCATTTTGGCCACACCGACAGCAGTGTTATGTAATGTAACACACACCTGACTCCTCAGATGGGTGGCTGAACAGGTGAGACTCTGTTCTGAGGGTCCCAAGCCACTCAGTGCACCTGCTGGCGATGGAGGAAGAAGAGGACAATGGGTTATGAGCCCTGTCGCAGCTCCACTGTTCCTCTGAAGACCTGAATATAGAAGAGAATTTGACCAGGCTGAGCGGGAGGGCAGGCTGCATACGGCGGGTTACTCTGTGCTGCCTGGATGGAGGAATGAAAAAGGCCGTAGCAGGACACCCTCGACAAGGAGCAGGCTGAGGCGTCGACGTAGCAGTGCAGGCAGCTAGGTTCCGACGCGGCATGATGGCCTCACTCTGCTTTTGGGTGGCTGAGAAGTGTTAAATGATGCTTTTGGAAGAGTCACCGAAAAGTCCGGTCTGGAAATCGGAGCATTCTCGAGACGAATCTTGTCGACTTCCTTCATGTTCGCCTATGTAGGATGGTGGTCAAAAATGGTTCTTCAATCATTGAAGTATAGGCTGCAGGATCCAGCAGGAACATACTGGCTGCTACAAGGAGCTTCCAATGGCAAGTGACGAGTCCTACACAGTATGTTTTTTTCTGTTAAACCTTTTAAGCCGACCGGGAATTGCTGGCGGGCCCGACGTGTTTATATTTTAAAAACTATTAAGTTTACAATGTATTAAACTGATAAAGAAGGGTATTAAACTTGTCATGCCATATATCATTACAAAGTTTAAAGGGTTTTGATAATATTTTGAAGTGCTGTTTCATGTTCTAGCAAAATTAATAATACATTCAATGCAACAAGGTCATATCGAAAGGTGTTCATTCATAAAATAACATCATACCTGAAACAGCGGGTCCATAGTAACTCCAGACTCGTGCTTCTGTAATCTCCATGCCAAGTGTTCACAATATAACATCTATTTGCAGTTTTTGTCCACAAATGAGAAATATTGATATTCTATCAGATTTTGTATAAAATAATCCTCAATCCATATTGTTTTTCAATAATTGCATTCTACTATGGAGAAGGCATAATGTGACGGGATCAGGGCAGATTCAAATTCTACTCCATTTTCAGCCGTCTTCAGACTCCATTTTCAGCCGTCTTCAGACTTTGTCACGACATATTTCGGATTTATAACAAGGCCTTTTCGTTGTCGTAACATTAGACATTTTTTATCTGACACGTTCGTAGCTGCAGCTGTGGTAACTAGAGCAGAGCTGGCAACTCAGAAGCCGAAACACTACTGACTGTGTGATTGGGAGATAGATGGAGAAGTGGTGCATCAGGCCAAAACACAACATGACAACATCAACATCAGTTGAGGGCTGCAACTCCACTTTTTAAATGACAATATCCAGGCTGGGCAGGTATATAAGTATTTGAAATGAACATGATTTCTTATCAGGGCCATTTTATGATTAATTGACATACATTTCTTACATACTGTTCCTTTAAATGAATTTATGTAAAGGCCATTTACTAAATGACATTTAGATCTGCTGTGAACCTTAGCAAAACTTAAATATTGTAGACACCAGAGGGCTCCCTTTCTATTTAAATAACTACTACTTTTGTTTAAACACATCTACATAAGCAAATGCATCAATGCAAAACTCATTTTCTCCCCACCTATAAATAGTTGTTTAATCTAAATAAGAAAAGATGAAAGGAGGAGCAATGGTTTTCATAAAGCTTTTTTTGCTTTTGGTAGCTGTAAACAGTAAGTTTATTTACAGTATATTGCATGTTGTAAATGGCAATTGAATAGATTTTTAAAGCAGTGATATTTTTGTCTCTGTGTTTAGGCATTTACTCTCAGGTTGTGCTCACACAGTCTGAACAGTCAGTAGTAGTGTCTCCAGGTGGATCACATAAACTGACCTGTGCCTGCAGTGGATTCAGTTTGAGTGACTACAGGATGCAATGGATCCGTCAGGCACCTGGGAAAGGACTTGAATGGATCATTTATTATTATTCAGATTCAGTTAAGGACTCAGCTCAGTCAGTTCAAGGCAGATTCACAGCATCTAAAGACAGCTTGAATTTTTATCTGCATATGAGTCAACTGAAGACAGAAGACACTGCAGTTTATTATTGTGCAAGAGACGCACTGTGAAAACTTTAACACAGACAGCTGTTCCAAAACCATCAACAATGAGGAGGAGTCACCACACTGTCAGAAAAAAATGTAAAATAATGGTCCCTAGCAGGCAATGTGCACCTAAAAAGTTCATATTAGTACATCAAAAATACATATTGGTATGTATACATACAGTATCTGTATCTAAACGGTGCATATTACCATAAATTTGCCCCTGTGACAGCCTGAAATATTTTTTCTGGCAGTGCAAATAGTTTCTTACGCTGGAGCTGCATCCCGAGAAGGGGATCAGGCCACAAAAGTGATGTAAGGACTTAAATGCAAACAAAGCTTTGAACATGCATAGTGCATATGAAATACAAAATCATATTACTCTGTAAAGGTCAGACCCATTACTTCATTGCACAGTTGCTTTTAATAGCCTTCTTTACAGTACATTATACATTCAACTAATAATGGACTGCTCTCTTCTTTCTAACAGAGGTCTTTCTAGTACTGTACATTACATTTGTGATTTACTGTTGAAGTGGGACTTCATCACAGTGACAATTCATTGATTTGATTGTATGGGAGGATTCACTACAGTGGTTCAGGCTGTGGGAATCCTGGAATGATTGGTGTAAAACTGTATATTTCTCACCAACAAATAAGGCGTTGCATGTGCAATTTTTTGATAGTGCCCTTAATCTTTTAACATGTTAACGGCTGCTGATCTGATGAATTATTCTGCTAAATGTTGTCTTTTTACATTGTGCTCTGCTTTGTTATTTTTAAATAAGTGAGAAGACAACATGTTTTAAATAAATGCAGATGATGATCACTGTATGTGAATACATATTTCCACAGACATCTGTTGCAATCTGTGTCTGAGTAATGAAAGTGACGCCTCACTTGGTGTGTGTGTTTATAAAAGACAATTAGCTCATGCAGATGGGAGGAGAAATAAATGCAAAACAGTGATGTGTTTTCTTCATAAGCCACAGAAGTCAATTTGTGTCTGCGCTTACTGACTATCAACAATGACAGCAATAATAAAGGCATTCTTGATAACATTACTTTTACATGGTCAGTAAAATGCCATATGCTGAGCAATTTGCCTTCTAAAACATTTTTTGCTTTGCATTTATTTATATTTGCTTTAAAAATTCAAGGTTGCAAATTCTGTTTTAATTATTTTTCTTTTTTTACACAGAGATTGATTGTCAAACCTACACTCAGTCTCAAGCTGTGGTTAAAAGACCTGATGAATCTTTTAAACTGATCTGCACCGCCTCAGGATTTACATTTAGCAGCTCCAGGGCAGCTGTGATTAGACAGGCTCCCGGTAAAGGACTGCATACATCGATACATCCAGCTCTCCAATCTACTATTCCCAGTCAGTTCAGGGAAGATTCACAGTGTCCAGAGACGACTCCAGCAGTCAACTGTATCTACAGATGAACAGACTAAAGACTGAAGACACAGCTGTGTATTACTGTACCAGAGAGTCACTGTGAATCAGTCCAATGTCAGTATAATACAAAAACAGTTCCCCATTCATTTTCGAAAGTAACTGTTCAACAAATACATTTAGGGGCAGTTTCCCGGACCAGGATTAGCTTAATCCAGGACTAGGTCTTAGTTTAATTAGGAAATATAAGTAGTTTTAACAAACATGCCTTACTAAAAACATTACCTGTGTGCATTTTGAGGTAAAACAAAGGGCCCTGATGTATTTGAAGATATGTAAGTGCAAGTTGTTTTCAGTTTGGAGAGCTCTTAAAAGTGTTTAAGTCTAGGACTAGTCTAATCCCTGTCCGCGAAACCGCCCATATATGTATATATTGTTATATATGTTTCATTGAATAAAATCCATTACATATTACATGCAGTGTTTACTTGTCATTGTCACTACCAACTGAAAATGCTATAATTAATCTGCAAGTCAATCCACGGATATATTGTTTTTTCAAAGGGTGGCACTCTTGTTAGTCAAATAAGCACACTGGGTGTCCTGTCTTGGCATGTTTAAACTAGTTTAGTCAAACATCACATAACATAAGCATTAAATTAAATTTTCACTTCATTTAGGTATTAATGCATGTATACCATCTAAATGTAAAAATCTACTTTAATGCCAGAAAAAAACCAATAATGCATGGATAAAAGAAATAGAACTGCACAAGGCAACATTAAATACAAACATATGTAATTTTAGGTTCATCAGAAAATAATGCAAAATCAAAATTTTTGGTTACAAATAACTTCTCAAATTATCTTATCTAAAAGGGCACTGTCCTCTTTACTAACAACAACAGATAACAAATACAATTAAATAGATTAAAAAGCAAAGGTACTTGTAAACATTTTTATGGCTGTATGCAAATTTTCCACCTGCTCTTTGTACAAAAGTGAAGTCTGTGGGTCTGTAAGCGAAAGTCGAATTCAGCTTAATAACAAACATGATCTTTTCATCGGCTCTACTACTGCTGGCAGCAGCTGCTTCCTGTAAGCTTTACTTACGCTTTTATCACACTAACATAAGATTAATTTCATCAGAGATTATTATTAATAATACATTCATTCATTGTTTTTCTCAGGTGGGGTTTTCTGTGTTGAGCTCACTCAACCTTCAGCTATGATTGTAAAACCTCAAGAATCTTTCTCCATCTCCTGCACGATAACTGAATCAAGCTACTGCATTAACTGGATAAGACAACCAGCTGGAAAAGCACTGGAGTGGCTTGGAAGGATCTGTAGTGGTGGTAGCACTAATATAAAAGATTCAGTGAAAAACAAGATCAGTTTTACACAGGACACTTCAAAAAACACAGTGTTTTTACAAGGAAGAAATTTTCAGCCTGAGGACACAGCTGTATATTACTGTGCAAGACAATCACAGTGACAAAACAAACCACAGATCAATGCAAAAACATCTCATGATCACATCTGTCTATCTGTTTATTCACACACACACATCCCACATGTTTATTTATTGTATTTGGATACATTTATCTAAAGGACATTTTACAAAAAAGGTAAATTTGCTCATTTAGCAAGTATTGTATGACAAACTTAAACACTGAAAGAAATCCTAATTTCCATGTCTCCTTAATCTGGCAAATTTCCCATTTTCCAAGCCACTCTGTCATATCAGCATCATAGTCCCAATTTACTTTAAATGAATTTATGTTAAGACTATCTACTAAATGACATTTAGATCAGTGGCCGGTTGCATAAAACTGAAAGGGGTGGTTTCCCGGACAGGGATTAGACTAGTCCTAGATTTAAACACTTTTAAGAGCTCTCCAAACTGAAAACAACTTGCACTGACATATCTTAAAATACATAAGTGCCCTTTGTTTTACCTGAAAATGCACACAGGTAATGTTTTTAGTAAGGCATGTTTGTTAAAACTAGTTATTTTTCCTAATTAAACTAAGGCCCAGTCCTGGATTAAGCTAATCCTGGTCCGGGAAACCGCCTCAAAGACTAGTCTTAAAAGTTAGTCATGAATTTTTTTCAAGACTGATCATAACTGTTTTAAGTATGTTACATAGAAAGGTAGATTGGTCTAATTTAAATCCAAATAATAAGACTGATTAGCCCTAACTAATTGCTAGTTAGTCAGAATCATTCTTAAGACGCAGTCTTAACGTCACGGCTATGTTTATGCAACCGGCCCCTGGTGTGAAGTTGAACCTTAGCAAAACTTAAATACGGCAGACACCAGGGGGCTCCCTTTCTATTTAAATATACTGAGGTGAACCACTTTTGTTTAAACACATCTACATAAGCAAATGCATCAATGCAAAGCTCATCTTTCTTCTCCCCCTGTATAAATAATCGTTTAATCTAAATTAGTAAAGAGGAAAGGAGGAGCAATGGTTTTCATAAAGCTTTTTTTGCTTTTGGTAGCTGTAAACAGTAAGTTTATTTACAGTAAATTGCATGTTGTAAATGGCAATTAAATCGTTTTTTAAAGCAGTGATATTTTTGTCTCTGTGTTTAGGCATTTACTCTCAGGTTGTGCTCACACAATCTGAACAGCCAGTAGTTGTGTCTCCAGGTGGATCACATAAACTGACCTGTGCCTGCAGTGGATTCAGTGTGAGTGGCACTAGCATGTTCTGGATCCGTCAGGCACCTGGGAAAGGACTTGAATGGATCATTTATTATTATTCAGACTCAAATAAGAGCTCAGCTCAGACAGTTCAGGGCAGATTCACAGCATCTAAAGACAACTCGAATTTCTATCTGCATATGAGTCAACTGAAGACAGAAGACACTGCAGTTTATTATTGTGCAAGATACTCACTGTGAAAACTTTAATACAGACAGCTGTTCCAAAACCATCAACAATGAGGATGAATCACCATTGCTGTCACTGGGGCGGTACCATTTCAAAAAAGTTAAAAAGTGCATATTAGTACCTAAAAATACATATTGGTATGTATACATATCTGTATACCTAAATGGTGCATATTAAAATTTGAAAGGGTACTGCCCCTGTGACAGCCTGGGGTAATTTTTTTGACAATTTTTTTTCTGACAGTGCATACAGTTTCTTCAGAGCTGGTTAAATCCAGAGAAGGAGTCAGCGCTAAGTGATGTAAGGACTTAACTTTATAGACAGTTTCATCGAAAGCATATATGAAAGAATATGACATCTACCTGATGATGGATTATGTTATTGAAGTTTATTACCCTCCCAATAACACGACCTGACACACATGTTCCAACCCAGTATCATGAAATTATGTACCTATAGTCATGTACCTAATGAGTCTTTTCCGTGACACTGACACGTTTTTCCGCCTTTTGCGTGAACATGTCACATATTTCTGTTTAGGTGTCACTGTCACGTATTTGTTACTCAACTGTTTTGTCCTATGTTCAAACCATTGACGCTTCGGTTTAGGGTTAGATTTGGTGTTTGCGTTAGGATGTCACTTTAAGTATTGGTTTATACCATTTTTTCATGATTTATTTTTATCATTAATTATTTTATGATGTTTAAACCATTGTCGCATGCCAGTAGGGTTAGAGTTGTGTTTGGGTAGGGATGTCATTTTACGTAAATCTAACCCTAAACCAAAGCAACAATGGTAAGAAAATAGGACAAAACAGTTGAGTAACAAATACGTGACAGTGACACGTAAAAAGGCAAAAAAAGAAACGTGTCAGTGTCACGAAAAAGACTCACAAAATTACGTGACTATAGGTACGTAATTTTGTGATACTGGGTTGCATCATGTAGTATGAAAAACGTATTATGCAAGTAATACCCCATGAATAAAATACAGAAGAAAGATGTATATCACTGAAAATATGGTCACTTTGCTCATATATTCAAATATTTGGCCCTGTGT
This sequence comes from Misgurnus anguillicaudatus, assembly GCF_027580225.2. Lineage (NCBI taxonomy): Eukaryota > Metazoa > Chordata > Actinopteri > Cypriniformes > Cobitidae > Misgurnus > Misgurnus anguillicaudatus. Next base: position 23,921,432 of record NC_073355.2, read on the forward strand.
TTTTCTTGAATCTACAGTAATTTTGCTGGTTGTTCTGCATTAAACAAATGGCTTACAACGCAGATGCAAATTTTAGGGAGGGTCAGTATCTCACCTACTCTCAAAAGATAATAAAATGAACTCTCATTCAAGGTTTGTCTGTGACTATCAGTGTAATTATTTTACTGTGTTGACAGTACTTTTTTTTCTTGTTGCAGTAATGGAAATACTACAGTATGGGATTCTGCTGATGATTATTTCATGTGAGAAATTCCCACATTATTGTATTATTATTGTTGTGATATCACTGTTGAACAGTATGTTATCTAACATTCATAACATTCATGTTTTTCATATGTTAGTGGTCAGTCATTGACATCTTCTGAATCTGTGATGAAGAAACCTGGAGAATCAGTCACTCTGTCCTGTACTGTGTCTGGATTCTCTATGGGCTACGCCATGCACTGGATCCGTCAGAAACCACAGAGAGGACTGGAATGGATCGGACGAATTGATGGTGGCACTGGCACTATTTTTGCTCAGTCTCTTCAGGGTCAATTCTCCATTACTAAAGACACCAGCAGAAACATACTGTACTTGCAGATAAAAAGCCTAAAGGCTGAAGACACAGCTGTATATTATTGTGCAAGAGAGTCACAGTAAGACAAAAAACAGAAGTGCTGCACAAAAATGTTTAATGCAAAATATCAAAATTTTTATGAGATCACATGAGCAATTAAACCTCTCTTTTGTGATTATCTTGGGTCATCCTGGTGATATGCATTCCATGTTGGCAAATATTAAAAAAACAACTGAAAAAATTTTGGCTTAACCCATCACAACTGTACTGTTGCTTACGACTAATAAGCAATGCAGTTCTGTGTATCACTGTTTTCCTCTGTTTGGTTTATTTGTAAATTCAACATTGCTGTGCTATAATTATAAAAAATATAAATAAACTGCAGGTCTATCTGCATATGACAAAACTGCAGGCTTACTGTGCCCAAAGAAACATGTTAACACATGTGTAAACTCAGCAACAAACTAAATAATTTTTTATTTGCTTCACTAAAACTATAACTTCACAAATACATTCTCCATAAATGACATGTTTTGTCATGAAACATTTTGACTTTTTAAGTCATGCATTACTACATGTTTTCAAAGAAAATCTGACACAAAATTTGAATTTAACTTGATCCAGAATATAAATTCATTTGAAATGGCTTCCAAGTCTCTTAACCAGTAAATAAGAATAATAAAAGCATGGATATGTTAGAAAAGTATAAAGAAAATGGTAATCCACCTTTAGAGGGCAGGCTATATGCAAACTTAAACTCTTTGTTCTCCTTAAATACCATCGACACAGTTTTCTCCAACCACAAAAGTTGTTTATGATTCTCCTCCATCAGGTTCTTGCTTTCACGTCATAATCATGAATGTTGTCTTTACATTGTGTTTTATCTTCATGTTTGCTCTCAATGAATGTAAGAAGGACTCTTTTAACACATACTGACACTCAAACTTATTTATGTGTACTGTTTTGAATGTTAATGCTGAATTGTTTATTTTCCAGATTGTTGGTGTCAGACACTGACACAGTCTGAGGCAGTGGTCATCCAACCAGGGGGATCTCACAGACTCACATGCACAGCCTCTGGATTTAGTGGTGATTATGACATGTCCTGGATCAGACATTCAGGAGGAGGTCTGCAATGGCTGGCATTTATCTCTAGTGGTGGTGGCACAACATATTATTCTCAGACTGTTCAGGGACGGTTTACAATTTCCAGAGACAACAACAAGAAACAGATGTATCTACAAATGAATAATGTGTATTATTGTGCAAGAGAGCCACAGTGTTGAATAACAGTACAGTACTGTACAAAAACTGAACACAACAAGCAACTACACTGTAAAAAATACTTTGCTGCCTTAAAATTTTTTGTTAAATCAACTCAGATTTTCAAGTCACTTCAATAGAGATGAGTTGTCACAACTTATAAAATATAGTTGAGAAAAGTCAACTTAAATTTATAATTTATAACAACTCACCTGTAGTTATAACAACTCATCTGTAGTCAAGATAAATAAGAGTAAGTTGAGATGGCTTGTGGATCCGAGTTGATTCGGCAGGGAATTTTAAGGCAGCAAAGTATTTTTTTACAATGTAGCTATGAAAACACATGCAGGAGGAATGCATCTGTACAACCTCACTGCACACTTCCACAAAAGTTGTAGTGTAGTTTTAAAATGTAATTAATAGCTACACAAATGACAGATTTTCAGTAAAACATTATCTGCAATGTAAAATCAACATCTGATGATAATATAACACATTTATATGTATTTTTATATCTTTTTAAAGCTGTTTTGTGCTTAAAAAAACTTTTTGCAACAAAGAAAGCACCAACATTTGATTCGAGACAGGCATAAGTAATGTTGTACACATGTTATTACATACACATCTTATAATCTATTGTAAAAGTCAATGCATTTATAAAAAGTCTTACGTTTTACATTAATATATATATAGTCTTATATTATTTTCATACAACACATAAATAAAATGTTTATATATGAAACTTTATTCTTTGTTCTTTCATGATGTGTTAATAAAATTATCAAATTGTTAAAATGAGTTTCTTTTAAGATAAATTACTATAGTTACTGTTAATAACCGGAAGGTTGGGTAGATAATAGTGCACAAATATGCTTGTGCTGTAGACTTAAACCTTAACAATGCCTTGATAATTACTAATAGTTTTGTGTCTGATTTTCACCATATGCAAATGTGTGCACTACCTCACCCCCAAATATGCTTTATATAGCACTATGGGTATTGTCGATCTGACAAAGAGGTAAAGAAAAGCAATTTCAGGCAGTCATCATGTTCTCTACATGTTCGTTACTGCTTCTAATGGCACCTATAATCTGTAAGTGTCTTCATCCGGTAACATGAAACAAATGTTTGCATAGCAGTGCTGTAACTACTGTAGTCTCTTCATTGCATTTTTCTTGATGTCTTTCTGACAGGTGTGGAATGTAATATTGTCCTCACCCAGCAGAACTCAATTGATCTGCAACCAGGACAGTCTTTTAGTCTCACATGTAAGGTGTCTGGATATTCGGTTACTGATAACAGTTATGCTACGGCCTGGATACGGCAACCTGCAGGGAAAGCTCTGGAGTGGATCATGCACATATGGGGAGGTGGAGGTATAACCAAGAAAGAATCTTTGGCAAATAAGTTCAGCATCTCCAAAAATGACGCTAGCAGCACAGTGACTCTTCAGATTAAAAGTGCACAGCCTGAAGACACAGCTGTGTATTTCTGTGCCAGATTAGCACAGCACAAGAAAACTGCACAGGCACTGCACAAAAACCAAAACAGTCTACACCCATTGTCTGTGTATATAATTCTCATGATACTATATATCATATCATGCACTATATGTGCAAGCCTAGGTATTTCTAATACAACACTGAAAACTGAGTATTAATTTAACTGATTATTTTACGTTTACTCTTTGATTTTGAAGTTGTATTTTGCAGTCCTTATGGTCATTATCCCACTATTTCCATGTGTTGCTGTCAAGTGTTGTTCACTGTCTGGCCAAACTAATCTAATGCCATGGAGCAATAAGATCCTGCCTCTCCTCTCATGTTTGGACTACATTATTACATACATTAAATTTATCTGCAACACCTACTGTCTATCAGCTTTTCTCACAACAAAGAAGTGTTGTCGATGTAAATGAGCTATAATAATAATAATAGACATTAGTTTGATTTTGTGTTTAATTGAGAGTTATGGTTTCAGGAGACAGTCTTAAAACAATAGCATTGCTTTTTTAGAGCACAGTAACTGTATGACAAGTCAACAACTAACTGTTTTGCAAATACAATAAAAAAGTATCATTTATGACAGTATGTTACTGAATAGGAGGCCCTATTTTGTTGCAGTACTCCAGTAACACCAGAAGATGGAACACTTTTGCTATCAAACATGACTTGTTTCTGGTGATTTAATATAATTATCAAGAGTAACATTTTATAAAGGTTATTTTACCGTCAGATAAATTTGTATGAACTGTCAACAGCACTTTTTTTATAACTAGAGAAGAGATGCTATAATATATTTGAGAATAAAACAAGATTTCCCTCGTCTCAAATGTTGCACCATACTGTACACACTGCTGGTGCACAGTAACAACACAGTCTTTCTTCTCCACCACCATCTTGAAAAACCACCAACACTTGCTGCATCTTATTCAATGTGTTAAATGTTGTCAGACCGTCCTCAAAACACCACATCAACCTGCAGCCCTCCAGTACTTTTTTACTACAAGCACATAAATGACACTATTATGATGAATTTCTAACTATCAACCCTAAAAAATCTGTTGTTGTTTATTCAGTACAAAGCATCATCTCTACATCACACATTTGCTCATCACGCAACTACTGCTTAAACTGTAAGACTTCCTAATAACATAAAACATTATTTCATAAGCAGATATCTGTCTCACTTCACATATGTTTTTTTTTGTCTTTGGATATTAGGTAATGGGGATGCATGTTGCAACAATAAAAAGCATTATCATCTGTTAATGCAAAATTCAGTGTTTACTGTCTCTTTAGCAAAAAAGGCTAAGTGTTAAACAGAAACAACAGTATAGTCTTGAGGAGCAGACAGTGCCATAAATATATCTAAATAACTATGTGTTGTTTGACAAAGACTTTTGTATATGCTAGATTTTAATAAGATATGAGCAATGTTATGACCACAACAAGTATGCTATGAGAAATGTTCACTATTATAAATGAAAGAATGAACACGAACAGTATATGAGTGTACTAGTGACACATAATGTTGTGCATGGTAAGCCCCAGTAGGGATGGATGTGTTGGTCTGACCTCCCTTTATTGATAGAATCATGAAAATGTTTATGCAAATAAGAATTTACATTCATTCCTCCCTATAAATATAATTCTAGATGCACTTGTTTTCATTTCGGTTAAAGTAGACAGTGAGTTTTTTAATACAAACCACTGAAGAAATGGTCCCTAAAATTACCTGGGGTTTAATAACATTATTAGTTATTATGAATAGTAAGAATTGTTTTTTGTGTACAGTATTTATATGCATTGATATATGATAGACTATTATGCACTGTAATAATAAAAAACAATTACAGATTAATTCATTTGAAAGTTTTTTTTTTAGATTATTATGTGCTCTAAACTCTTGTTTTTTACCGACAGACTGTGAAGGTCAGACATTGACCGAGTCTGAGTCAGTCATCGTCACACCTGGGAACAGCCATAAACTGACCTGCACTTTCTCTGGGATTAACATTGACAATGCTTATATTTCATGGATAAGACAGGCTGAAGGCAAAGGACTCGAATGGATCTCATATATTTCAACTCCAAGTGGCACAAACAAATATTACTCTAAAACTGTTGAGGGAAGATTTACCATCTCCAGAGACAACAGTAAAATGCAAGTATATCTGCAAATGACAAATCTACAGGCCACGGACACTGCTGTTTATTACTGTGCCCGAGAAAACACAGTAACACAAGAGGCTGCTGTGCAGTACATAAACTTGATGTGCTTTGGAGGAACTGCACAATGACAGTTTAACCATGAGATATTTCTGTAATGAAAAAGGACAATAGACTATTGTGTTTGTGTATGTATGAAAGTAAACTGTAGTCTACATTAGAATATTTGAAAAAGAAGAAGAAAAAAGAATGAACAGGATTGACTTTTCTCTTATATTTAAATTATGAAAACTTGATTTTGAGTTGCTGTTTTTTTGAGTAATTCATTTTTATTTTAAATTTACTGCATAAAAAGAGTTACACAAACATATTTGGACAATGTTTTAGTAAACTTATGTCTGCATGTACAGAACTTCAATACATCCCATCAGCAAATTCACTGCAGCACTGAACCGTCATTGTCACATCATTAATATTTTCTGAATCATTACATAAAGCACTGAATTTCCAGAATAAAAGATGTTGCATAACACACACAGCTATACAACCTTTCTTAAAATATCTCTACAATATACACCCATATAATCACAACATATAATAGAGTGCTATTAAACTCATTTCATTTTATAAAATGTCGTTCAATTTGTATGTTTCTCAAACTTTCATTGTCAGCTGACTAAAGCTGCACTTTTAAAATCTCATCCGGTCTGATCCTTTAACTCAGTTCATGATATGCAAATGTTCACCATCACCAAGTGAAATAAAACTGTCAGTTTGCTTCAGTACAGGGCCAGTGTACAAACATTTCACTCGGCTAATGTAACAGTGGTGTAGCTGACCTTCCTGAATCTAAAATTAAACATGAATGAAATACTTTTAATTATATTTGCCACTTTGCCATGTGAGTGGATCTATTTAGTCATATCAAAACAGAAGAGTGTTTTTGGAATTGACTTTAATACTACAACTATTTTTGTAGTTAGGAAACTAATGAGGAGATTGACAATATTAAGTGACTGTCGTATATGTTGTTCTCTTTTTAGATGTTCATGGCATCACACTGACCTCGTCTCCTGCACAGATGAAAACTCCTGGTGAATCAGTGAGGTTGTCCTGTCAGATTTCTGGTTATGCCCTCAGTGATTACGGCACAGCATGGATCAGACAGCCTTCTGGAAAAGCCATGCAGTGGATTGGGATCATATGGGGTGGTGGATCAATAGACTCTGGGAATTCCTTCAAGAGTCGGTTCACTATTTCCAGAGACACCAATCGTAATGAGCTGTATTTAGATATCAGCAGTCTGCAGATTGAGGACACAGCTGTGTATTACTGTGCAAAGACTGCCACAGTAGCTCATCTGAGCTTAAAACACTAACAAAAACAGATCTGCACTTTATCCAAGTGTGTAAAACCTTTATCAAAACAATTATCAAAACACAGTATCAGCCTCTCTACCTGTTCTAAATTTTATTCATTCATAGTATTTTTGCTAACTGTATTAACATCTTGTGTTCTTGTAGCAAAACTGGTTGGTAGAATGATGCATGAACCCCAAACCCAGCCCAAAGCCTAATTTCTGTATAAGTGTATTCCTAAACCTATTCCTAAAATCTAAATGTCAAAAATCATGGTGCCCTGTACAGACAACAGAGTAAACAGATGTAAATATTATGACATAAAGCATTTACTGTGAAATATCTGTCAAATCAACAAGTGTAATGTTCTGTTATGAAAATAAATTGTAATCTACAGTAGTATGTTACAAAGTTAACGTTGTTATTTTACCACCATAAATAAAATGTAATAATATGACCTGTTTTTGTCTTGGATAACCTCCAGCAGGACCAGTAACTCCTCCTCTTCACATGGTCAGAGAGATTATGATACTCATACAAAAAATGCTGCATATGCAAATGAACTTGCTTTAAGTGCTATATAAAGCTCACTGTTCATTTCATAAGCAATGAACTAATATTTCATGTCATCAGATACGTCATTTTTTTTTATAATGGGGTCAACAAACATTTGGCATTTCATCTTTTTAGTGATTGTAACTCAACAAGGTAATTTTAGCATTTGTGTCTTCTTGTTAAGAACATTGAAAAGAAGATCAGGGTTAATGTGATTTATGTTTTAATTTCACAGGTATCAGTGGGGATGAGATCAGATTAGATCAGTCACCTGCTGTAATAAAGAGACAGCAGGAAAAAGTGAAGATCTCCTGTAAAATATCTGGCTTTACAATGACAAGCTACTTAATGCACTGGATAAGACAGAAACCAGGGAGAGCTTTGGAGTGGATTGGGAGAGTTAACACTGGCAACAGTGGTGATGTTATATATGCAGACTCAATGAAAGATCACTTCACTTTGAGTGAGGACGTGTCTGCAAGTACACAGTATCTTGAGGCCAAGAGTCTGAGAGAAGAGGACACTGCTGTTTATTATTGTGCCCGAGAGACACAGTGACTGAATGTGATGAAGCAGCTCTACAATAACTGTAAAGTAAAGATTTTGCTGTTGTTCATTAGCCCATCCAAGAGATATCACATCTGCTCATTATGGTGGGAGCTACTGTTATTAGACTTCCTAAAATAACATCTTTAAAACATGTACAAAACACACTTTTACAGACAGATCTCATGGGTCTTCACACATGTCCATTGTAAACTTAACCACATCAACAACTTTAAATCTGTCATCATTTCATTTTCCCACTTTTTAAAAAACACAAAACAAAAAACACATTTGATCTTAGGGTATTTAGGGGAAAACATTTTAGTTAATTTCTTTATTAATAAATGTCTTAATAATCAATACCTCTGTAGAGTATAAGAAAAGAGTTCAAATTTAACTATAAATAATAATAATTAAACAAATACATCAAATACTAGATAGCAGAATTATAATCTCTTCTATTATTTAAGTTGATCTTTAAGTATAAAACACAATGTAAGCCAACAAACCTCTATAGATGCAAATGTTTTTGTAGGGAGGGTCAGTGTCACTCCCACTCCTAAGAGACTGTGTTATAAACTGAACTCTGAGTCAATGTGTATGTCTAGATGCTGTGTAACATCTGATTGTATTACTTGTATAGCTTGTTATTCCGTTTTGTGGGGATAATGAAAATGCTACAATTTGGAGTTCTGCTGATGATGATTTCATGTGAGAAAATGATTTAATTCCTGCATTATTGTTTCCCAATCATTTTTTCTAAATTATTATATATTCATTTTCTCTGTTTTTCATGTGTTAGTGGTCAGTCATTGACATCCTCTGATTCAGTGGTGAAGAAACCTGGAGAATCAGTCACTCTGTCCTGTACTGTGTCTGGATTCTCTATGAGCAGCTACAACATGCAGTGGGTCCGTCAGAAACCACAGAAAGGACTGGAATGGATTGGATTTATAGATGGTGGCACAACTGCATATTATGCTCAATCTCTACAGGGTCAGTTTTCCATCACCAAAGACAACAGTAAAAACATGCTGCTTTTGGAAATAAAAAGACTGAAGAATGAGGACACCGCTGTTTATTATTGTGCAAGAGGCGCACAGTTAGTCAAAAAACTGCAGCGGTATACAAAAACTGTTCACGCATGAAATCACTGAAGGCCTGACAGCTGTTGAACAGAAAAAAATAAAAAATTCAATAAACTCTTCTTTGTTGTTAAAAGCATCATGATGAATAGTTAAACATATAGGGATATTCAAAATCTTGTATAATGTGTATGAATTGCCATGATATTGCATTGCAACCTTGGTTTAATTTACCAGAACTATTAAAAAAATCATAATAATCATAAGAACAAAAAATATATTGAGGTTAATAATAATGCCATTTGCTTTCCTGTTTAATATATATTTTGTTTTAAATGACAAATTAATTAGTAACACTTTACAAGGATACATCAGTTACTGTTGTGTGTAGAGAAAACAGAAACCAGTTGCAGACTCTTAAACAAAATACTTAATTTAATAATAAAAAACACCAAGGGTGCAAACAAAGTGAAACAAATAATAATGTAAATTATAAACATAACATAAGAGGGCAGGGCAGGCACAATGTTTTCTAAAGATACACAACGATCCAGCACAAGACAGCAAACATAAGGACATTAAGAGGAACTAAACAAGCTAATAAGGGCAGGCAGGTGGAAGGCATAAACTAATAATTGTAAAATTATCATGGAAACAAGGAGTCGATGTCAAGACTCAAGAGAGATGACATGGCTCACAAAACACAAACATAGACCATTTGCTACCCCACAAAATCACACGATATCAATAATGACTCCTTGAAGAACAAACACCTCTGTACTGGGGCACTAAAAGGAGCTGTCACGATTCTGTCAAATAAAACAAGACAAATGTCATACAGGGCTGACAGGATTAGGACAACTGTAAATTAACAGATTAACTAATTAGAAATATATGTTATGCTTAAAGTTAGTTTTTAATACAGTTGTTTATTGTTTGTTCAAGTTATGGAACTGTGTTAACTAATGTAAACAGATGTTAAAATGACCCTGTACTAAGATATTATATCTGCATGCATTTTTTATTGTTAGGTCATGTTTAAGTGCACTGTATGCTATGATCATCAAGTCAACATGTTTTTAAGTTACTTAAACTTAACAAATTAAGTTAAACAATTTCAACTGTTTTTTTACAAGTTGTCAACTCATCACTATATAGTCAAAACTTAAAATAGTAGGTTTCATTAACTTGGATTATCAATCTGATTAAACATTTTATTTACTGTGTGTTATTAATGATTAATGTGTATATTAATAAATGTATGTATAGCAAAAAACTGTTTAAGTAAAGAACATTTATCAAAAGCTTTCATAAATTCTAAAAATTTAGATATTTTTCATGCCCCTTTGCACATGCAAATCCCACTTCCTCCTCTCTCACCCAATCAGCGTCAGTTATCAACAGATTTATTAAGGCTTTCTCTGTGTTTAACCTGACCTTTTAGTTTAGCCTGTGAGAAATCATGTTCCTCACATATTTTACACTGTTGATGCTGGCAGCTTTACCCTGTAAGAGTTTTACTGTAATATGAATATTAATAGCTGTTACATTATGATATTAATGTATCATTTATTCAGTCATATTTGTACAGTATGATGAAGGATGCATAAATAACATTATTTTCTTTTTCAGGTGTTGTGTTTGGAATCGAGCTCATCCAGCCAGACTCAGTGGTTGTTAAGCCTGATGGATCATTGACTCTTACCTGTAAAGTATCTGGGTATTCTCTTACAGATAACAGCTACGCAACAGGTTGGATTCGGCAGCCTAAAGGAAAACCCCTGGAGTGGATTATTCACATCTGGGGTAGTGGTAGCACTTATCAGAAAGATTCTTTGAAAAGCAAGTTTAGTATATCAAAGGATTCCTCCAGCAGTACAGTTACACTGAATGGAAAGAGCCTGCAGGTGGATGATACAGCTGTGTATTACTGTCTCAGGAGGTACACAGTGTTACAAACACACAGACCTCAACACAATAACATATACATGTTTTAATAATCATGTTTGTGAGATTTATAACCCTGTAGTTTAGCAACACAAGATACACTTTCAGCATACGCAGTTTTAAAGCTAGAACAAAGCTGAGGACATAAACCTCCTCAACACAACACATCATGTAAACATCAACAGTATTTAACTTATACACAATCTTTAACCAATTCAAAGCCTGCAGAGGGCAGTATGAACACACTTTTATTATTTACAATAAATCACATAATTATTATGTATATAAATTATATATTATATAAATTGATAACAACCACTGATGGAAACATAATAGATATTAATAAAAGTTGCACAGTGCTCAACATTAATGTTTCGGTGGATATTATTCTTTCATCTGTCATGTTTTTATCCTTGTTTTGGTACTGTAGGGCTAGTTTTTTCTCAGGTCTTGTCTTCTGAAGACTATAGGCTATTATATTTGATTTCAGTCTTATTTTCCTATATTGAAATTCGTATATTCTGACTTTTACTTCTTAATAAAGCTGTGTATATATCTTTTACATATATTTTATGGGTTACACAAAAACATCACCAGATAATGTTCATGTACACATTCAATTCAATATAATTCATTTTTATTTATATTGCACTTTTCACAATTATAGATAGTTGCAAAGCAGCTTTACATGGAATAGAAACAAAAATACAGCAATATATTTGGTATAACAATATGAGTTAAAAGAAAAAGACTCAAATCCACTGTGCACTTATTTTTTATTCAAGTCTTAACAAAAAAAAAAAAAGAAAAAAAATAGATAAGCAAATAAAACTGTTTCAAAGCGGTAATCAACCCATCTATGATTTGCACACCCAATGGGGAGTGGTTTCGTTTGAATAAAGACATCATTATACAGTCTGATCTCTATATTAACAACACTTAGGTTTTGTTAAGCCTCACTGCACACTTAAAACATTATTTTGTATGGAGTTGCAGAGATCTTAGAGAAAAATGTATCTAAGTTATTTTACAGTTCTCATATTTCTTTCATGTAAGTACAAATCTGCCAACAATAATTATTAATTGCTTAAATATTTAATTGTTAAATTCTGAGCATGAATATTTAATAGACTCTTTGTCCTAGATGTACATGGTCAATCATTGACTTCCTCTGGTCCTGAGGTGAATAAACCTGCAGAATCAGTCACACTGTCCTTTAAGGTTACTGGACTCAGCCTTAGCTACCTCCACTGGATCCGTCAAAAACCACAAAGAGGACTGGAATGGATCGGGCGAATTGACAGTGGCACTGGCACTATTTTTGCTCAGTCTCTTCAGGGTCAATTCTCCATCACTAAAGACTCCAACACAAACATGGTCTACCTGCAGATAAAAACCCTGAAGAATGACGACACAGCTGTTTATTACTGTGCAAAAGAGTCACAGTTAGTCAAAAGACTGCAGCGCTCAACCAAAACATGAATTCTGTTTATGAAGTGTGGTCACATGTGACTAAAACACTCTCTAGTTGAATTCTCTTGAGATTTTATGTCATTTTATTTACCACTTCCCTTCATTCTCTAGGTTTTTGTTAGGATAGATTTTATCAAGCAATTATACAGAGTAAAATATACTGTAGCTGAGCAGTGGCGTGCACAGATCTCTTCAGAGGCAGGGGTGGACGGACTACAAAGGGCATAAAAAAGAATTATTACATAGAATAATCAAATGTATTACAGTTCCCTTTCAGTCGGTCACTACGACGTCACGTCGTGACCGACGAATTGGGAACTCGCTTAGAGAGACCAATCTGCTTCGAATACTACTAAAACGCCAATGAACTTGGCATTGAGATATTTGCATAATGCTGGCGCCGCCCCGCCAGGTGCGTATATAAGGAGCACGTGTGTCACACCCCGGGGCGGACCCAAATAGTCTAAAGGGTCACACCCCTCTTAACTCTTCCACCTCGAGGAGTTTCCCAAGACCACCCCAATGACCAGACAGACGAGTATACTATAATTAAAACAAACTTTATTAAATATTTAAAAAGGGAAAAGGGGGAAGGGAAAAAGGGAAATTTAAAACTAATGTGGCTCTTCTTTGCCTCCAGGGCCACTTGGGGAAAAGACTGGGGACCGGGGCTCTGGCCCAGCAATCCGTGGCGCGCTCCGCTTCTCCTGGAGGCAGAATCAAACACAGTCAGACCAGGGTAAGTACTCCTTTGCTACTCACAGTGCTGGGGGATCCTCGTTCCCACACAGAGCTTCACTGATGCAAGTAGGTAGTTGCTATAAGCACAGCACAGGTTTATCCCACAGGTTGCGTTACTCACAGTGCCGGGGGATCCTCGTTCCCACACAGAGCTTCACTGGTTCAGGTAGGTAGTTGCTATAAGCACAGAACAGGGTTAGTTCACAGGTGGCGTTACTCACAATGCCGGGGGATCCTCGTCCCCACACAGAGCTTCACTGGTTCAGGTAGGTAGTTGCTATAAGCACAGCACAGGTTTATTTCACAGGTTGCATTACTCACAGTGCCGGGGATCCTCGTTCCCACACAAAGCTTCACTGGTGCAGGTAGGTAGTTGCTATAAGCACAGAACAGGGTTAGTTCACAGGTGGCGTTACTCACAATGCCGGGGGATCCTCGTTCCCACACAAAGCTTCACTGGTTTCAGGTAGGTAGTTGCTATAAGCACAGTACAGGTTTAGTTCACAGGTGGCGTTACTCACAATGCCGGGGGATCCTCGTCCCCACACAGAGCTTCGCTGGTTCAGGTAGGTAGTTGCTATAAGCACGGCACAGGTTTATTTCACAGGTTGCATTACTCACAGTGCCGGGGGATCCTCGTTCCCACACAAAGCTTCACTGGTGCAGGTAGGTAGTTGCTATAAGCACAGAACAGGGTTATTTCACAGGTTGCGTTACTCACAGTGCCGGGGGATCCTCGTTCCCACACAAAGCTTCACTGGTGCAGGTAGGTAGTTGCTATAAGCACAGAACAGATTTATTTCACAGGTTGCGTTACTCACAGTGCCGGGGGATCCTCGTTCCCACACAAAGCTTCACTGGTTTCAGGTAGGTAGTTGCTATAAGCACAGAACAGGTTTATTTCACAGGTTACGTTACTCACAGTGCCGGGGGATCCTCGTTCCCACACAGAGCTTCACTGGTTCAGGTAGGTAGTTGCTATATACAGTGGATTTCGCTACAGTGTCAGTGTACCGTATTCCTTCGCCCCTCCAGTTTGGCTGTCCGGGCGTCGTAGGGACTAGTGGGTCCGATGACCGGAGCCGAACACTTCCCAAACTCCCCCTCCTTCTTCCACGACCGGGGTCACGAGCTGGGGCGAACTTTCGTCGGGGCTCCGTTCACCACAAGCTTCTGTTGAAGAGGTCAGTGCACACACCGTTACGACCCACAATCCGCACGGTACACACTTGATACTACTCACTGTGTTTTACCACTGTCTGTTCTGTGTACAAACGAAGCTCTCGTTGTCACACCCCGGGCACAGGGCTTGGTTTTCTCTCTCTCTGTAGGACTCAGGCCACAACGGATGTCGTCATCTCGTGACTCGTCGGAGGCTCGGCAGTTTGAACGCTACAAGCACAGCATACACACAGCAAGTAAAGCGTAAACACCATCAATCAGTGAAACTCACCCACAGCACTCTTATACAATTTCACGTGAATTTTAGATCGTCCTTGCCACCTGACTACGACGACCTCGAGAGGATGGTTGGGCAACAACTGGATCACAAATGAGGGAGAGATGTGTGATATTCACAGGCCCGGCGTGTTGGTTATCACTCCCCTGGCTCACCTGCACGTCCTTTTTCCCACAGGGCCACTGGCTTACTGGTGAACGGTGCTTCGTCCGTGCTTCCGGTCAACCCGCGGCTCACCCACGCTTTCCTCTCCAGTGGGGCCAGGGACCTCAAGAAACACAACAAGCACACACCAGGACAACTCTTCATACAAGTTATGTACAGATAAGTACCACAGCGGTTACTCACGCTTTGTTGCCAATAACCTCTGTTCACTGTGCTCTTGGTGGCTCTGTGTCCACTCTTTCTCACTGGAACTCCACAATATTCCTTCGTCAGCTGATTGTCTCTTCCTTTCTTCCCCAGGAGAGCGATCCGACCAGCGTGGTCCGTCTGCAAAGCAGCAACACAGCGTACACAAAGTATACCACCAGCCCCCCGTTTGATGTCTGCAAAGGTGTTTTTATACACTGACTCTTCTCCTTGTCAGCCTATTAGCAACCGCTGTGTTAATTCGCCCCACCTGAGCGTGATCAGGCTTAATTTTGACTTCGGGGAAACCCCGGAAATGAAATGTGGAAGACGGGTTCCGCCCGTCGTCGGTTCAACCAAAGATGTGGAAGACGGGTTCCGCCCGTCGTTGGTTCCAAACATCACCTGTGACATCCTCCCCCGCCGAAATGGTTCTAGTCCCTAGAACCGCTTCCTGTGACCCACTCTCCATACCGGATGGGCGGCCGCCCCCGGGTTTCCCGCTGGGGGCGCTGTGGTAGGGGCTCTGGGGCTTCTTCAGCAGGTAAGTCATCCGGCTCTCCTGGAGCCTCTGGGGCTCCTTCAGCAGGTAAGTTATCCGGCTCTCCTGGAGCCTCTGGGGCTATGTCGTCCGCTGGGCCCACTATGACCGGTAAGTTCTCAGGCTCCCTTGGGGCCACTCGGGCCGGCCCCTCCGCCGGGCCTCTTGGAAAGATGACCCACCCTCCGTACCAGGGGGCAGCAGTCTCTGGCTCCTTAGGAGCCACCGCTGTGACTAGCGAGGGATAGTTTGGACAGGGGCGAATCATGTTCCGATGGACCACCCGATCTGGTCCGGGCTTCCCTTCTGGCCGGATCGTATATACCGGCTGCCCCGGTCTCTGCTGCTGTTGCACAATATATGGCCTCGCCTCCCACCGATCACTCAGCTTACCTCCGCCTAGCCGCCGATTATCCCGGACCAGTACCCTTTCCCCAGGAAGCAAGGGGGCGTCCCGCGCCGTCCTGTCATATAACCTCTTGTTCTTGTCCCCCGCCGCCTGGATCTTCTTATTGACCTGTTCGTATGCGAAGTGGAGACGGTGGTGGTGTCGTCCTACCCACTCGGTCACAGTCCCTTCTTGCTCTCCTCCCGGTGTACCCAATAGGAGATCTGTGGGCAGGCGAATGTGTCTACCGAACATTAAATACGTGGGGGCATACCCCGTCGTGCTGTGGATGCTATTGTTGTAAGCTTGTAATAAGGTTGGTAAGGCACTCACCCAATCGTCCTGGCGTCTCTGATCCAGCGTTCCCAACAGGTTCAACAACGTCTGGTTAAACCGCTCACATCCCCCGTTCCCTTGGGGATGGTACGAGGTCGTGTGGGTCTTCACACACCCATATAGCTGGCACAGTTCCCGAATTATACGGGACTCAAAATTTGGGCCCTGGTCCGAATGTAGGAACTCAGGGCACCCAAACGGCTGGAAGACCACCCTCCACAGTGCTGTGGCCGTAGTACTTGCGGTCTGGTCGAGGGTGGGGATGGCCCAGGCGTACTTGGTGAACAAATCTGTCACCACTAGGATGTTCTGGTACCGGTCCTTGGGACGACTCAGGGTCAGATAGTCCATCGCCACAATGTGGAGGGGGGCCTTTGCGTGAATCGGGACCATCGGTGCTCGGGGTTCCTGCCGGGATTTAAACAGAGTACATCGGGGACATGCTTGAATGAACGTACTCACGGAGATCTCCATTCCTGGCCAATAGAAGTGTCGGCGTAGCAACGACATGGTGCGTTCCTGCCCCTGATGTCCCATCTGGTCATGGTAGGCCTCCAGCAGTGCCCGAACTTGGCTGGCCGGTACCACAATCTGGCTAACCTCCTCATCGGTCCCCGGGTCCCGTATGGTCCTACACAATACACCTTCACGCAACTTCAATTTCTCCCACTGTCCCAGTATTTTTCGACCCACCTCTGTCTGGGCTTGTCTCTCGGCGGGGGTCGGTCGCCGGGCCTGCCTAAGCCACTCGCCCAGATTCCGCAGCTCTTGATCCTCCTGCTGCCTAGCCTTCCAACGCTGGGGGTCCCATCCCCAACTTACAGGTGCTGCCTCCTGTTGGCTCCCAGGCGCCTCCACTACTCCGACCATCAGTCCTTCCTCTCCTTGTTCTCCCTCGAGTGGGGCCGGGCCCCTCGAATCGTCCCTGGCTGGCAACCGGGAGAGGGCATCTGCGTTGGTGTGCTCCCGCCCCGGACGGTACTGCAGCTGGTAGTTGTAATTGGCTAGCTGGGCCACCCATCGCTGTTCTACTGCTCCCAACCGGGCTGTCTGCAAATGTACCAGAGGGTTATTATCAGTGACCACGGTTACCTTGGCTCCCCAGAGGTAATCCTTGAATTTCTCACTCAAGGCCCATTTTAGCGCCAGCAGTTCAAGCTTGAAGGAACTGTAATTGGCATCATTTCTTTCAGCAGGGTGGAGACTCCGACTAGCGTAGGCGATCACCCGTTCCACTCCATCCTGTTTCTGTGCGAGCACCGCTCCCAGGCCCAGGTTGCTGGCATCTGTATAAAGTAAGAATGGTTGGGAGAAGTCAGCATATGCCAAAATCGGGGCTTGTAATAATTCTTGCTTCAGAACCCTAAAGGCCGTCTCACACTCTGTGGTCCACTCCACCGTAGGGGATCCTCGCCCTTGTGGTCGCCCGGTCCCGACCAGTAACTGGTTCAAGGGTTTGGCAATCTTTGAAAACCCCTTGATAAATCGCCGGTAGTACCCTACAAAGCCTAGGAACGATCTCACTTGCCTTACAGTCCTAGGGGCCTCCCAGTCCCGAACTGCAGATACCTTCCCGGGGTCAACGGCCACGCCAGCCGCACTCACCACGTGTCCCAAGAACTGCACCTTACGGCGCAGCAGGTGGCACTTTTCTGGTTGTAATTTCAGCCCGTACCTCTCCATCTCTCGAAACACCTTTTCCAGGTGTTGCAGGTGAGTCTCGAAGTCTGGGGAATACACAATCACATCATCAAGGTATACTAGTACAGATTCCATCAACTGACCTCCCAAGCATCGTTGCATCAGTCTCTGGAAGGTGGCGGGAGCGTTGCAAAGACCGAAGGGCATCCGGTCCCACTCAAAAAGACCAAATGGCGTGGTAAAGGCGGTCTTCTCTCGGTCCCGTTCCTCAACCGGTACCTGCCAGTACCCGCTGGCCAAATCCAAGGTGGAATACCATGCAGACTTGGTCAGGCTTGTCAGCGAGTCCTCAATACGAGGCAGGGGGAACGCATCTTTCTTGGTCAGTTGGTTCAGCTTCCTATAGTCCACACAGAACCTCCATGCCCCCGTCTTTTTCTGGACCAGTACTATAGGTGCCGCCCATGGGCTGCTGCTTTCCCGCACAATCCCCTGCTCCAGCATACCTTGTAGGAGAGTTCTCACTTCTGTGTATAAGGTGGGGGGTATCGGCCGATACCGCTCCCGACTCGGTGCAGCTTCTCCCGTAGGGATACTGTGTCGTATTACCGTCGTACAACCATAGTCTTCATCATGGGTAGAAAACACGTGTTGCCATCTCTCCAGTAACTCCCGCAGCTCTTCTGCCTGTTCCTGTTCCAGGTCCTCTCCTTGTAAGGAGTCCCCTGTCAAATGGGCCGGTACCTTTTTCTCCCTCGTCCTAGACGCTCCTTCTGCTTGCGTTAGTGCTACCTCAACAACTGCAGGGTGCACTCGCCGGAAACTCACATCTTCCTTATCCCGCACCTGATGTCCCTCGACCGACGTCACCGTCACCAGCCGCTGGTGCTTGTGTAAGTGTACTGGGTAGGGGTTTTCATTACAGACCTTTACCGGCACTCGGCCTCGTCGCACCACCGTCAGTCCTCGGGCCACCCTCACCTGTGTGCAGTCTTCGTGAGGTTCAACCAACACCCAGCTCTCAGAGCCTCGACGCTGTTGTGGCACCCTGGCCCACACTATGGCTTCACTTTCTGCTGGCACTGACAATGCAAATCGACATGCTACTCAACCAACCTCTTCTCGGCCATCTTGGTTCTTAGCCAGCTGCACTCGCCTGCAGTCGGCCACTACTCGTTCCCAGCCTGGCCGCTCGGCCCTCGGTATTGTCTGAACGGGCCTAGCCCGAAATAGCTCCTCCCAACACTCCGAGAGAACATTCATACCCAGGAGGGCTCGATGACGGCCGAGGCAGTGGTCCTGTACGATGATGACCCCCTTCTGCGGAACTCGTACTCCATACAATTCAAAGTCGGTAAGTCGATAGCCGATGTAGGGGATCTCTAAGCCGTTCGCCCCCTTCAGGGTAAGCCAGGGCGCTTCAGCCTTGTGTGCGGGGTAGGCCCCAAATAGCTCATGGGACAAGCTCTCGGAGAATAAGGTGACCTGGGAACCAGTGTCAACGAGACAGCGCACCGTGGTGCCACATACCTGGGCCTCCACTGATGGGCTAAGCCCAATCATCCCATCCTTGGGTTCCATTCTTCTATGGGGGTCACTTTGGGGGGCGCCGACCACATGACCCACTGTGGCCGGTCGTCTTAAAAACCCCCCTCGGAGGCTCTTCGTGGTCCGCACTGCCTACTCACATGCCCTGCGGTCCCACACTGCTTGCAAATGGGCCTCCCTTGCTCGTCCCACTCGAACCTGGGCCGACTCGCCTGCCAGGGCCGCCTCATCCCATCTCGGCCCCGATCAGAGCACGTCCGTTCTCGGGGGGCGGGCCCTTCTTCTTTCCTTCCCGGCCCTAGGCGCAGTTCCCCTACCAGGGCCTTAGTTAGCTCGGCCATCTGATCTCGCACGTCTTTTAGGAGCTCCATCTTCAATGTTTGTTTCCAGTCTGATCTCTCCGAGGCTGCCGCCGGGCCACTCACTGCTGCACATACGGGGGCCTCCTTTACTTCTGCTTGGTCACCTTCCAAGGCCATAGCCTCCTTCTTCAGATCATCAAACGTAAGTTCAGGGTCTCTTCTAAACTGTACTCGGAGGTTTTGACGTAGGGGGCCCTCCCGTAGCCCTAACAGGAACTGGTCCCTTAGCAGGGTCTCCTCATCTCCCAACCCATGATCTCGTCGTCGCTGTAGGCGCGTATACTGCTCGCGCAGCTTCAGGGCAAAGGCTCGAACAGACTGGTGTGGGCCCTGCTTGCAATTAAAGAACTGCGACCTCAGGACGGCCACAGGGGTGGTATCACCATACTGCTCGGTGAGGAAGTGGAATATGGTCTGGGCGGTGGCTCGAACGGCTTCGGGGGCAGCTTGTACTTCTCGCCGGGCTTCTCCTCCTAGTGAGTTTAATACGAATTGCTGTTGTTGACTGGCGCTCAGCCCCTGAAGGCCGGCCAAATACTCAATCTGGGCCCTCCACTCAGTTAAATGAACCTCGGACTCGACCCCAGTATACTTTTGCACCCAGGGGTTTCCCAGGAACACGGGCATGACACGGGGTGGTGTTTCCGGCCTTTCAGGCACAACACGGGGTGGGGTTTCTGGCCTTTCAGGCACAACACGGGGCGGGGCTTCGGGCAACTCGTCGTCGGCCATTGGAGGGCCTTGGTCGCTCAACTCGAGGTGGAACCCTGCCGACTACGCCAAATCTGTCACACCCCGGGGCGGACCCAAATAGTCTAAAGGGTCACACCCCTCTTAACTCTTCCACCTCGAGGAGTTTCCCAAGACCACCCCAATGACCAGACAGACGAGTATACTATAATTAAAACAAACTTTATTTAATATTTAAAAAGGGAAAAGGGGGAAGGGAAAAGGGAAATTTAAAACTAATGTGGCTCTTCTTTGCCTCCAGGGCCACTTGGGGAAAAGACTGGGGACCGGGGCTCTGGCCCAGCAATCCATGGCGCGCTCCGCTTCTCCTGGAGGCAGAATCAAACACAGTCAGACCAGGGTAAGTACTCCTTTGCTACTCACAGTACTGGGGGATCCTCGTTCCCACACAGAGCTTCACTGATGCAGGTAGGTAGTTGCTATAAGCACAGCACAGGTTTATCCCACAGGTTGCGTTACTCACAGTGCCGGGGGATCCTCGTTCCCACACAGAGCTTCACTGGTTCAGGTAGGTAGTTGCTATAAGCACAGTACAGGTTTAGTTCACAGGTGGCGTTACTCACAATGCCAGGGGATCCTCGTCCCCACACAGAGCTTCGCTGGTTCAGGTAGGTAGTTGCTATAAGCACAGCACAGGTTTATTTCACAGGTTGCATTACTCACAGTGCCGGGGGATCCTCGTTCCCACACAAAGCTTCACTGGTGCAGGTAGGTAGTTGCTACAAGCACAGAACAGGGTTATTTCACAGGTTGCGTTACTCACAGTGCCGGGGGATCCTCGTTCCCACACAAAGCTTCACTGGTTTCAGGTAGGTAGTTGCTATAAGCACAGTACAGGTTTAGTTCACAGGTGGCGTTACTCACAATGCCGGGGGATCCTCGTCCCCACACAGAGCTTCGCTGGTTCAGGTAGGTAGTTGCTATAAGCACAGCACAGGTTTATTTCACAGGTTGCATTACTCACAGTGCCGGGGGATCCTCGTTCCCACACAAAGCTTCACTGGTGCAGGTAGGTAGTTGCTATAAGCACAGAACAGGGTTATTTCACAGGTTGCGTTACTCACAGTGCCAGGGGATCCTCGTTCCCACACAAAGCTTCACTGGTGCAGGTAGGTAGTTGCTATAAGCACAGAACAGATTTATTTCACAGGTTGCGTTACTCACAGTGCCGGGGGATCCTCGTTCCCACACAAAGCTTCACTGGTTTCAGGTAGGTAGTTGCTATAAGCACAGAACAGGTTTATTTCACAGGTTACGTTACTCACAGTGCCGGGGGATCCTCGTTCCCACACAGAGCTTCACTGGTTCAGGTAGGTAGTTGCTATATACAGTGGATTTCGCTACAGTGTCAGTGTACCGTATTCCTTCGCCCCTCCAGTTTGGCTGTCCGGGCGTCGTAGGGACTAGTGGGTCCGATGACCGGAGCCGAACGCTTCCCAAACTCCCCCTCCTTCTTCCACGACCGGGGTCACGAGCTGGGGCGAACTTTCGTCGGGGCTCCGTTCACCACAAGCTTCTGTTGAAGAGGTCAGTGCACACACCGTTACGACCCACAATCCGCACGGTACACACTGGATGGTACTCACTGTGTTTTACCACTGTCTGCTCTGTGTAAAAACGAAGCTCTCGTTGTCACACCCCGGGCACAGGGCGTGGTTTTCTCTCTCCCCGGAGGACTCAGGCCACACCGGCTGTCGTCGTCTCGGGACGCGTCGGAGGCTAGCCAGATTGAACGCTACAAGCACAGCAGACACACAGCAAGTAAAGCGTAAACACCCTCCATCAGTGAAACTCACCCACCGCACTCTTATACACTTTCACGTTAATTTTAGATCGTCCTTGCCACCTGACTACGACGACCTCGAGAGGATGGTTGGGCAACAACTGGATCACAAATGAGGGAGAGATGTGTGATATTCACAGGCCCGGCGTGTTGGTTATCACTCCCCTGGCTCACCTGCACTTCCTTTTTCCCACAGGGCCACTGGCTTACTGGTGAACGGTGCTTCGTCCGTGCTTCCGGTCAATCCGCGGCTCACCCACGCTTTCCTCTCCAGTGGGGCCAGGGACCTCAAGAAACACAACAAGCACACACCAGGACAACTCTTCATACAAGTTATGTACAGATAAGTACCACAGCGGTTACTCACGCTTTGTTGCCAATAACCTCTGTTCACTGCGCTCTTGGTGGCTCTGTGTCCACTCTTTCTCACTGGAACTCCACAATATTCCTTCGTCAGCTGATTGTCTCTTCCTCTCTTCCCCAGGAGAGCGATCCGACCAGCGTGGTCCGTCTGCAAAGCAGCAACACAGCGTACACAAAGTATACCACCAGCCCCTCGTTTGATGTCTGCAAAGGTGTTTTTATACACTGAGTCTTCTCCTTGTCAGCCTATTAGCAACCGCTGTGTTAATTCGCCCCACCTGAGCGTGATCAGGCTTAATTTTGACTTCGGGGAAACCCCGGAAATGAAATGTGGAAGACGGGTTCCGCCCGTCGTCGGTTCAACCAAAGATGTGGAAGACGGGTTCCGCCCGTCGTTGGTTCCAAACATCACCTGTGACACGTGCAAATAGGGAAATCAGCTTTTTATCGCTTCGAAAGCCGGCATTATCTGCTACTGAGAAGCTACTTTACTCTGTTGGGATCGATTGCGGAAGTTGGTTGGACTGGCAGTACCACAGCGGACGCTTTGCAGTATTCCACAGGCTCTGCATCTTTTTGTTTTGAGTTTAGTGTGTGCATTGCCTTTCCCTGTGCGCATCATCAACTGAGCATCTGAGTGAATTTCCCTAAAAGAGTGATACGAGAGAGCTTTGTGCCTTGTTAAAGGCAGCCACTCTCTCGTATATCCGGAGATTAGCGTCCTTTTCAGGATGGCTTTTCGTCCGTGCGATCTTGGATGCGGGAAGTATATGGGTCCGAAGGACGGTCACGAGCGTTGTCTCTCGTGCTTGGGCATCGAGCACGCGGAGGCAGCGTTTGCTGGGGGTAAGTGTTCTCACTGCGAGAACATGTCCCTTGTGGATTTGCGGAGACGGTTGTCTTTCCTCCGGGAAAAACGCAACCCGCGTCCAGCGAGTTCCGAACGCCGCCACGGAGCGGCCGTGAGGCTCTCAAAGGACAATCTCCGCATCACTGTGCTGAGCCGGTCGGGGGATTTGTCCTCCGGCTCTCAGCCTCCTCATCCACAGCCGGTTGATGTGCCGATGGAGACTGCAGCGTCATGTTCTATGATGTCTGTAGGATCTGTCGTGCCTCCCTCCGGGTCCACGGAGACCGCAGCATCCGAGGGTGGGCCCTCTCTCTCTGATGACCCTGACGTCCTTCCCCCCTCCGGACGGGTCGTGACGCCGGAGTTTGATCCAGAGATGGTGGCCGTGCTCGCTCGAGCGGCGGAGACCGTAGGGTTAGAGTGGGTTCACCCCCCTCAGCCCGAACCGTCCCGCCTGGATGATTGGTTCTTTGGAGCTGCCCGGGTTTCACAACCCTCTCCGAGGTGCACGAGGAGCTGACTAGGACCTGGAAGTCGCCATTTTCTACCCAATTACGGCCGTTTCAGCCCTCCCCCCTCACCTCCCTCACCGATGGAGCCGCTAAGGGTTATACGGGGATCCCCCCGTGGAGCGTGCGGTCGCGATGCAGTTGTGTCCGGCCACCGCTCCCTCCTGGAAGGACCGCCCAACCCTACCCTCCCGTGCTTGCAGACAGTCTTCCGGTTTAACGGGGGCTGCCCACCAGGCATGCGGAGAGGCGGCTTCAGCCCTGCACGCTATGGCGTTGCTGCAGGTCCATCAGGCTAAGGCCTTGAGAGATCTGCACGAGGGAGGACACGACTCGCCTGTCCTTTCGGAGCTCCGGGCCGCTACGGATCTGGCCCTCCGCACTACAAAGGTCACAGCGCAGGCGATTGGTCGTGCGATGTCCAAGATGGTGGTCCAGGAACGCCATCTATGGCTCTGTCTGGAGGACATGTCGGATGCGGAGAAGAATAAGTTCTTGGACGCTCCCGTGTCCCAGGCGGGCCTTTTCGGTGAGTCGGTGGAGTCTTTTGCCCAGCAGTTCTCCGCCGCCCAGAAGCAGACCGAGGCGATCGCTCAGATCAAATTTTCAGTGCGATACGCCCCCAAGATTGGTTTGCAGCGATAGACCTGAAAGACGCGTATTTTCATGTGTCCATTCTCCCTCATCACAGACCGTTTCTGCGGTTTGCGTTCGAGGGTCGGGCATATCAATACAAAGTTTTACCATTCGGGCTGTCTCTCTCTCCCCGTGTGTTCACGAAGGTAGTGGAGGCGGCGTTAAAGCCCCTCAGAGAGAGCGGTGTTCGCATTTTGGCTTACCTCGACGATTGGCTTATAGCACATTCTCGGCGGACGCTGTGCGAACACAGAGATCTAACACTTCAACATCTCGCCCGTTTGGGTCTTCGGGTCAACTGGGAAAAGAGCAAACTCTGCCCCACGCAGAGGATCTCTTTTCTCGGTATGGAACTGGACTCGATCGATTTATCAGCACGTTTGACAGAAGAGCGCGTCCAATCAATTCTGACTTGCCTCGGTTCATTCCGAGGGAAGAATGCGGTCCCTCTGAAGCAATTTCAGAGACTCCTGGGGCGTATGGCAGCAGCAGCGGCCGTGACACCGCTCGGACTGCTCCATATGAGACCGCTTCAGCGTTGGCTTCACGATCGAGTCCCGAGGAGAGCGTGGCGCGCCGGCATCCACCGTGTAACCATTACACCTGCGTGTCGCCTAACATTCCCCCCGTGGTCAGACCCCGCGTTTCTCAGGGCCGGTGTGTCCATGAGACAGGTCTCCCAGCATGCTGTTGTCCACACAGATGCCTCCGACACGGGCCGGGGAGCCACGTACAACGAGCTTACAGCTTCGGGGGTGTGGACAGCACCCCAGTTGCATTGGCATATCAATTGCCGCGAGTTATGGGCAGTATATCTGGGACTCGTACGCTTCGCTACGGAGCTGCGAGGGAAGGATGTACTAGTGCGCTCAGACAACACTGCGACTGTAGCGTATATCAACCGCCAAGGCGGTTTGCGCTCCCATCACCTGTCGCATCTCGCTCGTCATCTCCTCCTTTGGAGTCAGAAGCATCTGAGGTCCCGTCGTGCCATTTACATCCCGGGCTCGCTCAATACAGCGGCAGACGCGCTTTCACGAGCTGCGCGCCCCGGCGAATGGCGACTCCACCCCCAGACGGTCCAGCTGATTTGGAGGAAGTTCGGTCGTGCGCAGATAGACCTATTTGCGTCACCGGACGATACCCATTGTCGCCTGTTTTATTCACTATCCGAGGGCAGCCTCGGTGTGGATGCGCTGGCACACAGCTGGCCGCGGGGCATGCGCAAATACGCGTTCCCCCCAGTGAGCTTAATAGCACAGACACTGTGCAAAGTCAGGCAGGACGAGGAGAGCCTTTTAATGATCGCCCCATATTGGACGACCAGGAATTGGTTTCCGGAACTAATGCTCCTCGCGACAGCCCCTCCCTGGCGGATTCCCCTGAGGAAGGACCTTCTTTCTCAAGGAGGGGGCACATTATGGCACCCGCGCCCCGACCTGTGGAATCTCCACGTTTGGTCGTTGAGCGCGCACAAGGTTTAAGTGATTTACCCCAGGCGGTATCTAACACAATCGACGCGTTTAAATGGAACCTTTTCGTTACTTGGTGCTCTTCACAACGCGAGGACCCCAGAGAATGCCCTATTAACATCGTGCTTTTATATCTTCAACATAGGTTAGACGGTAGGCTGTCACACTCCACTATTAAAGTTGATATCGCCGCTATATATGCTCATCACACACTTATTAACGGCAGATCAGTGGGCCAGCATGATTTGGTTATTAGATTTCTAAGAGGCGCTCGCAGGCTAAACCCCTCACGCCCCCTTCTATTCCTCCCTGGGACTTGTCCATGGTGCTGAAAGCACTTCAAAGTCCTCCGTTCGAGCCTTTGCAGTCTGCGAGTCTGAAGCTTTTATCTATGAAAGCTCTGACCCTACTGGCATTGGCCTCAGTGAAAAGAATAGGAGATTTACATGCATTCTCTGTTGACGATTCGTGCCTTCAGTTTGGTCCTGCTGTCTCGAGCGTGACATTGAGACCCAGACCAGGCTACGTGCCCAAAGTTCCCACCACTCCCTTCAGAGATCAGGTGGTGAGCTTGCAAGCATTGCCTTTGGAGCAGGCAAACCCAACCGAGGCTTTGTTGTGCCCCGTACGCGCACTGCGATTCTACGTGGACCGCACGCAAAGCTTCAGGTCCTCGGACCAGCTCTTTGTTTGTTATGGTGGCCAGCAGAAAGGGAAAGCTGGCCAGCAGAAAGGGAAAGCTGTCACTAAGCAGAGGATGTCTCATTGGATAGTTGATACTATCGCCCTAGCTTATAATTTGCAGGGCATTCCTTGCCCCTTTAATTTGAGAGCGCACTCCACATGGAGTGTTGCCTCATCTTGGGCTTTAGCTCGTGGTTCCTCGCTAACAGACATCTGTAGAGCTGCTGGTTGGGCGACACCTAATACGTTCATTAGATTCTACAATGTTCGTATCGAGCCTGTATCCTCTCGTGTTTTTTCCTCACCAGGGAGGGCACGGAGAGCAGACTCGCAAGTCGGCTTGCAGCCTCTGACTGAGGCTCCAAATTGAGTTTCAGTATGGAAGGCTAACAGAGCAAAAATGCGTAATGGTTTGATTTGCTCTCTCCACTGCCTTGACAGCCTTTGTTGCGGAGCATTGGCTGTCAGCCTTTCACTAGCTGTATTCTTACGAACCTATGTGTTTGGACATTGTGTCCCATCGGGTTCCTTTGTGAGTATTTTTCCGTAGGGTTAATCCTACCAGCCCACGTTTCCCTTAGCAGAGCACTGCTTTGCTTACACAGCCACGGCTGTCTTTTACCTCAACTACGGTTGACTTTCACCCACCATTAGCCCTTAAGAGGGGCGGTGGCTTCCGCAGCGTTCCTATCCCGCTCTGGTAGGGCGCTTCCCAGTCGCTGGCACTACTGTGGGGTTAAAGGAACATCTAGTGCCCGGCCTTTCTGCCTTATTCTATTCTCCATTCCCTTAAGGGCATTTGGAGAGCTTTTTTGCATACACTGGAAGAGGTCAGCCCCTAGTGGCGTTTTGGTAGGGATTCCCAATTCGTCGGTCACGACGTGACGTCGTAGTGACCGACTGAAAGGGAACGTCTCAGTTATGGATGTAACCCTCGTTCCCTGAAGGAGGGAACAGAGACGTCACGTCCCGTCGCCACAGGTGCTGCCACCTGCTGTTTAGGCTTTCTCAGCGAACAGAAGCTGATTTCCCTATTTGCACGTGCTCCTTATATACGCACCTGGCGGGGCGGCGCCAGCATTATGCAAATATCTCAATGCCAAGTTAATTTGAGTTTTAGTAGTATTCGAAGCAGATTGGTCTCTCTAAGCGAGTTCCCAATTCGTCGGTCACGACGTGACGTCTCCGTTCCCTCCTTCAGGGAACGAGGGTTACATCCGTAACCGAGACGTTTTTCTGAATTGTTAAAAGACTAAACCCCAATCTCTGAACCAAATTCATTGTGGTCTAAACTCAACAACAGTTTTGTCACTTGTTTTGTTATATACAATAAACATGTATTTTTGATTTGTGATTTGAAAGCATAGTTTCATTTTAAGGACAGGTGAAATTGTTTGAAGAAGTTTTTGATTGTGCTAGAAGATTTAGGATGTTTTGTGAATTTTGTTTGAATTTTTTTGTGATTTGTGTTTAAGGTTTTGAGAATGGAATCATCAGAGTGATGTTTTCGAAAAATGTGTTTTAGCAATTCAGAAAAACTGTAATAATGTAATAAATATACAGTATTGTTATGAAAATACCCGGCATGACTGAAAGAGCACATACACCATATATAACTTGTGTTTATTGTCTTTTTTTATCCATCAAAACATCATTATTTGTATGTTTTTAACATTAGGATTACTATATTTCCTTATAAGGGTGTACATGCTGAAACAAATCCAACATTTATTCCTGTGTCAATTTTGGACTGTCTCTGCATGAATCTTTTAGGAAAACATTGATTTTGTCTTTATTCTTCCACATAAACAAGACGCACATGATCTTACGAGAGTCAAATGAAACCGATGAACCTGATGAAAGCACTTCCTCATGAACTCTGTTTGGTCGAGGTTGGGGCAGATGGAAAGATATATTCTCACAGCAACCAAATCCTGACTTGGGAAAAGTGTGCGAAAATCAAAGTGATATATGATGCCAGATAAAATAAAAAATCAAATAACAACATGATACAGGTTATAAATTATTACATAAGTTCATATCAAATGTTCATATTTATTTTGGTATTATTTTATTAATGGTAAATGGCTTAAAATAATAACATTGCTTAAAGTTTTTATACAAGATACATAAACTAAATTTAAATGCATATTTACACAACTTCTTAAAGGTTTAGTGTCACTTACTCATTATTTATTCCTATTTTCTCCACATAGAATAATCATAATTTTAGAATAACACAAATAGGGAATTATATTGTGGTTGAATATAAGAAAGCCCAAATACCAAAAACTATTGAACAAAATCATTGGGCCCTATTTAAACGATAAGCACATTGTCTAAAGCGCACAGTCTGAACAGGCGTGTCCAATTCCACTTTTGCTAATTTAAGAGAAAAAGGTTTTTGTGCCAAGCGCATGGCTTAAAAGGATTGTTCCTATTCTCGTAATGAGTAATGGGTGTGTTTTGGGCGTAACGTGCAATAAATCAATGAGAGTCTCAGCTCTCCTCCCCTTTAAAAGCCATTTGCGCTGGCGCCATGCCGATTTCCTATTTAGATGGTGGATTTGTAAACTGAAAACTAAGTGGAGGAAAAAGACCACCAGTTTAAGATTGATATAAAAACATGTTGTTTTCATTTGTATTGAAATTGTTATTTTTTTGGTATGAAAACCTTTAAAAGTCGTTTTCGTTCCATCATGGAAGTACAATTAGCAGGCTTTTAAATGCTGTAAATGGATAGCCTATGATCAGTCTAATCTCAAAAATAATTTACAAATATGCAAGAAAAAGTTTGTACTCTTAATATAATTTTATTTGTAACAAACAGGAGATAAAGAATTCACAAACGTTTGGAGAGTCTTCAGCACTTGGACAGCGCAGTGAGTGCTTTGAAAAGTATTACAAAAAAACGTCATCATACAACAAATCTGTGGTGTAGAAATGTAAATATCACTAAACAAACCTCTTTCAAGATTAGTATATTGTCAATATCTGTTTGTCTTAGCTACTTTCAATATTGCATAAAGGATTTTCAAATGTTTAACAGATAATTCTTAAATTATTTGTGTTATGAGAAATTAATAAACAGAAAACATTCGGTCATAATTTCAACTCAGTTGCTTCTATTCCCTATTCTTTGCACTTTGCTCTTTATTGCAAACATATGCAACAGTCGCTTCTGTTCCTTATTCTTTGCACTTTATATGCAATAAGACCATTCACATGACAATTTCTTCTTTTTGAGTGCTTCTTGCATCGAATTTGTTAAAAATTTTATGTTTCACCTAAAATATGTGACTTAAGTTAGTCATTGTTGGTATTGATTATAACATTCTTTTTTAGCGTTATGTCAGAAATAATATTTTACAGTATATGTGCTGAATATTATATGAATGAAGTATCCGTCATTGTATACGTCATTGTACATAAAGCTCTTTTTTCATGCGTTCTATTTGTAACAGGTTGGATGTTTGGAACTTGGGACCACATGGTTGAATTGCAGACTGAGGTCACAAAACACTTTCCCTCAGTTCTGTCAAGATTTTGGTGTTGTTAGCCTTATTATTTTTAATATTAATATCTTAGTGATTTTTGGCATTAAAAAAATCCCATTAATAATCTAATATTGTTGGCTATTGCTACAAATATAGCCTGGTCCATGATCACATATACATTTAATAACAAAAAATAATAATAATAACAAAGCTGACATATGCAAACTTAGGATTGCTTTTTGCCAAATAATAACAGCTGAAATGCTTTTCTTGAATATGTTGGAACAGTTCTTATGCATTTAGACTCTCTCAATATTTTTAATGTCTGTTTATATAATGCAAGATTGACTTAATGATTGTGAGATCAGACTTTCTTTGAACTCAAAGAGGAAGGGTTATGCAAAGCATTGTGTCTTGCCTATATAAAGCATTCTGCAGAAGTGTGTGTGGATCTAAACAGCAAAACTAAGAATGGAGCTGAGTACAATGTTGATCTGTGTTGTAGCTTACCTGACTTTTCAACGTAAGTTAAACTGATCTGTAAAGTTATCTGATAACTTAAAATGTGTTTTAAATGTTTCTTTTACGCTTTCTTTTCTTGTTATGTTTTACAGATGGAGTTCAGGCGCTGACTGAGTATGAACCTGTTGCTAAACCTGGGAGTCTGTGCAAACACTTGTGTGTTTGTCACAAACGCAGTAAGTAAATACTTCCCCTCTTTTGTTTGTTATAGCACAATGTTAATCTGCTTGTCTACAAAAATAAAGAGTACATAAAAAATTTGAGCTGTCTTAACTGAATTTATTAATTTCCACTGACATATCTTAAATATTTCAGTGCTATTATATGAACACAAAATAAATAGCTTGTTTGATAAATTTTGGTACTACCAAAGCACAAACAGAGAGACGTGTATGTGGCAATCTTTAACGATCCGCCCGGAATCAACACATTTTCCTTACCTTGCCTTATAAGAAGAAAACTGTCGTGTTCACATTGGTGACAATATGCTTCACCAAAATCGAATAAACAATGCATTTTTAAAAGTATGCAAGATATTTTGTGTGTTTTTCAACTTTTTGTTATACATTTTAGAGATGTTCATAAATGATGGTCAGTGGCCAAATCTCCATCTAATCTCCATATAAATATGACGCAGCACAAATTGAAATGTGATTAGTTACTTTACGATTCAGTTATATGACCTCTTGGGTTGTCCTTCGCCATTCAAATTGGTCAAGGGTCCCAGACCTTCAGTATGAACTCAGTATACAGTAGCTACACAAGACTAATGTCTCACTAACTTCCATGTTAGCCTACAAATATATCAGAGAGACCAGAGAGAATTTGCAAGAAAATTAAGTGGTATTTAGACCATGTGAAGCAAATGGGCAATGTTCATTATGCTGTAACCACAAAGTTACAAGAATAACTTTTTCTGTCTTGTGACAAAGAATCACATGTCAGCAGAAATTTAGATATTTAAAAAAATCACTTAGATAAAGAGGAATTTATATTTTTGAAATCTCATTTCCTCTTTGTCTGACAAAGCTAAAACACCCTAAGCTTAGTGCTGCTTTTTAACTGTTAATCGTTATCAAGTAATTGCTGTAATGCTTATTTAAA
Organism: Misgurnus anguillicaudatus; assembly: GCF_027580225.2. Classification (NCBI taxonomy): domain Eukaryota; kingdom Metazoa; phylum Chordata; class Actinopteri; order Cypriniformes; family Cobitidae; genus Misgurnus; species Misgurnus anguillicaudatus. Next base: position 23,953,426 of record NC_073355.2, read on the forward strand.
ACTAAAACATTCTAGAAACCTATGATTTTGTGTTCACTGTATTTCTATAATGGAAAAAAATACTTTATAATATGGTATAGCAATTATTTCATATCATGTTTGCTGTTGTTTTAATAATTATTTTTTTTTTAAAAGGTCAAGGACCATCCTGCTTTACACACATACAAATTCAGCAGATTTTATATATTTAATAACCTTCTCTTACTCATCTGTATAGATACACTCAAGTTGACCCTGAAGCCACCAATGCAGACAGACATATTCCTCTTCGGTGACGTGACCCTGCAGGCTGTTGTTTCTGGAAATGAATACAAAGCAGTGGAAGATGCTAACGTGTCATGCAAAGTGGAAAATGAAGCTTTAACCTTAAATACAGCTGAAATACAATCACAAGACCATTCACAGTTTCAGAAAATCTACAATGTCACTGTTAATAGAGATAAATGGTTTGCTGGTAAAATGGTCACCTGTACTATCAGTGACAAAAACATAATACAGGATATCTGTTTTAATAAAGGAGGTAAGTCAACAATTGAATGATTTTAATCTTTTGTTTGACTATGCCATCTGTCCTTGAATTATTTACTGATTCATTATATCGCCTTTTAAATTCAGGTTCAGAGGAACCCAGTGTTGATGTTTATGAACGACGCAGAAAAAACATAAAGAGCTCACACATCTCTCTGTTATGTGAGGTCAGCAGCCCTCAACTTGGTGATGTTTATATTATGTGGAAAGTAGATAATGGAAAATATGAGGAGGGTTATACCAGTGCTCCAATCCGTCTGAAGGACTCGACATCTGTCATCAGCTTATTTGAAGTGTCTGATAAACAGTACAAAGAATCTACAATCTCTTGCGCAGTCGTGCATGCCAACATGGAGAATACAAGATCACCATTAATAATAACAGCAAGCAAAAGTAAACCGTCATGTCCTTCTTGCCCTGATTGCTATTATGATTATAGCATATGATTATATTTATGATTATATTTATTATTATGATTATATTGCTATTATGATATTTTCAATGTGATTATGTTTTTATCTCACTTAAATGGTCTGACATGCTTTTGTCCTGTTGCTCTTATTAGGTTACAGTATGTAACTTTGATATTTTGTTATGTGCTAGTTCTAATGCAGGTGCACACACACAAATGACACCATTCTGACATTAAAACATTTTCTCCACCTCCTCTGTAGCAATGCTCTCGCTGACCCTGAAGCCACCAATGCAGACAGACATATTCCTCTTCGGTGACGTGACCCTGCAGGCTGTTGTTTCTGGAAATGAACACAAAGAAGTGGAAGATGCCTCACTGACATGCAAAGTGGAAAATGAAGCTTTAACCTTAAATAAAGCTGAAATACAATCACAAAACAATTCACAGTTTCAGATAATCTACAATGTCACTGTTAATAGAGATAAATGGTTTGCTGGTGAAATGGTCACCTGTACTATCAGTGACAAAAACATAATACAGGAGATCTGTTTTAATAAAGGAGGTAGGTCACTAATTGAATTATTAAAATCTTGTGTTTGTCTATGCCATCTGTACTTGAATTATTTAATGATTCATTATCTTCCCTTTTAAATTCAGATTCAAAGAAACCCAGTGTTGTCCTTTATGAACAACACAGTAAAAACACAAAGAGTTCACATGTCTCTCTGTTATGTGAGGTCAGCAGCCCTCAACTTGGTGATGTTTATATTATGTGGAAAGTAGATAATAGAAAATATGAGGATGGTAAAACCAGTGCTCCAATCCATCTGAAGGACTCGACATCTGTCATCAGCTTATTTGAAGTGTCTGATAAACAGTACAAAGAATCTACAATCTCTTGCGCAGTCGTGCATGCCAACATGGAGAATACAAGATCACCATTAATAACAAAAGCAAGGAAAAGTAAACCGTCATGTCCTCCTTGCCCTGCTTGCTCTGCTGATTATAGTTAATGATATTTTCAATGTGATTATGTTTTTATCTCACTTAAATGATCTGACATGCTTTTGTCCTGTTGCTCTTATTATGTTACAGTATGTAACTTTGATCTATGTGCTAATCCCAAATCATGTGCTTACACATAAAGGAAACCATTCTGACTTTAAAAATATTTTCTCTCACTCCTCTGCAGTGGCGGCTGGCGCAAACAAACTCAAAATCAAACTTTTACTGTAGTAATGCAGGACTGTAAATTGCCATTTATCAAGTGATGATGTATCATTACTGCTTAGCTAAAATGCTGACAATTTTATGGTTGATTTCATCTGTTAAAGCATGAAATAAATGTTCTATAAATCTGTGAATTTGAGTATAATGTGGGTTATTTTAAGGAAATGTAAAATCGGGAATCGGGCCATAGGTGCTGCTGTTTAAAACATATATGACAAAATATAGAAGTATGTTTACATTAATGCAATGTTTAACAAATCTCTTGAGCACTGAATACTTCAGGTTTTACTTTACTTGTGGTCTTTGTAAATCAATTTATTTAAACTAATTCATGTAAAGGCGATCTACTAAATTACATTTAGATCTGGTGTGAACCTAAGCAAAACCAAAATATTGCAAAATTGGTCCGTAGCTGTCACTGGAGGTACCATTTCAAAATTACACATTTTGAGAGTCCATATTAATACATCAAAAAGACATACAGCAGAAAAGCATCTCATTAGAGAACGTCTCGGTTACGGATGTAACCCTCGTTCCCTGAAGGATGAAACAGTGGCGGAACTAAAATTTTTTTAATGGGGTGGCCAGGGGGTGGCCAAAGGTACTTTAGGGGGTCCATAGTCCATAAAAGAAAATGACGTGTAATCATGTATCAAGAAAGTATAAATGAATCTTTTGATTGCATTATATGTAAACAATAAGGGTGAATTTTAAATCGTTCTACTGTATTTCTTACATCTGATTTACTGTCTGTTAAAGGGATTCACCCAAAAATGTTAATTCTGTCATCATTTACTCACCCTTGTGTGTTCTAAACCTGTATTTTGTTTTAATAAACACAAAAGAAGATATTTTGATAAATGATGGTAAGCACACAATCCATTGAATTCCATCATGTTGTTTTTATTCCTACTATGGAAGTCAATGGTTAACAGCTGTGTGCATACCATCAAAATATCTTCGTTTGTGTTCATCAGAAAAAAGAAATTCGTACAGGTTTGGAACAACATGAGGATGTAAAAATGATGACAGTATTTTCATTTTGTGAACTATCCCTTTAATGAAGCAAAAGATCAGGAAATCTAAACTCCATGATAAACCTTAAACTTACTTCAAATAGCAGAGCTCAACACAAAGGATGTTTGGATTAATCTTTATTTATGAAGATACAGAAGATGCAAAAGTTTTCTTTTTCTTTTGATATTTAATTAACTTTAATGACAGACTTCAACAGGTTAGGCTAAGACCGAATGCAATAAAATGTTTATTCGTTTAAGACGTACAGTAACCAAATATTTAGTATGAAAATCACCAAGACAGCTATTTTGACATATGAGCATTTGTCCGATTCAGCAAAAAAGACGCGAACATGAAGTTGTTTAAGCTCTCGCTGTGCACGCGTACTATCGGATATGCGCGTCGCGCATTCAAGTTCAATGTGGCAATCCAGTCGAATTAACAATCATACAGTAGCCTATAAAGATCCCGTCAAGAATGAAAACATGGTGCTGGGTTTTGTTGTAAAAAGAGTTGGCAATCTTAGACTTTATTTAGTCCACAAAAAAATTACATGACATTTATCTTCTGATGATATGAAAAGTATTCGTTATTTTTCTGACACGTTTTTGAAAAGACGTCACTGATGGAGAGATAACAGAACGCGCATTATGATATTTTCTTAATTTTGTGAAAAGCACAACATTCAGTTTTTATAGACACACAAAAATGACACTTTAACGTTTTAAATGATGTATAAATAATATCTGCATGTCCAAAATCAGCAGAGGAAACCAAGTCTCTTTGCACAGTGATTGAAAAATAAAGAGTTTGCGCCGCGACCACAGGGAGGGTTAATATTCATAATGTTTGTTTTTAACAATGTGCTGGGCTGCCGCATGTCGAAAATAAACATAGCGATTAAGTGAAAGTAGCGCATTAAATTTGGGGTGGCACACGGGGTGGCCAGTGACATGTCAAGGGTGTCCAGTGCCACCCTGGACACCCCTCTGGCTCCGCCACTGGGAGGAAACAGAGACATCACGTCATGACCGACGAATTGGGAACTCGCTTAGAGAGACCAATCTGCTTCGTATACTACTAAAACGGCAATGAACTTGGCATTGAGATATTTGCACAATGCTGGCGCTGCCCCGCCAGGTGCCTTTATAAGTAGCAGGTGCAAATAGGGAAATTAGCTTCTTTTCGCTGAGAAAGCCGGAGAATGTGACCGGTCGATAAACAGCAGGGAGCAGCCCTGTGGCGATGGGACGTGCTGTCTCCGTTCCCTCCTTCAGGGAACAAGGGTTGCATCTGTAACCGAGACGCTCCCTTTAAGTCGGTCACTACGACGTCACGTCGTGACCGACGAATTGGGAATCCCTACCAAAACGCCACTGAGGGCTGACCTCTTCCAGTGTCTGCGTAAAGCCCTCCGGTTGCACTTAAGGATAAGGGGAATTAGGTTTTAAGGCAGAAGGCCGGGCACTAGATGTTCCTTTAACCCCACAGTAGTGCCACCGACTGGGAAGCGCCCTATCTGAGCGGTATAGGAACGCTGCAGAAGCCGTTAAGGGCTATAGGGCTATAGGTGGGCGAAAGTCAACCGTAGTTGAGGAATAAGACAGCCTTAGCTGTGTAAGCAAAGCAGTGCTCTGCTGAAGGAAACGTGGGCTGGTAGGATTAACCCTACGGAATAATTCTCACAAAGGAACCTGGTGGGACACAATGTGGAGCCCGAGCCAAACACGTAGGTCCGCGAGGATACAGCTAGTGAAAGGCTGACAGCCAACGCTCCGCAACAAAAGCTGCCAAGGCAGCGGAGGAAGAGCAATTCAAACCATTACCCATTTTTGCTCTGATGGCCTTCCATACTGAAACTCAATTTGGAGCACCAGTCGGAGGCTGCAAGCCGACTTGCGAGTCTGCTCTCCGTGCTTTCCCTGGTGAGGAAAAAACACGAGAGGATACAGGCTCAATACGAACACTGTAAAATCTAATGAACGTATTAGGTGTCGCCCAATCAGCAGCTCTGCAGATGTCTGTAACGAGGAACCACGAGCGATAGCCCGAAATGAGGCAACACTCCTTGTGGAGTGCGCTCTCAAATTAAAGGGGCAAGGAATACCCTGAAGATTATAAGCCAGGGCGATAGTTTCAACTATCCAATGAGACATCCTCTGCTTAGTGACAGCTTTCCCTTTCTGCTGGCCACCATAACAAACAAAGAGCTGGGCCCGTATGTATAAAGCAGCTCAGAGTAAAATTTTTGTCTTAACTGTGTCAAAATTCTAAGAATGACGTCATTTTACTCTTATTCCTAGACTTAAAAATACGTTTGATTTATAAAGCTTACTAAGTGTTAAGACTAGGTCTCAGCTCCTAAATTATTTAAGAGAGCTGGAGAGGTCTCTTAACCTAGTTAAGAGTAACAAGGGGGCAGGAGAGAGGCGAAGGATCATGCACTTTACAACAAAGAATGTGTTAGAATTACTTTAATTCAAATATATCTCTATAGCACTTTTGAAAAAAAAATATTGTTACATATATTGTTATTGTTGCAGAGCAGAAAATGTACGGTGAATACATTTTAGTAGTATATAGACGGTAGATATGAGTTAATATAACATGAAATATAAAGAGTATAGGGTTTTTATACAATGTATATTATATTACATAATATAATATACAGTATAAGATGTATATTAGTGAAACTTACTCAAGTGCTTGCACAGTACCAATAATTTTTATTGGATTATCAAGACAGCAATGGTATATACTTGAATGGTATATACATTTTAATAATATACACTGTAAAAAGTTAAAGTTGGATCAAATTATTGATAATGCCTAAAATTTTTATGTTTTTTTAATTTACATTTCTCAGTGAATTTCTTAAGTGAAATAATTAAAGTTAAAAATGTTTAAATATTAGAAGTTACCAATTGAAGTAAGTTTTTAAGTAGAGCCGCTTTTACATTTTATGATAGGTAAATAAAATACCATAAAATGTAAATAAAATCTACAATAAAAATGTGAAGTATCTACAAGATTGCAGTGACATCACTACATGTAAAGTGATATTAATAGAGTATACAACCCTGACCAAAAACATAATGTTAGCAATGTTAACATTGAGCAAGCCAAAGGTGAAAGTTACAAAGATGGCAAAAATTACAATTGTGTTTAAGTGGAGAAATCCAACTTAGCTTGATCATCTTGTTCAGGCTTGATCATTAAAGTATTTTTTATCTAAGTGTTTGCAAACTTAGTCTTTTCTTTATAAACAGCTTGTGAGTGAAATCAAAATGATTCATTTTTTAAAGCAATACGTTTGTATATTTCATTAACATGTTGAAACTTAATCAAAATGGTGCAAAATCGTGTAAAATAAATGCATGCACTTATTTGTAATATTGTTAAACATTTCGTGAAGCAAATGTAAATTAAAATATTTAAATACTAATATAATTGCAATGTCTTCATGATTCATAAATGTATGGTGTCACATGCTGCTGTGACTGTACAACATTGCCAGCTTTCTATTGGCTGATTCAGAGGTTAGGGTGGCCATTTTGTGTTGAAATCATTGTAGTCCTCAGTTTGCGGCACTTAAGTCAGCACTTAAAAATGGGTCTAACACTTTACTGAAAATTGCTTTCAGCCTCTTTATAAACGTCTTCTATTCTCAAACTGGTCCTACTCCTTACTAAGAATTTTTTGACACTTAAGTCATAGCTTAAGACTATTTTTAAGAGCATTTCTGAGATGTTTTATACATACGGGCCCTGGTCTGAGGTCCTGAGGCTTTGCGTGCGAACCACGTAGAGTCGCTGTGCGTGTACGGGGCACAACAAAACCATGGTTGGGTCTGCGTCCTCCGGGGGCAGTGTTTGCAAGCTCACCACTTGATCTCTGAAGGGACTGGTGGGAACTTTGGGCACGTAGCCTGGTCTGGGTGTCAGTGAGACAGCAGGACCAAACTGAAGGCAAATGAAGTCAACAGAGAATGCATGTAAATCCCCTACTCTCTTCATGGAGGCCAATGCTAGCAGGGTCAGAGTTTTCATTGATAAAAACTTCAGACTCGCAGACTGCAAAGGCTCAAATGGGAGACCTGAAGGCTTCAGCACCATGGACAGGTCTCAGGAGGAAAGAGGGAAGGCGCGAGGGGTTTAGCCTGCGAGCGCCTCTTAAAATGTAATAACTAAATCATGCTGGCCAACTGATCTGCCGTTGATAGTGAGTGATGAGCAGAAATAGCGGCGATATCAACTTTAAAAGCGGAGGGACAGCCTACCATCTAACCTACGTTAAAGATATAAAAGCACAATGTTAAAGGGCATTCTCTGGGGTCCTCGCGTTGCGAAGAGCACCAGGTGACGAAAAAGGTTTCACTAAGCGCGTGAGCCCGTCTTGTGGACGGTGCTCGTACCGCGTCGATGGTGTTAGTTACCGCTTGCTATAAATCACCTAAACCTTGCGAGCGCTCAACGACCATACATGGAGATCCCACAGGTCGGGGCGCGAGTGCCACATGTGCCCCTTCCTTGAGAAAGAAAGTCCTTCCTCAGGGGAATATGCCAGGGAGGGCTGTCGCGAGGAGCATTAACTATGAAAACCAATTCTTGGTCGTCCAGTACGGACGATTAATAAAAGGCTCTCCTCGTCCTGCCTGACTTTGCACAGTGTCTGTGCAATTATGCTCACTGGAAGGAATGCGTGCTTGCGCATCCCCCGCGGCCAGCTGTGTGCCCACGTATCCACGCCGAGGCTGCCCTCGGTTAGTGAATAAAATAGGTGACAGTGGGTATCGTCCGGTGACGCAAACAGATCTATCTACGCACGACCGAACTTCTTCCAAGTTAGCTGGACCGCTGGGGGTGGAGTCGCCATTCGCTGGGGGCACAGCTCGGGAAGCGCATCTGCCGCTGTATTGAGCAATCCCGGGATGTAAATGGCACGAAGGGACCTCAGATGCTTCTGACTCCAAAGGAGGGGATGACGAGCGAGATGCGACAGGTGACGAGAGCGCAAAACCGCCTTAACGGTAAATAACACAACAGTCACAATGTTATCGGTGTCGACTAATACATCCTTCCCTCGCATCTCCATAGCGGAGTGTACAAGTCCCAGATATACAGCGCACCGCTCGCGGCAGTTGGGGTGCTACGCACACCCCTGAGACTGCAAGCCCATCATACGCGGCTGATCATCCCGTGCTTAGGGCATCGCATGCTACAGAATGCCAGGAGACCCGACTCAGGGCATATCTTGCTATCAGAAATGCTGGGTCTGACCACGGGGTAAAATAGAAATGACACGCAGGTGTAATAGTTACACGGTGTATGCCGTTGCGCCACGCTCTCCTCGAAACTCGATCGTAAAACCAATGCTGAAGCGGTCTCATATGAAGCAGCTCGAGCAGTGTCACAGCCACAGCATGCTGCCATATGTCCAGGAGCTTCTGAAATTGTTCAGAGGAGCCGCGTACGTCCCTCAAATTAAACCGAGGCAAGTCAGAACTGACTGGTTGCGCGCTCTTGTAAAACACGCCAATTAGTCGATCAAGTCTATTTCCATACTGAGAAAAAAGGATCCTCTGCCCGGGGCAAAGTTGCTCTTTCCCAGTCGACCTGATGACTTAAACGAGCGAGATGCCCAGGGCCGCCTTAACCTAATGTGAGGCCCCGGGCTAAGAGGTTTTGTAGGCCCCCCTTCCCCTCGATTTATAGTCTCTTTTTTAAGTGTAATATCTAGGTAATCTACATCACAAAATGCATTCGTTTCTTTTGAGACATACAACAGTGAGTTTTCCCTCTTTGAGCCAGAAAACACCATAATATCATTATTAACATATCACTGAGCCCACTTAAGCATAAACCCAAGACACTTTATTTAACAACCACACACAGCAACTTGTGGTGATAATAAAACCAAAATGTGTGAAAGTTTATATGTTTATAAGCTTTATGTTTATATAGTTTTTGGAATATAATTTGCAGAAAATTGCCACTCACTAACTAAATGCCCACCACAGTTTTAAAAATATAATAAGTTAAAGTTAGTTTTAAAGTGAAAATGCATTAATGATAACAAAAGATAAGTCTTTATAGACAGAATCTTGTTAAATGCATTAATGATAACAAAAGATAAATCTTTATAGACAGAATCTTGTTTTTTAATCAGTTATTTATTTTGTAGGCTACTGAAGATATAGTATGCATTGTATTTAATATTTATACATACATAAGCATGTAAAACGACTAAGTATAAATATGCACAAGACAGACAGGGAACATACCTGTATATAAGATCTTTAGATAATGAGATTATAATGGTGCTATCAGGGGATGATCATTTGAGATGGTCTTGTCGCCCTTTACTTTCTTAGACTTGTACCTTTACCGTTGCGTCTCTGTCTCGTCTTTCTAAACCAACAGATGTGTGTAGCCTACTGTGAGCTGACGTCGCGTCAAACTACATCGCTCCAGCTGCGCACGCGTCACTGATATAAACGCGAGTAAACTTAAACTTTATAACAACTAACAGCATTATGTGCGGGAACTCCTTTCTTAATTTAGCGGCTCAGTTTCTTGTGCACGTGGGAGAGACTTCTGCATCCCAGAGACTCAGCTGAACGAGCACAGAGAGAGGGAACGAGCGAGCGCGCGCACGAAAGAGAGACATGCACCTCACTAGTGCTTATTATGAAATTTCAGATACTCTTTCATTTGTTGGTGGATTATTTCCCGTTTCTCTGTCACACTCAGAACGTGCAGGAACGTCAAGTTGACAACGCGCACTTAATTACATTACGCGGAATAAAATATATGTTACGTCTGACATTTTATTTCACGTTAAGTTACAACGGACCAATCAGCAGCCATGTAACGTGCAATTAGAGTGATTGACAGAAAACCCGACAAGTTACAAAACAATATGACATTTTCAGCTCGTCATGAACGCAAACTTGGGAGGCCCTTGAACTTGGGAGGCCCCTGGGCTTCAGCCCAGGTAAGCCCGTGCATTAAGGCGGCCTTGGAGATGCCAAAGCATTAACTCTCTGTGTTCGCGCACGTCTGCCAAGAACGGGCTATTATAAGTCAACGTAAATAAAAGCAGAATGCGAACCTCTCTCTGAGATTTTAATGCCGTTACTAGCACTTTCATGGAGACACGGAGAGAGAGAGAGAGACAGCTCGAATGGTGTACTTAGTATTAATATGCCCACCCCACGACGCAGAGTGAAAACACGGTCTAAGGCGAGGGGAGATGGACACAAAAAGTACACGTCTTACTGATCTAAGGCTGCAAACCGATCTGAATATTGAAATACGAGCCTCTGCGTTATCATCCTAAAGGATCACCTTTGTAGAGCCGGTGCGTAAATCAAATCAAACGTAACCCGCCGCGTATTTTGGGTACTATGAGATAAAGGCTGGAAAAACCCTATCATCATCATCTCGGTAAGAGGGACCGGCTCGATACATCCTTCGCCAGCAGGACATCGACTTATGCACGCAGTACATGTGCACCGGACACTTTCACTATAGTGAAACGGAAGCCAGAGAATTTTGGGGTTGTGCCGGTAATTGCATTTCATAACCGAGGCGGATCGTGCGTAAAACCCAATGAAACGGGCTGGGATCTGAAGCTAAGCACCCAGGCACCATACGAGGAGAATTAACGACACTACCAAAGTACCCGCGGTGGGGCAGCGAAGCGAGACAGGTGAGACTGCCGGTGCGTCTGCTGTGACAGCATAAACATCTACAGTATGTGTGTGTGACACTGACCTGAGCTCGCTGAGGGTGACGGTCGTCTGGTCTCCTCTGCGGAGAGCGCAGACTCCGATGAGGGTGCTGGTGGTCCGGTCTCCTCAGTGGAGGGCTCGGACTCCTCAGGACACCCGCTGGCGATAGAGGAGAGGTAGGGTGAGCTGGTGTGTGCCCGCTCATGGCTCTCTCGATCCTCCGGAGACCTGGAGAGGGAAGAGGAATGCACTCTTATATGTGGTTAAGTGGGTACCGCTAAACAGCCGGTGGAACAGATGCAAACCAAGAATTTTCCACCCGACCCTCTACCGGGGGAAGGAGCGAATCACCGTCTCCTGAAGAGTGATCCTCTGCCAATCCGAGTCGCCCGTTGCTGGCCACTTAAACTCCAGATTTTCACGGGAAGCGGCTAAGCGGGCGGGGCGAGCTGCTGACGACCGGTTCCCCCGCTCTGCCGAGATGGGGTCCGAGAAGGGGAACGGAGGTGGCCGCCGCAGGACGCCGACGGCGAGAGGCAGACTGAGGAGCCGGCGTGGTGGACCAAGGGCAGCTCTCCTTCGCCGGGGCATGACCTAGAAGATCGCCTCAGTCTGTGCAGCGGAGCTGTACGACTCCACGGGCTCGCCAAAGAGGCCGGTCTGTGAGACAGGAGCATTCAAGAAGTTGTTCTCGCCTGCGTCCATCATGTCAGCCAGACACAGCCAGAGGTGGCGATCTTGAACCACTGTGGTGGACATCGCACGACTGAAGGTCACGGCCTCCCTCGTAAATCCTTTGAACCTGCAGCAACGTTATTGCGTGCAGGGCTGAAGCCGCCTCTCCGCATGCCTGATGGGCAGCGCCCGTACCCGGACGACTGTCTACAAACATGGGAGGGAAGGGTTGGGTGGTCCCTCCAGGAACGCAGCTGCATCGCAACCCCCTGCTCCACTGAAGGGGTCCCCGCCCTTAGCAGCTCCGTTGGTGAGGGAGGTGAAGAGTGAAAGCTGAAGCTGAAAGCTGAACAGCCGAGAAGGCCGCAAATCACGTCAGCTCTTCGTGCCGTTGGGAAAGAAAGGCACAGGAGGACAGGACCGAGAGGTCCGAGCAGCTCCGAAATATCAATCACGTGGGCGGTACGGTTCGGGCGGAAAGGGGTTAACCTCTCCAACTCTACCGTTTCTACCGCTCGAGTGGGCACGGCCGCCATCTCCGGAACGACTTTGCCTCAGAGGAAAAAATGGACACCCCTCTGATGCTGCAGAGATGAACGGGACCAGAAGGTCCAATGGATTCGGCAGAAATCGTAGAACACGACTCTGCAGTCTCCACCGGAGCATCAACCGGCTGAGGATGAGAGGCCGGTAGGTGGAGGATGCATCCTCCGTCCTACTCAGCGTAGTGATGCAAAGAGCGTCCTGCGAACGCTTGACAGCCGCACCATGGCGGCGTCAGCACTGCAAAGGCATGGACAGCATTCCCGTAGAAACGTCAGTCGTCTCCGCAATACAAGATGATTATGCTCTCACAGAGAGAACAAAAACTCTCCACCAACGCAGCCTCGGAGTGCTTGATGCCTAAGCACGAAGGCAGCGCTCGTGACCGTCACTGGAACCCTTATACCTCTCGCATCCAAGATCGCACGGACGAAAAGCAATCCTGAAAAGGACGCTGATCTCCAAATATACGAGAGAGTGGCTGTCTTCTCACGTATCACTCTTTAGGGAAATCACTCTTTAGGTGCTCAGCTGATGATGCGCACAGGGAAAGGCAACGCACACACTAAACTCAAAACAAAAAATATGCAGAGCAGTGAAATACTGCGAGCGTCTGCTGTGTTAGTACTGCTTGTCAATCAACTTCAGCAACCGTTCCCAGAAGAGCAGAGAGTAGCTTCTCAGTAGCAGATAATACCGGCTTTCGAAGCGAAAAAGCTAATTTCCCTATTTGCACCTGCTGCTTATAAAGGCACCTGGCGGGGCGGAGCCAGCATTATGCAAATATCTCAATGCCAAGTTCATTGGCGTTTTAGTAGTATACGAAGCAGATTGGTCTCTCTAAGCGAGTTCCCAATTCGTTGGTCACGACGTGACTGAAAGGGAACCATTATTTCATGGCACAGATTTTGTTTTTATAACCTTCATTACATTAAACATTCAAGTAATAATGGACTGAGCTCTCTTCTTTCTAACAAAAACTGTTTCTCATCAATTACCACCCTTCTGCTATATACTTTGGAAATAAGTGCATGATAGCCAAATATGTGGAAGAACATTGCTAGAATATATATATTGTATTGTGTATTGTAGGTAGAACTTGGATAAGTCAAAACTAAACAAATTTATAATGAAATCCTTTAATAACATACTGACTTAAGTGTACAATTGAAATGGTTTCACTATAATTACATGAAACAGAAAATTATACACGTACAATAAATTTTCGTACAATAAGTGATGGTGAATAACAAACCAAAAATAAATAAAGATACAAGATACAAACAAATTGTCCAGTTAGAAAACCACATTCTTTGATCATCTACATATACCTTTGTGTTTGCTATTGTGTCTTGTCAGTTATTGTTCAAAGATATGTGTAGCTGTCAAGTTTTGTTCACTGTCTGGCCAAACTAATCTAAGCCAAGCCATGCCATGGATTCATGTTTTCATGGATTCACCTACTGCCTATCAGCTTTTCTCACAACAAACGAGTGTTGCCCTATAATAATATAATAAGCTATAATAATAATAGTAGTAGTAGACAATAGTTTGATTTTAATCCAGCAACATCATTAACTGCACTTTATTGTTAAACCAGTGTTTGATAGAGGTGAGATAGAGTTATGGTTTCAGGAGACAGTCTTGAACAATATCATTACTTTATTTGAACACAGTAACTGTATGACAAGTCAACAACTAAACTGTTTTGCTAATACAATAAAAAAAATGTTATTATGACACTATGTTACAGGCCCTATTTTGTTGCAGTACTCCATTAACACCAGAAGAGGGAACACTTTTGTTATCAAACATGACCCGTTTCTGGTGATTTAATATAATTATCAAGAGTAACATTTCAGAAACCGTTATTTCACCATCAGATAAATTCGTATGAACTGTCAACAACACTTTTTTTATAACTGGTGAGAGATCATAATATATTTGAAAATAAAACAAATGTTGCACCACACACACTGCTGGCGCACAGTAACAACACAGTCAGCAGCTACAGCTCTGCTTTCTTCTACAGCACCATCTTGAAAAACAATCAACATTTGCTGCATCTTATTCAATGTGTTAAATGTTGTCAGACCGTCCTTGAAACACCACATCAACCTGCAGCCCTCCAGTAACAGCTGTCAATAGACCTGCAGTACTAACAGCTGAAAAGGTAACAGAAAACACCAATTATACAACATTTAACACTTACTACAAGCACATAAATGACACTATTAAGATGAATTTCTAACTATCAACCCTAAAAATCTGTTGCTGTTTATTCAGTACAAAGCATCATCTCTACATCACACATCTGCTCATCACGCTAGCAACTAGCTTCAACTGTAAGACTTCTTGAACACATAAAATGTTATTTTGTAAGCAGATATCTGTCTCACTTCACATATGATTTTTTTGTCTTTAGATAATAGGTAATGGATATTTGGATATTAGGTAATGGGGATGCATGTTGCAACAATAAAAGCATTATTCTCTGTTATGCAAAAGTCTTATATAGTTTTATATCGTATAGTCTTGAGGAGCAGACAGTACCATAAATACATCTAAATAACTGTGTTGTTTGACACAGACTTTTGTGAATGCTAAATTTTACATACAAGTATGCTATGAGAAATATTCACTATTATAAATGAAAGAATGAACATGAAGAGTATATGACTAGTGACACATACTCTAGTGCATGATAAGCCCCAGTAGGGATGGATGTGTTGGTCTGATCTCCCTTTATTTGATCAAATCATGCAAATGTTTATGCAAATGAGCATTTACATTGATTCCTCCCTATAAATTTAATTCTAGATCCAGTACTTGTTTTCATTTCGGTTAAAGTAGTCAGTGAGTTTTTTAATACGAATCACTGAAGAAATGGTCCCTAAAATTACCTGGGGTTTAATAACATTATTAGTTATTATGAATAGTAAGAATTGTTTTTTGTGTACAGTATTTATATGCATTGATATATGATATATGACTAGTCACTGTAATAATAAAAAAACAATTACAGATGAATTGTAAATTCATTTGAAAGTTTATTAAAATTATAATGTGCTCTAAACTCTTGTTTCTTTTACCGACAGACTGTGAAGGTCAGACGCTGGCCGAGTCTGAGTCAGTCATCATCAGACCTGGAAACAGCCATAAACTGACCTGCACTTTCTCTGGGATTACCGTTAACAGTGCCGATATTGCATGGATAAGACAGGCTGAAGGCAAAGGGCTCGAATGGATCTCACATATTACAGCTCCAAGTGGCAGTAGCAAATATTACTCTAAAACTGTTGAGGGAAGATTTACCATCTCCAGAGACAACAGTAAAATGCAAGTATATCTGCAAATGACAAATCTACAGGCCACGGACACTGCTGTTTATTACTGTGCCCGAAGAAACACAGTAACACAAGAGGCTGCTGTGCAGTACATAAACTTGATGTGCTTTGGAGGAACTGCACAATGACATTTTAACCATGACATATAATGAAAAAGGACAATAGCCTACTGTGTTTGTGTAGTTGTATATGAAATTAAACTGTACATGAGAACATTAAAAAAATGAAAGAAGAATGAATGAGTAGGATTTACTCTTCTCTTATATTTTAATTATGTTTTTTTTATTCGTTTTATTTTAAATTGACTGCAAACAAACATATTCGGGCAATGTTCTAGTAAACTTGTGTCTGCAGGTATAGTACTTATACATCCCATCACCTGTGCAAATTCACTGCAGTACTGAACCGTCATTTTCACACCACTAATATTTTCTCATTACATAAAACACTGAATTTCCAGAATAAAAGATTTTGCATAACAAACACAGCTATACAACCTCTCTAGTAAAAATCTCTACAACATACAATCACAACATATAATATAGAGTGCTATTAAAGTCATATAATTTTATAAAATGTCGTTCAATTTTTCTGTTTCTCAAAGTTATATTGTCAGCTGACTAAAGCTTTTAAAATCTCATCCGGTCTGATCCTTTAACTCAGTTCATGATATGCAAATGTTCACCATCACCAAGTGAAATAAAACTGTCAGTTTGCTTCAGTACAGGGCTAATGTACAAACATTTCACTCGGCTAATGTAACAGTGGTGTAGCTGACCTTCCTGAATCTAAAATTAAACATTAATGAAATGCTTTTAATTATATTTGCCACTTTGCATGTGAGTGGACCCATTCAATCATATTAATACAAACAATTTTTTATTGACTTTAATTTTACAGATATTTCTGTAGTTAAGAAACTGATGGGGATATTGAGAAAATAGAGTGACTGTTGAATGTTGTTCTCTTTTTAGATGTTCATGGCATCACACTGACGTCGTCTCCTGCACAGATGAAAACTCCTGGTGAATCAGTGAGGTTGTCCTGTCAGATTTCTGGTTATGCTCTCAGTGATTATGGCACAGCATGGATCAGACAGCCTTCTGGAAAAGCCATGCAGTGGATTGGGATCATATGGGGTGGTGGATCAATAAACTATGGAGATTCCTTCAAGAGTCGGTTCACTATTTCCAGAGACACTAATCTTAATGAGCTGTATTTAGATATCAGCAGTCTGCAGATTGAGGACACAGCTGTGTATTACTGTGCAAAGACTGCCACAGTAGCTCATCTGAGCAGCTTAAGACACTAACAAAAACAGATCTGCATTTTATCCAAGTGTGTAAAACTTGCACAATTATCAA
Organism: Misgurnus anguillicaudatus; assembly: GCF_027580225.2. Classification (NCBI taxonomy): domain Eukaryota; kingdom Metazoa; phylum Chordata; class Actinopteri; order Cypriniformes; family Cobitidae; genus Misgurnus; species Misgurnus anguillicaudatus. The sequence continues at coordinate 23,970,280 of NC_073355.2, forward strand.
AACACAATACAGTATCAGGCTTTACATATTCTAAATGATATACAGTTTATACAAAGTGTTTTTGCTAACTGTATCAACATCTTGTGTTCCTGTAGCAAAAAAAGCAATGTCCTCACTTAAACCATAACCCATACCTTCTCCTCAAATCAGAAAGAAAAACTGTTTGGTAGAATGATGCATGAACCCCAAACTAATCATAAAGCCTAATTTCTGTATAACTGTATTCCTACACCTAAAAGAGGCGTGCAGTATAAAGCTGCAGCTACACAAAAACTGTTCATGCATGAAATCACTGAAGGCATGACAGCAAACTTAACAGAAAAATGTTCAAATATTTAATAAACTGTTCTTTATTGTTAAAAGCATCATTATGGACAAGTTAGGGATGTTCCTGGATACGGCCTTGATTAGTGCAGTGCATTAATGTTAACCCAGATGTTAAAATGACCATGTACTAATATAAAATGCTGCATGCATTGTTTATTGTTAGGTCATGTTTAAGTTCAATGTAGAAATACTATGATCATTAAGTTAACATGTTTTTATGTTACTTTAACTTAGCAAATGAAGTTAAACAATTTCAACTTGTTTTACAAGTTGTGTCAACTCATCACTAGTATAAACTTAAAATAGCAGGTTTAATTAACTTGGATAATACATTTGATTTAACTTATTTTTCAGCTTAATTGTGTGTTATTAATAATTATTGTGTATAATATTAATAAATGTAGATATTTTTTATTATCAATGTGTAGCAAAAGCAAGGAGCGTTTATCAAAAGCTTTCATAAATTCTAAAAATGTAAATATTTTTCATGCCACTTTGCACATGTAAATCCCACTTCCTCCTCTCTCACCCAATCAGCATTAGTTATCAACAGATTTATTAAGGCTTTCTCTGTGTTTAACCTGACCTTTTAGTTTAGCCTGTGAGAAATCATGTTCCTCACATATTTTACACTGTTGATGCTTTCAGCTTTACCCTGTAAGAGTTTTACTGTAATATGAATATTAAAAGCTGTGACAGTCACCACAGAAATCTAATGTATCATTTATTTAGTCATATTTGTACAATAAAGGATGCATAAATAAAATTCTTTTCATTTGTTTTTACAGATGTTGTGTTTGGAATCGAGCTCATCCAGCCAGACTCAGTGGTTGTTAAGCCTGATGGATCATTGACTCTTACCTGTAAAGTATCTGGGTATTCTCTTACAGATAACAGCTACGCAACAGGTTGGATTCGGCAGCCTAAAGGAAAACCCCTGGAGTGGATTAATCACATCTGGGGTGGTGGTAGCACTTATCAGAAAGATTCTCTGAAAAGCAAGTTTAGTATATCAAAGGATTCCTCCAGCAGTACAGTTACACTGAATGGAAAGAGCCTGCAGGTGGACGACACAGCTGTGTATTACTGTGTCAGGTGCACAATGTTACAAACACACAGAACTCAGTACAAAAACATATACATGTTTTAACCATGTTTGTTAAAATTTAAATCCCTGTACTTTAGGTACACTAAAGACTATTTTAGAAGCACATACTTTAAACCTAGAACAAAAACCTTAATAAAGACGCTGTACACAACACATCATGTAAACATCAACAGTACTTAAATTACACCATCTTTAACCAATTAAAGCCTGCAGAGGGCAGTATGAACACACTTTTATTCTTTACAATAAACTTGTGAAACAATAAAAGTATCTGCCAACATATGGTTTTATATGTCTACTAAAATAAATCTCCGTTATTAATTATCCTAATGCATGGTTCTTTGATCGTTACCTCAGGTTAAAACGTTATACATTTCGCAAAGGAGGATTTTCAGAACAGCAACTAAGCAACCACCCAACTGATGACAGTTATGCCAGAGGCGTCATGCACGTGCCATCTGGGATTTTTAAGCCAAGACGATTTTACATGCAACCTCAAAATCGGCGAAGCATCTTTTTATTAGTTAGTTTGTTTTATAAGCAAAATATGACAAGTTCTTTACTTCACTCTGACATACTTTAAATCATTTGCTGTGAAATATCTGTTCTGTTATCAAATTAAATTGTAATCTATAATATGTTACAAAATTATAAATAGTGTTCTTTTATACCACCATAAAAAATATAATAATATGACCTGTTATTGTCATAACTTGGATAATCTCCAGCAGTACCAGTAACTCCTCCTCTTCTCATGGTCAGTTGCATTACTCAGAGAGATTATGATACACGTACAAAGAATGCTGCTTATGCAAATGTACTTTCTTTAAGTGCTACATAAAGCTCAGGTCACTGTTCATTTTGAGCAATGAACTAATATTTCATGTCATCAGATAAGTCATTTTTTTAAATAATGGGGTCAACAAACATTTGGCATTTCATCTTTATAGTGATTGTAACTCAACAAGGTAATTTTAGCATTTGTGTCTTCTTGTTAAGAACATTGAAAAGAAGATCAGGGTTAATGTGATTTATGTTTTAATTTCACAGGTATCAGTGGGGATGAGATCAGATTAGATCAGTCACCTGCTGTAATAAAGAGACCACAGGAAAAAGTGAAGATCTCCTGTAAAATATCTGGCTTTACAATGACAAGCTACTACATGCACTGGATAAGACAGAAACCAGGGAAAGCTCTGGAGTGGATTGGGAGAGTTAACTCTGGGAGTTTTTTATATGCAGACTCGATGAAAGATCACTTTACTTTGAGTGAGGACGTGTCTGCAAGTACACAGTTTCTTGAAGTCAAGAGTCTGAGAGAAGAGGACACTGCTGTTTATTACTGTGCCCGAGAGACACAGTGACTAAATGTTATGAAGCAGCTCTACAATAAATGTAGTTAAACTATAATTCACATTATTCACATTTTGATTAAAGAATAATAGTAGTCATTGTTAAAACATAATTGTCATGATTATAATTTTAATTTCTAAAACATCTTGCATCTGAAATCCATGCAACATAAAAGCATAATTGAATGTAAAGAGTGAGCAGATTTACTTGCCGGTTTTGTTTCAGTGTAATAACTCATTTAACTACCAAGTAATAATGATTAACAACATGTACAAACTATAGGGTTAGTATTGGGGTTTGGTTCAGTGTTAGTTGCATGTAATTATGCTTAATTTACTATTATTAGGCCAACTATAGTACTTACATGTAACGTGTAACAAAGCCATCATAAGATAAACTGTTACAGATTAAAACACAGACGTTAGACACATGTCATTTGTGCCGTAAAGCACACACCACACCACCACTTACAAATTTGGCTGTTGTTCATTTAGCTCATCCACCCACCATATCACATCTGCTCATTATGGTGGGAGCTACTGTTATTAGACTTCCTAAAATAATATTGTTTAAAACATCAGTGTACAAAACACACTTTCACGGGCAGATCTCTGTCTTCACACAGGTCCATTGATGAACAACTTTAAATCTGTCATCTTGGGTTACATTTTTTTCCACTGTTTAAAATCACATTTAATCTTTACCAAGCCCCTAAGGTGACATTGGAGTAAAAAAACTCAAAAGTTTAGTTTCATGCGCTCAGGCGAAACCTTCGTGTGTAGAATTTTGCTTGCTCACGTGGAACTTTTGGGCGCGCATGTGAAAGCGATTATTTAAATTAAACTTTATTTAATTTTTGCTCCATGTCCCCTTAGGGGCTCCGTAAATCTTGGGGTATTTAAGGGAAAATGTTTTTTTTTTTAAATAATAAACATCTTAATAATCAATAGTTTTGTGCAGTTTAAGAGAAGAGTTCAAATTGAACTAATAATAATTAATTCACTAATAATAATTAAACAAATACAGTAAATTCTAGATAGCAAAATTATAATCTCTTCTAATCTTAAAGTTGATCTTAATAAAACACAATGCATGCCTGCAAACCTCTATAGATGCAAATGTTTTTGAAGGGAGGGTCAGTGTCACTTCCACTCCTAAGAGACTGTGTTATAAACTAAACTCTGAGTCAATGTGTATGTCTAGATGCTGTGTAACATCTGATTGTATTACTGTATAGCTTGTTATTCTCTTTGTTTGACCATTTTGGGGTGATAATGAAAATGCTACAATTTGGTGTTCTGCTGATGATTATTTCACGTGAGAAAATGATTTAATTCCTGCATTATTATTTCCCTTTTTTTTCTAAATTATCAAACATTATTTCTCTGTTTTTCAGATGTTAGCGGTTAGTCATTGACATCCTCTGATTCAGTGGTAAAGAAACCTGGAGAATCAGTCACTCTGTCCTGTACTGTTTCTGGTTTCTCTATGGGCAGCCACTGGATGCAGTGGGTCCGCCAGAAACCACAGAAAGGACTGGAATGGATTGGATTTATTAACACTGGCACAACTGCATATTATGCTCAATCTCTGCAGGGTCAGTTCTCCATCACCAAAGACAACAGTAAAAACATGCTGCTTTTAGAAATAAAAAAAACTGAAGACTGAGGACACAGCTGTTTATTATTGTGCAAGAGGCGCACAGTTAGTCAAAAAACTGCAGCGCTACACAAAAACTGTTCATGCATGAAATCACTAAAGGCCTGACAGCTGTTGAACAGAAAAAATTCAAATATTCAATCAACTCTGCCCTGATGAAAACTGTTGGCATGTAGCCCTTTTTGATTAAAGGCTTCTAAAAATTTATCAGGATAGCCTAATTTTTCTATTTTCTTAATTCAATAAACTCTCTTTTGTTGTTAAAACCACCATTATAAACATGTTAGGGATGTTCGAAATCTTGTAAAATATGTATGAATTGTCATGATACTGCATTGAAACCTCAGTTTAATTAACAAGAACTATTACAAAAATCATAACAATCATAAGAACTAGAAATACATTGAGGTTAATAATAATGCCAATTGCTTTCCTGTTTAATATAGATTGTTGTTTTAAATGACAAATGAATTATTAAAACTTTACACGGTTACATTAGTTATGTTGTGTTTAGGGAATGCAGAACCCAGTTGCAGACAGCTCTTAAATAAAAGACTTAACAAAAAACACCAAGGGTGCAAACAAAGTGAAACAAATAATAATGTAAATTATAAACATAACATAACATGCGAGGGCAGGGTAGTGCAGGGCAAGCACAACAGTATCTAAAGATTCACAACGATCCAGCACAAGACACCAAACACAAGGACATTAAATAGGAGATGAACTAAACAAAGTAATAAGGCAGGCAGATGGAGGGCATAAACTAATAATTGGATAATTGTGTCATGATAGGCTTGTTTGAGATGCAGCTTGCCTTGCCTGGAATTTAGACGAGGGCAGATGGCTGCAGTGGAATTTAGACGAGGGCAGATGGCTGCAGTGAGGGGAGGAGTGAAAAAAGTGCAGGCAATGGAAGAGATCGCGTTTGCGTATTTTATCGCGGATTAAATAGATGCAACTGAAATACAAACAAATGCGTTTACATTAAGATGTTTATAAGAATAATCAACAATGGTGAACTGTTCAATACTGGAAAAGACTACTTAGTAAATGTTGGGATGTAATCTAAGTCTAGTGGTAATACAAATTCGTTTCTTTGTGAAATATGAACAGCTCACAGTACAAATAATTCAACACTAATACAAAAGTTTAAAGGAATTCATTAAAAATATAAATGTCATAAGTCAAGAACAAGTTGAATAAATGTAAAAACTACTTCAGGAAGTGGAGTTTTTAGAATTAAGAAGTCATCAGCTGACATCACAGGGCCAATAAGCATTAAGCTGTGTCGTCAGAAAGTCTTTTCCCATCGTGCTTTTCGTCAACGCAGTCGGTGGAGTGCAACTGCGTCGACTGCAGAATCCGACGAGCCCGCCCCGCCATCGCGAGAGTTTTTTGGCACACCTCAGCTTTACCTTAGAGCAAGTCGGACGTAACTCGGACACTTTTCTAACCAGCATGCATCTCGCGGTGATCACCGGGGATTGATTCTGCCCAGAATTTGCTCATCTCAAACAAGCCTGATCTCTATTCTGTGTTCCCCTGTGTAGACTCTTATTTTGTAGTCTTGTCCATGTCTGCCATGTTTTGTAGTTTTTTGTTATTCTTTTGTTTCGTTGGTCTGCGAGTTGATTGTTTCCCCAGGTGTTTTTTTGTTTTCCCTCATTACCCAGTGTATTTTAAACTGTGTTCCAGGCAGATTTTTGAGCCTGTAAATCACAACTTCAAAACCACGACTCAAAACTGGGAGTACACGTTCCAGGCAACCTGCAACCCGTGTATTTCCAACCTTCTACCCGTGAAAGCGCACTGGAACGGCAATCAATCCCGTGACTTCCCACCCGTGAACTTGTACTAGATTGATGTACTACCAGTTCAGAGTCGTGAGATGTGGTTTTGAAGTCTTTATTTGCAGGTTACGGGTTGCCTGGAATGCAGCATAAGCCCAGTGTGTGCATTGTCTGTTGTCGGCGACTGTTTAAGCAGAGAATGCTTATCAAAAGCTTTCATAAATTCTAAAAAAAATTAGATATTTTTCATGCCACTTTGCACATGCAAATCCCACTTCCTCCTCTCTCACCCAATCAGCATCAGTTATCAACAGATTTATTAAGGCTTTCTCTGTGTTTAACCTGACCTTGTAGTTTAGCCTGTGAGAAATCATGTTCCTCACATATTTTACACTGTTGATGCTTTCAGCTTTACCCTGTAAGAGTTTTACTGTAATATGAATATTATTAGCTGTTAGGACAGTCACCGCAGAAATCGAATGTATAATTTATTCAATCATATTTGTACAATGAAGGATGCATAAATAACATTACTTTCTTTTACAGATGTTGTGTTTGGAATCGAGCTCATCCAGCCAGACTCAGTGGTTGTTAAGCCTGATGGATCATTGACTCTTACCTGTAAAGTATCTGGGTATTCTCTTACAGATAACAGCTACGCAACAGGTTGGATTCGGCAGCCTAAAGGAAAACCCCTGGAGTGGATTAATCATATCTGGGGTACTAGCGGCACTCGTCAGAAAGATTCTTTGAAAAGCAAGTTTAGTATATCAAAGGATTCCTCCAGCAGTACAGTTACACTGAATGGAAAGAGCCTGCAGGTGGATGATACAGCTGTGTATTACTGTGTCAAGATGTACACTGCGTCAGGATGTACACAGTGTTACAAACACACAGACCTCAGTACAATAACATATACATGTTTTAATAATCATGTTTGTGAGATTTATAACCCTGTAGTTTAGCAACACAAGAGACACTTATACACAATCTTTAACCAATTCAAAGCCTGCAGAGGGCAGTATGTACACACTTTTATAAAAATTAAGCGCACAGATAAGCAAGTTTTTGGTACACTGTAAAAAATTTTTCTGTAATTTTGCAGCTGGTTGCCAGTAACTCACTGTAGAAGATAACTTAACTTAAATAACATAAATGTAAAATCTACAGTAAGTTACTGGCAGCTAGTTGCCAGTAATACCCATTAATACTGTAATTTCTACAGACATTTTTTACAGTGTACTGTAGGGCTAGTTTTTTCTCAGGACTTGTCTTCTGAAGACTATAGGCTATTATATTTGATTTCAGTCTTATTTTCCTGTGTTGAAATTCTTATATTCTGACTTTTAGTTCAAAATAAAGCTGCGCATATATCTTTTACCTGGTTTTTATAGGCATCACATAAACATCATCAGATAATGTTCATGTACACATTCAATTCAATATAATTCAATTTTATTTATATTGCACTTTTCACAATTATAGATTGTTACAAAGCAAGAATATAGGAATATATTTGGTAGAACAATATAAGTTAACAGAGAAAGACTCAAATCCATTGTGCGCTTAATTTTTTTTTAAGAAAAAAATAGATAAGCAAATAAAAAAGCCGTAATCAACCCATCTATGATTTGCACACCCAATGGGGAGTGGTTTCATTTGAATAAAGACAGCATTATACAGTCTGATCTCTATATTAACAACACTAAGGTTTTGTTAAGCCTCACTGCACACCTAAAACATTATTTTGTATGGAGTTTCAGAAATCTTTGAGAAAAATGTATCTAAGTTATTTTACAGTTCTCATATTTCTTTCATGTAAGTACAAATCTGCCAACAATAATTATTAATTGCTTAAATATTTAATTGCTAAATTCTGAGCATGAACATTTAATAGACTCTTTGTCCTAGATGTACATGGTCAATCATTGACCTCCTCTGGCCCTGAGGTGAAGAAACCTGGAGAATCAGTCACACTGTCCTGTAAGGTTACTGGACTCAGCCTTAGCTGGCTTCACTGGATCCGTCAAAAACCACAAAGAGGACTGGAATGGATTGGACGAATTGACAGTGGCACTGGCACTATTTTTGCTCAGTCTCTTCAGAATCAATTCTCCATCACTAAAGACACCAACACAAACATGGTCTATCTGCAGATAAAAACCCTGAAGAATGATGACACAGCTGTTTATTACTGTGCAAGAGAGGCACAGTTAGTCAAAAGACTGCAGCGCTCAACAAAAACATGTCTTCTGTTTATGAAGTGTGGTCACATAAAGTTTGAATACTTTTTAATTTTTATAATTTTGTCTGCAAAAACAATTGTAAACCTTTTGGCAAACACCTTTAGATTAAAATACATTTTAAGGATTCTAAGAAACAAACTTCCAAAAATGTCATCTTTTAAATTAGGTTATGTATCGCTTAGAAAATGTTGAAAATTAAATCTTGATCATGACTGTCAGTACAGGCAGCAGAACCTTTCCAAGATAGATTTCCCCACACTAGGAAATATAATCATTCCTGGCAGTTAAAGTTGCCAGAGAGCACAAGAGCCCTAAGCCAACAGGTGAAAGAGCCAAACAATTGCTGAAAGCCAGAGGATAATGTCCCACTCTGCCAAAGTAATTGTGTCTGTCGAAGTGTGAAGGTGTCCACGCAAGAACCTGCAATCCAGGTAAAGAAGAGAGGTCTAAACTATAATATCTCATAAAAGTATGAGGGGAAGACCAACCTGCAGCATTACAAACATTTTGCATAGAGGCCCCTGACAAAAGAGCCCAAGAGGACAGGTGTGGAATGTAATATTGTGAGGAACTCGATTGATATGCAAACAGGACAGTCTTTTAGTCTCACATGTAAGGTGTCTGGATATTATGCTACTGATAACAGTTACACTACAGCCTGGATACGACAACCTGCAGCGAAAGCTATGGAGTGGATTGTGCACATATGGGGAGGTATAACCAACTGCTTTTAAGACTTTCTGAATAAACATCATTTAAAACACATAATAACTATTTTATAAGCAGATTTCACAGATGTTTTTTGGTCTGTGGGTACATAGGTAATGGAGATGCATGTTGCAACGATAAAAAACTCCATTCACAGTTATGCAAAATTCAGTGTATAATGTCTCTACCAAAATGGCTGAATTTGTGTAAAACAGATACAACAGGCAGTTTTGTTTTTTGAAAGGTCTTTTCATATTTATAGTCTTGAGGAACAGTGTCAAAAAACACATAGTTATTTAGATGTATTTATCTGCTGGCAAAGACTTTTTATATATGCTATTTTAATAACATATGAGAAATGTTATGACCACATCAAGTATGCTATGAGAAATGTTCACTATTATAAATAAAAGAATGGACATGGACAGTATATGACTGTATTGTATCATTATACTACAGCTGTGTAAATTCACTGCAGCATTAAACCCTAATTATCAGATCATAAATATTTCTAAATAACCACATAAGTCACTGAATTTCTAGAATAATAGATGTTGCACAAAATACACAGTTGTCTTATAACCTATCTTGCTATTAAAACCATGTTATTGTATAGAATGTAAATTCATTCATGTTTCGTCATTTTCAGCTAACTAAGGCTGCACTTTTACATTTTGATCCGGCTTGGTCCTTTAACTCAGTTCAGGATATGCAGATTTCACCACCACCAAGTAAAATAAAACTGGCAGTTTGCTTCAGTTCAGGGCCAGTGTACAAACATTTCACTCGGCTAATGTAACAGTGGTGTAGCTGACCTTCCTGAATCTAAAATTAAACATGAATGAAATGCTTTTAATTATATTTGCCACTTTGCCATGTGAGTGGATCTATTCAATCATATTAATACAAAAAATATTGACTTTAATTTTACAAATATTTCTGTAGTTAAAGGATTATTCCATTTTCTTAAAAGAAAAATCCAGATAATTTACTCACCACCTTGTCATCCAAAATGTTGATGTCTTTCTTTGTTCAGTCGAGAAGAAATTATGTTTTTTGAGGAAAACATTGCAGGATTTTTCTAATTTTAATGGACTTTAATAGAGCCCAACATTTAATACTTAACTCAACACTTAACAGTTTTTTTTCAACGGAGTTTCAAAGGACTATAAACAATCTCAAACGAGGCATAAGGGTCTTATGTAGCGAAACGATTGTCATTTTTCACAAGAAAAATAAAAAAATATGTACTTTTAAACCACAACTTTTCGTCTAGATCCGGTCCAGCGTGACCTAACGTAAATGCGTAGTGACGTAGGGCGGTCACGTGTTACATATATAAAACGCACATTTGCGGACCATTTTAAACAATAAACTGCCACAAAGACATTAATTAGTATCAGTTGATCTAACAACGTAGGAACGGTCCTCTTTCAACACACTTGTAAACACTGGGGCGGAGTTTTGCGTTCGTCTTCTGTGACCTCTTGACGTCGTATTGCGTGGGGTCAGCTGGCGCGTCACGACTGGATCTACATGACGAGAAGTTGTGCTTTAAAAGTGTATATTTGTTATTTTTATTGTCAAAAATCACAATCGTTTTGCTAGATAAGACCCTTATGCCTTGTTTCCTGCAATGTTTTCCTCAAAAAATAAAATAAAAATAAAATTCTTCTCGACTGAACAAAGAAGGACATTTTGGATGACATGGTGGTGAGTAAATTATCTGGATTTTTCTTTTAAGAAAATGGACTAATCCTTTAAGAAACAGATGAGGAGATTGACAATATGAAGTGACTGTCGTATGTTGTTCTCTTTTTAGATGTTCATGGCATCGCACTGACCTCGTCTCCTGCAAAGATGAAAACTCCTGGTGAATCAAGGAGGTTGTCCTGTCAGATCTCTGGTTATGCTCTCAGTGATTACGGCACAGTATGAATCAGACAGCCTTCTGGAAAACCCATGCAGTGGATTGGGATCATATGGGGTGGTGGATCAATAGACTCTGGGAATTCCTTCAAGAGTCGGTTCACTATTTCCAGAGACACTAATCGTAATGAGCTGTATTTAGATATCAGCAGTCTGCAGACTGGGAACACAGCTGTGTATTACTGTTCAAAAGGGTATCACAGTAGCTCATCTGAGCATGAGACACTAATAAAAACAGATCTGCAGTTTATCCAAGTGTGTAAAACTTGCAAAAATAAAAAATACAGTACCCGCCTACCTGTTTTTAATGATATTCATACAGTCAGTAAATTTTCTAAGTCTATTAAAATCTTTAAACAAAACATCCTCGCCTAAACCTTAACCCCTCAAATAAAAAGGAAAAGATTAGTTGATATGAATGATGCATGAACCCATAACCCAGCCCAAAGCCTAATTTTTGCATTCCCATAAAATCTAAATGTCAAAAATTATGGTGCCCTGTTCAGACAACAAAGTAAACAGACTTAAATATTATATTTGCTGTGCAATGCCTGTCAAATCAACAAGTGTAATTTTCTGTTATTAATTTAAATTATAAAATAGTAAACAATGTACTTTTACCACCATAAATAAAATATAATATTATGACCTGTTTTTTCATAACTTGGACAACATCCAGCAGTACCAATAACTCCTCCTCCTTATCAGCTCTTATGCATTACTCAAAGAGATCATACTGTACACATACAAATGCTGCTTATGCAAATGCACTTGCTTTACAGTAAGTGGTACATAACAATCAAATTCAGCTAACTGTTTATTTCATGAGCAATGAACTAATATTGCATGTGCAGAAGGTCTCTAAATAATTTTTTAACAATGGGGTTGACAAACATTTGGCATTTCATCTTTATGGTGATTGTAACTCAACAAGGTAATTTTAGCATTTGTGTATTATTTTTGTTAAGAGCATTTTAATATATCAGAGTTAATATGATTTATGTTTTAATTTCACAGGTATCAGTGGGGATGAGATCAGATTAGATCAGTCACCTGCTGTAATAAAGAGACCACAGGAAACAGTGAAGATCTCCTGTAAAATATCTGGTTTTACAATGACAGACTACTTCATGCACTGGATAAGACAGAAACCAGGGAAAGCTCTGGAGTGGATTGGGAGAGTTAACTCTGGCAGGAGTGATGTTATATATGCAGACTCAATGAAAGATCACTTCACTTTGAGTGAGGACGTGTCTGCACGTACACAGTATCTTGAGGCCAAGAGTCTGAGAGAAGAGGACACTGCTGTTTATTATTGTGCCCGACAGACACAGTGACTAAATGTGATGAAGCAGCTCTACAATAACTGTGAACTATAATAGGGAATTTAGTAGTGGTAATAGGTGCAGACACTGATGACAAACTGAAACATGAGGAAAAATAAATTAACAATGACAAGACTGTAACATCGAAGAACCTTTCTTTTTTTAAGGTTTTATAAAGTGAAAAATGTAATAAAGAAATGGCTCAACTGAAAGGGTTTTTGTGGAACTGAAAATGCTTTTTCTTTTGCTTCTATGTAAATAACCTTTCAAGCACCTTTATTTTTAAGTGTAAATGAGTAACCTTTACAAATCTATACAATTGTTTTCTGCCTTAACTGCTAAAAAGATGCTAAAAATCAGAACAAGAGCTTCCCTTGTTTTAAATGTAGCGCCTTGCTATTTGCTGGTGGTCAATGACAACACAATTATCTGCTACAACACCATCATAAAAAAACATCAACACTCACTCCATCTTACTCACAGACCTTCTGTCAGATCACCTGATTTCTCAAAATATCACATCAAGCTGCAGACATCCAGCAAAAGCTGTCAACAAACATATTAACAGCTACAAAACATACAAAACATTAGAGACAGTATAGTACAAAAACAGTTACAACAACCACAACAACATGACAATATAACCAAAATCCCCAAAACTGTTGTTGCTGTTCATTCAACGCACAAATGTTTTCTTATCATGGCAGCTATGCTAAAACATTCTGAAATAACATCCTTCACAACATACACAAAACTCATTTATGCACAAATTTCTTCAGCTAAATTAAACTTGCTAAATAATTAGGCTATATTTAAACCAAATACAACTAGGAAAATATACAACAGTACAGAATTTATAATACAGTGTATGTCTGCAAACCTTTATACTGTAGATGCAAATTGTTTTGTAGGGAGGGTCAGTGTCACTCAAAACCCCAATAAAACCATCAGTCAGTGTCTATAGCTGCAGTTTAATATCTGATTATTTTACTGGACTGTATACTTTGTTTTGGGGTGATAATGAAAATGTTACAGTTTGGAGTTCTGTTGATAATCATTTCATGTGAGAAAATGATTTCAGTTCTTTTGATTTTTATTTTCACATCACTTTTACAAATGATCTAACATTCATTTTCTCTGTTTTTCATATGTTGGTGGTCAGTCATTGACATCCTCTGATTCAGTGGTGAAGAAACCTGGAGAATCAGTCACTCTGTCCTGTACTGTGTCTGGATTCTCTATGAGCAGCTATTACATGCACTGGATCCGTCAGAAACCACAGAGAGGACTGGAATGGATTGGATATATAGACACTGGCACAACTGCATATTATGCTCAATCTCTGCAGGGTCAGTTCTCCATCACTAAAGACAACAGTAAAAACATGCTGCTTTTAGAAATAAAAAGTCTGAAGACTGAGGACACCGCTGTTTATTATTGTGCAAGAGGCTCACAGCTTGACAAAAAACTGCAGCACTGCACAAAAACTGTTCATGCAGGAAATCAGTAGAGGCAGCTGTTGAACAGAAAACTCAAAATCATATGATTTATTCTTTGGAATGGTTGTTTTTAACATAAACATACAAAAATCATCAATAGGAACATCTTAAAGAAATACTTGACATGAGCATTCTTTCAGCATTGGCCGGCACTGAACAAAAGCCATAGCCTACTGTACATAACTTTCCAGTGTGTTATTTAATCACAGATCTTAATTATATTAGACTCATCTATATTGTGAAGTATGTGTATGCATTACATTTTATAACTATCATAAATGTACAGTGCATTATAAGTGTATCATACATATTTTTACGAGCAGAAAATTATGAGTAATTTTAAATGAGATGATATTACAAACCATGTGTTTTTATGGAATTTTTTGTCCCGCTTTTCTTTTTAAATAAGATAAATAGATTTTAATAAACAGTAAATTACTGTATATCTACAATGATTTGACCAGTAAATGTAAACACATATACATATATTTTACATATAGCATGATTAATAAAATATATAAGTTACTAAATAAATTAAATGTACACAGTTTTGTAGTTGTTACTTAAGAAAATAAACATAATAAATAACTACCCAAACAATCTAAACAATGACAATTTTGTTGAAAATAGTTTTACGTTTCTAAAAGTAAAAAATAAAAATGTGATATAAATTAATCCTACAAAATTGTATAAACAAACTCAGACAAAACATTAACATTAACAGTTTCCAATTCAACCTGAGCAGCATGTTTTTGGACTGGAAACAGATTGCTTATAAAGGAAACCAAAAGCAACACAGGAAGAACCAGCAAACCCAGGACAGAAAGGCTTCCCAGTAAGGGAAAACTCAAACTGCCACATCTGTGCTTCTATAAATAAACATCTAAAAAACAAAACAGTTTTTAGTGAACAGTTTTTATATCATTGTTTTATGTTTACAATATGTATCTGTACGTCTGTTAGCTATTATGCCTGTAATGAACTGATGTTTTCTGCAACAAGCTGCGCAGTGCTCTGTATTTAACCTCAAAGAGGAAGGGTTATGCAAACCCAAGCAAAGTGTCCTCCCATTACTAGAGTATTTATGCTTCACTGACAAAAGTGTATGCATTTTTTCTTCTTCCAAAATGAAAAGCAAATACAATTTAAGAATGGGGCCACGGATCATTCTGAGCCAAGTTGTGACATTTCTGACATTTCAGTGTGAGTTAAACTATTTGACAAACAACATTTTTTTAATGTAATCTTAATCTAAACTTTTCTTAATTTAATCTTGTTTTGTTTTACAGATTGTTGGAGTCAGACACTGACTGAGTCAGAACCTGTTGTCATTAAACCTGAAGGATCTCATAAACTGACCTGTACTGCCTCTGGCCTTGACATTAGTGGCTACTGGATGGCTTGGATCAGACAGGCTTCAGGAAAAGGATTGGATTTTGTTGCTATCATTGAGTATGACAGTGCTAGAAAGTTTTACTCCAGTGCTGTTCAAGGCAGATTCACTGTCACCAGAGACAACAGTAAGAATCAGGTGTATCTGCATATGAGCAAACTAAAGAATGAGGACACAGCCGTGTATTACTGTGCCAGAGAGACACAGTGACGAAACAGACTCTGATCCTGATCAAAAACCTGTGTACTTGACTTACTACAGTTTGATGAGAACATGACTTTTGACCTTAGACTAATTTAGAAATTCGACTAAGTTCACATTTAGTTGTGATGTAGGCTACATTTCAATAAAAAAATAAGGTTTGATCAAATGAAATGACATAGTTAGAGTTGACTCCTGGGTTAAATTAAGACTTTAATATTTAACTGTATCTGTAATGGAAACAATTCAAAATCTATGAGTGTTGAGCTGTACAAGATCTATGTTTTATAAAAACACATTATAAAAAGTGTAAAGTTGATGATCATGTTTAAAAAACAAACTGCTGACCTTAATGTTTGAGCCTCTAGAGGGCACTGCAAGCATTTACAACCCACATTACTGTATCAACCCTATACAGACACCATTGTGCTCCTTTTTGTTATCTTCTGAAAATATTATAAAATAGGCTACATTTGTTTTTAATGAAGTAATATAATATACCAGTTTCACATTCAATTAATGGACATAAATAAACACTGATTACAAGCAAAAACATAAACTAATCAAATGTTATTCCACTAGATGTCAAAAAAGTGTTTTCAAATGAATAAAAAATAGATATAGTACAGCAACTTTAATAAGGTAATATGTATAGGTTTGAGGTTGAACTATAGGAATGTTTTATTTGCTCCTCCAAATCACAATAGTAATTATAAACATATTTGTTTTTTTATTATTTGCTACACTTTATATAACTATTGCTACACAGCAAAAATCAACACTGCTGGTGTTTATATGAGTAACACCAAACCTGGTGGTCCTGATTTAACACTGGTGATTTTGCTGTGTGGTAAGAACTGTTTAATCTACATGCAATTTAATCTATACATACAAAAAGGACGATTTGGCATCTCCAATTCACGTAAACTTGCTTATCTTTGGTTTGTGGGAGTAAACCGGAGTACCCAGAGTAAACCCACTTTGATACGTTAATTATTGCTTTTCCTGTAACATAAATTAGGTGCTTTGTGTTAAAGGTGCAATTTGTAAGATATTTGCAGTGAAATGTCCAAAAACCACTAGGCCAGTGTTATATATTTTGTCCAGCTGATTACTATCAATATCTGTAATGTTTTCAACTACTTGTAAATCGTGAGAAAATTTCCATTCAAAACATTGTTACGGGGCAGTGCAGTCTCCTGTCAATGACGTTAATATCCACGTGACCCTTTGTCACCGCCTTTACTGACGTAAACCACATGACAACACTGGTCGAGTTTGAAAAAATAAAATGGCGGCCAAGGAAGCGACTGGAGCACAAATTTAGTGTAAATAAACTTATATTTTCACTTTTTACACATTTTATTGCATTTCTAGCGAGAAATTAGTATTGTAGTTTTCAAATATGTGATTAGTTATCACAAAGGCGCTCTCTGTTTATATTTCAAACACGCTGCCTTTGAACTGCGTCGGAAAGCCTTTCTCTGAGCTGCCTTCATTTCATGCCTCCGAAGGCATTTCCTCATGAGGCTATGGCTTGCTTATGAACTTATGGATAACTCTTTATCGTCTGCCTCTGGTTGTGTCAGCTCCTGTAAGCATACGGGCCAACCAAACGACCCAAGAAGAGTTTGGAACAAAACGAGAGAGGATCAATTTGTTGTTGCATTATCTGGATGGAGAGAGCTTCACGACAACATTTAACTAGACCGAGATTCTGTTCCTGCTTGTGTTTTACGCGATGGGTGAGTTGTTTTGATTCGTAACCCTTCAAAAAACGTATGCTATTATATTGATCACAACATTAGTGTGTAGACTGTAATCAGCGCGTCTTCCTGCGGACGATATGCACATCAAAGGTATTGTACAGCAATATAAATGGTCATTTTAAAACACTTCAAAATAAGATTTGTACTGTCAATACATTATGTGAAAAATCATTGTAGATTGTAAGTTGAAAACTTAATTCTGTGCTGTGTTAACCATCGAATTTTCACTAATAGTGTAACATCTATGACTAACAATTTCGTTTTGAACATCACATATAAACTTACATAATGAAATAAACAATGTCATCAAACACAACATTTATAAGACTTGATTACCTTATCCATCAACGTGATTTCTCGTTCTCGTCTGATTGATGGCCATCAGCGGTTAAGTTAAAGACTACAAATCCCATAATTCCACGCTGCTTCAGAGCGTCATTAAACAACATCATTGTTATTGATTTGATCTGGCGCCATCTAGCGACGCATAAATACGAATTGCATCTTTAACCACAAAAAGTAACAATTTACATTTTAACAATTCCAAATTCCAAAAGTATGCTAGTAGGTAGCAATATGTCAATGATGTAGGTAGATGTGGGTTATGTATTTTATCTGTGTTTCTGTGTTTTGCATTTTCATTATAACAGAGACATCTAGTACCAAAAAATCTAAGTAATAAAATAAATAGAAACTTAAATAAGGAAAAAAATATAGCAAAAGGACATTTTAACTGTTAATAATAAATTACAATAAATTAATTAAATACAGTACTGTGCAAAAGTCTAAGGCCACCTTGCCACGTGATGAAGCAGGAGGTCCCACTTTATATTAAGTGGCCCTAATACCTGTGAACTTACATGGTAACAAGATGTGTACCTAGCACTTAACTACAGTGTAAGTACACAATGTTACATAGTACTTACTGCTGTAATATTTGTGTAACTACATACATGTATCAATCCACTGAATGGTATCTGTAAGTACAAATGTGTAATGTAACTACATTTTGTAATTGCATGTTTTTCAACTTGCGCACATACTGCAGTTACCAGTTTGTGATACATTGAACCTTTATGACAATCATAATGATTCCAATGTATATATCATGTATTTATGACCTGCAGGACTGAATTAGACTAAAGTTTCAACTTGTAATACCAGTGTACTTACAGAGTAACTCCTCAGGAACTGTTCACTTAATATAAAGTGTAAAACAGTCACAACTAACTGTGTAATAAGTAAACCTTAAACCTTAATATAAAGTGGGACCGCATTGGAAACATGTCTTTCTCTGAATTGTAGTACATTTTAGGTATGACAAAAAAAACTATTAGATAAACTAATGTATGAACTTACTTATTGAAACTTTACATTCTGCCTCAACTACTGTTTTATGAACAACAAGACTTTTGCTATATAACCCTTTTAGACACTTTAAAAAGATAATACATATTTTAAAATGCATGTGAGTGTGCTAGACATGACAAACCTTTCAGTCTTGGATAAAGCAGCAGGTCTGAATCCTATTTGAATTTAGCTGTTATCAGACAGCAAGTCTGCCCATTAATGCAACATCATCACTTCCATGTATAACTTAAAATTAGTAACTTCTGTAATCAGTAAACTGTATATTTATGCTGTGGTGTATCACATTGGGCAGGGACGCACAATGATAGAACATAATACAAAAACCCAAATAGCAACCCTACAGGCTTGGTCAGGAGGTCTTTCTGAGTGGAGTTTGCATGCAGTGTTGGGGAAAGTTACCTTTGAAAGTAATGCATTGCAAGTTACTCCAAAAACTTAACTAATTGCGTTACTTAGTTACTTTTCATTGAAAGTAATGCTTACGTTACTTTTTAGTTACTTTTGCGTTACTTTTGCTTGGCTGAGGCTTGATCTCTTTCAGGCCTTGCAGGTGTTTTTAATGACTGAAAGTTCTGCATTTAGAAATTGCTTATTTTAACACAAAAATTTTGAGCTCTGGCCTGCCAGCTTAGTTTCTGACTCAGACTAGTGATGGGCAGTCCGGCTCTTTCCATAGATTCGGCTCTTTCGGCTCAAGCTCCGGCTCTACATTTTAGTGATGGCAGTCCGGCTCTTTTCATAGATTCGGCTCTTCTGGCTCGGCTCCCTTAGAAGAGCCGGCTCTTACGGTGCCACCCCTGCATGCGTCTGAAGATTCGGCTCTGCTCGTTCGCTACAAAGAATCAGCTCTTAGAGCGGCTCGTTCGCGAACGACCCATTACTAACTCAGACTGTTCCCACACATTATGCACTTTATGTAGGCATACAAGACTACGTTTAGTTTAATTCAGTACATAATTTTTTATCGAATTAATTAATCTAAAAAAGTAACTTGCATTAATTTATGCATTACTTTACTTGTTACTTCAGAAAAGTAATATTTTTACGTAATGCACGTTACTTGTAATGCGTTACCCCCAACACTGTTTGCATGTTCTCCATGTGTCAATGTGGGTCTTCCCTGGTGTCCTTTCACAGTCCAAAGACATACAGGCTAGGTTAATTGACGTCCTTAGCAACACATATTACTAATGATAAATATTTTTTTAAATATATTTATGGTAGGAAATTAAAAAAATATATTCATGAAACATGATCTTTACCTAATGATTTTGGGCATAAAAAACATCATTTTGATCCATACTCTACAATAACTTATGACTGGTTTTGTGGCCCATGCCCATATAGGCATTTAGTAACAAATAATAATAATAACAAAGCGGAAATATGCAAACTCACGATTGCTTTTTTGGCAAATGATATACACACATTTAATGTTAAAATGCTTATCTTTCAGATGTTGGAAAAGATCCCATGCATTTAGACTATCTCAGCTTTTTAATGTCTGTTTATACAATACCAGACTGATTTGATGATGGTGAGGTCAGTTTTTTAACTCAAAGAGGAAGGGTTATGCAAACCAAAGCAGTGTCTAGCCTTTATACAGTAACACTTTCCTGCCTTGCATGCAGAAGTGTGTGTGGATCTAAACAGCAAAACTAAGAATGGAGCTGAGTACCATTTTAATCTATGCTGCAGCATATCTGACTTTTCAACGTAAGTTAAACGATTTAAGTTTAAACTATTTAACGTAAAATGTTTTTAAATGTTTATTTTTTGTTTTCTTTTCTTGTTATGTTTTATAGATGGAGTCCAGGCACTGACCGAGTATGAACCTGTTGCTAAACCTGGGAATCCACTTATTGTCACAAGTTTGTGTAAAAACTTTTGTGTCTGTGGCAACACAAGTAAGTACTTCACCTCTTTCATTTGGTATTACATATAGCACTGAATTTTTAAATGTGTTATTTAATATGTTTGTCTGCAGAAATTAAGGAGTCTCAGATTAAATTTGAGCTGTCTTAAAGCATTTTTGGGAGTACTTTGACTCTGCGCCAGAGGTGGGTAGTAACGAATTACATTTACTTCGTTACATTTACTTGAGTACATTTTTTGGGTAACTAGTACTTTTAGAGTAAATTTAAGGATGGGTACTTTTTACTCTTACTCAAGTACATTTCTAATGAAAAAACTGTACTTTTACTTCGCTACATTCGGTGGCGTTACTACGCTACTTTCAAATGGTAATAATTAATGAATATATTTTATTTTTATTAAGTTTATATGGCTTGTTCGAAAGTCTCGCGAGACGTTAGAGAGGCAGCGTGCGTTGCGAGGGGTGGCTACGTTTCACCCTTTAGCGCGCGTAGATGAAAGGAGATGACTGAAGCGGAGGATGACTTATGCAAGCTATCGGAGGCAGATCACGCGTGGCCTCAAGTTTGGTCTATGTTTACACTACAAAAGGTCAAAAAGAATAGTTTCATAATGCAATGTATGCTTTGTGCACCAAAACGAACTGACATCTCAGCATACAGGAATTCAAGCTCCAACATGAAACAACACGGCGGTAGGTGTCACTTTCTGCAGTGCCTTATTATAATATTATTTCCCGCACTGTTTTTGTCATATGCGCTCTTGTGCAAGCAATGAAAATTACTCTAACCTTACAAACAACACACGTTCACATCTGCACATTTCCATATCATTTCCTCATAAAACTAAACAAATTGAACGGCATGTTAAGTCTTGCATTAATAATACTGGAGAACCGGGGCAAAAGTAACGCTGGACGAAAGTAACAAAGCGATTTTCTAACAGGACTGATACCATTTGCATCCCAAACTATGACAGCATCTTTGCAACCCTTGACAGAGCTGACAAATATCGCGTTATTTACTCACCATTTTCCGGGTGTAGATCCAGAAAGGTGTTTTCAACCATAAGTAAATTCCAAAAGCGGTCATTGTTTTCTTATAACGCGTTGTGTTTCTCGTTTCATCAATCCTCAGGTTATTTAGTGCTCTTACACATTCTGAAGTTTGACTTCTCAAGAGTTTTTCAAAATAAAAGTAAATTGGGTTTAAATGTGAGGAGATCCTGTCGGGACGAAAGTAACACTTACTTTTGTACCATTTATATTATTCTAATTTTATTTAATTTAATTTTCATATTGTTCAAACTGTTGAATTTAAGTTTGTACTGTTGGTTGCTTTTGAAACATTTGATAAAACTGAAATTTAAAATGAAAATATAATTTCATTATTTTTTACAAAGATAAATTACAAAATATGTTTGCAGTTACATATTAAAGAGGTCATAGTCATGTATAGTTAATAAAAACAAGTGTAACACGAAAATCTACATTGTTTTGTTGTGTTAAAAAAAGTAACAATTCACCACTTATGTTCAAAGTGAAATTATACTAGTCATTTTACATTTGTTCAAAATTCCACCTGGTATTGATAGACCACACTTGTGAGTTACTGACCACAGCAAAAATATATCTCTGTCTGAAACATTATCTTTAAAAAATTAAAAAACTTAAAAAAAATAATTCTGAAAATTGGTACTTTTCGCCTGTTCTCCCTTACACATAACCGGACACCTTACTTAAATGTAGAAAATACATACGAATAAAAACTGGATTGTATTTTATTTAATTCCTTCCTAAAGAATCTATATACTTATAAAAATAAAAGAATAAAGTATGTTTTTAAAGAAATATTATAATAAATGTAGAGTTGATTTGCAAAAACAGATAAGTTCCATTGGAAATTCTAAAATAAGCATTTTATCAAGCTCCTTATGTTCATTAATTGCACATTAATGGCAATGAAAATAACCTATTCATATAAAAACATGATAACAAACAGACACACACATTCTTTTTTTCTTACTGTAAGCTTGTTTAAAGGCAGATGCAGGCAAATTTTGTTGTGAACTTGAAAATAAATACACAGTTAACTGTCAGAAAACAGTCAGTGTGTGTTTAAGATTTTTTTTAATGACACGTTATGTGATGTTGGAGGACTGAGATAGACTGCTTTACTTTAACCTAGGTTTATAAGTAGTATATAAGCAGAACAATGAGACTTTTAAGGAGAGGTTTGTGAAAGCCCTCCAAGTAGTCTGAAATTCAGGGATTTTACACTTCTTTTCAATCAGATCGGAAGTAACGAGTAACTAACTACTTGAGTAGTTTTTTCATCTAATACTTTTTTACTCTTACTCAAGTAAATAATTAGATTGTTACTTTTACTTTTACTTGAGTACATTTTTGTATAAGTACTTGTACTTTTACTTGAGTACAGATTTTGGGTACTCTACCCACCTCTGCTCTGCGCAGTAAAACTCCCCCTCTCGCTTTCATTATAAGAGGGAGAGGGGGAGCGGAGCGGATTTTTCAGGCGTGACTTTTTACTGCGCCGGATATGCTATTCCGCCATACGTTAAAGTTACCCTTTTTAACCCGCATAGAAAAGTGCCACATTTTATTTTGTGCCACCATACTTGGTTGTATAACTACTCGTTTTAAATAGGGAAAATGTTAATGTGTTTGGTCATTTCCAACTTCATCTCTGTTTGGTACCATTGAATGAACTGGGCTAAGCTAAGTGCTATCAAAGTGTCGCCGCGCGCCACAGTGATTAAGTGCACACAATATGATAGAGGTATGTATCAACTCTTCTTTGTTAAGGTAATAACATAGTTTAATATGACAAAACGTTGGAGTATCCCTTTAACTGAATGAATACATTCTACTGACATATCTTAAATATCAGTGCCATTATATATATATATAGTATGTAAAAACTTCTTAAATGTTCCAATTTAATCAAATTATGTCCATGTCCACAAAGCCACATCAAAATGTATTAATGTATAATTGTACATTAACCCCCACTTCTCATATGCGTCAAAGAGACAAACTTCAAATAAAAAAGATGTAATGGATATTTTTGAGTAATGTATAATGGATTTTTAAAAGATTGAAATGCATTTTTTCACAGTATTTTCAATTGCTCCAAGACATGTCAGAATCATTGTCTTTTTGCCAGATAGATTTTAATGCGCTCCCTGTATTGTGCTATTTAACTTAAATTTATTAAAACTAAAATTATAACCCAATTAAAATAATTTATCCTAATGTTTTTTTATTTCATAGGAACATTTACTGCAGTTTACACACAGCTGCCTTAGCTAAGAAGAAAGCTGTAGTGTTTACATTGATGACAATATACTTCATCAAGATCGAATAAATGCTTTATTTTTAAAACTATGCAAGATTTTTTTAACTTGTGTAGTGGAGGACTTTTATTATGCTTTTATTTTCATATTATTCATTCTATTTTTCATTTTTTAATTACAATCATAAGCTCATAAATTGTGATTCATATGGAGATCATGTTTTTCTGCTAACGTACAGAATTATGCTCTTTCTGTCTTTTGAGCAAAGTACAATGTCCAAGGACTTAAACATCATGTACTGAGAACAAGACATACGTTTTATGATTTCACTAGATTTGTGTTTAACTGTTTATGTTCTTAATCACTGACAAACTGAAGGTTATCTTCTAAATGACGTAGAAACTGATGACTACACATGTTTCAGCATCTTACTATAAATGTGTGTTCAACCTTGTAATCGGGGCTCTTTGGGTTTTTAAACTTCTAGCACCGCGAGGGTGAGAGCCTATTCTGCAGAATATACATATACATATATATATATATATTAAATTCAGACAAAGAAAATTCTGTATACGTGTCTGTGTGATCCTTGACTTTGACTCCTACACTCTTAGAAAGGATGTGTTAATTTTTTACACATCATTGTGTGGTAAGCTTTTAACACATTATGTGTAATTTTAACACATTATGTGTCATTTTCTGTAGATTTTGTGTTAAAATATAACACATGTTGTGTTAAAAGTAACACAAGATGTGTTGTTTCAATAATAACACAGCGATGGGTGAATTCTGGGACAACGCATTTAGTGTGTTGTCCCAGAATCAACACTAATGTGTTGTTTTTAACACATTCGTTCTAAGAGTGTAGTGAGTATTATTTGATGCGGCTAAAATTCCACGACACTTGTTTCTCATAAATGTCAGGTCAGTGGGCAAATCTCCACGCCCCTAAACATAACGTAGCACAAAGCGAAACGTGAATGGTTGCTTTACGAGTCAGTTATATGGCCTCTTCGGTGGTCCTTGGCCATTATAATAGTGGCCATGGTTACTTGATCTTAAGTAGGAAGCCTTTGTTACGCCAGACTAGTGTCCCAATAATTTCTGGGTAAAATATGTTGTCCCTGTGGCACTCTATTGTAGGGGCTTACCAGAGAGAATTTGCAAGAACATAAAGTGGTACTTAGACAAGTCACATGAAGCAAATGGTTAATGTTCATAATGTTGTAACCACAAAGTTACAAGAATAACTTTTTCTGTCTTGTGACAAAGAATCACATGTCAGCAGAAAATTAGATATTTAAAAAAATCACTTAGACAAAAAGGAAAATAGATTTTTTGGTGACAATATTTAACAAAGCTAAAATACCCTAAGCTTAGTGTTGCTTTTTAACAACTGTTATCAACAGTTTTGCTGTAATGTTTATTTTATTTAGTATTCTAAAAAAAACTATGTGTTTGTGTTTGCTGTATTTCTTTAATTACATGGAAAAATATTAGTTTATGATATTGTATAGCTAAACTTTTATACCATGTTTGGTGGTGTTATGTTCAAATAAAAAATAAACTTTAAAAAGGTCATGTCAAAGGACCATGCTGACTCTTTTCATAACAATTTTATTCATGTGTAAGACAGGAATGACAAAGACACCAAATACAATTTTATTTTATTAGGTGTCTTTGTCATTACTGCCTTACACACATACACCTTCAGCACATACTGTAACCATACACATAAATTGAACAAAATTTAGACACTTAATTATTTTCTTTTCATCTGTATAGATAGACTCAGGTTGACCCTGAAGCCACCAATACAGAGAAACATATTCCTCTTCGGTGATGTGATCTTGCATGCTGTTGTTTCTGGAAATGAACACAAAGTAGTGGAAGATGCCAAAGTGTCATGCAGAGCGGAGAATGAACCTGTAAATCTACTAATTTCTAGGGACATTTCAGAGGTTCAGAAAATCTATAATTTCACTGTTAATAGAGATAAATGGTTTGATGGAAAAGTTGTCACTTGTACCATTGGTGACACAAACATCAAGAAGGAGATATATTTTAATAAAGGAGGTAAGTCACTGATTTAAAGATCCTACCTTGTGACTCACTCTGTCATATGATCTTTGCTTAACTATTTTTATATATTTTTTTTCAATTCAGCTTCAATGATGCCCAGTGTTAGCATTTATGAAAAAAGCATTGGCAACAATGCTGCACACGTCTCTCTGGTGTGTGAGGTCACCAGCCCTCAACTTGGTGATGTCTATGTCATGTGGAAAGTAGATAATGAAAAATATAAAGAGGGTTATACCAGTGCTCCAATCTGCAAAAAAGACTCGACATCTGTCATCAGCATTTTTTAATTGTTTGGAAAAAAATATAAAGAATCTTCAATCTCCTGCGCAGTCGTGCATGCCAACATGGACGATACAAGATCACCACTAACAAAAACAACAAGCAGAAGTAAACAAACATGTCCTACTTGCCATGTTTGCCCTGACGATTATTCATGATATTTCCAATATGATTATGTCTTTGTCTCTTTGTATTTGTCTCATTATGGTTGATCCTTACAATTTTACATAGATCTTTGGTTGTCTTAAATGTTTTATTTTGTTCTTATTGTGTCATTGCTTTTATATTCATTTCATTTAGTCTAATCCTTTTCATATATACTTACTTAAACTTAAGATTCTTTTCACCCTAAAGGCAGTTTTAATATTTCTCCCAAATATTAAGCAATAAATCTGTGTGTTTAGCTGATTTAGTCCAGCATTTATCCAAAACTATAAAGATGTTCCGAGAATGTGTGATATTAGCAATAATTCATTATTGTAAAAATATGCTTTTTCTGTTGCACTTATCACTAAATGTGTAACACAAAGAAAATTGTGTTTTTATGTTTTGACGCCTGCATTTAACCCATGCAGTGAGTTGTGCAGACACACATCAAATCATTAACACACACACAGAGCAGTGGGCCACTATCATTGCAGCACCCAGAGAGCCACTAGGGTGCCTTTCTCAAGAGCACATCAATTGCAACCTGCAGGCCATAATGATACACAGGGCGAAAGCGTTAACGCTTGACGGAAGGCTTGTCTGAAGCGTGGCCAACAGCCAATCACGGTGGCCGCAACACATGCTCCAGTCTTCCATAAACGTAATTGGCTATCTCTGCCTAGGTTGTTTGCACAAGGCTATCTGATTGGCTGACACATACGTTGCCGCTTGAAAACTTGAGAAATGTTCAACTTCTGCCTCAAGCAACGGCACTGACACGGCGCCGACGGATCCACAATTCAGTTCGGCAATGCATGACGTCTCCATTAAAAGTGAATGGGAAGCATCCAGTGGCGTGTTTACCATTTTGGGGGCCTTAAGCAAAGTCCAAGAACCGGGCCCCCCATGCCCCAGCATTTCCCAAGGTTTTTCATTTGAATTGCACAACAATAATATTCAGTATATAGAATAGACCTTTTACGCACTTCTGCATTTTTCGACTGGAAATACGTCAACAAAGTTTTTAACAACTTCCTGTTATCGTAGCAGCAGATACGAAAAATGGCAGAGTCAAAGAGTCGCAGTTTCTGTTGTGTTCCAGGCTGTTCGTCTTCCAACCAGAAACAGCCCTACTTTTATAATAGTATATAATAGTAATAGTAAGTGAAGAAAGTGCCGCAGCAAGAAGAGTGAACACACAAGAAGGAGAAACTTTTTGAACTTTTGCCAACCGGCAGAGGCGATTCTAGGGTTAGAGCTTTAGGGGTGCTAAGCACCCAATGAGCTCCACTGCCACCACTCACTCTTTTTTCCTACAGAAACCAATAATATGTCTATTGTAAAATAACTACAATTTGAACATTGGTTCAACTAACTCCAAAATCCAGATTTTTTTGGAGACCTTTCAGACATGAAAACGGGCCTGGGGTGAAAAAGACGAGAAGAATATTACCCCTCTAGGGTCTGGGAGCATGCTCCCCCTTAGAAGTTTTTTTTAAATTACATATTTTAAAGCATCAATCTGATGAGTTTTGAGATGCATTTTTTTTTGCCAACCTTTTCTTTCTGATTAATGGCAAGCTAGCACTTTTTTGCCATTAATGCCATATTAAAGTCTCAGGACAAAGGTGGGCTACAGCAGCAGTGTGGGTATGGTTTTATGTGAATATACAGTGTATCGTTTTAAGCCTGTCAAAACGACAAATCTCCTAATTTATAACTTTTATGCCTACAACATATGGTAGGTTTATTAATAGTTTGTTAATTTGCAGCTTTTCTTTTAACAGTCCTTTAATTGAACCATTACCTTTAGCCTACTATATGTCTAAAACAAAACACTTGTGACTCCTGCACTAAGGGTTAAAACGTTATCCCCTTCATATTAATCTACATGTGACAAACTAAAAAAATATTTATTGTCTAGTTTGATAGTCAGACAGTTAGTGATTTCACACATAACTTACCGGTATTGGTGGTATATAGTGATATGTAGTTTGTTTTCACTCTGGTTCAAACGCCATGTTTTCATGACGACTGACCAGAAAAGACGCAAGTACATGACTACCGAGTGTTAAAATAAGTCTCAAATTAACGATAAATCATACAATAAACTTTAACAACAGAGACACACGTATGCAACTACCCACTGAGACGCATAAAACTGCATGCGTCTTGAGGAAGAACATTGTAACCGGCGCTACTTCTCTCCGTTTAAGTCTATGGACGAGTCAGCACTGTGCTACTCCGCAGCGCGCGGGTACCCGCCGGACTAAAATAATCTGAAAATAAACACTTATTATACGTGTACCATGGTGATTAAGTATAAGACAAAAACACGGCTTGAAAGATTGATTCGTGATGTACTCGCTCATTATAAACATAACGTAAACATTTTGTAAGATTTGAACAAAAAAGTTGCATCACAACACTTTTAACTGATTCTCACTCTGCATGTGTTTCGCGCTGAATGACGGTCGGGATAAGCGATGCAGGTACAGAGAAGTAGAAGAAGAAGAGGATGACACCATTTGCTAAGCGGGGAGGTTTTCATTTTCTACCTTAACATATACATTTTAAACCACAAACTACGGAGTATGTTTTGGACTTTATTTAACCTTGTCAAAGACGAACAAACATTTTAGAATAAATACATTTCTTGCTCCAAGTTTTAGGGGTGCTGAGCTCCTTTTTAGGGGTGCTGAAGCACCCCTAAAAAGGGGCTAGCCTCGCCCATGCCAACCGGCATTCTGTCTGTATTAAAACCTCCAGTTTGTGAGGCTCCTCGCTCTTTCTCATTGACCTGAAGCATCTACCTCTCACTACTACCTGTCCCTGTAGTATATTTGTTACTTTAACTGCATGTAACAAGAAAAAATTACGTGTTATCTCATATATAAATGCACAACTTTACAGCAGACTGCCAGTAACATTTACCTAGTACAGCAGCTACACCAAATTACTGGTTGTTATGTTAATCTCATGCCATCTCACTTAAACATAACTTACACACAACATTTACTGCAATGTGTTAAATCTTACAGTATATTACAAATTCACAACCCATAAGATTTAACGTACAATTAACGTAAACAGAATTATAACTGGTTTTGTAGCTAAAGCTTACCTTGGTAATTGTGGATAAACTCTGCATGGAAGAATTTATATCCCTTATCTAGTTTGTTCCCTTTAGTGGACGAATGTATCTCCACACCCTTCACCACATCGGCGCTGGTGAACTTCGATAGACAAATTAGGAAAGTCGAAAACACGCTAGCTGCCCTTGCTCCACCAACAACAAAGCTTATACCGGAACTGCGTTTACGGTTTGTTGACGTATTTCCGGTTTCTACGTAAATGGTCTATTAAGTCAGATATATAGATAAACTGGTTTTATTTTGTTTTACACTGCTTAAAATAACACTAGATTGTTACAGTTTGGTATGACAAAAATTCTTGGTTTTAAAATTGCTTGCAAATGTCTTTTAGGATGTATTTAAAACTATGTAATTAATACTGCAACTTCAGTGTCTGGACATCTTACTAAAAAAACTAAATGAGAAAAAAGATGAAGCATTAGATTATGATTCAGACTGATCTAACAAACTGAACTAACAAACACCAACAAACAACATGTGAGATACACAACAAGCATATAGACATATACTAAAGATGAGATTTTAATGATGTGAAAATGCCGGTTTGAAAGCCTCAAACCGGCAACTCTCAAGTTACAAGCCCAACTTTCTAACCAAGAAGAAATGAGCAATGAAATGAGTATAAGCAGTAAACAGGGAAATTATCTTGATAAAGAAAATGCACTTAAAAAATAAAGGTTTCTCCACCTCATCACATACAAAACGTATTAAAAAAATTTCAATTGAAAAAAAAACACATGCATAGAAAAAAATATATCTTCATTCAAGCCTAAAAACAACACCAAAAACGGAAATGCACCACAAAAACTCACAACGCAAGTACTGAAACACGCTGCCAATATGAAGGCCACTCTTAATGTTCATGTACGTGTTGTTTTGTTTCTGAGATGCAAGTTGAAAAAAGGACAACAGAAAATGTGAGAATAGAATTTATCTTTCTCTTGACTTTTAATCATGAAAACATATTAATTTTGAGTATGAATGACTGCAGAAGGTGAGCTAGAGTCTACAAACATTTTTGGACAATATGCTCAATTAAACTTGATATGTGTCAGCATGTTGATTTCATTCCACTGCAGTTGTGTAAATTGACTGCAGCATTAAACCATAATTTTCACAAATATTTTGTGAAATTACATAAATCGCTATATGTCCAGAATGATCTATATTGCACAACATACACAGCCCTCTTACAATCTCTCTTAAAATGATAACATATAACCTGAACGTAAAAATAGCTTTATTATTCAAATTACATTTTTTTATTGTCACTGAAACTGCACCTTCGAAATCTGATTCGGCCTGATCCTTTATTTAACTTAGTTAATGATATACGGAAATGTTCACCATAAGCAAGTGAAATAAGACTGGTGGTACTGGGTACAGGACCATTTTACATACACTTCACTCCGCTTACACAGTCGTGTAAATCAAATGCTATAAGTTATATTTGTCATGTGAGTGGCTCTATTTAGTCTTACCAGTACAAAATTAAAGGTTTTTTTTATTGACTGCAATTAAGTACATAATTGACATAACAACCAACATATGATAACTCATACATGGAATGTCACATTTAACCCATCCAGTGAGTAGTGAACACAAGCACTGCAAGTCATGAACACACACCCGGAGCAGCTATATCACTGCAGCACCCGGGGAGCATTAGGGGGACAGGTGCCTTGCTCAAGTCAAAGGCAAGTCAGTCACAACCTGCCAGTCTTGAGACTCGAACCAGTAACTCTGGAGCTACAAGACTCTCTAACCATTAGAGTACTATATGTTATTTTTCAGATGTTCATGGCATCACACTGACCTTGTGTCTTGCACAGATCAAAACTCTGAGAATTCCTTTAAGAGTCAGTTCACTATTTCCAAAGACACCAAGCATATTGAGCTTAACTTAGATATTAGCAGTCAAACTGAGGACACAGCTGTTTTACTGTGCAAAGATGTACAGTGACTCATCTGAGCATAAGAAATTAACAAAAACTAGAGTGCATCCAAGTGTGTAAAACCTACTCAGTTATCAACATAAAATACAATACCTATAATGCATTACATAGTAGTGCTCCATAATTGCCACCAAAAGAGGGTGTTATTTTGCCATCATAAATAATAGAATAAAACATCACCCATTTTTGTCATCCTTGGAGTACCAATTAGGAGTATTATTTCAGTAACTCCTCCTCCTCGTGTGTATTACTCTGAGAGATCATATACAGGCAAAGAATATTGCTTATGCAAATGTGCTTGCTTTAAATGGTTACTGGTCACTTCAAGAGCGAATTACCTAATATTTCATGTGCATCAGTTCAGTCTCTAAATATTTTTTTAACAATGGGGTTGACAAACATTTGGCATTTCATCTTTATAGTGATTTTAATTCAACAAGGTAATTTTGGCATTTGTGTATTCTTCTTGTTATGAGCAGTTTAATACATCAGAGTTAATGTGATTTATGTCTTTATTTTCACAGGTATCAGTGGTGATGAGATCAGATTAGATCAGTCACCTGCTGTAATAAAGAGACCGCAGGAAACAGTGAAGATCTCCTGTAAAATATTTGGCTTTGACATGACAGAGCACTACATGCACTGGATAAGACAGAAACCAGGGAAAGCTCTGGAGTGGATTGGGAGAGTTGACACTGGCAGTGATTATGTTTATTATGCAGACTCAATGAAAGATCACTTCACTTTAAGTGAGGACGTGTCTGCAAGTACACAGTATCTTGAAGCCAAGAGTCTGAGAGAAGAGGACACTGCTGTTTATTATTGTGCCCGAGAGACACAGTGACTAAATGTGATGAAGCAGTTCTACAATAACTGTGAACTATAATGGGAATTTTTGTAGTAATAATAGGACTGTCATGATTATAATTCTGCCTATAACTTCTAAATATATTTTTTTCAATTCTGAAACTAGTCTGGAAATTCACAAAACATCTGTAATAATTTAAATAGTCTCAATTTACTTGTAATTGAACATTAGCATGCAAATTGGCAACCAGACTATTATAGTGAATGCACTTTTTATTTTTTCTTCAATCTGACTTGCAAAAAAGTAATACAGTACCATTTTCATCTCTGTAGATCAATACATGTACACTCATAAAAATAAAGGTGCTTCACGATGCCATTGAAGAACCTTTTTTGTCAAAATGGTTCCATAAAGAACCCTAAAGGGAACATATCATGAAAATCTGACGTTTCCATGTTTAAGTGCTATAATTGGGTCCTCAGTGCGTTTATCAACCTAGAAAATGTGAAAAAGAAAAAAAACGGTAACTTTGTCTTTGTAAACCATTCTCTGCAAGCATGTGAAAAATAGGTCATTGAAATTTGGCTCCCCTTGTGATGTCAAAGGGGGATCTTATTATATAACTGTCAGGCAGAGTGAAATAAACACGGAGAGATCCCAAAGCAGATTAACAGATTATTTATTTAAATGATAATAATGAAAGTCAATGCACACAGGGTCCGCTCGCTGGAAGATATCCACACACGTTCAGGCTCCAGCCCACGAATGGCGGGTGAAAGGGGTGAGGAGCTGCGTTGGCCAGATACCACAGACGCTTGTTAACCGCACACACTCGGGCTTCTACTACTCGAGTGGAGGGAGAAAGGGGTTGATGAGATCCGGACTGCAGGGAGAGAGAGAGAGAGCGTTAAAGGTGCGGGAGCAAACTGGACAGCTCCAACGGGGATGACCCGCTCTGCTGGACAGCGACCGAGCCACAGAGAGTCTCACTCTAGTTACAGGAATCTCAGTCTCTAAGATAGACAGATGGCAAGAGTCTCTGAAGTCTTCAGCGAGCAGCGTGATAGATCCTGAGCAGCAGAGAGAACTGGTTAAACGGGGCAAATAAACAAAACAATAAACTGGGGAAAACTGACAAATACTAAGACACGACACGACACGACTGGAAACTAGCTGGGCTAGTAACGGGCGAGTACATACACAGACGGACTTGCAATGAACACAAAAACACACAGGGATTAAATACTGAACCGAATGGCCATGAAATGAACTGCAGGTGATTGACGCAGGTGAAACAGATAACACTAATTACACCCATGACGTGTGAAACTGTCAACACAAAAACACCAACACAGAGAAACCAAAATATAGCAATCAATAAAACCAAAGTCATGACAATAACTGCCCTAATTTATCTAACCCCAGCACTTCCATTTAATGCAGGGGGGGGTCATGATTCTGCCCTCTTGTCATTGCATTATTCTAGTTTGAGGCAGAATCATGATAGACTCATGTGCTGCGTCCGAAACCGCCTACAACATACTATATAGTACGCGAAAAGCAGTAGGCGAGGCGAGTAGTATGTCCGAATACATAGTATTCGAAAAACAGTATGCGAAAAGTACCCGGATGACCTACTACTTCCGGTTAGATTTTGCAGTGTGCATACGATGGACGCTTCACTATCCCATGATGCCTCGGACGAGGAGTTATCCAACGAAGAAGAAGAGGCACGCCGCTGTTTTCGCGCTGAAATGACACGACGTGATGACGACGTATGTCACGTGATGTAACAACATGGCGGATGTAGTACGTCCGAATCTCATTCATACTACCAGGATTCATACTATACAGTACCTACTGTTTTAACGCCAAGTAAGTAGGTACTTCATCTAATTCAGTACCTACTATACAGTATGCGGTTTCGGACGCAGCCATGCTTTCTGTGCCTGCATGTGGCCTTTTTGTTGGGCTGCATGCTTGCGTGTCCCGTCACTTTATCCCCGCTCCCTTGTCATCCTCTTGTCTTCATTGACTAATCCTTGTCACCTGTTCCCCTCCTGATTTTACCCCTATTTAAGGTCCTTGTGCTCTGTGTTCTGTCTGGTATCGTTACCTCTGTTCCCGATCCGTTCCTGTGTCAAGTCAAGTCAAGTCAAGTCAAGTCAAGTCCTTTGAATGTTGTTATTGTGTTGTGTTGTCTAGTCAAGTTCAGTCTAGTTAGTCAAAGTCTATTCAAGTTTAGTGTTAGTCAGTCCTAGTCATTGTTGCTTGTTTAATGTGTTTTGCTCCCACGTGGGCTCTAGTGATGGCCAAATGAAGCGTTTCGAAGCATTATTGCTTTCCGATACAATTGTGTCGAAAATGGTTCATTACTCGAAGCTTCATTCAAACAGAAAATGCACACCACCATCTGCTGGTGAAATAAATGTAATGCAACAAAGCTGACAATGCGAGTAGGTTAATGTACCCGCCCCATTTGGGCTGTCAGAGCTTTGACACTGTGTTCATGTTTCAAACCCTCAATAAAACATTGAACATGAGATGTTTGTGTGTGAATATTTAGCCGTAGAATACAGCACTCTACAACTTACTATCACTGGACATTTATGTATTTAAAAATGTATTTATAATGTGGCAGAGGGCAACTGGACAGGGTTTGGATAATGTGGAGGGTATTCATTAAATGATGTGGTTTTATTCAGAAATATAATTTTTATTAATTATAATATAATTTTATATTTTTTAATAATTTTATAATATAGCCTAATAGGCTATACATTTGGTGATGTGGGCGATTTCTTTCTTTTTTTAACAAATTCACCAGCTTTGGAGAATATTCTCTCACATGAAACAGATGATGCTGGAGTATACAAAAATTGTTTAGAAAGCTTTTCTATGGTTTGGCTTCACTTGTGTGGAAAATAAAGCCGCCAGTTTCAAACCTGTCAACGCCGGATTGGGCTATCAAAGCAGTCGTGTGGTTCACTAGAGAAATGAACCAGTGTGTTTGCTTCAGACGTCGTATTTCACGTGACTAGTGACGTAACGATACAAGCTCCGAAGCAGTGGTTCATTGCAAGAACTTTTCGAGTCTGAAGCAAGCATCGAAGCTTCGGTGTCAAACGTAACATCACTAGTGGGCTCTGTTTCTTTGTTTAATTATAAAGTCATCTTTGTTTTCCATCTGTCTGTGCTTGGGTTCATTCTCAGAGCGCGAGAGAGCGAGAATTGACAGCACAATTGAATTTCAACAAACCACCATTGTGATCAGTGCTTGCATTTTACATTTCATCAGCTAATTTGCCTTTAAAAGGACACAACTCAAAACAGCATATTTTTGCTCACACATAATAAATTATTTATATGGTTTTGGAGCTAAAACTTCACGTACTCAGGGAACACCAGAGATTTATTTTACATCTTAAAAAGTCTTGTAAAATGTCCCTTTTAAACATTGGAAGAACCTTTCTGATTTTAAAAACAGGTTCTGTAAAGTGATGAACTGCTTTAGATTATAAAAATGTTAGAAAGATATGTTTTTTAAAAACCTTAAACTGAAATGTTCTTTGTGGAACCGAAAATGCTTCTTCTATTGCTTCTATGTAAATAACCTTTTAAGCACCATTATTTTTAAGAATGTAAATGAGTAACCTCTACAAATCTATAAAATGTTTTCTGCCCTAACTGCTGAAAAGATGCTCCGAATATATTTGTCGAAAACAAGAACTTCCCTTATTTTAAATGTAGCACCACATTCTCTGCTGGTGCTCTGTGACAACACAATCATCTGCTACAACACCATCCTAAAAAATACACCACCACTCACTCCATCTTACTAACAGACCTTCTGTCAGATCATCCAATTCCTCAAAATATCACATCAATTTGCAGCCCTCCCGCAACAGTTGTCATCAGACATAAACCCCATTCACACAGACCTTTGGTCCCAGAAAATACCCATACAATTGCCAGACAAGCTTCTGTGTGAACACAAACACTTCCAGTAAATCTTCTGGGATTGTTGCCGGAAAGAGGACCTAAGATTCCCGGAAAACCCTCTGTGTGAACGAGCCGAAACAATTCCGTAATGGGCGTGTCATAGTGAGGATGCGCATGTCATCACAACAAAAGTTATGGTTCAGCTCTATAAAACAAGAGATTAACATGCAGATCAACATTCACAACTAGAAATGACAGCAAACTAGACTGAAGCAGTAATCAGGAAATTATAAATGAGAAGCATAAACAATGCTGCGTGTGCTGTAGTGAGGACGCGCATGTCATGGCAATATGAATTTTGTTCAACTCTTTAAAATGAGGGATTTACATGTAGATCAACATTCACATCGTTTGCAACAAATGTCAGCAAACTGGACTGACGCAGCAACCCAGTATCACGAAATTACGTACCTATAGTCACTTAATTTTGTGAGTCTTTTCTGTGACACTGACACGTTTTTGGTTACTCAACTGTTTTGTCCTATTTTCTTACAATTGTCGCTTTGGTTTATGGTTAGATTTACATAAAATGACATCCTTACCCAAACCCAACTCTAACCCTAATGCCAGGTGACAATGGTTTAAAAATCATAAAATATAAAATATAAATCTTGAATAAAAGGTTGAAACCAATACTTAAGGTGACATCCTAACGCAAACAGCAAATCTAACCCTAAACCGAAGCGTCAATGAAAATAGGACAAAACAGTTGAGTAACAAATACGTGACAGTGACGCGTAAACAGAAATACGTGACATGTTCACGCAAAAAAGGCCAAAAAACGTGTCAGTGTCGCGGAAAAGACTCACAAAATTACATGACTACACGTACATAATTTTTGTGATACAGGGTTGGACGCAGATATCAGGTAAGTTAGCCCGTCACTTACCGTGCTGAAGCAGAGATTATTCAGCAGCATAAAAGAATATCGCGTCACATGCTCATTTGAGCTTATAATAAAACAAAAATACCCATGCCTTATCCCAACAAGATATATCGTTCAGCTCCTCCAAATGGGGGTTTTAAATGCATATTAACAATCACAATGAGAAATGTCTGAAAACTGAATATAAAAGTCAAATATCCACTAAAGCTGAGATCATTCATCAGCATAGAACGACACGTCACGCATTCCTTTATAGTCTTATCATAAACAAAAATGCACGTGAGTGGTTTCTGGAGAGAGAAATAATAAATAATATGCAAACTTCAGACGCTGCGTAGAAGATGGAAGTGCAGGACTTTAAACAGGTCATGTGTCTTTCCGGGACCTTGCAGGTTCCTGCAAATCATTGGCAGTGTGAATGAACAAAAAAATCCAACGATCCCGGAAAAGGCCAGGGTGCATTTTCCGTGTATTTTCTGGAATGTCTGTCTGAAAAGGGCTATATTAACAGCTACCACACAAGATACCATTACTGTAAAAAGCCACCCACCAGCCCAAATACAGAATACCAATGGCAGGGGTGAAGGGATTTTGTGTTCTTTCCTCTCTTAGCGCTTCTATAAGAATAATTCCATGTATTATTAATTGACCTCTGTGTTTAAATTATAATCTGACTTCAATTTATCAATTATCAATCAGTATTATTCTGATGCTGATCACAGTTTTTATTTACCATTGTTATATTTTGATTCTCTTAATTATTTAGAAAAAATACATTCAAAAAATACTGCTAAGGCAGTTCCATACAGGTTGTAAAGGCATTCTCCAAACTCACTGAAAAACTGAGGATTTATCTATGTTAAAGAGCAACTATGGTCCGATTCACGATTTTGCATTTCCTTTGGTGTGTAAGTCAGTATTAATACATGTTAACGATATGCAAAAGGTACAAACCCCAAAGTAAACGAAAATATATGAAAAAACACTGCTGATGACAGCACTTCACACACATACGCCTAGGTCTAAATACATAAAAATATGCTCACTCACATTATAGGCTATAGCATTACATTATATCCACATTTTATTTATAGCGGCATATTACGGTCCTCAGGATGGCATGATGTAGGTATGTGACAAAAAATTTAAACATGGTTAAATGCTAAAACTATTTGAAAGAGCTTGAAAAAAAACTTTAAAATGACACCAAGACCATGTCTATGGGTTCAAGAATAACAAAATACTGGCCATTTGAAACTCGAAAATCATAACCTTATTTTGGACAATTGTTTACTATTTTGCGAGTGGTAAAACTCCAGTGTGCGTCGTTCAAATTCATTGGAATTTCGTTCACTTGTAGTTTAGCAATTAAACTAAATGTATATTACAATTTCAAGAATGTTTTTACTCCGCACGTTGCTTGAGGTAATCCAAAGATTCGTTGAGAGGAACCAAACTGACAGCCACGACAGCGGAGATTGTCACGTACCTACATGATGCGCACAGCAGCTCTAAAGTACAGACAAAAACACGGCTCAATCATTACATATGCAGAAAGATCGATCCATACAGTTCAAAATCATTTGTTTATTTATTGCTGCACTTTTGTGCTTTGCTTCAGGTGTCTGGTGTAGTGTTTGAGTCTTTAAAGCGTTATCGTTTCTTGTTGTGTTGAGAAACCAAAAGATACAAACCAGCCGATTTCAAACGTCCACAGAAAGTATGGGCTCTGATTGGTTAGGCTCTATTGCTAGCAATGATTTCATTGGGCGATGTAACCACACAGTTTGCACATTGCCAAGCATTGAAAACCGGTAACAGCGGATAGTAATGAATATGCGAAAGGGGCCTCCGACTGGCAATCAAAATCTTCCAATCGGGCGGGCCCCTGATTGGTCGGGGCCTGTAAGCACTGCTTACCCTGCTTACCGATAGTTACGCCCCTGCTTCCTGGGCCTGTTGAGGCCTGTCATAATTCCTCCCGCTTTGGACTTAGCCAGTAAGTTAACTTTTGTTAGCATTGCATTGTGAGCGAATCATTCAAACATGGTAAGGAGCGTCACATTTCCAGCTGACGTCAGAGATATTCAGGCCAATCACAATGTACAGATTAGCTGGACAATCAGGAACACAGCGCTTTTCAGATCGATGAGTTTTCAAAGCGTTTGGGGAAGGCAGGATATCTGGAGCTACAAAAATGCACGGTATGTGGGAAAATAATGTGTTTTAACCATAAAACACACAAACATTGTATTATACCAAATACACAGAATCACGTTGTTTTTAGCAATGAAATAGGTGCTCTTTAAGATTGAGGCATTATTCCATCCAATCTATAACAGTGGGCATTTACTCCATCAGTGTTTTCAGTCGAGGAATTATTCCTAATCTACACTACCTCCATTTATAAAACATAATAAAAAGACTTGACAAGTTTTAAAATGAATAAGCGTTAACAATTTATTTTGCCAGGCAGGTTACACTTAAATAGATCATTTGGTCACAAAGTCAAAATCATACCTGGCAATCAAAGACACACAGCAGTGT
Organism: Misgurnus anguillicaudatus; assembly: GCF_027580225.2. Classification (NCBI taxonomy): domain Eukaryota; kingdom Metazoa; phylum Chordata; class Actinopteri; order Cypriniformes; family Cobitidae; genus Misgurnus; species Misgurnus anguillicaudatus. Next base: position 24,010,012 of record NC_073355.2, read on the forward strand.
GGGAAGTTCTGAATACAAATGCTTTTATAATGGATAACACAAAAAGAGTTGTGTAGAAAGATTCTTGTTAAAGATTTCGGTAACACTTTAGAATTCTGATCCTTTATTAATGAACAACTACAAAGCAACAAATTAGTAATTAAACAATATTATCTAGTAACTACTGTTAACTAACACGAAACTCTGATTAAAGAACTGGTAAGTAATAGCACAGAGATGAATGTGGTAGTTCACTATTAACTAATCAATAACTACTATTTTTCATACTTCCCAAAGAACTACTGAGAAGTTTCATAATTCATGCAAAACTAAACTAAAACAAATATAGGAAAAATTACTTGCACTACATTAACACATGTACTACTGTAAACAAATATACAAAAGACGTATTAGCAGAATTGTTCTCATTAAATCACTAAAGAGTCATTAAGACACCACTAAAACATATAGATTCATCAACCATCCAAATGCCGTACTTTCAATAATTTTATTATTTAACCTAACTTACCTGTCAAAAAAAAAAAAATGTTTTTTATGTATGGCTCCTATCTCATATGTGAATAGCCTGTGCATGTTTAAAAGACTCTACACTTTAAGATAAGCTTTCCATTAACTACTATAAATACTATGAATAACGGTAACCCACTAATGATTCAAGTGCTACTACAGCCTTCTAAAATAATTACTAATATTTTGGATCAGTATTCTAAAGTGAAGATCATGGTAATCCACTAGTAATGACTTAAGTGTTACTACATCATCATTCTTAAGGAATAACTAGTGAGTGATCTTCACTTTAGAATATTGATCCAAATCATACATAAAACAGTGATTTTTTTATAAAATTGTTATTAAAAAATATGTGTTAGGCAGACTGTACAATGCACTGCTTAATATTCTGGTAATAATCTCCACCTGTGGTGGTGGTGATGGCGCAGTGTATAAGACACACGATAAGACACACGCCTTTGGTGTGAGAGACTCGGGTTTGAATCCACTGTGACACACCATTGTGTCCCTGAGCAAGACACTTAACCCCTAGTTGCTCCAGAGGCGTGCGACCTCTGACATATATAGCAATTGTAAGTCGCTTTGGATAAAAGCGTCAACATAATGAATAAGTAAGTAATATGAATAAGTACATAACCCAATTAATGCCCAGGGACCAGGAGGACAGTAAAGAGCCAGAGTCACAATGTAAATTTCTCAAGTGTATTAGTGTATGTCAAATATGAATAATTGAGCATAATGAAGCATTCAAATAAATGAACAAAACAAAGTGCAGGCCTGCATAACGGTACACTGGAGATCTGGCAATGAATAGTGGAAAACAAGATCATTGATTAATAGCAAAATCCCAATAGTTTCAGAGAATGTCTACTTAATGTAACACGTTGCGTTGAAATATGCTCCTCATTATGGTGAAAATCCTCACGTGTTGAACAGGTGTACCTCTGTAGATGCGTTGCTTTATAGAGTAAATGAGGGGATTGGAGTTCGATGCAATAATATTCTGTTGTTGCTCGTGACATCCAGGATTTATGTATGTTGGTGTGTGTGATGTTGTCATTATTTAAAACAAATAAAGCGCTATTTTTATTTTTTGTATAATATTGCTGAGTCTTCACAAGGTTAAACAAGTGAGACACACATATGATATATAAATATATAAAACATTGCAGCTATGTTATTGTAATGAAGCTCCTGTAGGCAGAGGATCCATTGGCAAGTTTATTAGTAAATCGTAGTCAAACAGGCAGGGTCTAACACCAGCAAACACAACAGCAGTAATAAAGCAGTAATCATATATGTAAGACAGGCAGAGATCAGGGCAGGCAGCAAACCATCAGAAGGAGTATACAGGCAAAAATCAAACACACACTCAAAAAAATAAAAAGTTGGATTTACTTAAAAAACTTCGTCAAGTGGGTTCCACATAGCTTTGTTAAGTAATGTCAACAAATAAAATGTAAGTTGTATTTACTAATAAAGTTTGTGTAAAATTGACAATTTTAATGTTGCATGGACTAAAGAAATCCTAGTAATGTCACTATTATGAAACTTTTTTTTGATGACAACAAAATTAAAAATAATGATTTAATAACTCCGTAACAACGAATCAATCAATCAGAGTGCAGCTTCCCAATACAACCTTTATTTAAATACAGTTTATCAATCATATCACAAACATATTTGAAATGCAATGTTACATTTCAAACCGCTTGTTGGTTTGTTTTGTTCTAAAATATATCAGAACAAGTTCATTGACTCATATTTGAACACTTATTACTCATGTACCTATCTAATGGTGCTACACTTCTGCAAGAGGGTGCCAGAACAACAATTTACCCATAATACACTGCAGCATCATCAGCCAATGAGATGCAAGTCTGTATTGGTTTTATTAATCTGTTACTTTTACGCAACAATGTTATATTGGCTGAACAAATAATTTTGAAGTAAAGCTGACAAGACGCAGTCTTTTGTTGAAAATACTAAGTTAAACCAATTATATGCAGTTACTTGTGTTTGTTAAGTAAAGTGAACAAGAAATTTAGTAAAACTGACTCCAACCAAGTTCATTTTTTTTGAGTGCAGGTAAACAATAACACAGTAAATGCTCAGTAATGATGGCCAGGGCAAATCAAGACTTCGCAAGGAAGTAGAGGAGTGAGTAATCAGTCCCGGTATGTGGGTAGATGGGAAATGCAGTTCGGTAAAGCTAATATACTCCTACACTGTATAACCTAACAGTGTAAGTCACTAAACGAAATTAATTTATTTAACTTATTTAAAAAAAAGTGAATTTCACATAATAAAAACTGTGATATGAACTCAAAAACGGCAAATGATTAACCATAACTTAAACCAAATAAGTACTACATTTAAAATTAACTTAAACTGAATACTGAATAACTGAATCACACATTCTCCCTCACACACACTTGAAGTAAATAAAGTGCTTTAATTTTGATACGCGCCCATCCCCCACATCTCACACAGAGTTTCACAAAGCAGCAACAGCCAGGACACAGACATGAAGAGCTAACAGGTAAGCACTGCAAACTCTTTCAACCTTTTTAAAGCATCATTAAACTTTAAAAACATGTTGTGTGTCGTGAACGCGACATTGACACAGCAATATTTCCTCAGACTCCTTCATCCTCTTTAAAACATCTTTAAACTTAAAAAACATGCCGTTTGTCGTGACTCTTCATTTTAATACTGACTCGGTTACAGTAATTTGTGTAATGTTGGACATACGATGAGAGAACGCAGCATTAACACAGCACAATTGCCTCAGACTCATATTTATCAGCAGATTAATGTGCATTGTGTACGCCACAGTTCTGTAACTGTAAAATATATTTATGTTCATGTGCTTTCTCTCTCAGTAAGTTAAGGACTAACGTTAACTGACTGTCTGCGCAAGTTTGAATCTCTCTTAGTGAGTACTGACAGACGCCCCCTTCACTCATAAAACCTTTTAAAGGTAACGTTACCACATTTATTTTTCATTTATTATGTTGTGAGTACACCACAGTTCTTTAAATGGAAAATTTATTCATATTTGTGTGTGTTTTCTTACTGTTTAGCAAAAAAACTTTCCTGCGCAAGTTTGAATCTCTCTTAGTGAGTACTGACGGACGGCCCTTCACTCATAAAACCTTTTAAAGGTAACGTTACCACATTTATTCATTTATTTATTGTGTTGTGAGTACACCACAGTTCTTTCAATGGAAAATTCATTCATATTTATGTGTTTTTTTACTGTTTAGCACAAACGTTTTTCTGCGCAAGTTTGAATCATTTTCAGAAAGGACTAACTGTCCCTGCTGAAAAAAACAAGTAAACCATTACAGAAAATTAAATTGGTTTTATTGGGAATTTTATTAATGGAATATAGGCCAAAACACACTACAGTGTATTGGTTTTTGTTGGTCTCTAATGGTATGTATTGGTTCTTTTGGGTATTGGTTCTAATGGAATATGTATTGGTTCTAATGGAATATAGCCCAAAACACCCTACAGTGTAGTGGTTTTAATGGTAAAAGCTAATTTTTCCTATTGGTATTTTAATGGAAACCGTTAGAATTTTCTGTAATGGTTTTATTGAATTTTTTTCAGCAGGGGTGACTGGCTGTCTGTTCTCATTTAAACGGTCATTTACTCATATAACATTTTAAATGTAATGTTACCACATTTATTTATTCATTTATTATGTTGTGATACACCACAGTTCTGTAATTGGAAAAATAATTCATATTTATGTGTTTTCTTACTGTTTAGCACAAACATTTCCCGCGCAAGTCTGAATTTCTCTCAGTGAGTACTGAATTTCTCTCAGTGAGTACTGAAATGAAAACTTTAAATGTGTATACAGTCTTAAAAGGTCTACATGTCCAGTACTCACATGTGACAACCAACCCCGCAAGCTATGAGACAACCATCCCCACCTGACTTCTTGACAAACATGCAAAGCTAGCTGCCACACGGCTTTAACTTGATCGCTAAAAGATGACTCAAAATAAAGCTACTACTTTTGGCTTTTTAATGAGTGTTTTGTTTTTGAATGACTAATATCCTACAAGATCTCAACACAAAAACAACACCAACATGGAAATTTACTCTGACCCATAAAAATAAAACATTGTCACCCAACCTCAATGTTTTGTGTCTGCACAGCAAAATTACAATTGCAAATGAGTAAGCTATTAAAGGCTAACAAATTGATATCAAAATTGTACCGTAGCGCCATGTAGTATGTCTGGAATAATAAGCAGTGTGACAACCAACCCTTGAGACAACCAGCCCCGGTCTCCCCTACACTACAGTTCTGTAAGTGACAAATTAATTAATATTTGTGTGTTTTCTTACTGTTTAGCACAAACGTTTCCTGCGCAAGTTTGAATCTCTCTCAGAAAGGATTAACTGTGACTGGCTGTCTTTTCTGAATTAAACGGTCATTCACTCATAAAACCTTTTATAGGTAATTTTGGCAGATTTTTAAAATTCATTTATTATGTTGTGAGTACACCACAGTTCTTCAAATGGAAAAATAATTCATATTTATGTGTGTTTTCTCACTGTTTAGCACAAACATTTCCCGCGCAAGTTTGAATTTCGAGCCGGCATTGAACCGAAGCGGTATGCTTGTTATATTATTATTATTTTACAAGAACAACGTGAGGAGAGCATGCACAGCTTTTGTTTATTGCTGTCTGTGTGTATTAACATCTCTAGAACGTTAGATGCAAACAGGGCTCTCAAGTCTCACGCATTTCAGCCAGTTCACACGCCACACCTTGCAGTTCTCACGCTGAAAATAAGACATTCTTCCTATATAAAAACAATGGATGAGGCAAAGGCAGGGAAGTTCTCTGCCAGGAGTTCATACAGGTAGCTGTCTCGAGTTTATAGGTGTGCTCAATTTCACGCAGCAATGCAAGAACCGAAACGCACATGACATCAAAGTACCGAGAGAAATATTCGGGAAATCATACGGAGGAGTTTGATTTCAAATCGCTCTCGCGCTGTTCTAATGTCATCCACTTGTCACGCGGAGTTTGTTGGAAGAGCAAGATCCGATGAATACGGGAAAAAAACTCTTAATTTTTGTATCGTATTGAATTTACTATTCCTGGACTCGCCTTTGATAAAAGACAATGGGAGCTGATGTTGGGTAATATAGCCATACTCGTGCTAAATTATTAACTCAGTCAAAAACTCTCCAGCTTTGCAACCAGTTAGTTTACCTGAAAATAAAGTAAAGTACTAGAGGCTTCATGAAATGAATAAAAGGAGAGATGAATGTCATTATTTTATTTCCCTGTCATCAAGGCATCAAAGTGTGCAAAAACACAACACAAACACGATTCAAAAGCTAAAATATGCAGGCTACTCTCTTTGTATACAAATTTCGAACAGGATTAGAATAGAATAGAATTATATTTTAAATATGACAACAAAAACACAAGCCTGTAAACGTAATAATATCTTAATGTCACAATGCAATATATAATATCATATAATTTCAAAACTGCATATACGTTGACACACACAAACACTAAATGAAATGCACTGTAAGTCGTTTTGGATAAAAGCTGCTGCCAAATGCATAAATATATAGATATAAAACTCAGTCTATATAGATTTTTCTGTCTCACTCTATTTGCAAGGAAAATAAAGAAAAGCGTTAGACTTATCATCTTTCTATTCTGTATTACTTTATTATTTGTTTCAGTTGTGTGCTTGTGTGTCAGCAAGCAAAGTGCCCTTTTTATTCTTTGAGCACCTGCCCCTCCAATGGTCTCTGCACGGCCCTGGTTTTCTTACTGTTTAGCACTAGCGTTTCCCGCACAAGTTTAAATTTCTCTCAGTAAGGACAGACAGATGGCCATTCACTCATAAAACCTTTTAAAGGCAATGCTACCACATTTATTATTTTGTGATTATACTACAGATCTGTAAGTGGAAAAGTAATTCATATTTGTGTGTTTTCTCCCAGGTTAGCACGAATGCGTCCAGCATAATTTGAGATCTTTACCAATAGAGTTCTGTTTGTGGAACATTTATTCATATTTTTTTTCACAGGTAAGTACAAACGCATCTTTACCATTAAGGAGGCTGACTGACTATCATCTACCAACCGTCATTAACACAACAAAAACTAAAGAAATGTTACTACAAGTGGGCCTATTTATTCACCGATCATGCTGTGAGTACACCAGTTTTGTCAGTGAAACAATAATTGTTATGTTTTCTCACTGTTTGGCATAGACAAATTTGACCCTGTGTAATTTGGAAATTTCATGGGAAAAGTGTACGTCTTAAAATTTTTTAAATGTCGTTTGAATTAAGGAACAGTACACGGATTTATTAAAAGTGTACAGTACATTGAGTCTATTAAAGTCATAAAGGAATACTTGATTTATTTCATAAGGAATGTGTAAATCTAATATTGTGAGGATATAACAATAAAATGAACCCAAATGCAGACGTAGACAAAAATGAATAATTTATTATATAAAACAGGGGAAAACAAAACCCACGAGGGGGCAAAACAAGACAGGATGAACACAACACTAAACTAACATTAAACTAAACATAAACCAACAATAAACTCTTCACTACATACAACAGACTAAATTAAATATTCTAAATACTCACAGATGCAAGACACCGGAACACAACAAGGATTGTAACAAGACGCACAAGCACAGAACAGCAAAACACAAGGACAATAAATAGGGAGAACTAATGAGGGACACAGCTGAAAACAATGACAAGTAAGGGAGCGGTTAAAAAGTGACGAGACCCGGGAAATGCGTGGTCAGAATAATTCAATACTAAAACCACACATTTCCCACATAAAACATGGTACTGCCAGGACCCCAAACACAAAGACTAGATATAAAAAAACACATGATTTTGACGGATCCTGACAAATATTAGTTTTAAATCTAATATTAGTTTTAATGTGAATTTGGACTGAAAAGCACACTTTTGTTTTATGTCTAAATCAATGTTTGTAAAATAAATGATTGTTCAATAAACTGTAATAATTTTACCCTTTTCTGTCATTATTTTTAAACATAAACTGTAATAATTTTACCCCTTTCTGTCCTCATTTTTATACTAATGTTTTTCTGATCTTATGTAACTTAATTCATTTGAGTTAAATCAATTTAAACCATTTAAAGCAATCGGTTTTCTCAAACCATTTGAGTAGCTATATAGTTATGTGAACAAAATAAAATGTATTAAGTGAACTAAAACTATTTGAGTGGTATGAACTTAAGCAAACTTAATATATTTGAGTTAAGGTAACTCAAACATGTTTAGTCATATGCACTTATAATTTACAGTTTACAGTACTCATATGTATGAGTTTTAAAACTTAATTTGTTTAAGGCAATCGGTTTCCTCAAATGGTTTAAGTTGAGTTAACTTATCGGGTTTTACATGTATTAGCTAGGTGATGATTCCCTCTGGTGGTGATCAGGAAGCAGAGCAGGTGTCACATTCAGGTAAATGAATAAATGCTTACAACAATACCCAACACTGTCAGAAACAAAGGTACAAAACTGTACCTTTTCTGTCACTTAGGCTGTACCCTTTCAAAAAGTACAGCTTTGCACCTAAGGATTTCATTTTAGTACCTCAGAGGTACATACTGGGACCAAAGAGAGCTTACTAGTACCTCAAAAATACATATTAGTATCTCAAAGGTATTGGTACTAAATGTTTACATATCTGTACCTAACGGTCACACAATTACCTTTTTTAGAGAGTACATATTTTGACTTTTTTCTAACAATGTAGGTCCTTAAGGTACGGTAATCTACCCAAAATTGTATTCTGTTTTGTATTGCTGTAAAGGTACCAAACGGAAACTTAGGGTACAGCCCCAGTGACAGAAAATGTAAAGTTTTGTACCTTTATTTCTGACAGTGAACAATACTTCAGATAATGAGACCGATTAATAAGCAACATGAAAATTTCTCTCCACTCATCACTCAGTTATTAATTGACCGGTTATGCCTTTAATCTGTAATATTACAACTTTAAGAAGACAGGGGAGAGCAGGGGTTAAACACTATACAATTTAATTAAATAAAAAAATTGTAGTTATTGATTAGTTAACAGTGAACTACCACGTTCATCTGTGCTATTACTTACTTGTTCGTTAATCAGTTTTGTGTTAGTTAACAGTAGTTACTAGAGTGTTAATGTTGCATTAATAATTTGTTTTTGTGTAGTTAATCATTAACAGGGGATCAGTATTCTAAAGTGTTACCAAAATCTCTTTTATTATGTTTGAATACACACACAAAGTGCGGGAGCTTCTTGCTAAAGAATGCTTCCCCGAGTCTTTTACCAAGCCACCTTTTATACACAGATGAGACAAAGAATCATAAAAGTCCCTACACTGTAAAAAAAAACTTTGCTGCCTTAATTTTTTTGTTAAATCAACTCAACAGAGATGAGTTGTCACAACTTATAAAATATAGTTGAGAAAAGTCAACTTAATTTTATAAGTTATAACAACTCACCTGTAGTTATAACAACTCATCTTAGTCAAGATAAATAATAGTAAGTTGAAATGACTTGTAAATCCGAGTTGATTCAACTAAAAATTTTAAGGCAGCAAAGTATTTTTTTTACAGTGTAATCAGTATTTGGTTGGTCAGGTTCTCGCGACCTAGGGGCACCAAATGGGATTGTTAACCATCTGTAAGCTAGATCGCCTAAGGAGGAATTTGTTTTGAAGAGATAAAAGGGATTAAATGGATGTCCCTTCTCCACCTGAGGGTCAGATGAAGATTAATGGCGCCAACCAAGGTTTAATTGTTTTACAATGTCTCTCCATAAACAAACTCAAAGTTGATTGTTTACCACCCTGTCTTACAGTACAAAACATCAGTTACAGTATAGTACCAAACAGTTAACATCCACACCAATAATGTCTAACAATATATAACACAATTCCAAAAACTGTTGCTGTTGTTCAGCACAAACAATCTCTACATCACGTTTGCTTATCATGCTGGCAGTTATGGTAAAACATTCTGAAATAACATCCTTCACAACATACAAAACATTCATTTATGAGCATATTTCTGTCTTTACAGATGTCTTCAGCTAAATTTAATTTAAGAAAATGAACAACTTCAAACCCGCAGTAGTGAATTAAAGTTTCTGTTTCTCCATACCAAAACACATTTCATCTTTGGGTATTTAGGGAAAAACATTTCTGTTGAATTCAAATCACAATTTCACTTAGTTAGGCTATTTAAACCAAATACAACAGTAATAGGAAAATATACAACAGAACTGAATGTATAAATGTGCAAAAATATAATGTATGTCTGCAAACCTTTATGCTGTAGATGCAAATTGTTTTGTAGGGAGGGTCAGTGTCACTCAAAACCCCAATAAAACCCTCAGTCAGGGTTTATAGCTGCAGTTCAGTATCTGATTGTTTTACTGCACTGTATACTTTGTTAAGGGGCGATAATGAAAATGTTACAGTTTGGAGTTCTGTTGATAATCATTTCATGTGAGAAAATGATTTTAGTTCTTTTGATTTTTATTTTCACATCACTTTTATAAATGATATAACATTCATTTTCTATGTTTTTCATGTGTTAGTGGTCAGTCATTGACATCCTCTGATTCAGTAGTGAAGAAACCTGGAGAATCAGTCACTCTGTCCTGTACTGTGTCTGGATTCTCTATGAGCAGCTACTACATGTCCTGGATTCGTCAGAAACCACAGAAAGGACTGGAATGGATTGGATATATAGATGGTGGCACAAGTGCATATTATGCTCAATCTCTACAGGGTCAGTTCTCCATCACTAAAGACAACAGTAAAAACATGCTGCTTTTAGAAATAAAAAGACTGAAGACTGAGGACACCGCTGTTTATTATTGTGCAAGAGGCTCACAGCTTCACCAAAAACTGCAGCGCTACACAAAAACTATTCATGCATGAAATCACTGAAGGCCTGACAGCTGTTGAACAGAAAACTCAAAATCATACGATTTATTCTTTGGAATGGTTGTTTTTAACATCAAAAAATGTCATCAACAGGAACATCTTGAATACATTCAAAAAGTTGACATGAGCATTCTTTCAGCATTGGCCTGCAAAAGCCATAGCCTATTGTACATAACTTTCCAGTTAATCACAGATCTTAATTATATCAGATTTGTATGCATTAGGCCAACATTATATAACTATCGTATGTGGAATGTTTTTATAAGAAAAATCATTTTTTTTACAAATCATGTGCTTTTATGGAATCTTTTCCCCCACTTTTCAATGTTTTAAATAATAAGAAGAAACATTTGTATATCCTCAATGGTTTGACCAGACAATTTAAACAGTTTATATATAGCATTATTAATAAGTATAAGTTACTACTAATTATACACAGTTTTGGAGTTGTTAGTAAAAAAACAATGAATTCAACTTTATCATAAACAATCTAAATAAAAGGAAATAGTTTGCGGTTGTAACATGAAAAAATAAAGATGTGATATCAAAATATACAAAATTGTATAAAGAAACTCAGACATAACATTGACATTATAGACCTACATCTGTAAATGTTTGTTTTCTGCAACCAGCTGCTTTTCTCTATTTGCTCTGTATTTAACCTCAAAGAGGAAGGCTGATGCAAACCAAAGCAAAGTGTCCTCCCATTACAAAAGTATTTATGTCTCACTGACAGAAGTGTGTACATTTTTTTCTTCTTCAAAAATGAAAAGCAAATACAATTTAAGAATGGGGCCACGAATCATTCTGTGCCAAGTTGTGACATTTCTGACATTTCAGTGTGAGTTACATTTTTTGACCACAAACAAATCCAACTTTTTAAATGTAATCTTAATCTATTTTTTTCCAATCTAATCTCTTATTTATTATGTTATGTTTTGTTTTACAGATTGTTGGAGTCAGACACTGACTGAGTCAGAACCTGTTGTCATTAAACCTGAAGGATCTCATAAACTGACCTGTACTGCCTCTGGCCTTGACATTAGTGGCTACTGGATGGCTTGGATCAGACAGGCTTCAGGAAAAGGACTGGATTTTGTTGCTATCATTGAGGGTGACAGTGATAGAAAGTTTTACTCCAGTGCTGTTCAAGGCAGATTCACTGTCACCAGAGACAACAGTAAGAATCAGGTGTATCTGCATATGAGCAAACTGAAGAATGAGGACACAGCCGTGTATTACTGTGCCAGAAGACACAGTGACAAAACAGACTCTGATCCTGATCAAAAACCTATGTGCTTGACTTACTACAGTTTGATGAAAAGAGAACATGACTTTTGACCTTAGACTAATTTAAACTAAGTTCAAATTTTGTTGTGAAGTAGACTACATTTTAAAATAAATTAAGGTTTGATCAAATTAAATGACATAGTTAGCGTTGACTTCTGGGTTAAATTAAGACTTTAATATTTAACTGTATCTGTAATGGAAACAATCCAAAAGCTATGAGTGTTGAGCTGTACAAGATCTATGTTTCATTAAAACCCATTATAAAAAGTGTAAAGTTGATGATTATGTAAGACAGAAACTGCTGACGTTATATTTAATGCCTCTAGAGGGCGCCGTAAGCATTTACAACCCACTTAACTGTATCAACACTACACAGACACCATTGTGCTGCTTGTCACCTTCTCCAATTTGAGAATAATATAAAAAATGGTACTTTTTTAAAGAAGGAATGAAATTGTAATATAACAATTCCATCTTCATAGCCATTTGTCAGGCATGAATAAACCATCAACTACCAATGTTTTGTTCAAAGGCTTGATTACCAGACAATGCATAAACTGATCAAGGTTTTTGCACATGTGTATACCACAGTGATACGTGGGGGGACACTGTGATAAAGTTCCATACAAAAACTAGTAACCAAGAATTGCTTGTTTGACCAAACACATCATTATCAGCATTATGTGGACATAACAGAAACAGCATTAAAGAAACTCATATACGCACCAATCAATTTAAGCAAACCCAAACATGTAAATACAGATTAGTTACAATAAATTAAAAAAAAATTAAAAAGTGTTATTTCCCTAGTTGTATTGTGAGTTGCCAATGTCCATCCATATTTATTTTTCACTCTTTTTTAGAATACAAACAGAAAATACAAGAAATATTTACACAAAATGCAAAACAATTTTCAGAACAAAATGTCTTCTTCAGGCATCAGTCAGTATTTAGTGTGACCTCTCTTGGCATGAAACACATCTTGAGATTTTTTGAGGATACTGAAGTCATTCGAATAGAATTGGAAAAAAATAGAATTTAATTTCATTTAGATTTAAGAGATCCTGTAGCTGCCTGCTATTGCTCAAGTGGAAGGGGAGTTTACCCTAAATACTTGACACTTCAGCTTATACTTTTATACTGTTTTTAATACTACATTCACTTTTCTTGTATTTTATGATTGTATTCTAATAAAGATAAATAATTATATATGATCACTATACAATTACAAAAACAAACAATCTAATGATAGCATGGTGGCCTAAGACTTTTGCACAGTACTGTAAATGACAAGGAATGACAATAAATTAATTTTCAAAATATAAACAAAATATAATAAAATATCTTTAAATAGAAATTGAACTACTAACTTACAGTTGGTTTGACTTTCATTGTATTGTTGACTACGATCAGTGCTTGGCAGAACCTGTTAGGAATAACACCATATAGTAGATGTGATGAAGCAGGCATTGGTTATTGTACATGTGTGTATTAGAGTGATAACTGGAATGGCACTGTGATAAAGTTCCTTACAAAAACTAGTAACCATTGTTTGTTGACACTAACAATCATTGGAAACATGTCTTTGTCTGCATTGTAGTACATTTTAGGTACAGTGGCCATGACAAAAACATCTTATTTTGTCTACAATTAAAGAAACTAATATATGAACCTGCTGAACCTATAACTATTGCAGCTGTTAAAGGTTTTACATTCTGAACCTGTCGACTCCTGTGTTAAATGGAACAGGGCATATTGCTTTATTTTTTATTTTATTGCTATATTAACTCATTTAGACAGGACAAAAGATAATACATATGCATTTCCTGTATTTTATGATTGTATTCTAATAAAGATAAATAATGATATATGATCACTATACAATTGCAAAAACAACAAATCTAATGATAGCATGGTGGCCTAAGACTTTTGCACAGTACTGTAAATGATAATGAATGACAATAAATCAATTTTCAAAATATAATAAAATATATTAAAAGAGAAATAAATAGAAATTAAAATAGAAATTAAACTACTAACTTACAGTTTGGTTTGACTTTCATTGTATTGTTGACTACGATGCTTGGCAGAACCTGTCAGGAATAACACCATATAGTAGATGTGATGAAGCAGGAATTGTTTTTTGTATATGTGTGTATCGTAGTGATAACTGGGGTGGCACTGTGATAGAGTTCCATACAAAAACTAGTAACCAAGTATTGTTTGTTGACACTAACAATAACTGGAAACATGTCTATGTCATGACAAGAACATCTTATTTTGTCTACTATTAAAGAAACTAATATAAACCTGCTGAACCTATAACTATTGCAGCTGTTTGAAGCTTTACATTCTGAACCAGTCAACTTCTGTTATATGGAACAGGGCAACAAAATTATTGCTATATTTTTTATTTTATTTCTATATTAACTCATTTAGACAGGATAAAAGATAATACATATTTTAATATGCATTCGAATATGCTAAACATGACAGAACTTTTAGTCTTGGATGAGGCAGCAGGCCTAAATCCTATTTGAGTTTGACTGTTATCAAAGAGTAGTTTGCCCATAAAATGCAACGCATATAGTTCTGGATTCTGGAATGGTGTTAGGAAATAAATGAACAAACAAATATTTGAATAACCTAAGGCATAGATATTCACAGCAACTGATAGCAAATTATAGCAGGTATAGGTTTGGGATTGAGCATTATATTTTCTCAGGAAATATTTTATTTGTTTCTCCAAACCACAGTTATAATTTAAAATATATTTGTCATTGTTGATTGCTTGCTTCTCATGTAACATTGTGTAGCACATTTAGACTGAGAATGAAGCTGCATAGTTCTGTGCTAATTATTTTATGGATTGCTGAAACCGCTACAGTTCTTTAACATTTAACAAGATTAAGTAGAACATTTGAATTTATGATATCCTATAAAAACTTATTTTCAGCTGAAACTGATGGCATCTCTATTATTTAGGTGCTTCATGTTAACTACAAAAAGTTACAATTTACAAAAGTAATAAAAGAAACAAATTAAGAACAAAAACAACTGTTTGACAGAGGCTCATAATAAATAATGTAAAAATACATATAATATAATATAACACTCTATGTTCTGTTTTTCATTAGTGCTCAGTAGAACTTCACACCATACAGGTATTAGACGTGATGCAGCAGGTATTGGTTATTGTACATGTATATATCACAGTGACTTGGGGTGGGGTGGCACTATGAAAAAGTTTCATACAAACACTAGTAACCAAGTATTGTTTGTCTGAAACCAATTTTTATTAAAAACAGTCTAGTCTACAAACTAGTATTTGTCATTTATGATATTTTAAATGTGTCTCTGTTTTCATTTCACTTTGTCTGACATGCTTTTGTTCGTTGCTCTCTTTTAATGTTATATCTGGTTTTTGTTATGTTCTTTGTTCTTCATGTTCGTATCGTTTTATTGCATGGGTCAAAAGCCATTATTACACATTATTACATGTCAGGTGATTATAAGAAATAAAAGACAAAAATATTTTAAGTTTTTTAAAGCTAAGACCTATGTGAATGCATGATACCATTTTTGTTATGCTGATTCATGTTTTGTCCTGTGTTTATTGTTGTGTCATTGTTTATTTTAATGCAGTCTAATGTTGTCGTTTTCATACTGAAACCTAAGATGCTTAAAGCACTTTCTGGCACATATGTGTTTTAGTATTGATTGTTTCTTTCTGTTGTGTTTTCTTTTACATTTCATACTAAATCTGTGTTTGCATGATTTAATCCAGCAATTATTTGAGGCTTTAAAATCTATACTTCATTGGGTACATAGTAATGCCACTTATTTTCCAGCTAGATATACAATTTAAATATTTTAAATACTGACATTTAATAAGCACAAAGATTAAATGTGTTCTAATGATACACTGTAAACTTGAATGAACTTTAACCAAAAATCTAAATATATTTTTTAGAAATATGCTTATGTAAACAAAAGGTTAGGCTAATTACCAAATGTGTTACATGAAGACACTGGTGTTGGTATTTTGGTATTTCATGTGTACATTAAAATGAAAATGAATATATGCTGTACAAGTGGCAACTATGTGCTTATACTGTATAACACAAACAAGAGGCCCAGTAAAAAAACTGAGTTTTAAAAATAGGATGACTTAAATGTATTATGTGTATTGGACACTATCTGTAATGTACATCATATATATGTATGTGTTTTCCTCAGATGAGCCTTCAAAACCTGAAACAGGCTTTGCATTACACTGTAATAAAGATGTTTCTGAGAAGGATGAGTTCAGAAGTCTCTGGTCTACTGCCACCTCATTCATCTTCCTCTTTTCTCTGACCTACATGCTCTTATCAGCCTATCTACGATAATCATAGTATGACTAAATAGGGTACAGAGCATTTTTTATGAAGGAGATTTATTTTAGATTACTGTTACTGTTGTACACTGTATGGAATATGCTGGGTTGTATTAATTTAAGTGTTTTGTATAAATAATTATTAATAATTACTTTATTTAAATAAATAAAATATTGATTGCTTTTCCATGTTTTTTGTTGTTGTTTTAGATGAAGCAGTGAAATTTTTGAAAATGAACACAAAGACTCAAAGTTTATTTACTTGCTTGTGATCATTGCTATGATTGAAAGAAAGCGCTCTCTTCTCGATCTTGTTCTGTGCTTGTTTATCTTTATTAAATGTGTATTTATTACTTCTTTAAGGATATTGACAAACATGCGGTCACTATCACACTGTTAAGTGTACTTCCCATATCATGTGTACTTTTTAAGTCATTCAGATTATATTTTTTTCATGTTGAATACTTTTAATATGATATTTTGTATTTTGTCAAAGCCTTATCACATTAAACGTTTTTGTATATTGGTAAATATATTTGTAGTTGTAAAAATAGTATATTGTTTACTGTGAAATATCTGCACATCTCCAAATAATGACTTAATTTCCCTTAGTTGTTGAGAATGGAAATAAAAACTTAGACATATAGGTAGACTATATTTTCTAAAAAGATTAGACTGTTATTATAAATATATTCTCTCTTTATTCGCTGTAGTAAACTTTGAATATTTTTTCTCTGGGAAACAGGGTGACCATTAAAGCATAAAATTTGTTGTGCACAGATGCACATCACACAGAGCATCTGCAAACTGTTGAGCCCTTCAGAAAACTGAGATATCTAATAACAGCCAAACACAGAAAAAATTTGTTACTAACAAAAACAATGTATACGCCTATGTAAACATAAAACTTGATATGCTCTGTTTTAGCAGTATTACTGTAAGTTCATGAAACCATTTTCAGGAAACACATTGCACACACAAACTAACCCACTTTGGATAAAAGCCTAAATTTAAATGGTTTGAACTTATCAGCGTATTGGAAGAGAAGGCCTACTCTAGTACCAAGAAAAGTCCAAAATTGTGAACTCTGTCAGTAGGGACTGCATTTAATGCAGTAGTTCATGAGAACTAAAACATGTGTATCCCTTACAAAATTTAACTATGAATTTACTACAGTAACCGTAATTCAATATCTATTTGTAGTAAAATCACACTTAACACAAGTTCAGCATTGTCTCACAGTAATAATAGTGTAAGCATAAAATGTCCAGTAAAACTATGGAATCATATAGATATTGTTTATTTGTTAAGGTCCAGATCATTGTGCTACTAAAAGCAGTGATTAAGGATGTGACAAAAAAACTTAGTAACAATCTAAAATGATCCTTTTCCATTTCATATCTGTCCACACCAAAACAATGACTTTTAGTTAATTACTTTTAGCCCTGATAGATAAAAAAATAAAATCAGTACAAACAAGAAATCTGAAACCATGTTAATACGAAATACAGCAGCAAACAAAAAAAGGTGTTGTGTCCATCAATAGTTTGTGAAGAAGTGTGCTGTATGAGGAGTATTTGAGGTTCCATGTATCACTGTGTATGGGGTGGCCACAGTGAATTATTAATTTCCTAAACATCACTTTAAAAGTGACAATACTTACCTCAGTGTGTCTTTAAAAATCTTTATGATCCACAAAAACAAGTGGCATTATTTATTTATTTTAAATAAAACAAGTGTTTATTTAAAAAAAAAAAACAGCGCGTACCTTCTCAGGAGCTGTTCCACAACTGTTGAATGATCTGCCGATTGTGACACGGTCTGCTGACTCTGTAGCTGTCTTTAAGACTTGGCTAAAAACCCATCTCTTCCGCCATTATCTCACTTCCTAATATGGGACTTACTATCTTTCTCTATTTTTCCTTTCCCTTTATCTGTACATTTCTTTAAAAAAATGCTAACCAACCCTTGGCTATACTGTGTTGGACTTGATGAGACTACTTCCAGTGCACTTATGTTTTGCTGTTCTTGTGTTGCTATAATTCCTTTTATTGTTTACCTCATTTGTAAGTCGCTTTGGACAAAAGCATCTGCTAAATGAATAAATGTAAAAGTAAAATGTAAATGTTAAATATTTAAACACTTCACTTGTTTGATAAAATAAATAAAGCCGTTGTTAGATTAAAATAATAAAAAATGCAATGACTGCAAATATAGAAGTGGCTCCTAAAGCATGGTATGTGCTGGTTGTGTTATGATACTAAAAATTGTCACATTTTTGTTATGGTGTGTACTTTTGTGTATAACTGGAGCACAGTAGAGAGGTTCATAATTTGGTTGTTAATGTCACAATAACATTTTAATTAACCAGAATTACATGAATGGAACTCTTCTGTGGTCTACACCAAATCAGCTATAGCAGTCTGTTCAGTGTGAAAACATGACTACATTGATTATGTATTTACACTTCACCGTGTAAGGTGATGAGTCCTTTTGTTCCCCTGTCTTCCCAAAGATGCTTGTTTCCAGTGGGCCCATGTTCGTAGGTCCCTGTTCTTGGTGGTTGCAAAGATCCTTGTTCTGGGGGTCTTGTTCCCAGTGGTCTTGTCTCCAGTGTCCCATGCCCAGTGGTCCACATCCTCTGTGGTCCCAAACCGGGGTGATTTTAGAGATTTCATTTTAGGGTGTCTCTGCCCCCCAATGAGAGTGGTACCTTAAAGTGTAAGGTTAGGTCTATATACAAAGAATGCCAGAGATAGAAATAAATGGGGTTGCTAGGGAGTGACCAAGGCTATATAAAAATGGCCTAACGAGTCCCCTGGTCCCAAAGATGCTTGTTCTGGTGATCATGTCTCCATTGGTTTTGTCTCCAGTGGTCCCCATTCTCTGTGGTCCCACTGATTGTCCTGTCTCCAGTGGTTCTGTCTCCAGTGGTTCCATGCCTGGAGAACATCTGACCGTTGCATTCAAAATCAACGTTTTTATACAGTTCAAAAACAATTATCTCATTATCTATACTGTAAAAATGTGCAGCATAAAATGTTTATGTTACTTTAACTTAAAAAGTAAAGTTAAACAAATTCAACTTGTTTTTTATAAGTTGTGTCAACTTTTTTAATCCAAAACTTAAACTAGTAGGTTAAATTGACTTGCCAAACCAAGTTGTTTTAACTTAAAGCTGCATATTTTTTTATAGTGAACTTTCTAACTGTGTCACAAGTACAACTTTGTCAGATTACAATCACAGTGAAATCAATGAACATCATTAATGTTTCATACAGGGTTATAATAAATATGATAAATTAATAAATACATGTTAAAAATACTAACTTACTTCTTTTGTTCAATCCAGATGATTGTTATTGACAATCAGTAATTTGTCGAGAATCACGTTATAAAGTAATCACGATGCAAGCACGGGTTTTTGTACGTGTGTATATTACAGTGACTGGCGGGGTGGCACTGTGATAAAACTCCATACAAAAACTTGTTTAACTAGAATATAAGTAATGTGTTTTTGTTTTGATAACAAAATTCATTAAAACCAGTGCTTTATAGGTATTTTGTTCAAGACAAAAAACTCAAAACATAATAGGCCTACTTTACCCTTATACTGTATCTATAAAAATTGGCAACCATCCTAACTAAATTAGGGAAAGTGCAAATATTGTTGGTTACACTTTATTTTGATAGTCCACTTAAGACATTTTACTAACTATAAATAACTTTGCAACTACATGTCAACTAACTTTCATTAATTTGCAACTGTATGTCAACCAACTGTCATTAGATTATTAGTAGACTAATGGTTAGTGTTAGGGAAGAGGTTATGGTTAGTAGAATAAGTTGACATGCACATGCAAAGATACTTATAGACAGTTTAATGTCTGTTGAGGGATCATCACAATAAAGTGTTAGTAGATATTAAGCAGACCATGAGTAATACTCTAAAGATTGGTAGTTAATAAGTAGTTGCAAAGTAACTTATAATTAGTAAAATGTCTAAAGTGGACTATTGAAATGAAGTGTTACCATATTGTTCTGCATTGCAATACTGTCTGCTTTGAACAGAGCCACAGACCTTCTATTTGTGTTCAGATGGGATAAAGAGCTAAACTGATAAACAAATAAAAGCCTAAAAGACAAACTCTCTCTTATATTGTATGCGTTCTCTCTAACTAAAAAAAAAGCATTAGTAATTTCCGTGAAGTGTGAATATATTGTGGTGGGGTGTTCTTAAAATTGAGATACTTTTACGGTAAGTGAAAGGACTTAAGATAATATGTTTTGTGAACAAATTTATAAAAATTGAGTTCATGCTTAAAACAAGAAAAAACACTAGTGGGTAAGAAAAAAATGAATAAAGTTTTACCTGGTTTTTAAGTCTTGATTTTAATTTTTTCTTGTTTGAAGCATAACATTTCTGATATACTGTAGGCTACTATACATTTCATACTGAACCTTTCTCAGTTTCGTGATCTGTTCTGTTGTTGTACTTGAATGTTTTTGTCCCTTGGGAAGAGGGTGAAGAGCTGCTGTGCTTTATTGCACATCGCAGCTACAAACGATTTATACTCAAGGAAATTTAGATATCCAAAAAATATATACTGTAGATTTGTGACAGTTTTAATTTAGATCTGTGATATCAGAAATAACTCTTTAGACTTGATGTGCTATCAGCAGGGATTTCTAACTGCATTAATTTAAAGTGTATTATGTGTATTCATCAGTGAAGGATCTGTATTAATAAATATACACATTTCTACAGTGCTTCTGTACACTCTAAAAACAAACGGTGCTAGCACTAAAAGGGGTTCACTGGCTATAATAATCATAGAGGAACATATTATGTAGCACCTGTGTAGCACTTGTGTAGAACCATATTGTGCTATATAGAACCATCGGATGGTTCTTTATAGGTGATTTACAGGTGCTATATAGCATTAAAAATTGTTCCCCTATGATTACAAGCTTTTAGTGCTATTTAGCACTATTTTTTATTTAGCAAATGTTTTGTATAGGTGATCATCTGAGCATAACAGTGGGTGCTTACTTCTGCTCTCATCACGACATCTGTAACTGTACACTGTAAAAAAATCCAACTTCAGAATGTTATCCCAACAGAGATAATTAAGTAAGTTGAACAAAGATTATTTGTTTAAGAAGGTCAATTTATTATTTTGTGTTTACTGAATAAAATTAGCATAATCATCCTGCTAACAAATATTATTTTGTTGACTGGACTTAGATATGTACGTTTTTGCCCAAATCGTTTACCCAACTTGCCAAACTGAGTAATCTGAACAAACAATAAAAAAACAATGGTCTGGGCTGCGTTCTCATGGCGTCAATATTTGACGACACTTGACCATGCGTCAATATGTTGACGCGGAGGGTATACCTTTCGCGTCATTTTTTGACGAACTGGGGACTTCAATACTATTAAGCCCGTTGCATTCTCTTTCCTATTTTCTTACCATTTTCTACCATTTTCGCGTCGGTTTAGGGTTAGATTTACATAATGACATCCCTACCCAAACCTTTCCCTAACCCCAATGCCAGGCGACAACTGTTTAATTTCGCGTACCCAATAGTATTGAAGTCCCCAGCTCGTCAAAAAATGACGCGAAAGGCATACCCTCTGCGTCAACATATTGACGCATGGTCAAGTGTCGTCAAATATTGACGCCATGGGTGTGAGACCGTGTTACGTTCTCCGATAAAGTTGTCTCTTAGCGCGTTACGAAGACTCAAAAGGTACACCTTAACTACAGGTATACATTTCCTACATGTGTTCTCCGAACTATACCTTAAGATGTTGCTTAATGTAAACCTTCTTCAGGTGCTGAATAGGTTGATATCGATTGCTCGACAATCAATTATTAACATGTAATAGGTTTCGCTGCGTTATGAGATAGCTGTGTTCTTTATTAACTCTTTCGCCGCCAACGTTTTTTTTTTTTTTTTTAAGTTGCCAGCCAGTGCCAGCATTTTTCATGAAGTTTAATGCCTTCCAGAAAATGTTCTTCTTTAAATATATAAACATGCAATAAACCAAATGAAAGAACAGTTTTTTCAAAAAAAAAAAAAAACAAACAAACAAACAAACAAAACAACTTTTCGTCCTACCTTCAGTAGTTCTTTTGTAATCAGCTCTTGAATATTGGTAGGTTTCTGCAAAAACACCACATTTTGAGCAAAAAGCAGAGATAAATCAATTTTTGTGATGGACTTTTCATAGGGATCCCATTCAGAGGGATCTTTTAAACAGACACGGACACACAGCCACTTGCCATAGGGCAATACTTCCGGATTTAAAAAGGTGCGGAAGGGCGCCACCTGGTGGATAATAGTGGTATTGTGGAAAGCCGAAAATACTCGTCATTGGCAGGGAAGCGTTTTCTCTTGATTGACGAGATAACTCGTCAATGGCGGCGAAAGAGTTAAAGAAACATTTTAGAAAAGTTAAATTTATTAGGAATATCATGACCCAGGTCCACGCCTGCCCCATGAACCAGGTCCACGCCTGCCCCATGACCCTGGACCGTCCTGGCCACACGACCCAGGACCAACTCTGCCCTCTGGACTAAACCCGCCTCAGCCACAAGGTCCTGAATTAGAAATAAACCTCCTTGCATATGGATTCGTCTCTTTCCCGCTTTGTGTAAAGCAGCCTACGTTACAATAACATTAACAAGAATTAATACATGTTTAAAAATTATACTGTTCATTGTTTGTTCATGTTAGTTAATGCATTTACTAATGTTTACTAATACAACCTTATTGCAAAGTGTAACCAATTTAATAAATAAAACATATAAGAGTTTTATTTATTTGGAGATTAAGGAATATGGCTCTTTTAATCAGGCCATTTAAACAATCAGTCAGTATACATGCTATCAGTATTTCGGGTGCTGAATAAAAAATATAGTGTTATGAACAATTGTCAAATTCAGAAATTAACATACAATTAATAAAGACTTTAATATTTGTGAAATGTATTAATTATCAAAGTTATCTATGATGATATTGTATGTTTTGCCAGATCTGATAGTAATAGAGAGTACATTTTCAATACTGTAAATTATACTTATTAAGATACTTATTAGGGTAATTTAACTGTAATCTCATTTGAGTTTCCACTGATTGTACTGTCTACTTGTATATTTTTAAACATCCTTTAGCATTCCTCTCAACTTTTTTAATGTCAACTACTGTAGGAAAATCTTCCTCTTCTCATCTACTTATTTTTCACAAGGTTTACAATACATCTCTCTGTTTTCTTTTTTCGCTTATTCCCTTCACTCTTCCTCTTTATTATTATACAGAACATGACACATTTTATGCATAAATAAGTTATGATAGTACACTGCATTTACTTTTCTCAGAACATTAACCCAAAATAGGATGTCATTTGAAAACATAAAGTGGACAGTTGTGTTAATTAGAAAAAGTGTTTAATGGCTGTTATGAGAGCTTCGACCTTTGTTTTGAGAAATGTGTGAAACTATTTTTGTGTAAAGATTTGCTATAATATGGCAGTGTTTTCGGTGATACTGTATTTTTTTTTTTTAAGTTCATAGACTTGAGGATGAAGGTTTTTGCACATCGGGTAACGTCTGACTTATCATTGTGATGCTTTTGACTACTGGGGTAAAGGCACACAAGTGACCGTCACAAGTAAGTAATTTACTTCTTTTACCTTTATTTGGTATTTCTTACACATTTAATTTAATAAGCTTAAGTCTGTTTTTGTAGAAATCAAATGTATTCATGTCAGAACGAAACATTACTTTCATTTCACATGTTATGTTTCTTATTCGTACGAGACATTCTTTTATAGCATTGTGGTGATATCATTTAAATATTTAAAAATAATAGGATAATTGTTTATTAAAACATGATTAGTTAGCCTAAATTTAGTATTCCTGTATAAGGTCCGTATTCGTATGCTGTTTTCATTATTTTGTTATTTTTATATGAGATTTTGACACAGATGGACTCGCTGTGAAAACAAATCTTCCCTAAATGTTTAAGTTGAAGCAAACTAATTGTGCAAGTGATTGTAACATACTTTAAACATATTTTAAAATTTGGCTAAGTAATTTCGACTTGTTTTTATTATTTACAAATTTTAACAAATTAAAATTGCTTAACTTAATCTAACATGTTAAAGCATCGAAAACAATAAGTTTGCTTTTACTTAAAATTTGAAAGGCAGCTAAGAAATTTACACTCTAAAAATGGTGGGATATTTTCAATCCATTGAGTCAAAAAGGTACAAACACAGCAGGTGTGTTAAAAATAACCCAGCAATCTTAAAAAAATGCTTACAAAAGCTAAATACACAAGTTGCTTTAGTTTAGTATTCAAAGCCCATTTTCTGTGTTCTGGGTAAGGCTAATAGGCTGTATATTCGTTAAATACTAAGAACTAGACTTATGCGAATAGCTTTAAACTACTGTATAGCACTGTGATAGTTATTTTGACTACTGGGGTAAAGGCACACAAGTGACCGTCACAAGTAAGTCCCTTTATCCATCTAATTGTCTACTTAAATGTTAGTTGTGTATTAATGTGATTTTGTGTTTCTATTTATCTTTGTGTTCACAATTATTTGAAATAATTATTATAATAGCTGCACTGTAAAAAAAATTTGCAGCATTTTTGTCAAATCAAAACATATTTTTATGTTGCTTTAACTTAAAAATAAGTAAAAAATGTCAACTTAAATTTAAGTTATGTCAACTTTTTAAGCCAAAACTTAAAATAGTAGGTTAAATTGACTTGCAAAACCAAGCTGTTTTAACTTCGTGCTCCATGTTATTTTTTAGTTATTGTATAGTTATATAAACGCTAGCTAATTGTTTGTATTTCTGTATGTTTTCTGTTTGGGATTTTTCACGAGATATAGAATCTCTTTTAAAGGTTTATTTCACAATGGCTTTTCGCATACGTTTAGTTTATTATTCCCACAGTGCAAGTGAAGTGTTTTAACTGTATAATGTAGATGATGAAGTCTTTCAATACTAAATTAAAATGATTTAATCTTTAAATGAAGAGTTTCGTTGCAAAGAGAAATTTTTCAGAAATCTCGTTTTTTGGTTGTGCATTCCAATTAATATCTATTCAACTGCAGTTGGTTTGTTTTGATTTAAACATTCATAACTTAAAAAATACACCTAAGTAGCACCACAAAACTAAATAATAACATGATAACATAATAATAAACATGTTTTGACAAAAAATGTATCTTGTTTTGCAACGAAACTCTTCAAATATTGTCCCATACAGCAAAACAGTACATTTTTTCCAGCCAAAAACATGTTTAAGATTTAAATACATTTTTTGGGAAGTAAAGCTTAACACAATACATTTTTGAAGTTGAAAATATATCTAGTTTTATCCTTCATATATTAACATGTATTTAAAAATGTATTTGAGGGGCAAGCAAATACATTTCTAATTTTACAACACACTAAGAAATTATATTGATTTTAACACATTGTTTATGTTATCCTATTTAAGAGATTATGTGTTATTTTAACACACCATGTGTCATTTCGTGTTGAATTTGAGTTCAAATAAATAAAAGGGACAACATAAGATGTGTTAAAACAACACAAAGGGTGTTGTTCCAAAAATAACACAGAGATGTGTTAAGTTAAGGACAACTCATTAGATGTTTAGACATAAAAAAATAATTATTTTTAATTATATTATATTAATCTTAATTTAAAATCCTCTTGCACTGACATATCTTAACATGCATAAGTGCCATTGTTTTGTCTCATGATAGACACCAGTAATGTTTTTTTATAAGGTTCGTTTGTAAAAACGACCTAAATGTTCTAATATAACTATGGCCTTTATATTTTTACCCCAAGTATTAATTACCACAATGCATATTTTGTTTGGGGAGAATTTTTTAAAAGCAATATGTTGAGTCAATTTTTTACTTTTAGTTTTCACTTTTTTTAAATATTATTTTTTACAGTGTTTATAATGTTGCAATTTCGTTTTTTCTTTTTCATTAATGTTGTTTCTGCTGAAGGACGTTTTAACACATTCTGTTCAAACCAGGACAGACAACAATAATTTTTTTCTTCTAATGTGACATGACTGAAATATATTAGTGGCAAAATGTATTTTTAAATGCTTTAAAATATTTATAAAAATATACAAAAAGTGGCCAAATAATATATTGATAGAAAATATATGTACATAAATACATTTAGAAATATATTTTTTGTATATTTTGTATATTTTTAAATATATTTAATAATATGTTTAAAACTGTATTTTCTCAGCATATGGTGAACATCGCACGGAAAAGATCTCTATATTACAAAGAAACAAACATATCTTACATATCTTGCAAGTGTGGTCATATTTATTAACGTTAGTTAAATGCGTGTGTTGAGATAAACTAACAATGAACAATACTTCTACAGCATTTAATCTAAGTTCTTAAGCAGCAGAACTATTTTGATAAAGGAGGTACAACTAAATAGAATATATTTCTTTGTTCTGTTGAACATAAAGGAAGATATTTTGAGCAATGTTTGTAACCAAATATTTCTTTTTGAGCCCCATTGAATTCCATTGTAGGAAAAAAATTACTGTGAAGTCAATATGGCTCAAAAACGGTTTGCTTACAAACATTGCTCAAAATATCTTCCTTTGTGTTTAGCAGAAAAAAGAAATGTATACAGGTTTGTAACAACATGAAGGTGAGCAAATTATGACAGACTTTTCATTTTTGGGTGAAGTATCCCATTAAAATATGGTGTATATTTTTTCATTAGTCAATGCACAATGAGCTAAAATGAACGAGCATCCAATTTGTATTAATTATGTTCAATTTTACACAGCAAAATGTTAAAACAATCCAATCTTTTTTATTTGAGTGTAACTATAAAATTTCAAGATTTTGACTGGTTCAAGAATATCTGTGTGTAATAAACTGTGGTTTCTGTATTTTCAGATGATGAACCTAAAAAACCTGTAGTGTTCAAGATGTCTGAGTGTACTACTTCAGCTACCCAAACGCTTGGCTGTTTGGCCTCTGAATTTTCTCCTGCTACAGCACTCAGTTTCAAATGGACCGATCAAAGCGGAAACACCTTGACTGATTTTGTCCAACACCCTGCAGTAGAAATTAATGGAAAGTCACTGAAAATCAGTCACATCACTGTTACAGAAAGTCAATTAAATGAAACCAGTATAACATGTCAAGCAGTGCACCCTTCAGAAACTGTTAATGAAACATTCCCAAGAGGTAATTAGAGACATTAGCATTTTTATACAACATTTAAACAAACATAATGAATAGATGAAGCAAATGAGAAAATGAGGTATACTTTCTTTAGTTAAAATTTTGAATGTCTTCCACATAGTTGTTTACTTGTCTCAGAATATATGTTGTTTTAGTTATAGCCCAAGCACCAACCCTGAGCCTGGTCCCTGTAATAACTCAGAAAAGTACATCTGTCATGTGTGTTATTGAGGACTTCCACCCCAAAGCCCTCACTGTACAATGGATGGAAAATAATATCATTATGGACAATCAAACAAAACCGTACTACATTCAGGATAAAGATACAGGTCTTTACACAGCAAGGAGTCTTTACAAAGTAAGCAGTGAATCATGGAACAAACATACTGAATACACCTGTAATGTCACGCACATGGGCCAAGTGAAACATGTGACAAAAAACATCAAAGGTAAATAATTATATTGCTCAATTGCAATCTTTCCCAAATGTCACCAACCTAATTACACCATTTTGTCACCACCATAAATGACACCATTCTGACATTTAAACATTTTCACACACTCTTCTGTAGCTACGTTAGAGCTGACCCTGAAGTCACCAATACAGAGAAACATATTCCTCTTCGGTGACGTGATCTTGCAGGCTGTTGTTTCTGGAAATGAATACAAAGCAGTGGAAGATGCCTCA
Source organism: Misgurnus anguillicaudatus (assembly GCF_027580225.2). Taxonomy (NCBI): domain Eukaryota; kingdom Metazoa; phylum Chordata; class Actinopteri; order Cypriniformes; family Cobitidae; genus Misgurnus; species Misgurnus anguillicaudatus. Next base: position 24,038,153 of record NC_073355.2, read on the forward strand.
GTGTCATGCGACGTGGAAAAAGAAGCTTTAATCTTAACTACAGCTGAAATACAATCACAAGCCAATTCACAGTTTCAGAAAATCTACAATGTCACTGTTAATAGAGATAAATGGTTTGATGGGAAAATGGTCACCTGTACTATCAGTGACAAAAACATAAAGCAGGAGATCCGTTTTAATAAAGGAGGTAATTCAACAATTGAATTATTAGAATTTTGTGATTGACTTTGCCATATGTAATTGAATTATTTAATGATTCATTATCTTCCCTTTTAAATTCAGATTCAAAGAAACCCAGTGTTGTCTTTTATGAACAACAAAGTGACAGCACAAACCCTTCACACATCTCTCTGGTATGTGAGGTCAGCAGCCCTCAACTTGGTGATGTTTATATTATGTGGAAAGTAGATAATGGAAAATATGAGGAGGGTTATACCAGTGCTCCAATCCGTCGAAAGGACTCCACATCTGTCATCAGCTTATTTGAAGTGTCTGATAAACAGTACAAAGAATCTATGATCTCGTGTGCAGTCGTGCATGCCAACATGGACAATACAAGATCACCATTAATTAAGCCAGCAAGCAAAAGTAAACCGTCATGTCATCCTTGCCCTGCTTGCCCTGCTGATTATAGTTAATGATATTTTCAATGTGATTATGTTTTTATCTCACTTAAATTATCTGACATGCTTTTGTCCTATTGCTCTTATTATGTTACAGTATGTACCTTTGATCTTTTGTTATGTGTTTTGTTCTTCATGTCTGTATCACTGTACTGCATGGGTCAAACACCAATGCTACACCAAAAACATGTCAGGTCAATTTATAATAAATATAAGACAAAAATATTTAAAACTTTTTAAGCAATGATTTATGATGACCGATGTGAATATGTGATACAGTTTTTGATGTGCTGATTCATGTTTTGTCCTGTGTTTATTTTAATGCAGTCTAATGTTATGTTTATACTCAATGAAAGATGCTTTTACACCAAACCACTTTTTGGCAAATATGTGTTTAAGTGTTGATCGTTTCTTTCTGTTTTGTCTTCTTTTACATTTTTGCTAATAAATCTGTGTTTTGCATGATTTAGTCCAGCATTTATTAGAGGTTTGAAAATGTATGCATGGTTCATCTCAAAGCCATATAATTTGGAAACACAGCATGTGTAGTAATGCCACTTGTATTCCATCTAGAATTACATTTTCTTAATATTGATATTTACCAAACACATAGAGAAAAGGTGTTTTGAGTATGTCTAGGTTCATTAAAGTTACAGTGTTTACTTATGCAGAACTTATGCACATTTAAACAAAGGTTATGCTGTTGCACTATGACCAAATGTGTTTCATGTGCACATTCAAAATGAAAATAAGTAAATTCAGTGGCAGCCGTGTGTTAATGTAACACAACGAAGGTTAAACAAATGGTTTTGAGTTTAAAGTGTAGGATAACTCAGATGTATAATATGTGTATTAAACAATATGTGTGATGTACGTACCGTTCATGTACATTTATGTGTTTTTTCTCAGATGAACCTCCAGAACCTGAAACAGGCTTTGCATTACACTGTAATGAAACTGGTTTGGAGGAAGATGAGTTCAGAAGTCTCTGGTCTACTGCTACCTCATTCATCTTCCTCTTCCTCTTTTCTCTGACCTACAGCGCTCTTATCACCCTATCTAAGGTAATCTGTCAAATATTATTAAATAAAGTACAGAACATTTCAAATGGAGAAGATCCACTCTGGATTACTGTTGCTATTGTACAACCCAACAAGAAATAGCCATAATTTCACTGTCTAGGTTAATAGACCCGATATAGTCTGGTTATGAGAAACCCACTTCTAGCCATGTCATTTTTGCCTAAATAATTTGTGAAATGTATGAAATTCCATCATGTAGGCAAAGTCAACAATGATTGCAAAGTGTTTGTTTTTTATTTATTTATTTTTGGGATATGGTTACACATTCATTACTGTACATTTCCTCTGACAGCCCAAAATTTTATCTACACATTTGGGCTGTGTTTGGGCTGTGTTTGTCTTTTAAACACAAAATCGCTTGTTGGGACTGTACATGGAATGTCCTGGGTTTTATGTAATTGAAGTGTTTATTTTAAATTATTATAATTATTGTCTGTTTTTTAGATGAAGCAGTGAAAATCTTAAGAAAAGAAAATGAAGACTCAGAGGTTATTTTTTTCTTTATGATCATTGTAAATTTATTTTTTTCTCTCATGTTTTGTACTTTTCTTTGTTTTGTATTTTTGGTCATCATTGTATAAGCTCATTGAGATTTCTGTAATTATATTATTTGTTATATTATTGACAATTATGCAGTCATAATTAATAAATCGACATGTGAAGGTTTTGTCCAAGAAGTAGAATAGTTTTGTTTAATGTAAAATATATTCAAATCATTTCAGATCTTTCATTTGTTCAGTGTAAAAACAGAAAATGTGTGCAAATAAAATATTTCCTAGAAAAGCTGTAACAGAAATATACTTTCTCTAACCATAACTGTTTGAACACAATGATGACGTGACAATATATTTTGGCATTGGAAGAATTTTGCAGAAAAGGAGGAGTGGCGATTGTTTTGGGAAAAAAATGAGAAAAGATGACAGAATATCACGTTGGATATTGGATTTTGCATAACATTGAGAATTTACTTTTTTGGCGGTAACTCTTTTTTTAACTCTTTCCCCGCCAGCGTTTTTAAAAAAAAGTTGCCATCCAGCGCCAGCGTTTTTCATGATTTTCACAAAATTTTAATGCCTTCCAGAAAATGTTCTTCTTCAAATATATCATCCTACCTTCAGCAGTTCTTTTGTAATCAGCTTTTGAATATGGGTAGGTTTCTGCAAAAACACCACATTTTGAGCAAAAAGCAGAGATAATTCCATTTTTGTGACGGACTTTTCATAGAGATCCCATTCAGAGCGATCTTTAAAACAGACACCGACATGAAGCAGCTTGCCATAGGGCAATACTTCCGGGTTTAAAAAGTTGCGGAAGGGCGCCACCTAGTGGATCATAGCGGTATTGCGGAAAGACGGAAATACTCGTCATTGGCGGGGAAGCGTTTTCTCTTGATTGACGAGATATCTCGTCAATGGCTGGGAAAGAGTTAAATGGGGGGCAGTTGTAGCTTAGTGGTTCGAGGCTCACGACTGGCAGGTTGCGACTGTGGTCGCAATATATATAGGAAAGTTGATGTTTACTCAGTGTATACCATTAGTCAACTAAATTAATAATAACATGGCAAAGATGAATGCACATTTATATATTGATTCAATAGATTTATTGCATTTTATGGAAAAAAATTATCAGTTTATATATTGAATCTTTGAAAATCAAATTATGGATTTGAATTTTTTTATGTTTCTATAACCTTAAGATGTTATGTGAAAGTTTGTAACAGAAAATAGTGTTTTTTATCTTGTCACTTTCCTAGTATAAAAAACATGTTTTTACCAAAATTAGTCAAAATGGATTTATTGCGTTTTGGATCCAAACTCTTCATGTGTAGTAACAAAACAATCAACCATCTCTGTTTAACAACATTATGTAACAAATCCGTCGACATTTGATGCATTAAGTCAGAGCAAAATCTCTCCTTGGGCACAAAGTAGTTATTCAGAACCAAAATACTTTGTAAACAGGGTAAGTCACCGAATAAATTTCATGTTAAGTTCATGTCCTCTGCCAGCGCCCACGGAGTCCGAACGGGTACTATAGTCACAGGGCAAGTGCATCCATGAGCAAGGTCCAGCTGGCAAGCCCCAATGTTCGGTGCACTCACCCAGAGCCGGTCACCTGCCCGAAGTCCCAGACAAACAACATGCTAACATTGTTCGGTGCACTTACCCAGAGCCGGTCACGCTCTCTAAATTCCAAATGAACAACATGCTAATTATGTTCACAAACAATGCCATAGTCTCTATCCGGAGAAATGTGCATGTGTGTGTACGTGCGAAGCTAGCAAGTCACTGGCAATTCAGTGGATATGAGGCAGGATCATTCTGTTTTAGAGGTTCATAAAGCCCTTAAAACCTTAGATCCGAGAAACGGGGTTGTTGTGCCCCCATACACAGTTTTTTATTAATTTAATATATATCAAGAATAATAAATATAAATTAAACATTGAATGTTTCATGACTTTTAATGTAATCAAATGAGGAAAATATAGTTGATATATGTTTTTTATTAATTAATTTAAAATATACCAGTTTCTCTGATTGGTTGTATTGCGGCATCTCATGCGTCTTTACGTCTTTAGCATATTAATGTGACTTGATACTAGCAACGTGTTTTTTCGCAGCATTTTATGGATCGTGTAAAATATGGATATTTGAACATTTAGAATGAACCAGCACCGCCTGCTCCATCTGACTTCATGCAAACACCAGTTGGCTCAAACTCTGAGATTAGGGCCTACAAGGTCGAGGCGGAATTTTCAAATCTACAGGACACTTTTTAACTCATTCACCGCCATTGACGAGTTATCTCGTCATTTATGAGTTCATATTTAACTAATAAAAATGCCTTTCTGGACGAATTTCAAAGTGAAAGTGTAATAACCGCTTTTATCCACCAGATCGCACCAAAACGAATTTATCAAAAACGGATGTTAAAAAGATTTTAAGATTTATTTTAAATGCCTTTATGTTTGATAGTCATTCTGAGTCTGATCTCTAACATAAATTCCTTTAAAAAAACGCAATTTTTAAGCTTTTTGCTCAAAATGTTGTATTTTTGAAGAGAAATATCCATATTTCAGTGGTTAAATTAAGTGGAAAAAGTAAATATATGATGAAACGTTTTTTCCCCATTTTGTTTGTTTGTTTGTTTGTTTATTGTTTGTTTGAAAGCAGAGGGTGTGTTCTTTAATTTGATATAATTTGTATGTTTATATATTTATAGAAAATAATTTTTCCTGCAAGGAATTTTGTGAAAATTTAGTTAAAATCACAAAAATGCAGGTGGGCAACTTTTCTCAAAAAGGCTGGCGGTGAATGAGTTAAAGGAAGTTTAATGTTCGTACACGCTGCCTTCAGCTTTTTTAAAGGTAAGTTAGCGTTGTTTTAATTTACATAAGCCTAAATGTGAAGTGTGGCTGTAGACCGTTAACAGCATTGTGACGTGGTTATGGTAATACTGAGTAGTTTGGGATCATCTGCACTTTATATGGGAAATGAGCCTGGCACCGGCTCTGCCGAGAAAGCATATACATATCTTTTTAATCTTACGTTGTAAACAAGGAAATCCCAAAAATATGGAAATCTGCCTTTGTGCTCCCTGTTTTAAAAGGGGGTGATCCAGCAAATTTAAATAATTATAGACCAATTTCTAACTTATCGGTACAGGCTAAAGTTCTTGAAAACCTTGCGAGTTATCAACTTAAGTAGTTTCTATATAACAATGCTATCTTATCAACTTATCAATCAGGCTTCAGAAAAAACACAGTACCATTACAGCTGCACCGAAGGTGGTTAATGACATTTTTGTGGCCCTTGATAAAAATAAACATTGTGGATCACTTTTTGTTGATTTGTCTAAAGCGTTCGACACAGTTTATCATGGTGTTTTAAAAATTAGGCTGCTTAACTTTCTGAGAATGCTGTTGCTTGGTTTTCTAACTACCTGAGTGATAAGCCGTGGATTAAATATGATGGTCTATGTTCAGATTTTGTATTCATCCTCAAGGGTGTCCCACAGGGCTCTGTATTTGGGCCACTTTTATTTACTATTTATATTAATAACATTGGGCAACAAGTGTTTGATGCTAATTTTCATATTTATGCTGATGACACTGTCCTATATTGCAGTGCGGCTACTCTTGATAAGGCCATTCAGGATTTGAAAAATGCGTTTATTGCTATCCAAAACACCCCACTTCAGCTCAAGCTCATTCTAAATGCTGACAAGACCAAACTCATGCTGTTTACCAGCTCTAGAAGTAGACCACAATACATCCCTAAGGTTGTCACACTTGAGGGTGGTGAGATTGAAATTGTAAGCTCTTATAAATACTTGGGAATTTTGATTGATGACTCCCTGACTTTTAACATGTGGAGAACCTAGTGAAAAAGCTCTGTCACTGGTACACATTCATATACAAAGTAATTATTGGGCTGGCCCCACTATACCTGCGTTTTCTAATTAGGCATAAACGTGTTGGTCAATGTCCCCTTTACTCACAGGATCTTGTCTTGCTGGATATCCATAATGTCCATATGGAAATAGAAAAAAGGGCTTTTGTATATGCTGCAGAATGAGCTTAAAATGTACTTTTATTTACCTGAATACTTTTAAGACAAGAATGAATGACATAAAAACTGACTCTCTAAAATGTAGATGCTTTTAACTTAACGTCTCGGTTACATATGTAACCCTCGTTCCCTGAAGGAAGGGAACGGAGACGTCACGTCGTGACCGACGAATTGGGAACCGCTTCGCGGGTGACCTATCTGCTTCGAGAAACCTTTAAAACGCCAATGAACTTGGCATGCAGATAATTGCATCTGCCGGCGCCGCCCCGCCGCACAGCTATTTAATGAGCGGCAGGTGCAGTTATCAAATCAGCTATTTTTTGCTGAGAAAGCTGGCCAGAAAGAAAAAATTGTCCGGCCGATATCAGCAGTGGAACAGCAAACTGTGGCGACGGGACGTGACGTCTCCGTTCCCTTCCTTCAGGGAACGAGGGTTACATATGTAACCGAGACGTTCCCTTTCAGTCGGTCACTACGACGTCACGTCGTGACCGACGAATTGGGAATCCCTACCAAAGCGCCACTGAAGCTGACCCCTCCAGTGCCTGCGTAAACCCTCCGACTCTCCTCTTTAAGGGAACGGAAATGGGGTTGAAGCAGAGGCCGGTCACTACTTGTTCCTTAACCCACGATAGTGACTAGGCGAACTGGGAAGCGAACTCGTCAGGCGGGACTAAGATCGCTGCGGAAGAAAAACCCTCTAGGGGTCTACCACTAAGGTGATGGATAAAAAGACACGAGGTCTATAAAAAATACACTCTCTTAGCAACACTAGAGAGGCGCGGAACGAACTCCGCTAAGGGAAACGTGGTAAATCACAAACTTTCCACGGAAATACTCACAAAGAAACCACTAGGGGGCGCAATGTGGGCGCTAGCCTCACCCAGATAGTCAAGAATACATCCAGTGAGAGGCTGGCAGCCGATGCTCCGCAACATCGGCCGCCAAGCGGTGGAAAAAGACAAAAAACATTTTTTGTAAAGTTTTTGCCATAATGGCCTTCCATACTGGTGCGGTTTCTGCGCAGCCAAAAAGAAAGGCTCCAAGCCGACACAGGAGCCGTTCCTCGATGTTCTCACTGATCTGATGAGAGAACTCGAGAGGATACCGGCTCAACACGAACACTGTAGAATCTAGTGAACGTATTAGGTGTCGCCCAGCCAGCAGCTCTACAAATATCTGAAAGCGAGGAACCACGAGCCAAAGCCCAAGATGAAGCCACGCTTCTGGTTGAATGGGCTCTCAAACCAAAAGGGCAGGGAATGCCCTGTTTCTCATAAGCCAGGGCGATTGTGTCTACAATCCAGTGAGACATCCTCTGTTTAGTGACAGCTCTCCCTTTCTGCTGACCACCGTAACAGACAAAGAGCTGCTCTGAGGTCCGAAAGCTTTGAGTGCGATTCACATACACACGTAGTGCACGTACAGGACATAACAAAGCCATAGCTGGGTCTGCCTCTTCCAAAGGCAGAGCTTGTAAGTTCACCACTTGATCCCTAAAGGGAGTGGTGGGAACTTTAGGCACGTAGCCCGGCCGGGGTCTCAGTGTAACGCTGGATTCAGCCGGCCCGAACTGAAGGCACGAATCGTTGACCGAGAATGCATGAAGATCCCCTATCCTCTTAATAGAAGCCAGTGCGAGGAGCATCAAAGTTTTCATAGTGAGAAACTTGACACTCACCGTCTGCAGAGGCTCGAACGGGCAGTCCCTGAGAGCGTTCAGCACCATGGACAGGTCCCAAGGAGGAATAGAGGGAGGACGCGAAGGATTGAGCCTCCGTGCACCTCTTAAAAACCTAATGACCAGATCGTGCTGACCCACAGATCTACCGTCTATGGGTGCGTGATGCGCGGATATTGCCGCGATATCTACTTTAATAGTAGACGGTGACAGCCTCTTCTCCAAGCGGTGCTGGAGATATGAAAGCACAATATTGATCGGGCATTCTCGGGGGTCCTCTCGTTGAGAAGTACACCAAACAACAAACAGGTTCCATTTCAGCGTATACGCCTGTCTCGTAGACGGCGCTCGCGCTGCAGCGATGGTGTTAGATACCGCCGGGGGTAAATCACCTACAACCTCCGCGCCCCGTCCAGAGACCACACATGGAGGTTCCACAGATCGGGACAGGGGTGCCATAATGTGCCCCCTTCTTGAGACAGAAGGTCCCTCCTCAGGGGAATCCTCCAGGGAGGGGCTGTCGCGAGGAGAGTGAGCTCTGGAAACCAACTCCTGGTGGCCCAATATGGAGCAACTAAAAGAATTTTCTCCTCGTCCTCCCTGACTTTGCACAATGTCTGTGCAATGAGGCGCACTGGGGGAAATGCGTATTTGCGAAGACCTCTCGGCCAGCTGTGCGCCAATGCATCCACGCCGAGTGATCCCTCGTTCAGTGAATAAAATAGGTGACAGTGGGTTGTTTCTGGAGATGCAAACAGATCTATCTGCGCTCTGCCGAAACGTCTCCAAATCAGCTGGACCGATTGAGGGTGGAGTCGCCATTCGCCGGGGCGCGCTGCTCGGGAAAGCGCGTCTGCCGCTACGTTGAGCGACCCCGGGATGTGAATGGCACGAAGAGACCTCAGATTCTTCTGACTCCAAAAGAGGAGATGGCGGGCGAGATGCGACATGTGACGAGAGCGCACTCCGCCTTGGCGATTGATATACGCAACAGTCGCAATGTTGTCTGTGCGAACTAATACATCTTTGCCTCTCAACTCGCTGCTGAAGCGGACGAGCGCAAGATATACAGCCCACAGTTCTCGGCAATTTATGTGCCAATGCAGCTGGGGTGATATCCATACTCCTGAAGCTGCAAGCTCGCCATACGTGGCTCCCCACCCCGTGTTGGAGGCATCTGTGCATACTATTGCATGTCTGGAGACCTGTCTCAGTGGCACCCCCGCCCTGAGAAACGCTGGGTCTGACCACGGGGTGAAAGTGAGACGGCATTTCGGTGTGATCGTGACACGGTGAAAGCCGGTTAGCCACGCTCTCCTCGGGACTCGGTCGTGAAGCCAATGCTGAAGCGGTCTCATATGCAGCAAACCGAGTGGCGTTACAGCCGCGGCTGCAGCCATATGCCCCAGTAATTTCTGAAATTGTTTCAGAGGGACCGCAGTCTTGCCCGAAAACGTATTCAAGCAAGCCAGAATTGACTGAACGCGCGCCTCCGTGAGGCGTGCTGTAAGATTGACCGAATCCAATTCCATGCCGAGAAAAGAGATCTTCTGTGTCGGGCACAGTTTGCTCTTCTCTCGGTTGACCTGAAGACCGAGACGGGCGAGGTGTTTGAGCACCCGATCTAGATGAGTGCAAAGCATTTGACGCGACTGTGCTATAATGAGCCAATCGTCGAGATATGCCAAGATGCGAACACCGCTCTCTCTGAGAGGTTTTAAAGCACCCTCTGCCACTTTTGTGAAGACGCGGGGAGAGAGAGAGAGCCCGAACGGTAAGACTTTGTACTGATATGCTTTTCCCTCGAACGCAAAGCGGAGAAACGGCCTGTGCCGGGGAAGGATTGAGACATGAAAGTACGCGTCCTTCAGGTCGATGGCTGCAAACCAATCCTGTGGGCGAATGCATTGAAATATGGTTTTCTGCGTAAGCATTTTGAACGGCATCTTGTGAAGTGCTCGATTCAGAACGCGCAGATCCAGGATCGGTCGCAACCCGCCGCTTTTCTTGGGTACAATAAAGTAAGGGCTGTAAAACCCTGACCTCATCTCGGCTGGAGGAACCGGCTGAATCGCGTCTTTCGCCAATAAGACAGCAATTTCTGCACGTAGTACGTGCGCATCGGCGGGTTTCACTATAGTGAAACGGATGCCCGTAAATTTGGGAGGTCGCCGGGCGAATTGTATCGCATAACCAAGACGGATCGTGCGTAAAAGCCAGCGCGACGGACTGGGAAGTTGTTGCCAAGCTTCCAGATACCGGGCGAGGGGAATTAACGGCACAATCGTAGTACCCGCGGCGAGCGGAACGGCGGTGCTCGATGACGCGCTCTCTTGGGCTGCGTTGACATGTGTATTGTGAGAATGAGCACTCACCTGACTCCGCTGATGGATGGCTGCGCGGGGAAGACTCTGATGAAGATATCTCGGTGCGCTTAACACATCCTTTGGCGAGAGAGGAGGGGGAGAACGTAGGGTTATGAGCCCATCCGTCACACCCGACTGCCTCTGATGACCTGGAGGAGGAAGAGGAATTCGCTCTTTTTGTGGTTTTGTGGGTGCCGGCTGAAAAGCCGGCGGAACAGAAATTAAAGAAAACCAAAGATTCCCCACCCGGTCCTCCTCCGGGGGGGGAGTGGTGCGTTCACCATCTCCCGAAGAGCGATCCCCTCCACCTCCAGGTCGCCCATCTCAGGGCTGCTTAGATTTTCGCTTTCCACCAGGCTTAGCGGGCTGAGCGGGCGGGGCGGGCTGCTGACGGCCGGTTCCTCGCTTTCTTGGACGGCCCCGATGAGGAACGGAGGCGGCCGCCGCTGCAGGACGCCCTCGGCGAGGGGCAGACTGAGGTGCCGACGTCGACGGGGCAGGTGCTGGTCTCTTCCGACGCGGCATGATGTTAGCCAGAGCCTCAGTCTGCTTCTGGGTGGCGGAGACCTGTTGTGCGAAGTCTTCCACCGCCTCGCCGAACAGGCCGGCCTGGGACACCGGGGCGTTTAGAAGCCGGGTTTTATCGGCATCCCGCATGTCCGCAAGGCACAGCCAGAGGTGGCGCTCCTGGACCACCAAGGTGGACATAGCACGACCGACGGCCTGTGCGGTGGTCTTGGTCGCACGTAGCGCCAGATCCGTAGCCGCACGCAGGTCTTTAAAGACCGCCGAATCGTGACCTCCCTCGTGCAGGTCCTTCAGAGACTTAGCCTGATGACCCTGCAACAAAGCCATGGCCTGTATGGCAGAGGCCGCCTCCCCACAAGCCCGATATCCAGACTCCGTCAAAGCTGACGAATGCCTGCAGGCCTGTGAGGGAAGGGTAGGACGGTCCTTCCAGTAGGAGACGCCGGCAGGACACAACTGCATCGCTACCGAGCGCTCCACTGTCGGGATACCGGCATACCCTTTAGCGGCCCCCCCATCGAGGGAGGTGAGGGGTGATGGCTGATGCGGACGGTTCCGGGAGGAAAACGGGGTTTTCCACGTCCGAGTCAGCTCATCATGCACCTCGGGAAAGAAAGGTACCGGTGGGGAAGACTGTGAAGCCCGTGCAGCCCCAAAGTACCAATCGTCTAGGCGGGACGGTACGGGAGGGGGAGGAGCTCTCCACTCCAACCCGACCGTCTCCGCGGCCCGAACGAGCATGGCCGTCATCTCCGGGTCGAGATCGGGAACCGCAACCCTTCCCGAAGGAGGGAGAGGCTCGGGATCCACGTCCGAAAGATACGGCCCCCCCTCCGATGTTACGACAGACACCGAATCCTCGGGAGGTCCGACAGAGGTAGAAAGCGACGCAGAACGCGCGCTCTCCGTCTCCATCGGAACCTCAGATGGTTGCGGATCCGGTGGCTGAGGGCCGCTGGACGAACCAGCTTGCCGATTCAGCACCGTGAGGCGGAGGTCGTCTCTCCGTAGCTTCACAGCCGCCTTCTTAGCGGTGATCAGCAACGGAGGGCGGCGTTCCCGGAGAAACGCCACACGACCCCGCAGATCCGCAAGAGTCAGGCTCTCGCAAGCGGAGCATGTCCCTCCCATGAAAGCCGCTTCAGCATGCTGGAGACCCAGACATGAGAGACAGCGATCATGTCTATCGCGAGGACCCATGTATTTGCCGCATCCAGAAGTCGAACACGGACGAAAAGACATCTTTAAAAAGACGCTTTAACGCCCGTGAGCAGTGAACGGCTGTCTTTAAAAAGACGCAAGTTCAACTGCAGCTCTTTTAGGGGAAATCACTCTTTTAGCTGTGTAGTTGATGAAGCACACAGGGAGGAGAACGCACACACTCAAATACAGAGAGTGAAAAGAAAGAGGTGGAAAACACTCGCGAGCCTCGCTGTGGTGCCTTCGCCCAACCAACTGACACGCAGAGATCTATTTCACAGGATCAGAGCAGCTTCTCGTGAGCAGTGTTTGTCTGCCAGCTTTCGAAGCTAAAAAGCTGATTTGATAACTGCACCTGCCGCTCATTAAATAGCTGTGCGGCGGGGTGGCGCCGGCAGATGCAATTATCTGCATGCCAAGTTCATTGGCGTTTTAAAGGTTTCTCGAAGCAGATAGGTCACCCGCGAAGCGGTTCCCAATTCGTCGGTCACGACGTGACGTCGTAGTGACCGACTGAAAGGGAACTTGTGTTTATGTTGTAAGTTGTTGAACTATGTGTTTTTTATTTTGGCAGCTGCCTGTCTTGGGCAGGTTTCCCTTGTGAAAGAAGTTTATAATCTCAATGGGACTTTAACCTGTTAAATAAAGGTTAAAAAAAATTATAACACTTTCTCAGTTGCTAACACGTTAGAACCACTAGGGAATAACACCACTTCCATTGCTAAATGCACGACCAGGCTATTTGATCATGTGGGCTGTAAAAGGGTCTATATTTTGTTTTTTGTTTAATCTCAAGGAAACGGGGTGACCATTAAAACAACATTCGTTCTTCATAGATGCACATCACGCAAAGCATTTGAGCATTTGAAATTGTTGAGCCCTCCAGAAAACTAAGATATCTAATAAAAATATGTGTTAACTTAAAACATGCATCGGGGGTGAATAAGAGAATAAAAATAATATTTCTGAAAAGGTCTTTGTCAGACAGTATGGTTCAATAAAGTGCCTTTAACATCCACATAACCTTTCTGTAGCACACAAAGTTCATAAAAAGGTATGAAAAATTGGTTATTTTAAGAATTATTAACTCTTAACAATCTTTCTAATATAATAGCATCTGTGCAAAATTATATAGCTCAAGTGTGTGCATAGATTTAGTACTGCACCAAGACTGCAGTTATTTTGGTACTGTATCTTGATGAATTTAATTTGACTATAACCTCCCAATGGAATTATAACTGAGGTGTTTCCAGTATTCAGTCCCTCTTTCTTCCTCTTTCTTCTCAAACCTGCAGAAGTGAAACTGATGGCAGTTCTTAAAGTTTGAAATGTTTTCTTTCTCTGCATTTAATCTTTGCTTCACTGATCAAAGACTAATCTCCAATAAAAGCACATTAATTTTTTTTAAAGTTTCATATTCAATTATATATTTTATGAAGTATAGATTTTATTATTATTATTATTATTAATAGTATTACCATTTTACAGTACACTCATTCACAAGGGTTCATTTATGGAGGACTTCTGGTGCCAGTTTATGAAATCAGAAATCAAATAATCAATTTAATCATTCAATGGAAATAAATAAAACACTTTAAATTGACAAATTACTAGACATATTTACATTTTAAGGTTATTAAATTCATGCTTTAAAATGTAGTTAAATAGATCAATAAAACTGTGATTTTGAAAACCATTTTTAAATTGAAAAATAAACAGTCAATTTTTTAACTCGCTATTTAATTCATGATTTCAAATATAGTAAAATAAAATAGTACATACATTTAAATGGCCATTTTTAAAAGCATTTGCCAATTGTTTTTTTCTCTCTATTTGTCAATTGCTTTTCATTTTTGTTTTGCCAAATGCTTTTCTTTATTGTCAATCAAGTTAGAAAAATGCCATTGGACAGTACATACGTAGGAGCAACCAATACATTTTCAAGTCAGTTTTAGATACACCCCCTTTCCAACACAACCTTCAAGGCAAGTGTACAAATAAACGGTTCGGTGGACACCCGGGCGAAGGCGTTACCCCTTCTAAGGCTCTCTTGACCTTCGATTCAATCTCCCATGTTAGAGTGGAGACTACAATAGTTTTAGGTAAAATACACACAGGAGTAGACGGGCATTCGGAAGGGTAAAAAATACGAGATAATGCATCGTGTTTGATGTTCTTAGTACCCGGCCTGTATGAGAGAGTAAAGTCAAAATGTCAAAAAAACAGTGCCCACCACGCCTGCCTGGAGTAAAGTCTCTTTGCTGTCCTGATTAGGGTGACCAGACGTCCCGAAAAATTCGGGACAGTCCCGAAATCTAAGCTGCTGTCCCGAATCCCGAATCCTGCTCTAATTGTCCCGAAAATCATACTGAAGCTAAATCTTAATCCGAATCCCGCTTTAATTTCCCCGAAAATTATACTAAAGCAAAATCTTGAGTAGTAGTTGTCTGATAAAACATGAGCGAGGAGGTTAAGTCATCCTGCAGCCAGCCGCCGCCGGCTGCCCATTGCCTGCAGCCAGCCGCCGCCGGCTGCTCATTGGCTGCAGCATCTTGTTTTTATACTGTAGGCTCTCATTGTGCTTGGTGCAGTTAAAACCTACGCGAAATATGCTGACGTTGTATTGTTTCTATTAATTTATCTTATTCATCTATATGCACAAAGACAATAGGACCTTTTTGTTTTATAGAGTTGATTAAGAGAGCGAAAATTGCAGCAACCGCGAGGACAGTTGAAAGGGCAGTGACAGTCAGTCGCGTGAAGGAGTCAGATTGGTCGAGGGCAGGCAAGGCACTTTGTTAAAAAAATACTTCTATACGTATTATATAAATTTATACGCATATGTACTTATATTAATAAAAATAGGATTAGTTCAGTAACTTCAGTTTGAAATTCCTTATTTTTATTATAAAATAAAGAAAACTATTATTGTATGAACTATTATTGTATAAAGTATAAAATACTATACGTATTATATAAATTTATTTATATGCATATGTACTTATATTAATATGATTGATTCCGTTTGAAATTCATTATCTTTTATTATTAAATAAAATTAATAAATAAAACTATTATTGGATGACCCCCCCCCCCCCGTTACGTCTGCACCCCCCCCCCCCCCGTCCCGAATTTCAGCCAATCTCATCTGGTCACCCTAGTCCTGATAAATTCCAGGTTCTTATGGTCCATCCAAACGAAAAAAGGTACCGCCGACCCTTCTAATCAGTGACGCTACTCCTCTAATGCTAACTTGACTGCCAGCAACTCTCTGTTACCAATATCATAGTTACGTTCGGCAGATGATAGGCGATGGAAAAAAAAAACGCGCAAGGATGCACTCTGTCGTGTGACAACACTGCACCTACTCCCGCTTCTGACAAGTCGACCTCCACCACGAACTGAAGTGAAGGATCAGGGGTTATAAGAATAGGAGCTGAAACAAAGCAGCTCTTTTGTTTGGTAGAAACAGCCTCAGCTGTCATTCAGGGGGAGGTCAAGGCAGTCAGGGATGCGACTAGTTGGCTGAAATTGCAAATAAAATGCCAGTAAAAATTGGCGAATCCCAGAAATCTCTGCCGAATCTGGACTTGGCAAATTCACCACAGCCTTTTAACTTGTCAGGGTCCATACATAAACCCTCAGATGAAACAATGTATCCTAGAAAAGAAACAGACTGTGCTTGAAAATTGCATTTTCTCTGCTTTAACTAAAAGACTATTCACTAGCAGTCTCTGAAGCACTCGTCTGACATGCTGAACGTGTTCCTGAAGAGAGACAAAGAAAAAATAAATATTTCATCCAGGTAAATGTGACCAGTCACGGAAAGTAGGGACACAAGTCGGATCTGGGGCATTTTGAGTTATTCATAGATTCTGAAAGTGCAGATTCTAAGCTTTCCAACGATGTGTAACACATGGAAATCTGATAAGATTTGGAGAAGTTGTGGCCATTTGAATGTAACACATTCAAGAAAAGAATGCTGAGAAATTTGAGAAAGAAAAAAGGTAACACTTTCCCTTTTCCCTGGCTGGAGAGACAATAGGGCTCATTTACATCTCATTTAGCTAAGCCATACCCCCTGTAAAGCCGTTTTGAGATACAGAGGTTCTACCATCATATGTAGTATTTTATTACAGAAGTTCGAATGACAAAATGCAAAAATAAACAGGACTTTTAACGTTACCTTTGCGGGGATCACAAGTCGAATCCAGTCTGTTTCAGATGTGTGAATCATCCAATGATTTTTGTCCACAAATGCGTATAATCCGTGAAATATAGATATATAGTCTATTTCGCATGAACTTCTGGTAATTTACATCGTAACATGTAAGGGTATATCAGATTACACTCCGGTATTTACGTTCCGTTAAACACATGAGCCCGCCTTCAAAGTTTGTATTTAAAATAGATAATCCAAAAACAGCACCGTCGAAAACGTGAAGTCCTTAAGAGATGTTACCAATCGCTCGCTCGTTCCTCCATCAGCCAATGACTTCATGGAAAATATTGATAGACAAAACATGTAGCCAATTATATAAAGAATACAACGATCTCTGTGTAACTTCTGTGTGTTTGGACAAATAACAGTCAGCCGCATCACTGACTTTATGGGGCGCCGCAGCACGCTATAAGTTTGAAAAAAAAAAAATAAAACTCAGCAAACATGTCTAAGGGACAGAGCAGCCACGTCACTACAGTCACGTGACTTCACGCTCGAGCCGGAAGAGAAGACAATGCTGAATAAAGTCGTAATTCTTGCTATTTTTGGACCAAACTGTATTTTCGATGCATCAACACAATTTTACTGACCCACTGATGTCACATGGACTACTTTGATAATGTTTTTATTACCTTTCTGGACATGGAAACCGTACATAGATTTTCAATGGAGGAGACAGAAAGCTCTCAGACTAAATCTAATGTTAAAACATCTTAAACTGTGTTCCGAAGATGAACGGAGGTCTTCCGAGTTTAGAACGACATAACGGTAAGTCATTAATGACATTATTTTCAGTTTTGGGCGAACTATCCTTATTCAGTAGTCACGCTGTTCCCTTTGGGGGCGGAGGCGAAAACACAAGCTTATACAGTATGTAAATATACACACAGACAATGACGCCCCCCGCTGCGCGCTAGAATCTCCAGAAAACAAGCCTATTTTAACCGCAAAATGTACGCTTTTAAATATACATAAACTGCTATCTCAAATATGGAGAGGCTTCTTCGTGATCTCAACTAACAGATTCTGCAATAAAACGAAAATCACAAATTTTGAAAAAAAAAAACTTTGTTTCTCATTTTCTCGAAACTTGTGCTGCCGACTTGTGTCCCTGGTTTCCGTGACGGGTTACAAATATATATGAACTGATTACCCATGCCTCTCAGCAAGTCATTGATGAGTGCCTGGAAAACTCCTGGGGAGTTAGAAAGGCCAAAAGGCATAACTATGTATTCAAAATGCCCCCTGGGGGTGTTAAAAGCAGTTTTCCATTCATCCCCCTTCCTAATGCGGACCAAATGTTAAGCTTTACGTAAGTCCAGTTTAGTGAAAATGGATGCTCCCTGCAACCTCTTGAAGGCGTAAGAGATCAACGGCAAAGAATAGGTATTCTTTAGGTCAGTGGTTCTCAACTCCAGTCCTCGGGCCCCCCCTCCCAGAACATTTTAGATGTCTCCATATATAAAACACCTGATTCAGTTCATCAGCTTGTTACATGCCTCCAGCACTTCTTCATGCAACATCCAATAATGAAAAGGCTCCACTTGGACCAAGAATAGAATTTATGCTATAGAATTTATAGCAGCCATATGGGAATTTTGCCCAAACCCAAGCTTAACTGACTGTGAGGAAGTGGCAAGATTTTTTTTCCAAATTTCCCCTAACATTTGGAGACTTTACGGAGGAAGGGAAACAACTGGGGAAAGGCTATAGTTCACTTCAGAGACAACTGAGAACCAGAGTAGAACATGTTAATAGAGACAATGTAGCACACAAGATCCGTCAACCAAAAAGAACCAACACAGCAGATCAAGGACAAAACAGCACAGCCAAAATATTTTGCTGTAAAGTTATGAATGCATTAATTGGCACCCTACCTCCATGCCAGAAGGAGAGACCTCTGAATCTCTTGAAATAAAGAGACAGACTTTGTTAGAAATTTTTCAATCTGGAGGCAAGGTCTTGTGAATTGTCTGATGTGGACAAACTAATGAAAGATACTTACATTGCTCAGCGCAAAATGATTAATTTATGCCCCCTCCTGTCATTAGTGACATAGCACTGGAGTGGCCATATTTATTTACTTAAAGAGGACTATGCAATTGTAACCCCCTTGAGTTATACTTGAGTTGTTTAAAACAATTGCATTAACTTTTCTTTTTGTATACCACAAAGCAATGTTTGTATGTTTGCTGCAATACTACACCTAACCGCTAGGGGGCAGTAAACAATGCAATATGTCAGTGAGATATTCAGTGTAAGATTCAGATGAAGAAGCCAGCTCAACATGCTTACACGAGGCTGGCAGTAGGTGCAATATATTATTTAAATTTCGTTAAGTTCTTTATTTCAATGTGTATTTATGTTTACTAAGACTCTTGTTGATTGCTCAGGTTGATGTTGCATCTCATCTCTGAAACAGTCAATGCTTCATTGTGAGTGCTTTTGTTTTTGAGAACTCTGGAGAGTTTTGCTGATTCATGCATTACTTTGGGCCTAATTGACATTATCCAATCAGAGTTGTTTATGATGATTAAAACTGTATTTTTATATGTGAGGGATTGAAATATTATTAATTTATGTACAACATTAATTAATCTGTTTAAATTGAATGTTTGCATCATCATTTGTATGTAAATGAAAACAGAAAAGGAAAAAATAAGATGTTGTGCAGTGAGATAATATATTCAGGCACTTTTATGTGGTTAAGTGTGCCTATGTTAACATTGTTGGATTAACCATTGAACTCATGAACATTCTGTGCACCTGATATAAGATGTCAAAGTATATATTGTTAACAGCAAGAAATGTTTAATATGACTTATTTTGTGCAGATTGGTTTTTTTGAATGTCGATTCTGTTGATCCACGGTTGAACGGTGAGCCAGGCCTGATCTTTGATTCAAAGAGCCATCGCGATTCCATACGGATCTGTTGAACTTGAGATAAGCACACAAACACTACCCGGGTAGAAAAAGTAACACAAAAAAGGCCTTTACACATCCACATTTGAACATTACACCCATACACACACACATAAAAGAGGACTATTGAGACTTTACTCTGGATAATTTTGGGTTCAATATCAAGTTTTGTTCTTTGTGTTGAGTATGAATCCATTTTGAATTGAGACCATTGTGATTTCATTTACATTGTGGGAATTGTTCATTTAAAATTTTGTATCTGTAATAAAATTGCCGGCTGTTAATTAATTGAATATACTTTTTCCCCATTCTTTTATTATTATAAAATCCTCCTAGAGCCGAGCCTAGGCTTTACATAAACATTTGTTGAGTATAATATATTGAATACTTACCCATCTGTTCCCGTGTTACATACCTTTTCGTGGCGAGCCAGGCAGGGGGATTTTTTTTAAAGCCGGTTACAAGTATATTTGGACAGCGGTGAAATTTCAAGTTTTATTTTCTGAAGTATTTTTGTGATTGAGCACAATGAGTATGTCTGATATTGAAAAGTGTTACAATGTCAAAGCACAACGTTCATTATGTGTGTTAGGCATTACTGATAATGACACAGATGATGACATTACTGCAACTTTTGAGAAATATGGTAATATTGTGAAAGTAGTGAGAGTAGCTCCCTCTACTGGGCAGACAGGACAGTCCATTATTATAGTTGAGTTTGATGTAGACACTCCAGTCATGCATCTTGAGCCTAATTTCCCACTAGAAATTAAGAGTGTAAGAAACCCAGCAGTTACATGGTATGCAGATAGCATCAAAGTACTAGCACAGCGCTCTGCGCAGCCCAGTGCCCAAGTGCAAAGTTCGTCCATTGAGTCAAGTGATGACAGTGATAATGCTGACCCCGAAGAAGTCCCTTCTGACAATAGTGATGTCATTCCAAAGAGGTATATAAAAAGAAAACCTTTTAAGAAGGCAAAATCAAAGTCACGTGTCCTAAGCTCAGACAACAACCCTGATCTTGCTGTGAGGAAAAAAATGACAAAGCCTGCCTCTAACACACTTACCAATGATGACCTAAACCCTCCTGAGATACAGCGCATTGTGGTTGAACATGTCATCAAAAATTATTTTTTTTCTGTGCAGACACACTCCACATGGCTGCGTTCCTTCTCAGGAAAAGTACCTAAGCCCCCAGGAGAAGCTGATTTTGATACTTGGTGTCTTCATGTTGACCTTCTGTTGCAGGATTCACTTCCCATAGATATCCAGCGAAGGAAAATCTTAGAGAGCCTCTTACCACCAGCTTCAGATGTGGTTAAGCAGCTTGGTTCCACAGCTCCTCCTAGAGACTATGTGAAGCTCCTAGACTCTGCATACGGCTTAGTTGAGGATGGTGATGAAATCTTTGCTCGTTTTCTGAACACCAACCAAGATCCTGGGGTGAAAGCATCTGATTACTTACAAAGACTACAAACACTGCTTAGTACTGCGGTTCGGAGAAATGGTGTAAAACGGTCATCTGCAGATCGTCAGTTATTGAAACAATTTCAGCGTGGCTGCTGGGATCATTCATTAATACTTACCCTTCAGCTGGAATCAAAAGCGAAGGCACCACCTGACTTTGCAGAGTTTTTGTTGCTGCTCAGAATTGAGGAAGACAGGTGTACAGCAAAACTGGACAGAATGCAATGGCATTTAGGCAGTTCAAAACCTAAAGCTGCCATTCATAGTCGATCTGTCATTGACATGTCTCCTTATGGTGACTCAGGGGTGCTGCAGGCCTACATTTCCGAAACAGAAGCTTTGAGAAAACAGGTAGCTGATCTCCAAATGCAGCTTAGATCCTCCAAAACTGAGGAGAAAAAGAAGAAGAAACATGAGTCTGAATTGACAGAGTACTCAAAGACTGTGACACCTAAAGTGGAGATGTTAGCTCAACCAGTCACACCTAAACCACCAAAACCTTGGTTTTGTTTCAGATGTGGCGAAGATGGCCACATAGCCAGGGCATGTGAAGGTTCCATTAACAAAGCGCTTGTGGACCAAAAGTATAAAGAGCTCAAGGTGAAACAAGATGAATGGAAAGTGAAGAATGGAATGCCGTTAAACTGGACGGGGTTTCAGTAAAGGGACATACTGGGGCCCATTGCAGCAAAGGATGTCCCAAAGAAATGAACCAAAAAGAATTAAGATGTCAAGCTCACTCGAGTCTTCCTACAAATGAAAGTGAGTTAATCTCTGGCATAATGGGTCCTAAATGTATAGCTCAAATCATTATTGAGGGACAACTTCGCAACGCTCTTCTTGATTTAGGGTCACAGGTGACCACTGTGTCCAAATCTTTCTATGATACATATCTCTCATCCTCTCAAATTCTCTCCCTAGATGATCTTATTGAAGTTGAAGGAGCTGGGGGGCAAATTGTACCATACTTGGGCTACACTGAAGTGAGCATACATTTTCCAGAAGACATTGCTGGAAAAGCCGAAACCATTTGCACACTTGCACTTTTCATCCCTGACTACAAGTACAATGCTGAAGTTCCAGTGCTTATTGGTACCAACACGCTAGACATATTATTTCAGTCTTGTTTTGGAAATGGCAACAGTTATGCTGCGTCCAAAGGCAAATTCCGATACTCTCCCCTTTTGAAAGCTCTATTGCACAGATATACCCTGGGACAAAACAATGGTAAAGTGGGCCAAGTCAAGCTACAGGGAAAGAACCAAGTCACCATTCCAGCGGGTCAAAAGATGGTCCTGGATGGGTATGCTAGGAATGTGTCTACAATTGCTGACGCTCCGCTCGTAGTAGAGCCATCCACTCCCTCCAACCTCCCTGGTGGCCTGCTTTTGTGCAGCTACGTCCTGACCAGCCCCAGAAGGACCTCATTTAAAGTCCCCATTATCCTCCAGAATGAAACTGCACATGAAATAACACTCCCAGCTAACTGTTGTTTAGCTGAGCTCCATGCTCCATCAGCTCTGTCTACATTAAAGAACACCACAGCTAAAGAGAGAGAGAAAAGTGTTGTGTCTTCCACTACAAAAGTCAGCTGCAATGCTGTATGTTCCACTAATCCTAAAAACAATCTCATGTTCAACTTCACAGACTCATCTCTTTCAGAAGAATGGAAAGAAAGAATCACAACAAAGCACCTTTTGGATTCTGGGAATTTAACAGAATGCCGCAAGGAGTAACGAATGCACCTAGTACATTTCAGCGTGTTATGGAAAAGTGCATGGGCACCTTGCATCTTAAAGAAGTCCTTGTCTTTCTCGATGACCTCATTGTCTTCTCAAAAAGCCTGGAGGAACACGAGGAACGCCTTATGAAAGTTTTGAACCAGCTGAAAGAGTTTGGTCTAAAGCTATCTCCAAACAAATGCCACTTTTTCATGAAATCCTATAAATATCTCGGACACATTGTTTCGGAGAACGGCGTAGAAACAGACCCTGAAAAAATCTCTGCACTTACCACCTGGCCAAAGCCGACAAACATCAGTGAGCTGAAGTCCTTTTTGGGCTTCACTGGATACTATCGGAGGTTCGTCAGAGACTATTCCAAAATTGCCAAGCCATTGAATGCCCTAACAGTTGGCTATTGTCCACCTCGAAGGAAAGTAAAGGGCTTTAAACCTCCCTCCAATTCTGATTTCAAGGAACCTTTTGGGGGAAGATGGACACCTGAGTGTGACACCGCATTCCAGACACTAATCCAAAAGCTGACCACTGCCCCGGTGTTGGGATTTGCGAATCCAAAACAACCGTACATCTTACATACAGATGCTAGTCTTCATGGTCTTGGTGCAGCCTTGTACCAGGAACAGGATGGTCACATGAGGGTGATTTCATTTGCCAGCAGAGGTCTGTCAAACTGTGAAAAGCGTTATCCCACCCACAAGTTGGAATTTTTAGCGCTAAAGTGGGCAGTGACAGATAAGTTTTATGACTATCTGTATGGGGCAGAGTTCACCATCATGACTGATAATAATCCCCTCACATATATATTAACATCCGCCAAGCTTGACGCTGCAGGGCACAGGTGGCTCGCGGCCCTGTCTACTTTTAACTTCAGCATTCAATACAGAGCTGGAAGAAAAAATCAAGATGCCGATGGCCTCTCCAGATGACCACATGATCCGGTCGACCCTGATTTCAGTTCTCAGGCTGAAGATGACCGTATCATTCAGTTCATCTCCACGTTTTTGAAGGGAGAAAATAAGGTTTCCTTTCCTGAAGAAGCTGTGAGAGCTGTTTGTCAAAAGCATCAACTCTATGATTGCACAGTGGAAAACCAAAATGCTAGCTTACCTGTTGCTCTGGAATGTCTTGCAATTGAAACTGATGCCATCCCAGTGGAGTTCTATCAAGCTGAGTATGTTCCTGGTTCCTGTACTCTTCCCAGGATGTCACAGCAAGACTGGGCTGCAGAGCAAGCGAATGATCCTGTCATTAGTAGAGTGACTAACCTGTTAAACACTGGAAAACGTCTTTCTTACCATGTCAGACAACAAGAAAAGAGAAAAGTCCAGCTTATGCTTCGTCTGATTCACCAACTTGTAGTCATTGATGGAGTCCTCTACAGGAAGCGTATGAATGGTGGAGAGCCTGTCTATCAGCTAGTTCTACCCCAGAAGTATAAGGAAGTTGTCTTAAAAGCTTTACATGACTCCATAGGTCATATGGGAGTGGAGTGGACTTTGGATTTAGTTCGCACACGGTTCTATTGGCCAAGGATGTCGTTTGATGTTGAAACCAAGGTCACTACTTGCGAGAGGTGTATCAGAAGAAAGGCAAAACCAGAAAAAGCATTTCCCCTTGTTAACATTGAGACCAGTCGACCATTAGAACTAGTCTGCATGGACTACCTTTCTCTTGAGCCAGATGGTAAAGGTACCAAGAACATTCTAGGTATCACTGATCATTTTACAAAGTATGCTGTGGCAATTCCAACAGCTGATCAAAAAGCAAGGACAGTTGCTAAAGCACTTTGGAATAATTTCTTCGTTCATTATGGGATACCAGAACGCCTGCACAGTGATCAGGGTCGAGATTTTGAATCTGCTGTGATCAAAGACCTTTGTCTCCTATTGGGTATAAAGAAGACTAGGACCACTCCATACCACCCACGTGGAAATCCTGTGAAGCAGTTTAACCGAACTCTTCTCCAAATGCTTGGAACTCTCCAAGAAGAAGACAAGATCAGATGGCGTGATTTCGTGCAGCCTCTGGTACATGCCTATAACTGTACGAAAAATGACACCACCGGATTTTCTCCTTATCAGCTGATGTTTGGGAGGCAGCCAAGTCTTCCAATAGATGTAGCTTTTTGTATCAAACCTGAAGGTGAAAAGAGAGTTAGTCATGCCGAGTACATCAAAAAGCTTCAAGAGAGTTTGCAAGAGAGCTACAAAATTGCTGTGGAATACAGTAGGAAGACAGCTTCTCGCAACAAGCAACGATATGATCTTAAGGTGAGAGAATCCACTTTACAAGCTGGGGACCGCATTCTCGTTAAGAATGTTGGCATAAGAGGCAAGCACAAGATAGCTGACAGATGGAGCAAGACCATCTACCAAGTTGTAAAACAAATAAATGATTCCCCTGTCTATGTTGTCAAACCTCTTACTGCAGATGGACCTGAAAGAACCCTCCATCGAGATCTACTCTTGCCTTGTGGTTTTTTAAATCCTGCAAAGTGTGATGACGAAAACAACAAGATGGAGGAAGAGGAAAAGTAAAAGACGACTTGCTCTAAGGAACCACCAACAGCTCCAGTGAATGTTGTTGAACAATCATGTGATGGTGATGAAGAACCAGATTTCTACACCCCAGAATTCATGCAGGATAGACAATATCCTACAATAACAATTGTCAAGGACATGCCTTGTTCACGGAAGGTGGAAGAAACTTTTAGTAAGACAACCCTAAATCCACATGCACAACCATTTCTGCCTTTTGGAGGTGAAGATAACCTTGACATTGAAATTGAGCATGTGCAAGTTGATGAGGATAACGAAGAGGAAGAGTCTCTAGCTGGAACGGAAAAAACAAACTTACCTGAGAACACCCTGGAAGAAAATGTGGAACACTCACCTGTGAAGGAACAGGATTTGGAGAATGTTGATGTCAACAGTGATGAGTCTACGGAGGAGTCGGTCAGTCGAATGGAACCTATTGAAGAAAAAAGAGAGAGAATGAGAAAAGAGGAAAATGACAGTGAAATGATGATGGATGAGAATGAAAGAAATGGAAATACCCCTGTGCAGGAAGTACCAGAGCTTAGACGTTCCACAAGAATAAGAGAGCAACCTGTTCGACTAACTTACCCCTCATTAGGAAACCCCTTAGCATTAGTTATGCAATCCCTGTTAAGTGGTTTAAGCAAAGCTTTCACACAAGCCCTTGAGTCAGATGATTTCCCTGAGGTTAGAATGCTAACTCCTGATAGATCAGTGGTTTTATAGGTACATGCAGAGACGCATGCAAGTTCAGGAGGGGAGGATGTAACCCCCTTGAGTTTTACTTGAGTTGTTTAAAACAATTGTATTAACTTTTCTTTTTGTATACCACAAAGCAATGTTTGTATGTTTGCTGCAATACTACACCTAACCGCTAGGGGGCAGTAAACAATGCAATATGTGAGTGAGATATTCAGTGTAAGATTCAGATGAAGAAGCCAGCTCAACGTGCTTACACGAGGCTGGCAGTAGGTGCAATATATTATTTAAATTTCGTTAAGTTCTTTATTTCAATGTGTATTTATGTTTACTAAGACTCTTGTTGATTGCTCAGGTTGATGTTGCATCTCTCTGAAACAGTCAATGCTTCATTGTGAGTGCTTTTGTTTTTGAGAACTCTGGTGAGTTTTGCTGATTCATGCATTACTTTGGGCCTAATTGACATTACCTTTCACTAGTTGTTGTCATAAAAAAACCAATCAGAGTTGTTTATGACGATTAAAACTGTATTTTTATATGTGTGAGAGATTGAAATATTATTAATTTATGTACAACATTAATTAATCTGTTTGAATTTAATGTTTGCATCATCATTTGTATGTAAATGAAAACAGAAAAGGAAAAAATAAGATGTTGTGCAGTGAGATAATATATTCAGGCACTTTTATGTGGTTAAGTGTGCCTATGTTAACATTGTTGGATTAACCATTGAACTCATGAACATTCTGTGCACCTGATATAAGATGTCAAAGTATATATTGTTAACAGCAAGAAATGTTTAATATGACTTATTTTGTGCAGATTGGTTTTTTTGAATGTCGATTCTGTTGATCCACGGTTGAACGGCGAGCCAGGCCTGATCTTTGATTCAAAGATTGTTTCCTGTAGAATTTCCCTTAACTTTTTTAATGTCAACTCTGAGAGCTACTGTACTGTAGGAAAATCATCCTCTTCCCCTTTTCATTCTCTGCTTCTATCTACTTATTTTTCACAAGGTTTACAATACATCTCTTCATTTTCTTTTTTCACTTATGCCCCTCACTCTTTCTTTTTATTACTCATACAGAACATGACCCCTTATATGCACAAAGAACTTATGATAGTACATTTACTGAACATTAACCAAGCAAATAGGATGCAATTTGAAAACATGCTACATTAGACAATGGAAATTTAGTTTGTTTTAAAATTATGTAAAATGTGTAAATAACAAATTAACAATTGTGTTAATTAGAAAAAGTGTTTAAATGGCTGTTAATTGTTATAAGATCTTTAACCATCGTTTTGAGAAATGTGTAAAACATTTTTGTGTAAAAAATCCTAAAGTTATGGCAGTGTTACAAGTGATATATCTGTTTTAAAGTTAGGATTATTGTATTTGAAACAAATATATCACGTATAAACTGCCATCACAAATTTTACACACAAATGGTTTTACACATTAGTAGACTTGAGGGTGAAAGTATTTGCACATCTTGTAACGTCTGACATATCATTGTGATGCTTTTGACTACTGGGGTAAAGGCACACAAGTGACCGTCACAAGTAAGTAATTTACTTCTTTCACCTCTATTTGGTATTACTTAAACATTTAGTTTAAAAAGTTTAAATATATTATTGTCAGAATGAAACATTATATTTCTTTCATGTTATCCTGTTGTTTCTTATTCGTAGGAGACATTTTTTATAGCATTGTGGCGATATTTATAAGCATCTGAAAATTTAAAAATAATGTGAATATTGTTTATTAAACATGATCAGTTAGCTTAAACTTAGTTTTCCTGTACAACGTCGGTATCTGTTTCCTGCTGTTTTCATTATTTTGTTATTTTTATATGGGTAATATGGGTTGTTATTTTTATATGGGTTTTATATGGGTCGTGTTGTAGTAACCAAAATTTTGATTAATTTATTCGTGTTTGCTGACACAAATTTCCGCTGTTTTTCGTGACTCTGGAGACAAATATATTTTTCGTCCTTCCCAGCACTAATTTCTATCAATGGCTTTTCGTGTCTGTGCCACGACTTTCTTTATAGTGTTATTTTATATTTTTTCTCATCATTCTTTCCTATTTTTTAAATCATTGTCGTTTGGGGTTAGATTTGGGGTTTGCGTTAGGGTGTAATTTTATGCATTGGTTTTTACATGTTTTTCGTCCGGAGTTGGGGTTAGTGTTGGGGTTTGGGTTAGGAAGTCGCAGAAAGTGATTCTTATCCAAACACCAATCAACAATGGTCAAAAAATGGGAAACAACAATGAGAAAATAACACGATAAAGTGGTGACACAGACACGAAAAGCCATTGATAGAAATTTGTGCTGGGAAGGACGAAAAAGACATACGTCTTTAGAGTCACAAAGTCATAGAGTCTGCTTCTGTTACCCAGCTTAATTCTCTTAAAATAAATAATGAAAAACATATACTGCAATATTAAAAGAGTTTTTATTTTAAAACAGTGGGATTTGCTGTAAAAAAAACTTGCATAAATTTTCAAGTTGAAGCAAACTTATTGTGCAAATCATTTTTACATACTATTTAAAAAAAATCTTGTTTTATTATTTACAGAAACTCATGAAAACCAATTAAAATTGCTTTACTTAATTTAATAGGCCAAAGCATCTAAAAAATAAAATATTAAGTTCAAATGACTTGCACAATAAGTTTGCTTTAACTTAAAAATGTAAAGGGAGCTAATAAATTTACACTCTTAAAAAATGTTCAATACATTAAATCAAAAAGGGACAAACACAGCAAATGGGTTCAATCCCCCCACAAAAAATATATCTGACCCAACATTGGGTTAAAACAACCCATCATTTTGGATTGTAACAAATGGGTTTAGTTTGTCCATTTTCACCCAAGGCTGGGTTAAAAATAATGCAGCATTCTTAAAAATGTTTTTTCAAAAGCTAAAATACAATTTTAGTTTTAGTTGCTTTAGTTCAGTTCTCAAAGCTCGTTTTCTCTGTCCTCAATGAGGCTAATAGGCTTAAATACTAAGAACTAGGCTTATGTGCAGTAGCTTTAAACTACTGTATATCACTGTGATGGTTATTTTGACTACTGGGGTAAAGGCACACAAGTGACCGTCACAAGTAAGTCCCTTTATCCATAATTAATGTGATTTTGTGTTTCTATTTATCTTTTTGTTAACAATTATATGAAATAATTATGATAATCTAATATATAATGATGATTTATGTATTATAATGTATAAATGTATTAATGTGATTTTGTGTTTCTATTTATCTTTGTGTTAACAATAATATGAAATAATTATGATAATAGCTATATAATAGTAATATAAATGCTAGTAATATAAACGCTAGCTAATCATTCGTACTACTGTATGTTTGTTTTTTGCGATATTTCACAAGATACATGTTTAACAGTAAAGGTTTATTTCACAAAAGCTTTTTGCATACATTTAGTTTAGTATTCCAACCTCAAAGCGTGTTAATGTTATAATGTAGATGATGAAGTCTTTCAATACTAATTGAAAATTATTTAATCCTTAAACATTTTCACATGACAAAACAGTATATTCTCTGACCAAAAGCATGTTTTAATTCTAAGTACATGTTGTAGAAAGTAAAGCTTAATACAATACATTTTTGAATTTGAAAATATATTTAGTTTTAACCTTCATATTTCAACTTATATTTCAATTTATATTGTAGGGCAATCAAATACATTTCTAATACTACAATAGCCATTTAGGCTAATAAAAACAAGTGCATAATATTACATATTATGCCATGATTTAAATATAATGTTGCAATTTTGTTTTGGTTTTTCTTTAATGGTTTTTTTTTCTTGCTGGATGGCGCTGTATTAAAACACATTCTTTTCAAACATATGAGTTTTGCAGGACAGACAACAAATAAAGTTTTTCTTGAAATTGAATTTATTGGACTGAAATATATGAAGAGCAAAATGTATTTTTAAATGCTCTAAAGTTGTTATTAACATTATATACACAAAAAGTGGCCGAATAATATATTGGTAGAAAATATATTTACATAAATACATTTCGAGATATACTTTTGAATGTTTTTGTATATTTTGAAATATATTTATGAATATGTTTGAAACTATATATTGTCATAGGGTACATCGCATGGAAAGTATTTTCGTCAGCCTATAAATTCCAATATTAAAAAACGTAACTTGCAAGTGTGGTTCTATTTATTAACATTAGTTATCTACATGTGTTGATGTAAACCAACAACCAGCAATGCTTTTACAGGATTTAATCTTAGTTACAGTTCTTATAATGTTCTTAAGCAGAGAACCACTTTGATAAAGGAGGTAAATCACCAGCTGAATAAATAGAATGAAATAGAATTGTGTTCTGCTGAACACAAAGGAAAAAAATACGACATGAGGGTAAACAAATGATGACAGAATTTTCATTTTTGGATAAACTATCCCTTTATTAAAATAAGCATAATATTTTATCATTATTCAATGCACAATTAGCTAACATGAATGAGCCTGCAATTTGTATTATGTTCAATTGTACCCAACCAAAGGTTGAAACAACCCAGCCTTTTTATTAGAGTAGCTATATATTTTCAAGATTTTGACAGGTTGGATTCAGTAATGTCTGTGTGTAATAAACTGTGGTTTGTTTCTTTTTAGGTACTAAACCTAAAAAACCTGTACTGTTCAGGATGTCTGGGTGTACTACTTCAGCGAACCAAACACATGGCTGTCTGGCCTCTGAATATTCCCCCGGCACACCACTCAGTTTCAAATGGACTGATCAAAATGGAAACGCCCTGACTGACTTTGTTGAACACCCTGCAGTAGAAAGGAATGGAACATCACTGAAAATTAGTCACATCACTGTTACAGGAAATCAATTAGGTAAAAACATTACATGTAAAGTAGTCATAGACCAAGCACCAACCCTGAGCCTGGTCCCTGTAATAACTCAGATAAGTACATCTGTCATGTGTGTTATTGAGGACTTCCACCCCAAACCCATCACTGTACAATTGAAGCAAAATAAAACCAATATTCAGCAACTAACAACACTGGATTACACTCAGGATGAAGATACGGGTCTTTACACAGCACTGACTCTTTATACAGTAAGCAGTGAATCATGGAACAAACATACTGAATACACCTGTGAGGTCACGCACATGGGCCAAGTGACACAGGAGACAAAAAACTTCAAAGGTAAATATTTATATTGTATGACAGCTCACTTGCTATCTTTCCCAAATGTCACCAACCTAATCCCAATGTATGTCCATAAATAACACCATTCTGACATTAAAACATTTTCTCCCACTCCTCTGTAGCTACGTTAGAGCTGACCCTGAAGCCACCAATACAGAGAGATATATTCCTCTTCGGTGATGTGATCTTGCAGGCTGTTGTTTTTGGAAATGAATACAAAGCAGTGGAAGATGCCTCATTGTCATGCAAAGTGGAAAATGAAGCTTTAACCTTAAATAAAGTTGAAATACAATCACAAGACAATTCACAGTTTCAGATAATCTACAATGTCACTGTTAATAGAGATAAATGGTTTGCTGGTAATATGGTCACCTGTACTATCAGTGACAAAAACATAAAGCAGGAGATCCATTTTTATAAAGGAGGTAAGTCAACAATTGAATTATTAAAATCTTGTGATTGACTATGCCATCTGTACTTGAATTATTTAATGATTCATTATCTCGTCTTTCAAATTCAGATTCAAAGAAACCCAGTGTTGTCATTTATGAACAACAAAGTAAAAACACAAAAAGTTCACACATCTCTCTGGTATGTGAGGTCAGCAGCCCTCAACTTGGTGATGTTTATATTATGTGGAAAGTAGATAATGGAAAATATGAGGAGGGTTATACCAGTGCTCCAATCCGTCAGAAGAACTCCACATCTGTCATCAGCTTATTTGAAGTGTCTGATAAACAATACAAAGAATCTACGATCTCGTGTGCAGTCGTGCATGCCAACATGGAGAATACAAGATCACCATTAATTAAGCCAGCAAGCAAAAGTAAACCGTCATGTCATCCTTGCCCTGCTTGCCCTGCTGATTATATTTAATGATATTTTCAATGTGATTATGTTTTTATCTCACTTAAATGATCTGACATGCTTTTGTCCTGTTGCTCTTATTATGTTACAGTATGTACTTTTGATCTTTTGTTATGTGTTTTGTTCTTCATGTCTGTATCACTGTACTGCATGGGTCAAACACCAACGCTACACCAAAAATATGTCAGGTCAATTTATAATAAATATAACACAAAAATATTTTAAACTTTTCAAAGCAAAGATTTATGATGACCTATGTGAATTTGTGATACCGTGTTTGTTATGCTGATTCATGTTTTGTCCTGTATTTATTGTTGTGTCATTGTTTATTTGAATGCATTCTAATGTTGTCGTTTTCATACTCACTGAAACCTGAGATGCTTTTTACACTAAAACACTTTCTGGCAGATATGTGTTTTAATGTTGATTGTTTCTTTCTGTTTGGTCTTCTATTACATTTCTACTAATAAATCTGTGTTTGCATGATTAGTCCAGCATTTATTAGAGGTCTGACAATGTATGCATGGTTCCTCTCAAAGCCATATGTTTAATCTGGAAAGACAGCACAGATAGTAATGCCACTTATATACTGACATTTACAAAACACATAGCGTAAAGGTGTGTGAGGATGTGTAATTTTACACTGTAACTTTAATTAACCTTAAAAATGTTTGTTTTTATAACTAATTCACATGTAAAGGTTAGGCTGTTGCACTATGACCAAATGTGTTACATGAGGACACTGGTCTTGGTATTTTGATATTTCATCTGCACATTCAAAATGAAAATAAGTACATTTAGTGGCAGCTGTGTGTTAATGTAACACAACAAGGTTTAGTAAAAGTTATTGAGTTTAAAGTGGTAACTCCGTTGTATGATATGTGTATTAGACACTATGTGTAATGTACATACTGTTCACATGCATTTATGTGTTTTTCTTAGATGAGCCTCCAGAACCCGAGACAGGCAACGCATTGCACTGTAATGAAACTGTTTTGGAAGAGGATGAGTTCAGAAGTCTCTGGTCTACTGCAACCTCATTCATCTTCCTCTTCCTCTTTTCTCTGACCTACAGCGCTCTCATCAGCCTGTCTAAGGTAATCTGTCAAATATTATTAAATAAAGTACAGAACATTTCAACTGAAGAAGATCCACTCTGGATTACTGTTACTGTTGTACAACCCAACAAGAAATAGCCATAATTTCACCGTCTCTGTTAATAGACCCGGTGTAACCACTGATCTATATAAATGACTGGATTGCGCATAGAACGCTTGACTTAACTGCGTGAGGTGAAGCCAGCGCAGAGTTCGAGCCGCCATCTTGGTATACTGTACCCAACCGGCAGAGAGCGTCATTGACTTCCATTCAAAATCATGATCAAAATTTACCCCCTTTACAGCATATCAGTTACACAAGGTTAATTTTTATGATATGTGTACGTTAATTATTTGTTAATTCTGGTGTTATTTGCAATGTTTATGTTTTAATTGGGCAGGATAATGGATTTATAAAAAACCGTTAATGTGAGTGTGTCTGTTGCATTTGTTAATGACACGGGTATAAATAAAGTTTTTTCTGACATTCAGCTACACTGTGACGGTCAGCGTTATTTATTTAAATAAGTTTAGGTAACTTGTAAGTTTAGATAACATAATTACAAAACTAGCAAATTATTGCATGCACATACGGTACAAAGCATGATTATTTATTTAGATTTCAGTATGAGCACGTTTATTGTCATTAATACTAAATATGCTGCGGTCTGTCTGCTGATCTGATACTGTAATGAAGATGAATGTATAATAACTGATTAAAACGCAAAATGTACAACTTTCAGTAAATAACTATTTACATGCTTTGGACGTTTGTGTTGTAATAATGTACAGGGTAACTTCACATATAAAAATGAATACGAGTAAAGTGATGTTTTATCATTAAAATCTGATAACGTCCATTGATTTAATAGAACGTTTGGGTATACCAACATGGCGGGGCGGTGGCTTCGCAAGTGTGACGTCATGCGCAATCCAGTCATTTATATAGATCAGTGGGTGTAACCCACTTCTAGCCATGTCGTTTTTATCTAAATCATTTGTGAGATCTAGGAAATTCCTCCATGCAGGCAAAATCAACAATGATTACATGGTGTGAAAATAATTGGAAAAAACAAATTCCAAGTCCAGGCACTCAGTAGGATGCAAAAGTTAAAAAGCCTTTATTAATATTCAAGGGCTAAAACATTAAAACACCAACGCGTATCGGCCCAATGGCCTTCATCAGGGTGTTGGTAACAAACAGACGGATTCACACACCACTTGTAGTTGTGTTGATTTCGGGTGTGCCACTCTAACACTTGCAACAAAATTTTTGGCCACTGGAGGCAATAGTTCAAATATTGTCTAGTATCAAAGGTGAAACCATACAAATACAAGACAAAGTAAAAAACTCCAAGTGGAAAGATACAGACATCTAGTGTACTCCACACAATATATCACAAAAATCAATAAATGTGAATAGGCTAATTACCCATCATGATTCTAAATTGTTATAAAACAGCATGAGGGAAAAAATATATATAATATAATGCATAGCATTCAAAGTAAACATCCATACAACAATACACTGTCCCTATTGAGATACAACAATTACAAAAAAGGTGAGAGGTCAAAATCTTCATTGAGACCTGGATGATCAGTGGCCCTCAAGGAATAAATCCAGTATGTCTCCCTTTGTTTAAGGCGTTTAATTATATCCCCACCCCTGGAATCAAGGCGAATAGCCTCAATGCCAATTACTCGTAAGGTCGAATCCCTCCCATGCTTTGCGTCTATATAATGTTTGGCCATAGGATAATTCACATTTCCAGTCCGGATGGCATACCTATGTTCAGCTATCCTGTCTCTTAGTCTCCTTTTAGTGAGACCTACATAAAAACAGCCACAAGTACACTCTAAACGATAGACAACATGAGTAGTATTGCAATTTATAAAGCTATTGACAGTATAGATCTTATTACTGAAAACATCCTTAAATTTGTCAGTTTTAGCCATATTTACACAATAATTGCAATTACCACAAGGAAAGTTTCCCTTGGGTTGTCGAAGCCAAGTGTCACGCTTAGGAGCAGGGAGGTAACTTCTTACTAACTTGTCTTTAATTGTGGGGGCCCTCTTAAAGCTGATCCTAGGGGGTTCAGGAAAAATTTTTCGTAAAGTTGGGTCACATTCAATAATGTTCCAGTTTTTCTTTATAATGTGTTTAATCTGAACGGCCTCCTTACTGTAAGAAGTGACAAAACAAGGTTTCTGAGTTGACACTCCTTTGGGTCTAGACTGAAGCAGGCTCTTCCTTTTAAGTGACTGAGCTCTATTATGAGCTTGAAGGAGAGTTTTAGTTTGATATCCTCTTTGTCGAAAACGCTGCTGCATATCAATAGATTGATTTTGAAAATCCTGATCTGAATCACATATGCGCCTTAGTCTCTGGATCTGTCCAAAGGGTATGTTGTCAATGAGCCATGGAGGATGAAAGCTATTTGCATGCAACAAGGTATTACGATCTGTTGCCTTTCTAAAAAATAGATGTGTGTAAGAATCCCTCATTATCTTTAGAAATTCGTAGATCCAGAAAGGTGATGGCATGTAAATCATAATCCAGACTAAATTTAAGGTTCTCATTTAAGCTGTTTACATACACATGAAAGTCTACAAGTTCTTTTTCTGAGCCTGAGAACATCAAGATCACATCATCAATATATCTACCCCACCACAAGATTTTGTCTTTAAAAGGGTTATCTTGGGAAAATATATAGCGCTCCTCCCACAAGCCTAAAAACAGATTAGCATAATTGGGAGCAAAACAAGCACCCATTGCAGTCCCTTTTTCTTGTCTGTACAATTTATCTTGAAAGAGGAAGATGTTGTTCTTTAAAGTCCACTCAGTAAGTTGCACTATAAAATCACTGGGAGGCATCAAGTGTTCAGGTCTGGATGAGAGATAGTGTTTTAAAGCCTCTAGACCCTCATCATGTACAATGTTACTATATAGACTCCACATCCATTGTAGCCATAATACAAGAACCTATGTTACCTATTTGCTCAATTTTCTTTAAAACCTGTGTAGTATCTTGAATATAAGAAGGCAACTCTGCAACAAATGGCTTGATGAAATGATCCACAAATTTAGAAGCAGGTTCTGTTATTGAATCATTTCCGCTGATTATTGGTCTACCAGGTGGATTTTCCAAATCCTTGTAGACTTTGGGGAGCATATAAAAAGAAGAATAGCGTGGGTGTTGACAGAGCAAAAACTCATATTCTTTCTTAGTAATCCAGTCATGTGATTTTGCCTCATCAAGCAATTGTCCCAGCTCTTTTCTCATGGTGTCCATTGGATTGGATGAGGGCTTTGAGTAGTACTTAGTATTGTCTAGTTGGCGAAGAGCTTCACTAATATACTTCTTCTTGTCCCACACACAGACAGCACCACCCTTATCAGCACTTTTAATGATTATATCATCTCTCTCCGAAAGCCATTTAAGTGCTTGAGATTCATTTTTGGTGAGATTTTGATGTGTGGTCTTGTTTTGTTTACTGTAAAGCTTTTCTACTTCATAGGATACCTTTTTAGTGAAAGTAGTCAATGTGGGGTTTGTAATACAAGGTGAAAAGGTAGACTTAGGCCGAAAAGGAGAGTTTACCGTAGTGGTTGAGTAGGTAGACATACCCTGTGGACTCTGGGAGTACCAGGCCTTCAAATGTAAACTCCTATAGAATCGATAGAGGTCCACTTTGGTGTCAAATGGTCTTCCGGAGTATGTAGGAGAAAAAGAGAGACCCTTGGACAAAACAGAAATGCAGTCATCAGAGAGGGGAAGGTCTGAGATATTGATTACTACCGATGCTTCAACCGGCTCCTTGTGATTGGTGGTTCCCGAGAGTTGGTTCCTCCGCTTTCCACCCCTCCGCGTTTTCCTCTTCCTCTTTTGTGAGGTTGGTTGTACTGTCTGGGGCGAGATTCCAATTCCAGTTAGTAAGAAGTTACCTCCCTGCTCCTAAGCGTGACACTTGGCTTCGACAACCCAAGGGAAACTTTCCTTGTGGTAATTGCAATTATTGTGTAAATATGGCTAAAACTGACAAATTTAAGGATGTTTTCAGTAATAAGATCTATACTGTCAATAGCTTTATAAATTGCAATACTACTCATGTTGTCTATCGTTTAGAGTGTACTTGTGGCTGT
The DNA here is from genome assembly GCF_027580225.2 of Misgurnus anguillicaudatus. Lineage (NCBI taxonomy): Eukaryota > Metazoa > Chordata > Actinopteri > Cypriniformes > Cobitidae > Misgurnus > Misgurnus anguillicaudatus. Next base: position 24,075,119 of record NC_073355.2, read on the forward strand.
TTTTATGTAGGTCTCACTAAAAGGAGACTAAGAGACAGGATAGCTGAACATAGGTATGCCATCCGGACTGGAAATGTGAATTATCCTATGGCCAAACATTATATAGACGCAAAGCAGGGGAGGGATTCGACCTTACGAGTAATTGGCATTGAGGCTATTCGCCTTGATTCCAGGGGTGGGGATATAATTAAACGCTTTAAACAAAGGGAGACATACTGGATTTATTCCTTGAGGGCCACTGATCATCCAGGTCTCAATGAAGATTTTGACCTCTCACCTTTTTTGTAATTGTGGTATCTTAATAGGGACAGTGTATTGTTGTATGGATGTTTACTTTGAATGCCATGCATTATATTATATATATTTTTTCCCTCATGCTGTTTTAGAACAATTTAGAATCATGATGGGTAATTAGCCTATTCACATTTATTGATTTTTGTGATATATTGTGTGGAGTACACTAGATGTCTGTATCTTTCCACTTGGAGTTTTTTACTTTGTCTTGTATTTGTATGGTTTCACCTTTGATACTAGACAGTATTTGAACTATTGCCTCCAGTGGCCAAAAATTGTATTGCAAGTGTTAGAGTGGCACACCTGAAATCAATACAATTATAAGTGGTGTGTGAATCTGTCTGTTTGTTACCAACACCCTGATGAAGGCCATTGGGCCGATACGCGTTGGTGTTTTAATGTTTTAGCCCTTGAATATTAATAAAGGCTTTTTAACTTTTGCATCCTACTGAGTGCCTGGACTTGGAATTTGTTTTTTCCAATTATTTTTACAACATTTACCCTTCCAAGAGCACCAGAGGATACAAGGGATACCAGCAGCGCTCCAGTTCCCCTTTGTTTAATGATTACATGGTGTTTGTTTTCATTTATTAATTTTTTTTGTGGTTATGGTTACACATCTATTACATTTTCACTGACAGCCCAGAGTTTGCCTTGTTTTAGTCTACACATCTGGGGCCGGTTGCATAAACATAGCCGTGACATTAAGACTGCGTCTTAAGAATGATTCTGACTAACTAGCAATTAGTTAGGGCTAATCAGTCTTATTATTTGGATTTAAATTAGACCAATCTACCTTTCTATGTAACATACTTAAAACAGTTATGATCAGTCTTAAAGAAAAAAAATCATGACTAACTTTAAAGACTAGTCTTAAAGTTTTATGCAACCGGGCACTGGGCTGTGTTTGGATGGCTAGACATCTTTTAAACACAAAATCGCTTGCTGGGACTGTACAAGTAATATCCTGGGTTTTTATGCATCTGAAGTGTGTTTGTTTATTTTTAATGATTATAATTGTTGTCTGATTTTTTTTAGATGAAGCAGTGAAAATAATTAAAAAAAGAAAATGAAGACTCAGAGGTGATTTATTTCTTTGTGATCATTGTGAATTTAGTTTTTTCTCTCTTGATTTATATTTGGTTGTTTGTTTTGGTCATCATTATGCAAGCTCATTGCTGAAATTACATTATTTGTGTTTTTGAAGATATTGACAACTATGCAGTCATAATTAATAAATCCACACGTGAAGGTTGTTTTGTAGAAGTGGAAATAGCTTTGTTTACTGTAAAATATATGCAAATTATTTCAGATCTTTCAGTTGTTCAGCGTAAGAACAGAAAATGTGTACAAATAAAATATTTCCTAGAAAAGCTGTAACAGAAATGTACTTTTTTAACTTCTATTCTATATTTTGGTGTTTTATCTCAAGGAAACAGGGTGACCATTAAAGCATAACATTCGTTTTGCACAGATGCACATCACACAAAGCATCTGCAAACTGTTGAGCCCTTCAGAAAACTGAGATATCTAATAAAAAATTATTTAAAAAAAATTAGTAAACAGGTGTCAGGGATGAAAAACGGAATAAAAATAATATTTTCAAAAATGTCTTTGTCAGACAGTATGGTTCATTAAGGTTTCTTTAACATCCACAGAACCTTTCTGTAGCACACAAAGTTCATAAAAAGGTACAAAAAATTTGTTATTTTAAGAATTATAAACTCTTTACAATCTTTCTTATACAATAGCATCTGTGCAAAATTATATACCTTAAATATATGCACTGCACCAAAACTGCAGTTATTTCTGTACTGTATCTTGATGAATTTAATTTGACTATAACCTCCCAATGGAATTAACTGAGGTGTTTCCAGTAGTCAAAAGTAGATGTGAAAGTGCTCTGTCTCAGTATTCAGGCCCTTTTTCTTCCTCTTTCTTCTCACACCTGCAGAAGTGAAACTGATGGCAGTTCTTAAAAAGTTTGAAATGTTTTCTTTCTCTGAATTTATTCTTAGCTTACACTGATCAAATGCTAATCACTAACAAAATTTTAAATGTAAATGCTTTTTTTAAAAAAGGTTATATTTATTTTTATCTATTATAAAGTAAATATTTTATTATTATTATCATACACTCATTTACAAGGGTTAATTTATGGAGGACTTTTGGTTTATGAAATCAGAAATCAATGAATCAATTTAATCATTCCAACATTAAAATGGATATAAATCAAACACTTTTAAATTGACAAATTACTAGACATATTTATATGTTAAGGTTCTTAAATGCATGCTTTAAATTTTGTTAAATACATTAAGTATTTAGTAGAAAAATAAATAGTCAATTTTTAAACTCGCTATTTAATTCATGATTTCAAACAAAATATAGTACATAGAAAGTACATACATTGAAATGGTCATTTTAAATTGCATTTTATAAAAGCATTTGCCAATTGTTTCTCTCTCTATTTGTCAATTGCTTTCATTTTTGTTTGCCAAATGCTTTTCTTTATCCAATTTTCAATCAGATTAGAAAATACCATTGGACGGTACTTACAGTACAAGGTAGCAACCAATAAACATTCAAGTCACTATATTAGATTAGATACACTCCCTTTCCAACACAACATTCAAGGCAAGTGAAAGACAGAATGTCGTTGGTCAGTATGAAAAATCTACCATCAACGTAAACTTTATACTTTGTGAGCAAACAACATAAAGTGGCAAAAGAAACAAGCAAAACTGGTGGCAGAGTGTCATGCTCGCGCTGTTGTTTACATGTGTTAAGTGAGACTGAGATGGAGCTGAAGTTAAGTACAGAGAAATTATAACCGACACCCATAATTAAGAAATCAAAATGTGTTGCTCATGTCCTTTTGTGAATCTGAGCTCGCTTGCAAAGGCATCACAAACCATAGCCACCTGGACGCACTGGACGCTCGCTATATTTATTGTGATAACGCTACTGGTGGAGCTCTCCACCTTTTATGGTTTGGAGTATGGAGCGCGGGGGAAAGCTATCTACAGCTGAGAGTTTCTTATTTCCCTACAAACAACGTCTGCGGGTATTATACCGGAAATTTCAGCGGAATTGTGCAGATTGCATGGACGGAGTAAACATCGGAAAAGAGGGAGAAGAGGAGGCCTGCATCGAAGACTCAAAAACCTCAGGCTCAATAATCGCCGTAAGCTACCACCACTCCCCACTATCCTGTTGTCTAACGTGCAGTCATTAAAAAAATAAAACAGATGAGCTGGAAGCCTGGATCAAGTTTAAACCCGGCATAAGAGACACTTGTCTTCTCGCCTTTTCGGAAACTTGGCTAAAGGAGTCAGATCGGGACGAGGACTTAATTATGAGCGGGTTCGGTAGCCCGATTCGCCTGGACCGAGACCCGATTACATTCACTGTAACAAATTTCTGTAGTTTTCACAGCATTATTACTGTAAAATGAGCAAATGCTTACTGTAGAACTTGCATACAGCATGTTGCTGTAAATCTGCAAAGCATCATGGTCTTTTTTCAAAATATTTTTCCTGTGAATCACAATACAGCAATTTCTAAAGGATTTTTTTCTTCAGCCAAGGAAAGCTATGAGATTCCACACTTTCATCTGAATTTTTACTTCAGAAAGGTAAATTTGCTAATTTAATTCCAAAGTTTACTCTTGTAAAGTCTGTTTGTTCAACTTTAAGAGTGCACTGAGAGAGAATGAGCAGCACACTTCACCGTCTTGTGTGTGCATTTTGTAATTTTATTACCACAAATATATAATTCTGCATGATTTCGATATATTTTCTAGTTTGGCAACATTTTATAACGTCATTAGTTTAGAGAAGGATAATAATTTAATAATAATAGTAATTGGCCATGTCTCAATGCTTATTTTAGAACATTAACAATTATAAAGTTGACTGTTATTCTTAGTTAATAGTAAATTGTTTAATATGCTTATGACTTGCGAATCTAATGGTCAGTTAACTTAAATAAACCAGGGTTGATGACGTATGCGAGTGCGACCTCCGCAGGCTGAAACCAGTCTCTCGAGCTGAAAGAAAACGCAGCTGAGGAGATATGAGGTAAGACTTATCCAGTCTTTAATTTAATTATAGCGTTAGCATTGTGAACCAAAATTAATTTAAACCTGTGTATTTTTGTATTTATTGGCGCGATATTTGTTTAAATCTCACGTTTTTTTCTCTTGCTCGCTTACGTTGCTGCCTGAGGAAACGGAGGGGGCCGATTCGAAAGAAAGCATAACACACATTTTTCATAATTTCACGATTTTTTACCGTTTCTTGGTCACAAAGTGTAGTTTTGGGACTAGTTCAGTCGAGAATGTATATGTGTTATATTTAAATCTGCAGTCGATTAGTAAAGATAGCGCCTGTTTGAACGTTTGCTTAGTGAGATTCGGTAGGTATGAGATCCAAAGCATGAGCGGACGTCAGTGTTCACTCGCCCCGCTGACCACCGCCCTCTCTGGGCTACATCTCTGACAGATTCCCTGGCTCTCATGTTGGCCTTGTTTGTTTTTGATGGTCAAAATGAGATCAAATCAGCAGTATTTGGTGTCATGATGAAACTATTAATCGTTTTCTTATTCATATTTAGTGTCTTCTGTGTTTGTTATTGTTTTGACGCGAGGTGAAAGTTAATAAAACTATAATTTTATAATGTTACTATGGTTTCCCATTTATTCTTAACGCGATACGAGCACTCGATTATTATTACACTTTGTTCTTGTCAGTACTATATAAAACGGTTATTTATCAGTGTCAGAGAGATGTTTTTGCATGCTGCTTTTAAATATATCAGTGGCGATATCTCATAACATGTTTTAATAGTCACGTCACGATAAAATAAATGATCAATGTCCACATTTAAAAGCTGCGGTGCTTACCTGCAGTTCCACAGTGTTTTCGCGTTCTGATAAGAGATATTGCTTCAGAAAAAATTAGTTTACATTCCTCTTTCCAAGTGTTAATCGTCCACACGATGTGACAAGACATAACTCCCATTAAAGGTGCAGTGTGTAATTTTTAGAAGGATCTCTTGACAGAAATGCAAAATAATATACTAAACTATATGATCAGGGGTGTATAAAGACCTTTCATAATGAACCGTTATGTGTTTATTAACTTAGAACGAGACCTTTTTATCTACATACACTGAGGGTCCCGTTACATGGAAGTCGCTGATCTTTGACGGAATAGTCGCTTCCGATGTGGATTCACAGACTGATTTACGAGCTATAGGCTTGTCGCGATAGTCTGTGAAACGGTGATAACTGGTGCTTCAGCCTCTCATTGTTTAGATCACTTGCCCACCGCGACATTGTCTTTCACCAGCGTTTTGATATTTTTCTTGTAATTAAATCATTTAGTTTCGTTAGAGAGAGCAAACACTTACAACTGAATGGTCTTACTCGTTTTTGTTATAATATTTATTGGGCCGGGCGTATGCAAGCGCTGCATTTAAACAGTTGCGTGATTCAAAAGTGAAAGTAAAATGCGCACGTCTGCATGAGCATTTATAGCCCCTTCCACACGGTGATATCGTTATCATCGGATTTGTCACGTGCTGATTAACAGGTGGGAAAATGCTGTCACCGCAGCAACCCTAACGAGCTAGTGAACTAATGAGACAGCGCATCTGTGTTTGTCCGTGTTTGCGTGCAGTTTTTCCATTCAGAGATGAGCCTGTTTAAAGGACCTCCATTCACTAGGTGGCGGAATGATACGAAAGGTGAAGCGGTTACTGTGCCGTTATCAGTAGAATATCGCATAGCTCTTAGCCAATCAGATTCGAGAACCAGAAAGAACTGTTGTATAAATTAATATATCAAACATGTTAAAGTGCACAGAAACCATGCAACAGGAAGAAGCTGTTTTTCTCTTGGTTGATGCAAGTTATTTTTGTACAGTATTGACACACTTTTACTCTTATGAATATTGTACTTGTGATTTCTAAAAGTTATTTTTTTGTTTGTTTATTTTGTGTTACAGGAAACTTCGACCTACAGTAAGCAGATGCTGAGGCCCAGATTTCCATGCTAAGCACTCCAAGGCTCATCATGCTCGGTATGATCCCAGCACTCAACATAATAGATGTCAATTTAAGGGGTTACTTCATCTATAAAGCGTATTTGTATCAAGTCACTGTGTGTGAACAAAGTTTTATGTCAGATTGTGCGTATATTCCAAAATTCTCTAGTGGTTATTGATCTAATAGGAAAGAAAGAGGTAGTTATGTAGGGCTAGTGTTTTCAATTAATTTTGCTTATGTAAAATAGTAAACCATATCAGATTGAATACTGTGCAATGTCAACTTTTATTTAATATTTTTTAGGAGAGTCCAATCTGAGGGCAAAAAATGGATGCTTTCCATCGAGTGCAGAGTTCTCCTCCAATTGAGTGACCGTTGTGATTTCGCTTCTGCTCTAGCCTTTTTGCGTCATACTATGTATGAGGCAGCCACTACATTGGGATTTATCCAGAGGTAAGCACTTATTTGTTTTTTTTATATAGTTTTGACTAAGAATGGGAACAAATATTTGAGTACTCATTCTTTAACCAACTACCCGATTAGTAAAATACTTCTTAAAGTGTTTTTTTTTTTTTTTAAATGAACTGTTGTCCTATTGTTAAATATCAAACATTTAATTTAACTCACCATGCAAAAGGTAGAAAAGCAGCACAGCTAGTCTAATACAGTGGCAGCCGGTGACTTCTTTTTTCGAGGGCGTTTGTCACAACATGTATGTAGCCCATCATGTGTGTGGTTCGTCATTTCAAAATATGTGTTTGGTGCGTCGAGTGAAACAATACTTTTCCATTCACAAATTAACAAATATTTACCATAAATTTCACTATTGTATCACTAACTGTAAACATGGTATTGTGGCAGAAATTTGGGATATTCATGTATAATTTTATAATAGTAATAATGTAGACAGTTATTAAATATTAAATATTAGATTTTACTCCACAAACCACCAACAGAGCATATAAAAAAATTAAAATTGTTTATTTAAAAGTAAAACACTGCGAAGTAAACTTTTATGTATATGTCATCAACCCATCTGTCTTGTTTTTACATTAGTAGTCAATTTCTTTCATTACAGGGTAGAGTCCAGCCCATGAAGTCAACTAGTTCATGTCCAGATTTAAAAGAATAATATTTCTGAAAAAAAGGTCTTGGAGAAAAACAATATTCAGGTTTGAAATCCTTCTGTAAATGTAAATCATTTAACTTTTATGCATTTGTAATTTACCAGAAACTTTTTAATAAATATTGATTGTTTTGTGTGTTCAGAAAAAATGTGTTTTTGTATGTTCAGAAAAGTGTTGAAATTAAATGAAACATTCACAGAAAAATGTTAACATATTTAAAAAAATGTATATGTTCAGAGAAGTTTTGAGATGTTCACAGAAAAAATGTAACACAAAAAAATGTATGCTATGCTATTTTTAATTTATGAATTTTTGTAATTTAAAGTGATAAAATAAATGGCATTTTTGTGACAAACAGTGTCTTCATTTTACAGTACACAAAATAAATGCAGTAATCCCTATTACAATAGTAGTTATGAAATACAGTACTGTGATTATTACTTTTAAAGAGTTTACAGTAATTTTAATTTTACTGCAATTACATTTACAGTAAGAATACTGTGAAATGAAATACAACAACTTACTAGCTAATTGCTGCCAGCAAGTTACTGTATTTTTCACAGGATTCTTTTTACAGTGTTGGTAAAAGGAAGGGAGGAGGAGTGTGCTTCTACGTAAATAAAAGGTACTGTAACACTGTGGTAGTGAGAGAAAGAATATGCACTTCGGATATTGAACTGCTATCTGTGTCCCTCAGGCCATTTTATTTACCGCGAGAATTCCAACAGCTGTTCTATACGCTTGTGTATATCCACCCGCGTGCTAATGCTTCAATTGCAACGCAGGTGATCGCTGATGTCACTCATAGACTGGATTCTATTTGCCCAGAGGCCCCCAAGTTTTTTATAGGAGATTTTAATCATTGTACTCTAAATAAGACCTTAAGATCATATGAACAGTATATAACTTGTTCCACAACGCAAAGGAACACTATTTTAGATCTATGTTATGGTTCAGTACATGGAGCCTATAGATCAATGGCTATGCCGCCACTTGGTGCTTCCTATCATAACAGTATTTATTTGATGCCTGTGTATAAGCCCGCATTCAGACGTCTTGAGCGTGAGGAAACAATTATAAAACTCTGGACAGAAGACAGTATTTCCTCTCTACAGGGGTGTCTGGACTGTACTGACTGGTCTTGTTTTTATGATACGGGCAATGACATTAATGAACTAACAGAAACAACGTCTGCCTATGTCAAATACTGTGTTGATATGATTATTCCATCTAAAAAAGTGGTCATTTATCCTAACAATAAGCCTTGAGTAACGAAAGAATTGAAAAGTGTTATCAACAGGAAAAAAAAGACATTTTACTCAGGAGACTTGGCAGAGAAAAAAGCTGTTTCAAGAGAAGTCAAAAACGAAATAAAGAAAGCAAAACGTCAGTATAAGAATAAAATTGAAAATAAATATAACAGTGGGGATTTAAAGGCAGCCTGGCAAGGCATTAAAACGATGGCATCTATTAATCAGCCGGTATGTAGAACTAGGCAACTGATCAAATTTAATGATACAGACGATGGCGAGTTGCCAGATATTTTTAATACTTTTTTTGTAGGTTTGAGAGACCCTTCTCAGATAGTCTAGTCACACTAAGAAAAAAGCTAAAACCTCATAGAGGAATAAAAATACAACAGGAAGAAGTTAAAAAATTATTTAAAAGTACACAAATAGGTAAGGCTGCTGGACCTGATGCTATCTGTGGGCGTACACTTTACTACTGTGCTGAGCAGCTTAGTGAGGCTTATACAGCTATTTTCCAAAAATGTGCTGATAGTGGGGATATACCTAACTTATGGAAAACATCAACAATAATACCTATCCCCAAAACAAAATCCCCTAAAGAACTCAATGAATTTAGACCAATTGCACTAACTTCCCTGGTCATGAAATGTTTTGAAAAGATTCTGAAAGACAAAATCATCCCCCTAACTGTAGATAAATTAGAACCACTACAGTTCGCATATCAGATGGGTAAGGGTGTTGATGACGCAAAGCTTTTCATCCTTGACCAGGTGTATAAACATCTTGAGAAACCTGCCTCAAATGTGAGAATTTTATTTGCTGATTTCAGTTCAGATTTTAATAAAATGCAGCCACACATTCTCATTGAAAGATTAATCTCATATTTTAATTTACCTGAACAGATTCTATTGCTCATTTTAAACTTTCTAACAAATAGATAGCAGCAGGTGTATGTAAATGGAAATATGTCATCAGTTATTGTATCAAACACAGGCTCTCCTCAGGGCTGTGTGCTCTCTCCCCTGCTTTTTATACTATATACTAATAACTGCAGGTCATCCTGGGAGAACTGCCACTTAGTAAAGTTTTCAGATGATACGGCACTCTTGTCCCTTTTACAGGGCAATCAATGTAATCAAAGTAGTGCCCTTGAAGAGTTTGTTAGATGGTGTGATGACAGCTTCCTTGATTTAAATGTGTCAAAGACTAAAGAACTGATTATAGATTTTAGGAAGTCCAGTGATAAACCAACACAGAGTATAATACACAATGAAGGTGTTCAAGTCGTACAAACATACAAGTATTTGGGCACAGTGTTCGACTCAGATCTGAAATTCAAAGAGAACACGGACAGTATTATTAAGCGAGCAAACCAAAGAATATACCTACTGAGGCAGTTGAATTCTTTTGGAGTATGTAAAGGAATTCTATGCACATTCTATCAGGTATTTATTGAGAGTTTATTACCTTTTTCTTTTGTTTGTTGGTTTAATGGTCTGGGTGTGAAGGAAAAAAAGAGTCTGAATGACATTGTTAAAGTATGTTCAAACATTACTGGTACTCAATTATATGATCTCGGTTCTATATGGGCGAAGAGAGTGGTCCATAAAGCAGATAATATACTGTGTCAACCAGCTCATGTACTCAGGAATGGATTTGTTATTATGCAGTCCGGCAGGAGGTATCATGTGCCAATACGAAAAACGAACCGCTACGCAAACTCATTCATTCCCTCAGCTATAAGACTGTTAAATGAGAAACAATTATTACCATTCGATGGTGTATCACACTGCTCTGTTCTGTCACCGGCATGTGAATGTGTGTTGTGTTGTATGTGTGTATGATTGTTTTTAACTTACATATTTTTATATTTATTGTGTGCTAATTGACCTATTGGATGGGTTGGCTGTAAAACTGAATTGCCCCTCGGGGACTAATAAAGATATTTGAATCTTGAATCTTGAATCTTGAATCTGTTGTGCTTCTCATCCATTGTGCAAGAGAGAAAAGCAGAATTGACACATTTTATGAGTTCATCTGACAGAATAAAACAGTTCATACGAAAAAACTGATGACAATTAATGCCAGTGAGCATCCAGAGAGACAAGAAAAGGATATGGGCCCGGTTCCCCGATAACGTTCACTCTTAGCGCGCTAAGACGACTCAAAAAGAAATCATCTGCCCTTCGAAGCCAAGAGGTGGTGTATCTTTCCCCATATATTCACTGAAGCAAGTAAATCTGTGAAGGAATTCTGTGTGTCTGTCTGCTACCAGTCCTGCAGGTCCTCTGCGTCGTCGTGGGAGTGTTTCCTATGGTTGGAAGTGACCGTGTTGAGTGTCTTGTCGGAGAAGTCTGTCCCGGTGAGGAAGGCTACAAGTGTCGTGGCAAATACATCCTCTCCAGTCCCCCAAGCTTCAAAGGGCTAAAGCCTGTCGTCCACCTCTTCTACGGTCTGTGAGTTGTCCCATTCTCAGCCATACGTTTGTATACTCACCTGTAAGCCCAAAGCTAAGAGCCAGCGTATTGCCCTTGTATATTCACCTGTATGCCCAAAATAAAGATCCAGTGTGCCCTTCTGTATACTCACCTGTACGCCCAAAGCTAAGAGCCAGCGTATTACTCCTGTATACTCACCTGTATGCCCAAAGTAAAGATCCAGTGTGCCCTTCTGTATACTCACCTGTACCCCAAGACCCAAGAGCCAGTGTATCACCCCTGTATACTCGCCTGAACAATCCAAGTCAAGATCCCGTGCATTCATTGTATACTTACCTACACAACGAAGGCCAAGAATCCAGTACGCCTGTCTCATCATACTAGGCCCAGTTGCCCTTCAAACACTTCCCTGTGTACCTTCTAGTACTCACTTCATCTATTTTGTCAGCATCACTCACAATCCTCATTTATTCACGTCCAGGAAGAAGGGAAGGCTCCACCGGAAATTCTCCTGCAACACATAACAAAGATAAGCTGTGAATAATCTGGTTGAGGTCATGTGAGGGAAATCACGAAGAGTTCAGAAGACCTACCTGTGAGCCCCCGTGACGGAGTCAAAAGCGACTCAGGACTAACACTCTCTGGCCTCGAGAGCTTGATTTAAATCCCCTTTCCCCTTCTCCTACTTACCTTTTAATATATTTAAATAAAGCTTGTTTTAAATTACTAACGCTCCTTGTGTGTCTGGTCATTGGGGTGTTCTTGGGACCTCCTCGAGGTGGAAACTAGGGAGGGGAGAGACTCACGACATCTGTGGTCCGCTCCGACCTGTGACACATGTTTATAATGCAGTAACAACACCTTCTGAATGGCTTAATAAACATACTAGATTGTACTTTTTCATAAATTAAAGACTACTAACATGTTTTTCTGATGATTAGGGTTAGGGGCTGGGGCAGGGTATAGGGGAATAGAATATACAGTTTAAACAGTACACTGTAAAAAAAATTCTTTGCTGCCTTAAATTTTTTTGTTAAATCAACTCGGATTTACAAGTCACTTCAACTTACTATTATTTATCTTGACTAGAGACGAGTTGTTATAACTACAGGTGAGTTGTTATAACTTGTAAAATTGAGTTGACTTTTCTCAACTGTATTTTGTAAGTTGTGACAACTCATCTCTGTTGACATGGCTTGTGGATCTGAGTTGATTGAAAAAATTTTTTAAGGCAGCAAAGTATTTTTTACAAACCATTGAGTCTATGAAATTATCCCATAAACGACACATACCTGACTGTGTATGTGTCCATGTGTGTGTGGGGGGGTACGTGTGCATGTGTTCAAGCGTGCCTGTATTATCTGATAATTATTTTCCATTCTACATTAATTTTATAACTGTGTCGCAAATTGTCTTGTGGTCTCTATCTCAATGTTTGTAATAATGTCATGGGACAATGTTGTGGAGCAGCAAATGTCCACTACACTTGTTTTGAATAATAACACCTGTTAAATCGGATTTTGAATGAAGTCAGACTTAACTCTATTCATTTTAGTTTATCATTCTTCCTTTATCTGTGTAGGCTGTGAATAAGATAAATATTTGTATGTGTGTCCTAAGGGTCCTAAATCTGCCCTCCATGCATTATCTTTATTGGGATTTTACTGCTGCAGACAGGTTTTCCAGGTCTGCGATAAAAACTCTGCTTTGAATTATAAAGATTCTGCTGGTTGTATGAATAGTTCAACTATTAATGTTTTGTTTACTTTAAGCTTTGCTAGTGAAGTAGTTGTTATGATAAGCAGGGTTGTACGCACTGAGAACAGTGATTTATGTCTGTTCAATGAAGCCAAGACCATTTTTTTTTAGTTTTGTGCATGATTAAGAGGGTGTTAGTGTCCTTATATTTGTATAGCAGAGGCCTCTAATTAGCCTTTCGCCGAGCCCCGCCCCCCTTAGTTACTGTTGCTACTTCCGACAAACAAATGACCAGCGTGACAGATTGCCATGACGGAAAGCGATATACCCGTGCGTGTCAGTGACATTTTTTGGAGCAATACCGCCGCGATTTCCTCCAGATCGAGGCAAAAGGGGTTACAGTATGCAGTGGAGGGATATATTCAAAATATAAAAATATGCAATGAAGAAGACACGACTACTATCGAGGCTTATGCTTACCGGTCTCACGCAAGAAATGAGAAATAACTCAAATGCAACCAGCACAGCCTTGTGGACCAGTCATGCTCTTGCACTGCCGAGTAAGTTATCTTTCATATGGTATAGTCTATTATTGTCTATTAATAGCTATTTTGTTAAAATACAAGGGTATGTTGGCTAGCTAAACCTACGTGTGTTTCAAAGCCATTTAAAGGCGGAGTCCATGATGTTTGAAAGCCGATGTTGACATTTGAAATCACCAAAACAAACACGCCCCTAACAGAAATTGGTCCTACCTCTGGTTTGATAGCGCCGCCCTACACATACGCTACATACGCAGTCCATGCTACGATAATGGCGGAACATGCTGAGGCAGCTGGCCGAGGGTATATGTTGAATTCAATCATGAGTAATACTATGGAAATACGGGTCAAATGTCGTTTTGTAGTACTGTGTGAGTGTGTGTTGTACCGTGAAAGGTTTAGCTTGGTTTCACGCGGAAGACGACGTTCGACACCAAGAACCAGAGGCAGAGGGAGAGGTCGAGGCAGAGGTCGTAACGCTGCGGATAAACACCTGAGAACGGATGACTTGGAGCGTGTGCACTTGTTGCAGGCTCAAAGACTTACAATAACGCAAGTAAGTGTAATTGATAGATTAATATTATGAACGGTAATTGATAGAAAGCTATATTCTGTTAGTACTGTTAGCTACTGTAATGTAAAGAAAGCAGTATTATCTCTGTATGTACACTGGTGCTACATAATGTGAGCACAGTAACATTTCAAGCACCATTATGTATATACACCAATGATTTTTGATATTTTCCAAAAAGGTGTAATATCAGTAATGTTACATTACTCAGTTATACCGTTGTGCCCCAGCAAATTTCTAAGAAAGAGTTTTGCTTTATAATAATATAATGAATTTAATTTTTTACCTAAACTTTACACAGAAATAAAATGTGAAATATTGCAATTTTCTAAAATATATGTTTTTTCTAATCAGGAAAAAATTAATGGTTTGGACCTTGAGCAAAGTCGGCAGCTTCTGCAGCGTTGCGTGACAAGAGACCCAAGCATGATTTTTGACATTCTGTGGTCATCAGCCGAAGACCCTGCTGCTGCACCCCACCCTACTCTAGGCCAACCATCCTGGTGTGTATGCCAGAGATGCAGGGAGATGGCAAATGATATTGAGAGGAAGTGCTGTGGCCAACTACCCGAGTTCTGCATTTCAATGTTGCCACACATGGAACTCTACATTTTGGAAGAAGGTGTCCTTAGACTGGCTAGGAGGATCTGGAATGACATTAGGGCAGTGCAGGATCTTCCAGACCTTGGGGAAAACCACCGGCAGTTCCGCCATGCAGCCTACAGACAATTTGTCGTGTGGCAGTATGGTGCACTTGGACATGGAAACCGAGTTGTAATACCAAGCTGCTGTGTGTGGAAGATCCGTGACCGCTTCCCAGATCCTCAGGGACAATACACAGGCTATATTCCAACAAGGGTGTAGATAAACATTCTCATTTACATATCCCTTCAACATCACTGAACTTTTGCTAAAATTGTAAAAATGTTCATAGAGTTTTTATATTAGTAAAATTGTAAATGTTCTTAAGAATGTCTATAGCATAAAAATGGTTAAAATGTTCCTAGGACCATTTATAGAAGTAAAATGGTTAAAATGTTCCTAAGAGTATTTATAGAAGTAAAATATGTAAACATGGGCCTGTTTGTGTTATCTATTGACAAGTAAATATGTAAAATAAAACTTCATAAACATATTCTAAATTGCCTTTATTATTTACAAATGCACACACACTAAAAAAAGTTGTTGTAACATTGTGCCACTTCTGGAATTCCTGAACAAGGTTGTTCTTCAGTCCTGTTCCTCCAAGTGCCCTGTGCAGAATGCAAATACATTACTGATAGTGTTCTTCAGGGTTTTTAAATGGGTATGAAATACTTGTGTGCAAATAAAATATCAGATCAAAGTTACTAACCTATTCCCCTGCTGACTTGAGTCCTTAATAGCTCTTCTGTAGAGGGTGGAGGCACACCGGAAAGATGTCCTAGTAATCTTGGGTCTTGATGCCTTGGTTTTTTATGAAGTGGTATCCCAACATCACATGAGAGTCTTGACCGCAGAATAGATGCTTGTATGTCCCGAACATAACTGTAGTCCTTTGGCTGTTTTACAGTCTGCAAGCGCCATGTGCGTGACTTTTTGTTGTATAGTTTTTCGTACCTGTAATGCCACAAAGCACAAATTTAAAATTAGCATTTCTTGGCCACCATATAAATGCATATCCATATACACCTTTTGTTGCTGTAATTCACAGATTTAACCACACACAATCAATGATGCTAATAGTACGAATTAGATGTTTTTACATGCTACCAATAGAAATTGTATTACTGGAAAAAAATATAAAGAATATACACAGTATATTACACAGTAATGAAATTGCGGCACATAAAAGTACTTGGGTCATCTTACTGAATTTTGCCATCTGCGGTTTTTTTTGGGCATCTGTTGATGTGGTGGCAGTAGTCCAGCGCTGCAAGCAAGATGCGTGCATTGTACACAGGGGGCGTAAATGAGAAGCGTTTGCTGGCGTACATCAGTATGTGATTGTGGAATGACTCAAGTTCCGCAGTTGATCTGTAAAAAAAGTGTAAATATTTTAGTAAATAATAGTGTAACAGAATATAGTGTTGAGCAACATAGCTGGTAAAAGCATGTGATTACACACCTGAAATGCAGATACTTGGGTATGTACTTGAGCCATCGTGCATCCAGAACTAATTCTGTAAGCTTCTGATGCGCTACAGAGTTAGACTCAATCCAGTTCCTCTCTCTGGTCTCAGTAAGGGGACCATGATGGCAGCTACCAAGTGCCCATGAATGCTCACCAGTAACATGATGGAGGAGACCAATCCACATGTCCTACAAAGCAAAAAAGGGGGATTTAATAGATTGGATTTCCCTTACAAATGTCTCGGTATCATAATCTTTTTTGTTTTACACTTACAAAAAATGTATCATAGTTGTCTGCCATCTTACAGCAGTATCAGAAGTGATTGCAGATGTCTTTACTCCACAGCAATAGAATGGAGCACTGCTTCTGCTGACTTGCCTGAAAGTAAACAAACAATACTACAAACACAATGTAAAATCAAGAGTTATTTTTTTAAAATAGCCTCATTACTTACTGCGAGTATTCTTTTAGAGAGGTTTTTAGCACCATGCCACACATCGAGGGAATGATGTACTCCTGCATCTCTCAACTGTCCCTTTGCTGGATCTGAAATTAAAATAAATGCTTTGCATTTGAAAACAAGCATAATTGTAAATTGCTATCAAATTTTAATACACTGATATGTTTGTGTATATCAGTCATTGTTAGCTGTACAGTAAATATTAAAGCGTAACTAAACCCCTGGTCAGAGCCTGACTCCACCCACTGGCAATATTTGAAAAATGCAAGAAAAGTGGGCAGATCCCAACAGAGATAGAGGGGACGAACTAAGCTCGTAACAAGTGTGTGGTGAGATCGTAACAAGGGCGTGGTAAGCTTAAACCTGCTTACGTCACGAGTCATTTTTTGGACCCAACATCCAATAGGAAAATTCAACTGCAGTAGCCACCGTTCAACCTGAAGAGGGCAGCACTAAGACGTTTTTACACCATATATTGCAGTATTGAAACACTTTATATCCAAATGTCAAAAAACTTACTAAAATCAATGTACAGCACTAATAAACCATCATTCTTACAGATCAGTAACTAAAAAAAGTTGGATAAGGGTTTAGTTACTCTTTAAGGACTTACTGAAAAGTGCTGAAATCTGGGTATGTGCATCAGTGCACATTTCCGTCAGCTTGACCTCGCGTTGTAGGGTATGAAATGTTCTGAGAAAACCTTCCTTTTCCATGATAACCGAATTTCGTGCAGTCTCCCTCTTGTCAATGTTTGTTATGTAGATGATTTTCTTTGTGTCATTCTCCATGGCTGTATATGTGCAATATTGCGCACAAAATCCCGGACTGTCCATCCGACCATCACCTGTGGACAGATTTTTAAAATTCATATAATAAATGTTCTGTATATTGCTTGAGAGCAAACAGCCACCAATCCTCAGTGTCACACAACTCTTGAAATAAATTTACTGTAAAATCTTAAGGAAACTAAATGTAATAAATAAACATGTTGATGTTGAAAATGTAGGCTTACACAGAACAACAACACTGTCTTTAGACTGAAGCTGGTGAATGCTCTCTTCTCTCTTATTATCCCAGAACTTTTGAATGGAATCCACACAGAAGTGGTCCTGTATCCTGAAGAATAATGTCCTGCTGACCATTTTTATGTTCATGAATTTGAACAGCAGTGCGACTTTTGCAAAGTTGTTTCCTGATAAAAGGATATTTGAAGAGAGAATGAAGTCTCCTGCATTCATTCCAAACTTCAAGCAGGGTTGGGAAGTCCACTTCCACACACTGTGACCACGAGGACATGTCTACAATAGATTTGAACAGTTATTTTTTTTTAAGCAAGGTCTACCACACAATTACTTAAAAAGAGAATTTTACCCATTCAATGATTGCAGCAGTGCCCCTTGAACGTATTTCAATTCGAAATGGTTTTGATGCTCCGCAATACTGCCTGGTGCGTTGTTCTATTTTCTTACACGTGTCGACAGGTATTTGGAGATACTGTACAAGCTGATGCAAGCTGCTATGGTATGCAATTGATGCTGGAACACCGAGTATGTCATCCTCAGAAACAACTTTCGGTTGGTCAGGAAAAGGTGGCAAGTCTGCAACTGCATCATCGTCATCAAGATCTGCTATGTCATGAACTGTGTCATCTATGCTCCTCTCAGGAATATCATCAAGTGTGTTCTGTGTTGGCAAAGACCCACCAGCGCTGTTGACAGAAATAAGGTTTCAATTAAAAACACTGGATTTCATCACCTGGTGCCTGTACCATGAAAATGGTAAAACAAACTCAGGGTTACAGGATTAGTTTCAAGTTCACAAAACCAAGCCAATGTGATCAGGCCCTGTTGGTACAAGCTATTTTCATGGTTCCCAAAACCCATGATTTTCACAAAGTAATCCTAAACTTACCCGGCTAACCAACTAAACCGGCTTCATGGTAATGGCCCCAGACCAAATGCAAAAAACACAGACATACCGGACACAAATGTGTGGATTGTAATCTGGATCATCACTATCGGTGTCTCTACACAGTTCCTCAGTGACACCTTGATCATCTCCATCATCCGGATACCATGTTGGATCCTCCCAGTCAATGCTACAAAAAACAAACAAAAAAATATCAAAACTGTTACATAAACTATGCTTGGATGCATGACATAAAAACAAAGTAACTTGCGTGGCATTTTGGATGTCATTGAAGTCCTCCACACTGACTGTGTCCTCATTCAGATTTAGTGATGACATACTGAAAAAAAAGAGAAAAGTGGCTGTCAGCTTATATAAAATGATACAAATAAACAATTACTGTTAAAAAGATTTTAACAGCCATTTTCAAGACTAAAGTACAACGTTGTATTACAGAAAAGTAAATAAGTAAAGAAAGTGTTATCAAGTCACTCTCTATAGACCACTTCAAAATATGTAAACACATATTTGTTTAACTTTTTGATTCAGTTCTACATGTTCTGTTGGTTGTATTTTAGCCCAATGTTTATCTAGTGTTAAAAACTGAGACAGGAAGTGCTTCTGGACCAGTGCTGTTTACATTTTGTGAAATGGTCTATACTATGGTCTATACTGTTCATGCAACTGCTGTGATTTTTTTCTGTAGTAAAACACCTTGCTTCCATCACTTCTGAGGCAGAAAGGGTTGTATCATCAAGCTTCTCTACGCCTTCTATCAAACACACATCTCTTGCATCGGAAAAACACAAACACTTCCAGTAAGCAAACCGATTAATTAACGAACATGTTGAATGACAAAATGTTTATGTAAACAAAGTACATAAGCAAATGATCTTACTTGTCGGAAACACTTTGAGAGCTGACGCTTGAAACAGATAACGGAGGAGGTTTACACGCACCAGGCTTATAGGGTGTGGAAATAAACGTGACTTTATCATATCTAAAAGGTAAGAACAACACGATTGCAGATATACAAACAAGCATAATCATGCAGAAGACGGTATATATTGGTTCGATGAAACAATGCTAAACCAACGTTACTCACCTATCGAGAAGGAAAAAAGCAACCTCTGCGTCCGATCGCAGGCCTTCATGCTCCTTCAGATCTCTCCAACGCTGGAAAGCTGACCCAATGTTTACACGGGTCCTGCTTCTTGCTTTATCATAAGCTTTTTTTCGCTCAGGACACGGCTTACTCGTTTCTTTACTACTCGCCATATCGATCTTTCTTTCCCTCTGATGCTCTCGGCTAATGTCTTCTACTTCTTCTGAGGTTTTGTTGGCGGTCGGCAAACAACTTTCAGGTGCATTAACGCCATCCTGGGCTAATTTCGGACATGCGCACTAAACACTCTCTCCTCCGCACGAGAAGACACGCCCCTTACAGCTTATTGGCTACAAGTGTGTTTTGCTAGTCGGGCCGTCTCCGCTTTCCAAAGCATTTTTCAAACATCATGGACTCCGCCTTTAAAGCTAACTAACATTTCTCTGTCTGTTGTTTTGAGGATAGCCGTTTTGAGAATCATAATGTTTTATTTATGGTGATAGATTTCACAAATAGGAAATTGTTTTGTCTTTAAAGTTGCAGGACAGATAATATAATAAATAAAACGTATAATATAATAAAATTGCACAGCATTTACGGGATTGGGAAACTCAGGGGTAGGTTTTCCGTTCATAAAATGCTACATGAAAGATAAAAACAAATTTTTTTAAAGTTGATTGTTAAGGGCGATATGTTAGACTTTGTCGTAAACTGACGAAAAATAAAGTTGGGGAGCTGAAAGTCCCAACACAACAGCAGCTAATGTAGCTAGCGTTAGCTAACATGTTAACAAATGTTGGCAAAATAACTCATTAAATTTAGCATAGAGAGTAGGTTAACATTCTGGCAATTATATTCATGGAAATCATAACTTTGGTCCAATTTGTGTTCTTGCCTCTAGTTAGTAGATCTAGACCACACTGTAACTAGTTAGCTGTAAGCCTTACCTTTGTGCAGACGTATTTATGCTTCGTAAATGTTCGAAACATTTAACTGAATGGGGCAGTCCACAATGTTTTATCCATTGAATGCACCGCTTACAAACGCTGCAGGCGTGAATGGTTGTCGGAGGTGCTCGCATAGTAACGGTTGCTGTGCTGTGTGAGATTGGACAATGGCCGTTTTGGGGGAGGGGCCGGCGAAAGGTCAATTCAGCTTCTGGGGACCCACTGTCCTCCATCACTAAAAATGACCCCATGCTGGGCTAAAATGATAATCTTGGGTTGTTGTTATGCAACCGGGGGGTAATAATAACCCAGCAGTTGGGTTAAAACAACCCAGCATTGGGTCAATTTTAACCCAGCGGTGTGTTATGTCCAACATTTATCCAAAAACAGTCATTTTTAGAGTGATAGCTTAGTTCCCTTTCAGTCGGTCACTACGACGTCACGTCGTGACCGACGAATTGGGAATTGAGAACTGCTTCGCGGGTGACCTATCTGCTTCGAGAAACCTTTAAAGCGCCAATGAACTTGGCATGCAGATAATTGCATCTGCCGGCGCTGCCCCGCCGCACAGGTATTTAATGAGCGCCAGGTGCAGTTATCAAATCAGCTTTTTAGCTTCGAAAGCTGGCAGACTGACTGCTCACGAGAAGCTACTCTCTGCTCTTTGGAGAACTCTGCGTGTTTGATTTGGTTGGGCAAAGGCATTTCAGCGGAGGCTCGCGGGTGTTCCACCTCTCTTTTTAATTTTTTGACTTTTTTCTCACTCTTAGTTGAGTGTGTGCGTAGCCGTTCCCCTGTGTGCTTCATCAACATCAGCACATTAAAAGAGTGTTTCCTCTAAAAGAGTATTGCGGTGTTCTGCGTCTTTTTAAAGACAGCATTTCACTTGCACTGAGACGGGAGCGTCTTTTTAAAGATGTCTTTTCGTCCGTGTTTCTGGATGCAGCAAATGTATGGGTCCACGGGTGGCCACGATCGTTTTCTCTCGTGCGCAAGAGTGCATGCTGAGGCTGCGATCGTGGAGGGTTCATACTCCTAAGAGAGCATGAACCTCTTGGATGGCGGAGACGGGTTTTGTACCTCCGGGAACGTCACCCCCGTTTTTCCGTTGCGAACCCCCGTTAAAGGTGCGTTGGCATAACTCCAGAAATCTTATCTCTGTATAAACGGTGCTGAATCGGTTAGCTGGTTCGTCCAGTGACTCTCAGCACCCCCATCCACAGCCAGAGGTACCGTAAGAGACGGGTGGCGCGTGTTCTACGCGCTCCCGTCCTCTTTCAGTCCTCACGAGGATTCTATGTCTGTCACAGCATCGGAGAGGGGGTCGTCTATTCGGTCGCTGACTCGGACCCACTCCCGCCTTCGGGTTGGGTAGGGGCTCTCCCACCGCACCGTCCCGCCTAGATGATTGGCACTTCAGGACTGCAAGAACAGCCCCAACCTTCTGTGCCTTTCTTCCCGGGGTGCATGTTGGTTGACACGGTCGTGGAAAACTCGTTTTCCTCCCGGAACCGATCGTTCAGCCATCACCTCTCACCTCTCCTGACGGCGGGGCCGCTAAGGGTTATGCTGCTCCAAGAGACCAGCCTCCCTTCCCTCACAGACCCACGGGCTTGTGAGAGGCGGCCTCTGCCGTGCGCGCCATGGCGTGATGCAGGTCCGCCAGGCTAAGGCACTGAAGGATCTGCACAGGTGAGGTCACGGTCCGGCAACTAAAGAATCCTGTGTGGCTCTGACCTGGCGCTACGAGCGACTGGGTTCACCCCACAGGCCGCCGGACGTGCTATGCCCACCCCCGGTGGTCCAGGAACGCCATCTCTGGTTGTGTCTTCCGGGCATTAAGTAGGTCGTTAATAATCGTCCTAATGTTCCATTTTAGACCAGCCATTTCGGCGACGCGGCTGAGAGTGTCCAACAATGATCGGCCGCTTTAGAGCAGACTGAGGCATCATGCCACGTCAGAGCCTAGCTGCCCCCTCCGTTACGTCAGTATATTGGTCTGCTTTTCGCCGAGGGCGTCCTGCTACGGCTTTTTTTTTGTTCCTTCATCCCGGCAGCTCTGAGGAACCTGTCGTAAGCAGTACACCCGCCCACTCAGCCCGCTACAGAGGTGGAAAATGAAACTTAGCGGCTCTGAGTCGGGCGATCTGAAGATGGAGAGGATCGCTCTTCAAGAGATGGTGAAAGCATCATTCTCCCCCCCACCCCGGAGGAGGGCCGGGTGGGGAATCCTTGGTTTCGTTTTGTGTTCCGCCGACTTCAATCGGCACCCACTAACCTCAAAGAGCGAATTCCTCTTCTTTCTCCAGATCACCGGAGGCATATAGGAGTTTCTGTCCATAGGATTGGTTCGCAGCCTTCAACCTGAAGGACGCGTACTTTCATGTCTCCATACTTCCCCGACACAGGCCGTTTCTCCGCTTTGTGTTCGAGGGGAGGGCATATCAGTACAAAGTCTCACCCTTCGGGCTTTCTCTCTCTCTCTCCCCGTGTCTTCACGAAAGTTGCGGAGGGCCCACTGCAGCCCCTGAGAGAGAGAGCGGTGTTGGCGTTTTGGCGTATTGGCTCATAATAGCTCAGTTTCGTCAGATGCTGTGCACACACATAGATTGTGTACTTAAACACCTCGCTCGTCTCGGTCTTCAGGTCAACTGGGGAAAGAGTAAACTTTGCCCGGTGCAGAGAATCTCTTTTCTCGGAATGTAACGGGATTTGGTAGATTTAACAACACGTCTCATAGAAGCGTGTGTTCAGTCAATTCTGACTTGCCTAAACATTTAAAGGCAGGGTTGCGGTTCCACTGAAATAATTTTAGAAACTTCTGGGGCATATGGCAGTAGCTGCGGCTGTGACACCGCTCGGGCTGCTCTATATGAGACCGCTTCAGTGTTGGCTTCATGACCTAGTCCCGAGCAGAGCGTGGCTCACCGGCTTTCACAGTATTATAATTACATCGAGATGCCGTCACACTTTCACCCCGTGGTCAGACCCAGCATTTCTCAGGGTGCGGATGCCACTGAGATAGGTCTCCAGGCATGCTATTGTTGGCAAAGATGCCTCTACAACGTACGGCGGGCTCGTCGCTTCGGGGGTCTGGTCGACATTCCAGCGACATTGGCATAAATTGCCTCGAGCTGTGCACTGTATATCTTGCGCTCGTCCGTTTCATCAACGTGATTTGATGCTTAAGATGTAGTGCGCACCGACAACACTGCGGCTGTAGCATATATCTATCGCCAAGGCGGTCTGCGCTCTCGTCACCTGTCACATCTCGCCCGTCATCTCCTCCTCTGGAGTCAGAAGTATCTGAGGTCTCTTCGTGCCATTCACATGTCGGGTTGCTGAACACAGCGGCAGTCGCGCTCTCACGAGCAGCGCGCTCCAGCGAGTGGCGACTCCAGCCCCGGTCGGTTCAGCTGATTTGGAAATGTTTCGACAGAGCGCAGTTAGATCTGTTTGCTTCTTCAGAGACAACCCATTGTCGCCTGTTTTATTCATTATCCGAAGGAACACTCGGCGTGGATGCACTGGCACACAGCTGGCCGCGGGGTTTCCCCCAGTAAGCTTTATTGCGCAGACACTGTGCAAAGTCAGGGAGGACGAGGAGCGCATTCTATTAGTTGCGCCGTACCGGACAACTAGGAATTGGTTTTACAGAGTTCACTCTCCTCGCGACAGTCCCTCCCTGGCTGACTCCCTGGCACATTATGGCACCCTTGCCCCGATCTGTGGAACCCCCATGTGTGGTCTTTGGACGGGGCGCGGAGGTTTTAGGTGGTTTACCCCAGGCGGTAGCTAACACCCTCGCTGCAGCACGAGCGCCGTCTATGAGACAGGCGTATACGCTGAAATGGAACCTGTTTGTTGTTTGGTGTACCTCTCAGCGAGAGGACCCCTGAGAATGCTCGATCAGTATTGTGCTTTCATATCTCCAGCACCGCTTGGAGAAGAGGCTGTCACCATCTACTATTAAAGTAGATATCGCGGCAATATCCGCGCATCACGCACCCATAGACGGTAGATCTGTGGGACAGCACGATCTGGTCATTAGGTTTTTAAGAGGGGCACTGAGGCTGAATCCTTCGCGCCTCCCTCTATTCCTCCTTGGGACTTGTCCATGGTGCTGAAAGCCCTTCAGCACTGCCCTTTCGAGCCTCTGCTGACGGTGAGCGTCAAGTTTCTCACTATAAAAACTTTGACGCTCCTTGCATTGGCTTCTATTAAAAGGATAGGGGATCTTCATGCATTTTCGGTCAACGATTCGTGCCTTCAGTTCGGGCCGGCTGAATCCAGCGTTAAACTGAGACCCCGGCCGGGCTACGTGCCTAAAGTTCCCACCACTCCCTTTAGAGATCAGGTGGTGAACTTACAAGCGCTGCCTTCGGAGGCAGACCCAGCTATGGCTTTGTTATGTCCTGTACGTGCACTACGTGTGTATTTCATTTCATTTTCATTTATTCATTTATAGAGCACATTTCCAACAACGGGCAGTTGAACCAAAGTGCTTTACAGCCATACAACAATAAAAAATAAAAACGTACAGAAGCGCATCATATAAAAACACATCATAATAAAACATCACAAAATAATATACAGGAAAGACACACATATAGATGTCATCGATCTCAACTCACAGACTTTTACATAAAAGGTGAATTTTCAGGTAGTTTTTGAAAGACCCAAATGTGGGGGCAGATCTAATCTGGAGTGGAAGGCTATTCCAGAGCCGAGGAGCAGCTACCAAAAAAGCCCGATCACCCCTTCGCTTTAACTTGGACCTTGGAATACAGAGTGTCCCTTTTTTCTCAGATCTTAGGGACCTAGGGAGCTCATACACCTTAACAAGTACAGAAAGATAAGAGGGAGCTACACCATTTAAACACTTTTAGACATAGCAAAGAAGTTTAAAATCGACTCTCAATGAAATAGGAAGCCAACCAAGAGAATCTAAAATAGGAGAAATATGATCAAATTTACGGGTTCCAGTCAAAAGTCTTGCAGCAGCATTCTGTACTCCTTGTAAACGATTTAAAGTTGAATGAGAAACACCGACATAAAGTGAGTTGCAATAATCTAATCTTGAAAACACAAAGGCATGGATTAACACCTCCAAGTCTTTACATGACAAAAAATATTTCACTTTAGATAATAGTCTTAAGTGGAAAAATGCAGATTTCACCACTGCGTTTATCTGATTATCAAATTTCAAAGAAGAGTCAAGCAAAACCCCTAAGTCTTTAACCACTGGTTTACAGAATGGGGACAGTTCTCCTAGTTTTAAAGGATCACATATTTCAGGGGTACCAAACCAAATCAGCTCAGTTTTATTATCATTTAAGTTTAAAAAGTTATTGGATAACCACATTTTCACATCCCTCAAACAATTTTTTAAGGAATCTAGAGATGAGTTAGTCTTGTTACACACCGGCAAATATATTTGAGTGTCATCAGCAAAGAAATTAAAGGAAATCCTGTGTTTCCGAAAAATAGATCCTAAAGGTAAAATATAGAGACTAAAAAGCATTGGTGCAAGAATGGAGCCTTGTGGTACTCCATAGGTCAAGGCAGCAGAAGAAGAAAAAGACTTACCTAAATGAACAGAGAATTTTCTATTAGTTAAAAATGATCTAAACCATTTTAGAGCAGTACCACGGATGCCTATCATGTTTTCAAGGCGTGAAATTAAAATCGCATGGTCAATGGTGTCAAAGGCTGCCGTTAAATCTAAAAGCAGAAGGACAACTGAGTGACCAGAGTCATTGAATAAAAAAATGTCATTAAGAACGCGAAGAAGTGCGGACTCTGTACTATGGTTAGCTTTAAATCCTGATTGAAATACTTCTAGGGACACATTTTGATTCAAAAAACTCTGAAGTTGTATAAAAACTGATTTTTCAAGGATCTTAGCTAAGAAAGGAAGCTTGGAAATTGGACGAAAATTTGACAAAATCGCTGAATCTAAATTTGGTTTTTTGAGTAGTGGTTGAACCATAGCATGTTTCAGAGAATCAGGTACCAAACCAGTAATCAGACTTGTGTTAATAACAGAGAGAACACTTGGGCCGATAATGTCAAAAGCTTCTGTAAAAAGCCAAGATGGAATCACATCACCAGGGTAGCTAGAGAGTTTCACCTGACCTACAATTTCAGATAATGAGGTAAGAGATAGAGATTTCAATTGGGTAAAAGTAGAAGAATACACACAGATATCAGGCAAAACTAGACTCTGATTGATAATTTCAGATCTAATCATAGAAATTTTGTCACAGAAAAAATGTAAAAATTGTTCACATTGTTCAGGAGACTCGTCCATATTAGCAGTCATAGGTGGGTTTAACACAGACTTTATGGTGTTAAAAAGAGTCTTTGGTTTGTGCTGGTTACAGGCGATGGCATCAGACAAAAGTTGATTTTTCCTGTTTAACTTGAGATTGATAGGTGTAAAGTGATTGTTTAAAAATTTCAAGTGACACCTGGAGTCCATCCTTTTTCCACCTTCTCTCTGCCTTTCTGCAGGACCTCCTAAGTGCCCACGTTGTTTCGTTAAACCATGGTTGGGGTTTGTGTTTGACTATGGAAGATCTGAAAGGAGCAACACAGTCAAGAATGTTGGAGCATGTGGAGTTGAGAACATTTAGTAACGTCTCAGCGTCCCAGTGAGAAGGAGGGTTCTCTAAAGTGGTTGTGGAAGGAGCTCTGATGAACAGATTATTAAAAGAGTCAATAGTTGTAGAATTAATGTTCCTTACAAGCCTGGAAGAGGCAGTCCATTTTTTTTTCCCGTCAAAATCTAATAATAGATCAAAGGTAGCAGATTTGTGGTCTGAAAATGCTACATCATCCAGAGTGACACTGAGATTACACAAATTATATGACAGTAAGAGGTCAAGTGTGTGACCACGAACATGAGTAGACCCTTTAACATGTTGAAGTAACTCAAAAGACTCAATAAGATTTAGAAAGTCCTTCACCAAAGGGTCTGATGGACAGCATACATGTATATTGAAATCTCCCAGGATCAAAAAGCGATCATACTTGCATCGAAGTCCACTCACAAACTCAGCAAACTGATTTAGAAAATCCTTATTCAATTTAGGGGGTCGGTAAATCAGTGCACATACTAAGGAACCAGTCTGCACCTTAATTTGCAACAGTTGTAATTCAAATGAAGAGTACAGCTCCGCCTGAAGAGTTTTGCAGTTTATAGAGTTTTTAAAAATAACTGCCAACCCTCCACCACGTCCCGTCGTCCTCGGCTTGCTTAAGAAAGTACAATTCAGTGGCACAGTTTCAACAAAAGGGGTCAAATCTCCATTGCACACCCAGGTTTCGGTTAAAAACATTAAATCCAAATTGTTTGTCTTGAAGAAGTCATGCAGTATAAAAGTTTTGTTGGAAAGAGACCTTACATTAATCAGGGTGAGTCTTTTAGTCGTTGGGCGATCCTCCTTTGGCGTTCCCCGTATTCCGCGGTTTAGGCAGCGAAGATTCGCCAGATTCACACCCCGTCTAAGCGGGCGAGGAGGCCAACAAAACCGCCGTTCTGCATCCGTATCTCGGACCGCAAAGTCCGCACCACACCTCGCCAGCTCGGCAGGATCCCAAAAACCCGACCCGCGAGGGACCGGCCACAAATCCACAAGAACGCGTCGGCTGTTTGCCGCCTCAGATAGCCCACGGCACATCCTCGCTGCAATCAGCACACCGCCACGTTTCCCCCGCCTCCTCTTTCGTCTTCTCCGAGGCAGGTGACACGGTAGCCGGCATAGGTAGGGAGGACAGATCAGTGAGGCATGATGGTGCTTTCCATGTAAGCCACTCAGCCCAAAATCAAGAGTGTCTTTTATCGCTAATTTTATATCCAACAACGTCTGACGGCTATAAGTCAAGCGAAGCGCATGGAGTTGAGTCGTAACACACGCGACAAACATTAAAATAATAGATAAAACAATCAGTTGTCCCGAACACTGACGGCGTGCCGTACATGCTGGCGCCATCTTGGAATTATTCATATAAGCTTACTGTGTTTGTATGTGGATCGCACTCAAAGCTTTCGGACCTCAGAACAGCTCTTTGTCTGTTACGGTGGTCAGCAGAAAGGGAAAGCTGTCACTAAACAGAGGATGTCTCATTGGATTGTAGACACAATCGCCCTGGCTTATGAGAAACAGGGCATTCCTTGCCCTTTTGGTTTGAGAGCCCAGTCAACCAGAAGCATGGCTTCATCTTGGGCTTTGGCTCGTGGTTCCTCGCTTTCAGATATTTGTAGAGCTGCTGGCTGGGCGACACCTAATACGTTCACTAGATTCTACAGTGTTCGTGTTGAGCCGTTATCCTCTCGAGTTCTCTCGTCAGATCAGTGAGAACATCGAGGAACGGCTCCTGTGTCGGCTTGGAGCCTTTCTTTTTGGCTGCGCAAAAACCGCACCATTATGGAAGGCCATCGGGGCAAAAACGTTACAAAAAACAGTTTTTTGTCTTCTCCACCGCTTGGTGGCCGATGTTGCGGAGCATCGGCTGCCAGCCTCTCACTAGATGTATCCTTGACTATCTGGGTGAGGCTAGCGCCCACATTGTGCCCCCTAGTGGTTTATTTGTGAGTATTTCCGTGGAAAGTTTCTGATTTCCATGTTTCCCTTAGCGGAGTTCGTTCCGCACCTCTCTAGTGTTGCTAAGAGAGTGTATTTTTTATAGACCTCGTGTCTTTTTATCCATCACCTTAGTGGTAGACCCCTAGAGGGTTTTTCTTCCGCAGCGATCTTAGTCCCGCCTGACGAGTTCGCTTCCCAGTTCGCCTAGTCACTATCGTGGGTTAAGGAACAAGTAGTGACCGGCTTCTGCTTCAACCCCATTTCCATTCCCTTAAAGAGGAGAGTCGGAGGGTTTACGCAGGCACTGGAAGGGTCAGCTTCAGTGGCGCTTTGGTAGGGATTCCCAATTCGTCGGTCACGACGTGACGTCATAGTGACCGACTGAAAGGGAACGTCTTGGTTACATATGTAACCCTCGTTCCCTGAAGGAAGGGAATGGAGACGTCACGTCCCGTCGCCACAGTTTGCTGTTCCACTGCTGATATCGGCCGGACCCTTTCCTTCTGTCCAGCTTTCTCAGCAAAAAATAGCTGATTTGATAACTGCACTTGCCGCTCATTAAATACCTGTGCGGCGGGGCGGTGCCGGCAGATGCAATTATCTGCATGCCAAGTTCATTGGCGTTTTAAAGGTTTCTCAAAGCAGATAGGTCACCCGCGAAGCGGTTCCCAATTTCCAATTCGTCGGTCACGACGTGACGTCTCCGTTCCTTTCCTTCAGGGAACAAGGGTTACATATGTAACCGAGACGTTCTCTGTTACACACCACCCTATAATTTTTCAAGTGATCCTGAAGCTCTTGTTTAGCTGGATTTGATTTGGGCTAAAGCGTGGACCTCTCTTATATATCATAGGCCTACTGAGTTATTACATACCAACCATCTCACTCAGCAAAGATGCGTCCAAAAGATGGAATTTCCACATTCTGGTTTCCATGTTTTGTGGGGACATTCCATAGACATAATGCATTTTATACCGTACAAACTATATGTTCTATTCCCCTTACCTACCCCATTCCCTAACCCCAACCATCACAGAAACCCTTCTCCTACTTCACATTTTCAAGAAACATAATTTTGTTTGATTTATACGCTTGTTTCCTCGTGGGGACATCAAAATGTCCCCACAAGGTCACAAAATACTGGTATTCCTATCTTTGTGGGGACAATTGGTCCCCACAATGTGATAATTACCAGGTACACACACACACACACAAACACATCACGTCTTTCTCTAACAGTAGTTGCGCATTACGTTACTTTTCGCGCTAGTTTTATTTATTTTTAGATTGTGTATTATATTATAATGTGTCCTGCTACTACTGGCACTTACAGGACCTCTTGCTGATGTGAAGTTAACTCTGTCTGTCCCTCATCATGACGTGATCGTATTAGTGCCCCTCCTGTTGGCTGTTCATATTGGGTTAAAAAATTTTTGCCGACGGCCGTGCAATGGCCCTCTGTTCTGGACGCTTTCGGGCAATTCACCAGTCCAGCGGTGGTCTTTTGTTTGCTCCACAAAAGTGCTGTGCATTAATAATAGTAACAGCTATCCTGCACAACATTGTAGTGCAGATGAGAGTTCTCTTACCTAACAGAGAGGAAGATGAAGAGGTGGTGGTGGAGGAGGAGGAGGATGTGGAGAATGAAGATGGCATGGGACCACATGCCCAACCAAGAAATGCTGAATATATGTCTGGTTTTCGTGCACGTCAGCAAGTCATTGACAGATCTTTTTTAATTCATCCCTATTTTGCCCAGTCTTTGAAGCATATTTTCCACATTACTTCTTTTATGATTTTTTTGTTCATTCAGTTAATTTAGATGTGCATTTCTATATATTTCTTCCCTTTTAAGTATTTCATTTATAAATTCATGTAAACAAAAAAAACTTAGTACAATAAAGTACAATCAAAGCATTATTATATTAAGCCCAGAATACACTGCAGGATTTTTGCCCTCTTATAAGATCAGTAACTTATCACACTGTATGACATGGATCGTTTAAACTCGGGTAGAACAGGCATGTAAACTGTACCATGATGACATGGAAGCTTCGGCTGGCAGCATCACACGTAGCGCTACGTCACCAGCATGCGCTCGTGGTAAACAACTACCAGTACGCAGGTCGTAGCAGCAAACACACTGTGCGGTGATCATGCTGAATTTTGGACACTGTCAGAAAACTATCGTAGGCTATCTTTGGACGCAAGACCGTAAAAACGGCCCTCTTTGAACCTCTCTCACTGTACGACATAGGAGCACCGATGAAGAGCCACGATATCAAAAATCGCGGCGATTGTTTCACGATGGCAATCTTTCGTCTGCAGCCAATAATCGTGCAGTGTATCCCGGGCTTTACTCACGTTGCAGTGTGTTACAGTTTTTCTCAGTCGCTTTGGTACATTTCTCAGATCAGAATTGAAATTCTCAAAACTGCTTGTTCAATTCTCACATCATTGTGTCACTTGTGCACATCAAAAAAGCAGTTTCTCATTTCTTTGAACAAGTTGCAAATGCTTTGGTACCTCCATGCAAATGATTATGTACAATTCTCTGCTTTTTCCTACATTATCAGTTGCTTATGTCATGTTGATCAAAATGTATTATAATGGGTCTCTGTTGAATAGTCTCACCCCCCACAATATTTAGGCATTAGTTCATAGTATAAGTCTTTACATGCAAAATGGTTGAACATGTTGTCAAAATACAGGATATGATCAAACATATTTCTATACATTTCCATTAGACATTTTTTTATAAATCTGTCCTGAATTGGTAAATTGCTCCCAGGTGAATCTTGACTTTCTCTAACAGACAGAAACGTCCCCAGCAAGCAAAAACCGAGACGTTGAAATGACTGCTAACTATTGACCCAATATAGTCCGGCAATAAGTAACCCACTTCTACCCTAAATAACCTTGAATTTGGTTACATGCCATTTTTGCCAAAATAACTTGAAGATGTATGATATTCCAACATGTAAGCAAAGTGTGTTCAAGGTGTTTGCTTTCATTTCTTTTACATGTTCTAAAAGTACACTGAAAAAAACAACTTGTAAAATTTACTTAAAAAAATCCTCGTAACAATTTGCACGAACTTTTTTTAAGTAAAATTTACTGCTTTTTTATAAGTAAAACTTACCTACTAAAATCAAATAAAATTTACTTAAAATTGCATGATAAAACATATGTTAAATAATTAATTAAATGTTACTTAATTATTTTATTTAGAAGTTAGATTTATTTTAATCATTTAGGTAAAGTCTATTAGGGTTTTTTTTAAATAGAAGCATTGCTGTCCTAATAATATTAAATAAATCGTATTTTCTGTTTGTTATTTTCTTTAACATATTACAGTTTTTCTCAGTCGCTTTGGTACATTTCTCAGATCAGAATTGAAATTCTCAAAACTGTGTAGGACAGGTGGACAAGTTTTGGTTTTGGAGCTAGACCATAAAACAATAAAAAACACATTCTGTGTCTATTTTTGAGAGACGTGTTGTCTCTCTCCACAGGGGTCACGGATACACAGGAACTGATCTGTATTTCACCCCCTCTCTCTTCTCCTTTAAGGTTTTGGTTGCTGGAAATATACTAAACACATGTAACATTGGGTATATCATATGTTGTGATGCTACAAAGGTTTCATCTTCATGTTTGGTGTTGTTTTAAAGGTCATGGTGCGATGGTTAAAAAGGTCTAATTTCTATAATGCTAAGAGAAAGTATATCAAAGTTTAAAACTTAAGACATAATCT
The DNA here is from genome assembly GCF_027580225.2 of Misgurnus anguillicaudatus. Lineage (NCBI taxonomy): Eukaryota > Metazoa > Chordata > Actinopteri > Cypriniformes > Cobitidae > Misgurnus > Misgurnus anguillicaudatus. Next base: position 24,107,974 of record NC_073355.2, read on the forward strand.
GTACTCCTGTGATGGGTGCCAACTCATGAGGAGATCTAGATTACAGATGGTTAACAGTCCCATTTGGTGCTCCTCTTCAGGTCACGAGAACCGACCAACCAAATCCTGATTTGAGATGTTACTATTCTTTGTCTCATTCTGTGTATATAAGGTGGCTTGGCAAGAGACTCTGGGAAGCATTCTTTAGCAAGAATCTTCCCCACACTTTGGGTGTGTGTATTCAATATTATGGAAGACTTCTTTAACAAGAATCTTCCTAGACCACTTTGTGTGTCTTTAATTGCCAGGTATGATTTGAATTTTGTGAAACGTTCATTTTTCTATGCCAGTGGTCTTCACTATTTTTTTCATGAGAGCCACACTGACAGGTCAGGGTCAATAGGAGAGCCGCCTTTACCACAAAGTATCAAAAGTTACATCCAGTCATAAAAAGCATGTCTGCTTATCAATCTGTCAATCTGTTGCAATGTAATAAATACAAGGGCAAATCATTCTTTATCATTAACAATCAAATTTATAACTGAGAAAATATGATTTCCCTTAATGACAAAAACAGGATTTTAATGCTAAGCATTCTTATAATATGCTTATGCAGTGCCCCCCAAACCACCAGGGGGCCACCTTTCTCGTTATTTCATGTAGCGCTGCACAGAACGGTTGGCGAATGGCGAGTGACCATTACTGTGCGCGAGAGCAATTCGAAAGCATAACAAGCAGTCTTATCTCACGGTACTTTGATGTCATATGACGATCGCTCTGTGCAAGCGCTGCATGCGGTTGAACACGCTTCTCGACGTGCATCTTGATCTAATAGGTAGGTTTTTAACAAAGTTAGCGTCCGGAGCAGAAAAGACAGAAAAAGCGCATGCCTGCATGATCATATAACTGTATTATTTACTGCCATGCGAGCCACACATTAAAGCTTGCCGAGCCGCATGCGGCTCGCGAGCCGCGCAATGAAGAACACTGTTCTATGCTGATCTTTTAGTGAATGTTTTGATATATTTGTAATTGATTGATTTGAATAACCAAATTATTGATTTAAGTGTAACCTGCCTGGCAAAATAAATTGTTAATCTTTACTCAGTTTGAAACTTGTCAAGTCTTTTCTTGTATTCTAAGTATTTAAGAGAAAGATACCGAAGGGGGCCTAGATTAGGAAAATTGCCTCTATTGAAAATATGATGTGTATAATTGCCTCACTTTATAGGTTGGATGGAGAAATGCCTCAACCTAAACTATAGATGGATCCTCTTATTTTCAATGTGTTTTGGAGAAACCTCTACTTTTAATTTAAGTAAGAAGTAGAATGCCTCTACGCCCAGCTGTATGGAACTGCCTTAGCACCTTCAGGATTATAACTTATTCTCTATGTATATTTAAATAATTAAGAGAATGAAAACATAATAATGATAAATATAAATTATGGTCAGCATCAGAATAATATTGATATTTTATAAATTGGAGTTAGATTATAATTTAAACACAGAGATCAAAGAAATTAATTTAATCATGATATGGAATTATTCTTCTAGAATCGCTGAGGAAGGAACGGGCACGAGTCCCCTTCACCCACTCCACTTGCATCCGTCGTTGGGCTGGTGGGTGGTACCTTACAACTGCTTGTTCAATTCTTACATCATTGTGTCACTTGTGCACATCAAAAAAGCAGTTTCTCATTTCTTTGAACAAGTTGCAAATGCTTTGGTACATCCATGCAAATGATTATGTACAATTCTCTGCTTTTTCCTACATTATCAGTTGCTTATGTCATGTTGATCAAAATGTATTATAATGGGTCTCTGTTGAATAGTCTCACCCCCCATAATATTTAGGCATTAGTTCATAGTATAAGTCTTTACATGCAAAATGGCTGAACATGTTGTCAAAATACAGGATATGGTCAAACATATTTCTATACATTTCCATAAGACATTTTTTCTAAATCTGTCCTGAATTGGTAAATTTCTCCCAGGTGAATCTTGACTTTCTCTAACAGACAGAAATGTCCCCAGCAAGCAAAAACCGAGACGTTGAAATGACTGCTAACTATTGACCCAATATAGTCCGGCTATGAGTAACCCACTTATACCCTAAATAACCTTGAATTTGGTTACATGCCATTTTTGCCAAAATAACTTGAAGATGTATGATATTCCAACATGTAAGCAAAGTCAACAAGTGTTCAAGGTGTTTGCTTTCATTTCTTTTACATGTTCTAAAAGTATATGCATCATCTATTCTTGGGCTATGGTAAGACATCTTTTAGACATCTATCATGTTCACATTTCTACTTTTGTTTTTTTTCTCTTTATGCTATGCAGTGCTTGCAGTGCTGTCTTTATCTTTCTTTATGGCAATGACATGGTCTTTCAACGAATTACAGTACAAACAGTAAAAGCGTTAAATGTAAATTTTGTCAAGTCTCTTGCAATCAAACTCACACATAACTTATACTAAGTGTAACTTACAATTTACAATACTTGTCGTCAAAACTTTAGCCATAGTTTACATCACAAAATCACTTCAGAGTAAAATGTTATATTGACAACATGACTAAACAATTTGACTGTCTTATCCGTACACAATGACACAAAGACTTGTTATTCTGATGGCACTGACATGTTCATTGACACAGATATTTAATTTTGAGAGATGAACTAAGTATTTTGAGTAAAAGAGTGGCTTTTGCAGGTAATCCATGGTGTTTTGCTATTTGTACAAATTGTTGTGAGAAATGCACTTACTGTTTTGCAAATTGTGAGTATGATTCGAGAAATGTACCAAAGCGACTGAGAAAAACTGTAAGTGTTATAAATGGCATTATAACACACAATTCATGACTGACAACAAGTCAGTCATTGAATAAACTTGATTCGGAACAGAAACGCACACAAACTGTGTTTCTGACAAGCATTATCAGCACTGTGGAGAGAATTACAATACAATGTTCTGAACAGGGTTCATGTAAAGAAACACTGATCACATAAACGGTGACTTCACAAAATTATTATTTACAACAAAACAACCTCAATAATATAAGAGCTTAAACCTTTATGACATTTTGCTAACAAATATTAAAGTAGTTAAAGTTCTTATCAGTTCTTATTCTGTGATAAAGCTTAAAAAATAAAAATATTCAGGCGCAAAGAATTGTGGGTATTCCTTACAACATGTGCAAATAAATGTAAGTAAATTTTACTTAGATTTTTTTAGTGTAATGGATTTAATATTTTTAAGTAAAATGAACTAAGATAAGCTAAAGTTTTTGATTAAAATTTACTTAATTATTTTAGGACTATGTGCAGTGACTATAAAACAGTTAAATAATACAAGAAAATATCTAATAAGACTTACAATTCCCACACAGTTCATTTTTTACATGAATTAATTGTGTATTTATCATCATTTTACTTAGGAAAATCTAGTTCTCAATAAATGTTAATATTATTATGTAGAAATTATGAGAGTTAATCTAATAAATATTACTACACCAAAAAGTTCGTTTTTTCAGTGTATATGCATCATCTATTCTTGTGCTATGGTTAGACATCTTTTAGACATCTATCATGTTCACATTTCTACTTTTGTTTTTGTTTTCTCTTTATGCTATGCAGTGCTTGCAGTGCTGTCTTTATCTTTCTTTATGGCAATGACATGGTCTTTCAACGAATTACATTACAAACAGTAAAAGCGTAAATGTAAATTGTGTCAAGTCTCTTGCAATCAAACTCACACATAACTTATACTAAGTTGTAACTTACAATTTACAATACTTGTCGTCAAAACTTTAGCCATAGTTTACATCAGAACATCACTTCAGAGTAAACTGTTATATTGACAACATGACTAAACAATTTGACTGTCTTATCCGTACACAATGACACAATGACTTGTTATTCTGATGGCACTGACATGTTCATTGACACAGATATTTACTTTTGAGAGATTAACTAAGTATTTTGAGTAAAAGATTGGCTTTTGCAGGTTATCCATGATGTTTTGCTATTTGTACAAATTGTTGTGAGAAATGCACTTACTGTTTTGCAAATTGTATGATTCGAGAAATGTACCAAAGCGACTGAGAAAAACTGTAAATCTAGATAAAAGTGTAATCTGCCAGTTGTCCTGCAGGTGTCCTCATAAATACAGTATGTCTTCTTACGATGCACTTGGGCTTTTGGGAAACAGACCTTAAAGGAACAGTATGTAGGATTGTGGCCAAAACTGGTACTGCAATCACAAAACTTGTGGCTAAAACTGGTACTGCAATCACACAACTGGTGGCCAATACACAACATGACAACATAAACATCAGTTGAGGGCTGCAACTCCACTTTTTAAATGACAATGTACTGGCCGGACCACTGTTGTCAGTGATATAAGTATTTGAAATGAAAATGATTTCTTAATGTCTAGTGACATATCAGGGCCATTTTATGATTAATTGATATACATTTCTTACATACTGTTCCTTTAATATTAAGATCAGTCGTATGATCGTTTGTACGATCTACTAAGGTTTACGATGCTTTTGGGAAACGCAGCCCTGCTCACTGCTACGACACATTACGGTTGACAAAGTACACTGTAAAAACTATTAGATCTACTCAAAATTTTTGGTGAAACATTTTTACACTTAAGAAATTTGAGTAAATTTGAAAGTTGTGAAATCGGGTAGATTTCAATAATTACATTAATTTCCTATCACAAATTAAATTGAGTAGATGGAATCAAAAATATTAAAGCAAATCAATAAAAAATCCTAAGTGAAGTTTACTATAAAATTGAGTTGATATAATAAAAAATGTTACTTAGATGTAGCTGAAAATGTTGTGTATATTATTTAACTAAAATAAATGAGTTATATTTACTTAATGTTATACATTTATTTTATACTGAACCATCAATTATCAATGATAAACAAAGCAATTTGTACACGTTATTTTATTGAAAATGGCAAACATTGTACATGTTACAAAAACAATCAACTGAATAAACCCTGAGAGGTCTCTCAAATTCACAGCATGCAGAATCACCTCTTGAACCCAGACAGGTGGACCACCAGCACTTGTACCTGCAACAAGGATAAGTTTATTTAAACGGCTGTCCGCTGTGATAGAACAAGCAAATCTTTAACAATTAAAATAGGCTGCGAATGCATATTTTACATCTGGAAGTAAACTTTGTCTGACTAAACTCGCGCTATTTAATGTGAACGTCCGGTGTGGTGTCAGAAACTGTGAATTGTCCTACACAAGACGCGACGCTTCTCGACCGGTGTGCGACCCCCTTAACACAAAAAAGGAAAATAAAGCATAGGCATTTGGAGTCGAGAGATAATTAATATAAATGCATATAAGCGTGTGAGCTCTGTAAAGCTCTGTTGTGTTATTCCGCTTCCATATGAAAGCTCCGTTCCCTTCCTTCAGGGAATCAGGGTTACATACGTAACTGAGACGATATTTGTGGTATTTGTTAGTCGAGATCATTGCATGTGCTAACAACTACAACTAGTATTTAAGATTGTATGTACAACTGTGTGTGAAATATTTCCCTTCATAAACCTCAACAATAAAAATGTAGGCTAATGTTACACAGGTACCTCAGTGTTTCTTGAACTTCAATGATCCATAATTACTGTGTGTCATTATTTATTTATTTAAAATAAATCATGCATTGATTTTGAAATATTTAAACATATTTCACTTGTTTAGTTAAAAAACTGACCAAATGTACTTCTGGTACAGAACAGTAACATTTGTTACATTTGTTAATAACAATTAAGACGTTGATAATAATGGAAATGTAATAAGAACATTTCAATTACACACAAATGGTTTTAAACATTAGTAGACTTGAGACTGAAGGTTTTTGCACACCTTGCAACGTCTGACGTATCATTGTGATGGTTTTGACATATGGGGTAAAGGCACACAAGTGACAGTCACAAGTAAGTAATTTACTTCTTCGACCTCTATTTGGTATTACAGTACTTAAACATTTAGATTAAAAAGCTTAAGTTTGTTTTTGTAGAAATTAAATATTTTAATGTCAGAACGAAACATTCACTTTCTTTCTGTTTCTTATTCGAGACATTCTTTTATAGCATTGTGGCAATATTTATAAGTATCTGAATATTTGAAAAGAATGTAAATATTGTTTACTAAAACCTGATCAGTTAGCCTAAATTTAATTATGTTTGTATCTGTATAGTGCTGTTTTGACACGGAGAGACTCGATGTAAAAACAAATCTCGCCTAAATGTTTAAGATAAAGCAACTGATTGTGCAAGTCATTTTGACATACTATTTTAAAAGTAAATTTGACTTGTTTTTATTATTTACAGAAACTTATGAAAGCAAATTGCTTAACTTAATCTAATAGGCTAAAGCATAAAAAAAAATTACAAACAGCAAATGGGGTCAATACCACCCCCCCCCCAAAAAAAAAAAAAAAATCTGGGATAAAACAACCCATCATTTTGGATTGAAACAACCCAGCATATAGGTTAAATTACAGCCAAATGGGTTGAGTTTGTCCCTATTCAACCATTATAAAATAATGCAGCATTAAAAAAATGCAGCATAAAAAAAATCAAATACTAATATACACAAGTTGCTTAAAATAATATAATTTTATATGAAATAATTATAATAATAGCTTTAGTACTACAAATGCTAGCTAATCGTTCATACTACTATGCGATATTTCAAGAATAAAAACTCTTCAACGGTAAAAGGTAAAGGCTTTTCGCATACATTTAGTTTATTATTCCAACAGCAAAGTGTGTTAATGCTATAATGTAGATGATGAAGTCAATACAAATTGAAAAAATTATTTGATCCTTAAACATTTTTCCATATGACAAAACAGCCATTTTCTCGGGCCAAAAACATGTTTTAAATCTAAATACATTTTTTAGAAAGTAAAGCTTAATAGAGTACATATTTATTTGAAAAATATATTTAGTTTTAACCTTCATATATTAATATATATTTTAAAATATTTGTGTTTTAGGGACAATCAAATACATTTCTATATATTATAATAGCCATACATTTAGGCCAATAAAAACAAGTGGATAATGTTACATATTACGCAATGATTTATATATAATGTTGCAATTTTGTTTTGTTTTTTCTTTAATGTTTTTTCTTGCTTGATGATGTTTTTTATAACACATTCTGTTAAAACATATGAGTTTTGCAGGACAGACAACAAATAACGCTTTTCTTGAAATGTATTTTATTGGACTGAAATACATGAAGAGCAAAATGCATTTTTAAATGCTTTAAACATTTTATATACAAAAGTGGCCAAAGAATATATTGGTAGAAAATATATTTACATAAATATATTTTTGAGATATAGGCTACTTTTAAATATTTTTGTATATTTTGAAATATATTTAAATATGTTTGAAACTATATACTCTCGCTGTATAGGGTACAGAAAATATTTTAGTCAGCATGTAAATTTCAATATTAAAAACAAACAAACAAACAACATTTACAAAAACATATCTTGCAAGTTCAGTTCTATTTATCAACGTTAGTTAACTACATGTGTTAATGTGAACCAACGATCAGCAATACTTCTACAGCATTTAATCTTAGTTAAAGTTCTTATAATGTTCTTAAGCAGGAGAACCATTTTATAAAGGTGGTAAATCACCAATTTAATTAATAGAATAAATGTCTTTGTTCTGCTGAACACAACGGGGAAAAAAAACATTAGTAAGTCAATGGTGCTTTTAAAACGGTTTGTTTACAGACTTGCTTGAAATATCTTCATTTGTGTTATTGAGCAGAACAAAGAGATGTATACCGGTTTGCAACAACATGAGGGTGAACAAATGATGACAGTAAAATGTATATTTTATCATTAGTCAATGCACAATTAGCTAACATGAATGAGCATGCAATTTGTATTAACTATGTTAAATTTTACTCAGCCAAAGATTAAAACAACCCAGCCATTTTTATTAGAATGTAACTTTACATTTTCAAGGATTTGACTGGTTGGATTCAGTAATGTGTAATAAACTGTGGTTTGTGTCTTTTTAGGTACTGAACCTAAAAAACCTGTAGTGTTTATGATGTCTGAGTGTACTACTTCAGCTACCCAAACACTTGGCTGTTTGGCCTCTGAATATTCCCCTGCCACAGCACTCAGTTTCAAATGGACCGATCAAAGCGGAAACGCCCTGACTGACTTTGTCCAACATCCTGCTGTAGAAATGAATGGAAAGGCACTGAAAATCAGTCACATCACTGTTAAAAAGGATAAATTAAATGAAACCAGTATAACATGTGAAACAGTGCACCCTTCAGAAAGAGTTAAAAAAACATTCAGAAAAGGTAATTACAGACATTAGCACTTTTATAAAAAAGAATTAACAAACAATGAATAGATAAAGCAGTTGTCTTCAACATAGTTGTTTCAGTGTCTCAAAATATTGTTTTAGTTATAGCCCAAGCACCAACCCTGAGCCTGGTCCCTGTAATAACTCAGAAAAGTACATCTGTTATGTGTGTTATTGAGGACTTCAACCCCAAAGCCATCACTGTACAATGGCTGGAAAATAATATCAATATGCAGCAACGAACAAAACTGGATTACACTCAGAATGAAAAAGGTCTTTATACAGCACGGACTCTTTATACAGTAAGCAGTGAATCATGGAACAAACATACTGAATACACCTGTGAGGTCACGCACATGGGCCAAGTGAAACATGTGACAAAAAACTTTAAAGGTAAATAATTGTATGACAGCTCACTTGCTATCTTTCCCAAATGTTGCCAACCTAATCCCAGTGTATGTCCATAAATGACACCATTCTGACATTAAAACATTTTCTCACACTCCTCTGTAGCTACGCTAGAGCTGACCCTGAAGTCACCAATACAGAGAAACATATTCCTCTTCGGTGATGTGATCTTGCAGGCTGTTGTTTCTGGAAATGAACACAAAGCAGTGGAAGATGCCTCAATGTCATGTGAAGTGGAAAATAAGGCTTTAACCTTAAGTAAAGCTGTAATACAAGCACAAGACAATTCACAGTTTCAAAAAATCCACAATGTCACTGTTAATAGAGATAAATGGTTTGCTGGTAAAATGGTCACCTGTACTATCAGTGATAAAAACATAAAGCAGGAGATCAGTTTTAATAAAGGAGGTAAGTCACCAATTGAATGATTTGAATCTTGTGATTGGCTATGTCATCTGTACTTGAATTATTTAATGATTCATTACCTTCCCTTTCAAATTCAGATTCAAAGAAACCCAGTGTTGTCCTTTATGAACAACACAGTAAAAACACAAAGAGTTCACATGTCTCTCTGTTATGTGAGGTCAGCAGCCCTCAACTTGGTGATGTTTATATTATGTGGAAAGTAGATAATGGAAAATATGAGGAGGGTAAAACCAGTGCTCCAATCCGTCTGAAGGACTCGACATCTGTCATCAGCTTATTTGAAGTGTCTGATAAACAGTACAAAGAATCTATGATCTTGTGTGCAGTCGTGCATGCCAACATGGACAATACAAGATCACCATTAATAACAACAGCAAGGAAAAGTCAACCATCATGTCATCCTTGCCCTGTTTGCTCTGCTGATTATATTTAATGATATTTTCAATGTGATTATGTTTTTATCTCACTTAAATGGTCTGACATGCTTTTGTCCTGTTGCTCTTATTAGGTTACAGTATGTACTTTTGATCTTTTGTTATGTGCAGTTTCTTCATGTCTGTATCACTGTACTGCATGGGTCAAACACCAATGCCAAACCAAAAACATGTCAGGTGACATTATAATAAATATAAGACAAAAACATTTTAAACTTTTTAAAGCAAAGACCTATGGGAATGTGTGATACAATTGTGTTATGCGATTCATGTTTTGTCCTCTGTTTATTGTTGTGTCATTGTTTATTTTAATGGAGTCTAATGTTGTCGTTTTCATACTCAATGAAACCTAAGATGCTTTTAACACCAAAGCGCTTTCTGGCAGATATGTGTTTTAATGTTGATTGCTTCTTTCTGTTTTGTCTTTTTTTACATTTCATACTTAAAATAAATCTGTGTTTGCATGATTTATTTTGCTTTTTTTAGGTTTGACAATGTTTGCATGGATAAAAGCAATGTGTATAATCTGGAAACAAAGCACATAGTAATGCCACTTTTATTCCAACCAGAAAAAAATCTTACTTAGTCGTGTAATCTTTAAAATCTGCTGAATATTGACATTAACCAAATACATAAAGTAAAGGTTAAGTGTCACGATACGTTTAACAGAACACAAGTGCAAGACACAGGTGTATCAAAAATAGGAATTTATTGTAACAAAAATGCAAATAAACAACCCACGAGGGGGCAAATCAACATAACCAAGATAATAAATATGAATGATAACACTAAACAGGGTAACACTGAAACATTAACTAGAAAGAACACTAAATACTGAATAAACTAGACTAAACAGACAAAGTACTCACACGGCTCTAACAAGGTATGGAACAAGACAAGGAATCACACATGAAACAACAATGAACAGGCACAGACTAACAAACACAAGAACCGTTTCTCAATATGCGTTCTTGTCTGTACTTGCGTTCTTGTGGACTTGTGAAACGTCATCAGTCGCGCCCCAAGTACTGTTCCAATTCAAAGTTCGCATCAAGCCCAAGTACACATAAAATCCCCGGATGTGTTCTTGATCCGCCCATTTTATCGAGGATGCATCAGAGGAGACTTGTGTGGACTTATGACAGCGAATTTTCCCAGAATGCATTTCGCGTCAGGAGTACGTTCTTCCGAGTCTGAACTTGCAAGTTCGAACTACGAAGGACACAAGTCCGAGTTTGGCGTACTTGGTATTGAGAAACGGCTAAGGACCTTAAAAAGGGGAGAACGAATGAAGACAACAGGTGACATGGATTAAACAATGAGGGGGACAAGGGAGCGATGTAAAAGTGACAAGACACCGGGAACACGTGGTCTAGTAAAACCAATACTCAGACCACGTGACCCACACAGAACATGGGCATTAGTGATGCGCGGGTCGGCGTTTTTTCCTACCCGCGGGTCCCGCTTTTATGAAATATTTGGCCCGCCCCAACCCGCACCGCAACACTATATCTATTTTTACAACCCGCACCACCCCGCGCCCGCGACCATTAAAATAGACATACTAGGCATTTGTAATGTAAATAAAAAGAGGCTTTATTTCAGCCTAAGAGTGCTTGGAAACAGCCATTAGATTACATCGCCCTGTAAACTGGCAACAACATACACCAATGAGCCATAGAAAGCCATAGAAGATCGCACATAAGTTAACTGTGTATTCTCATGCTGCTCCATGTCTCCACGGGAAAATTGGCATTATGAGTAATTATGAAACACTTAAGTTTTTTTGAGTTGCTGTGCCTTTCTTCTCATATGTGTTTTTATAAATCTCATGCCTGCCCGCTGCAGCTCAGTCGTGTAAACTTCCGAAATTTACAAGCATGCAATCGCATCGCATTCTTGCTTTCATGCACGAGCTGAAGCATGCGAGAGCGAGCGAACGAGGGAGAGAGAGAGAGAGAGAGAGAGGCAACGTTGTGCTGATATATGCTTCTGATACTATTGTAATTTTCTTTCTAGTTTGTTTCACTAAATCTCCGCTATTTTAAACAGTACTCGACATGTGCTTCAGGATTTTTTAACTCCTCAACAAAATAGAGTAATGGTGACATCCCTAAATCCAATGTAGAGATGTATGCAGTATAGTCCACGCATTTAAAGTGTTTTAGCATGTAGAACTTGTCTGCTTTATCATTTTAAAAGTAGATCACAACACAAAAAAGTTGTCTAAAAATATTATCTATTCACAAATTCCCTACCTTAATTTCTCCTGCAGATCGTCTTTCATCTTTTAATTCTCTGTTTGTTTTGTTGTTGTGGCTGGCAGCCAGCGGGAGCTACTTGGCGCTTCCGTGTCGTGACGCCAAAGGTTTGGGTATATCAAGTTAAGTTGCGCAAGTTACGTTGCGGATATTACGTTGCCACATAGGTCTACGTAATTTAACCTTATCAAAGAACGTAATTAAATGTAAAAATATATATTCCCAAATATTTAATATATATGCTACAGGGAATTAGACGTGACATATCATTTTTTAAATTTTGTTTTTAATGACCCGCCCCAACCCGCCCCGCATTAAAGTTACAATTTCTTTACCCGCCCCAACCCGACCCGCGGGTTACCCGCGGGGCCCGTGGGTTACAAGACTACCCGTGCATCACTAATGGGCATGTCATGATCCTGCCACAAGACAAGATTAAACACAGGATAAGCTGTCAGAATCATGATATAAAGGTAAAGGTGTTTCGATGATGTGAAATGCTACACTGTAACTTTAATTTTCCTTATTACACGGCTCTTTGGAATGCTTGATTCTGATTGGTCAGTTGAGACATTTGCAGGTTCGTTCTTTTCAAATAATAACCGCTCCAAAGTAATAACGCATAGCCGGTACTACTTGTAAGATTTAAATCGCTCCGCGCCAATAAAGATCAATAAAGATTACTGTTTGGCGCCTTCTTGTGACAAACACTGGACAACCACAATTAAGATGGAAATTTTGACATTAATTTTAACATGTACGGAAAAAACAAAACATTTTAACAGTGGATAGAAGAACGGACAACGACAAGACACAGAGAGCATACTGAGACTAACTTGACAAAATAGAGCATGACAGCTACGAAGCCAACACACAAAAAAATACAGAATGGGCATTAAAACTTCTCAAAGACCTGCTAAAAGAGAAAAAATGGAGACAGACAAGTATGAAGCAGAGGATCATAATGAGGTATGACGTCATAATAAGGTATGACGATCATTTTATGCATCTGTCCTAAGTTTCGCGGAAGGATAAAAATGTTAATTTAAAACAAATATGCTAATAAAATGTTTCAAATTCATATTAATGTCCAGTTTTTTCTTATGTGGCAAGTAGCCGTGTAATAAGCGGGATAATGTAGAGGCAGCCGGTAGTTATCGGGAAATAAGCCCCATTATCCCACTGGACATTAATATGAATTTATCCCTTACTTAATAATGGCGTATTATTATACTTATGCACATGTAAGGGTTAGGCTGTTGCACTATGACCAAAGGTGTTACATGAGGACACTGGTGTTGGTATTTCATGAGCACATTCAAATTCAGTGGCAGCTTGTGTGTTAATGTAACACAACCAAGGTTTAGTAAAAGTTATTGAGTTTAAAGTGGTAAGATGTATGATATGTGTATTAAACACTATGGGGCGGTTTCCCGGACCGGGATTAGACTAGTCCTAGACTAAAATAAATATAAGAGCTGTCCAAACAGAAAACAACTTGCACTAACATATCTTAAAATACATCAGTGACCTTTGTTTTGCCCCAAAATGGACACGAGTAATGTTTTTAGTAAGGCATTTTTGTTAAAACTAGTTATATTTCATAATTAAACTAAGGCCTAGTCCTGTTTGAAGATAATCCCTGTCCGGGAAACCACCCCTATGTGTAATGTACATACTGTTCATGTACATATGTGTTTTTCTCAGATGAGCCTCCAGAACCTGAGAGAGGCTTTGCATTACAATGTAATAAAGATGTTTCTGAGGAGGATGAGTTCAGAAGTCTCTGGTCTACTGCCACCTCATTCATCTTCCTCTTCCTCTTTTCTCTGACCTACAGCGCTCTCATCAGCCTGTCTAAGGTAATCTGTCAAATATTATTAAATAAAGTAGAGAACATTTAAACTAAAGAAGATCCACTCTGGATTACTGTTACTGTTGTACAACCCAGCAAACAATAGCCATAATTTCACCATCTCTGTTAAAAGACCTGATATACTCTGGTTACGAGAAACCCATTTCTAGCCATGTAGTTTTTGCCTAAATAATTTGTGAGATGTATGATATTCCGTTATGTAGGCAAAGTCAACAATGATTACAAGGTGTTTCGTTTTCATATATTTATTTTGGGCTATGGTTACACTTTTATTACAACCCCAAATCAGAAAAAGTTGGGACACTGTAGAAATTGTAAGTAAAAAAGGAATGGCATCATTTACAAATCTCGTAAACTTATATTTTATTCACAATAGAATATAGATAACATATCAAATGTTGAACGAGAGACATTTTGAAATGTCATGCCAAATATTGACTCATTTTGGATTTCATAAGAGCTGCACATTCCAAAAAAGTTGGGACATGTAGCAATAAGAGGCCAGAAAATTTTAATTTACACATAAGGAACAGCTTAAGGACTAATTTGCAACTTTTTAGGCCAATTGGCAACATGATTGGGTATAAAAAGAACCTCTCAGAGTGGCAGAGTCTCAGATGTCAAGATAGGCAGAGAATCACCAATTCCCGGACAACATACTGCATCAATTACACATTATGGCTGCGTAGAAGAAGGATCCGTGTACTGAAATGGTCTTTCACCCAAACATTTGGGGCAGCATAAAGAGGAAGATACGACAAAGAAGACCAAAGACAGTTGAGCAACTAGAAGTTTGTATTAGACAAGAATGGGACAACATTCCTATTCCTAAACATTGGTCCTCCAGCTGTTCCTTATATGTACAGTATATTAAACTTTTCCGGCCTCTTATTGCCTCTTTTTTGGAATGCTCTTATGAAATCCAAAATGAGCCAATATTTGGCATGACATTTCAAAATGTCTCACTTTCAACATTTGATAAATTTTATTCACAATAGAATAAAGATAACATAAGTTTATGAGATTTGTAAATTATCCCATTCCTTTTTTACTTCTGATTTGGGGTTGTACATTTTCACTGGCAGCCCAGAGTTTGTTTAGTCTACACATCTGGGCTGTGGTGGACGTCTTGCTGGGACAGTACATAGAATATACTGGGTTTTTAAGTAATTGAAGTGCTTGTTTATTTCAAATTATTTTAATTGTTGTCTGTTTTTTTTTAGATGCAGCAGTGAAAATAATTGAAAAAAGTAAATGAAGACTCAGAGGTTATTTATTTTTTTGTGATCATTGTTATTGTAAATTTCATTTTTTTCTATCTCTCTTGTTTTTTTTTTTTTTTTTTTTTTTTTTTTGGTCATCATTAAGTAAACTCATTGAGATTGCTGAAATTACTTTATTTTTGTTTTAAAAATATTGAAAATTATGCAGTCAGTGTCACACTCGCAACACACTCTTGTCAAGTCTTCTTTTGTGTACTGTGTCAGGCTACATAAAATACATGTGAAGGTTTTGTTCTAGAAGCTTTGTTTGCTGTAAAATATATGCAAATAATTTCAGATCGTTCAGTTGTTCAGCGTAAGAACAGAAAATGTGTACAAATAAAATATTTCCTAGAAAAGCTGTAACAGAAATGTACTTTCTTTAACATCTATTCTATATATTTGGTGTTTTATCTCAAGGAAACAGGGTGACCAGTAAAGCATAACATTCGTTTTGCACATGCACATCACACAAAGCTTCTGCAAACGGTTTACCCCTCCAGAAAACATCTAATAAAAAATATGTTAAGTTAAAACAGGTGTCGGGGATGAATAACGGAATATATATTTAAAAATAATGTTCCTGAAGAGGTCTATGTCAGACAGTATATGGTTCAATAAGGTGCCTTAAACATCCACAAAACCTTTCTGTTGCACACAAAGTTAATAAAAACAATCTTTCTAATATATATGTGCAAAATTATATAGCTCAAGTATTTGCATAGACTGCAGTTATTTCTGTATTGTATCTTGATGAATTTAATTTGACTAACTCCCAATGGAATTAACTGGCGTGTTTCCAGTAGTCAAAATTAGATGTGAAAGTGCTCTGTCTCAGTATGCAGGCCCTTTTTCTTCCTCTTTCTTCTCACACCTGCAGAAGTGAAACTCATGGCAGTTCTTAAAAAGTTTGCAATGTTTTCTTTCTTTGTGTTTTTTTAGCTAAGTACCAATAAAATTGGAAAAAAGCAGAGTAAATGCTTATTTTAAAGTTTTAGATTTTATATTTAATTTTATATATCATAAATTATATATTATATTATTATAGCCTATAAGTTTACAGTCCGCTCATTACAAGGGTTCATTATCTTAAAATAATAATTAAATTAAATAAACAAATAACAAGTGTAATTTTTACAATTTCTAATTAGTTAAATGAAAAAAAACTGACTGTCAGCATTTAGTGAGTTTATAATTTGATGCTGAGGGAAAAAAATAAAAACATCTACTGTAAATGTCTGCCCTATTGACCACTGTTTACTGACATTATTAAGAGAATAATAATAATAAAAGTTTTGCTAAAGAGTGCATGATTTGACAAATGGGTTTAGGCCACTGTGAATTTTGTGCAGAGATTTAGTGTTTTAGTAACTGTAATTTCCTTCGAAACAATAGCATTCATGCTTTAACCTGAAAGTTATGTGCTGGCGCCCTCCAGTGGTAGGCTATCTTTTTAAACATCACATATAACCACTGGTCTAATTTCTTGAATATTGTGGTGGTGCATGTTCATGTTATCATGTGGTGTTTGGATCCTGACTCCTTCAAGTCTTGTCTCTTATTCCTTGGTGGTGGGCTATACAGTAAACTCGCTGTGTCACTTGTGCTTGGTGCACTAGCGTAGCCAGGATTCACAATGTGGGTGGGCCCAGAGAAAATCAGGTGGGCCTTAACCCAAAATGCATCTGATATCAAAATATACAAACACACAACTACACCAGCTTAAATATATCACCGTTTATTAAGAACAAAAGCCTGTATGGGCCCTATTTTAACAATCTAAGCGCAATGTGCAATAAACCAATAAGAGTCTCATCTCTCATCCCCTTTAAAAGCCAGTTGGTGGCGCCATCCCGATTCCATATTTTGGCAGAATTTGTAAACTAAAAAACTAAGCAGAGGAAGAAGACCACCAGTTAAAATTGATATTAAAAAATTGAGTTGTTTTTATTTGTAATGAAATTGTTAGTTTTTGGTATTAAAACCTTTAAAAGACGTTTTCTTTCAGTCTTGGAAGTAAACATAGCAGGCTTTTCTTTGCTGTAAATGTATTGATAGCCCAGAGATGATCAGTGTTATCTCAAAGAATATTTTACAAATATGCAAGAAAAGCTTTGTACTTTAAAAATACTTTAAATAGTAGCCTAATTTGTTGGTATTTGAAGAGTTTCGTTGCAAAAAGAGATAATTCCGCTTTTTTTTCAGAAATCTCGTTTTTTGGTTGTGCATTCCAATTAATATCAATTCAATTGCAGTTATTTTGTTTTAATTTAAACCTTCATAACTTAAAAAATAACACTAAGTAGCACTATAAAACAAAAGAATAACCTGATAACATCATAATAATTTGACAAAAATGTTAAAAACATAGTTATATTGTTTTGCAACGAAATTCTTCATTTAAACTTTTTAAAGTCGTTTTCTTTCAGTCATGGAAGTAAAAATAGCAGACTTTTAATTGTTGTAAATGTATGGATAGCATGATCGGTGTAATCTCAAAGAATAATTTACAAATATGCAAGAAAAGGTTTGTACTTTAAAAATAGTTTATTTATAACGAACAGGAGATAAATCATTTAGAAACGCGCCGTTTCAGCACTAGAACAGCGCCGTGGATGTTTTGAAATGTAAGCATAACATAAAAATGGTTCTCATCTCATCATATCCACAGGTACAAAGTCATCATATATAATACATCTGTGGGGTAGCATTAAGAAATTCGAAATAAATGCAATATCTGCATTTGTTTAAAGCAAAACATTTAATGGCTACAGGTGATGCAGCTTTATACGCCTTCTAACATTTCATACTCGGTCCTCATTTATGTCCAAGACACTTAATAATAATGTTTTTAAACATTTTAACATTTTAATCCTTAAATTTTTTTATATTTTAAACGTTTGTGTGCTGCTGCGCATCCATGTGATAAGCAAATGAGTGTTGTCCTCCCGTAGGCGCATATTACTAACGCGCTCATTAAATACCAAAAGCAATATTGTTCCATTGACTTAAGAGCAGGTTTTAGTTGGTCAGTGACGTAGTCTATTTTATTTGCTTCAAAATAGCAACGCACCAACAATGTGCCTGAACACATCTGGTTTTCAGACCAGAAGGCTCATGGGCGCAAAAGTGGGCACAAATGTTATCTGCAAAGACTTTTCTTTTTTTAGCTGCTGAACCAACACCTCATGTTCAGAATCCTCAACGATAATATTAAAGGGTGCACCATCAAGCTGTAATAAAGTCTTCTCACCGTTCTAAGACAATGAAGCAGCGCAGCTCTCATTATTCCTTACGTGGCAGCCTTAAACCG
Source organism: Misgurnus anguillicaudatus (assembly GCF_027580225.2). Taxonomy (NCBI): domain Eukaryota; kingdom Metazoa; phylum Chordata; class Actinopteri; order Cypriniformes; family Cobitidae; genus Misgurnus; species Misgurnus anguillicaudatus. Next base: position 24,126,322 of record NC_073355.2, read on the forward strand.
GGTGTTCATTTCTATGATGTGGGGTGTAGGAGGGGCGAGGAGGCTGTTCGAAATGCGCTATTTATTGCACTACTATTTACAAAATTAACTTATTCCTTATTATAATAGCAAACAAGAGTTAAAAAAAAAAATATTTATTTTATAGGTCAAGTAGTGATAATTGCAACATAATTTACTCATTAGGATAACTAATAGGCTTTACTGGATAGGCAGGTGGGTGGGCCTAGCTGACAGGTGGGTGGGCCAAGGCCCACCCAGGCCCACCCATAGCTACGCCACTGGCTTGGTGTCTTTCTCATTGTGCTTGATTTGTGTTTTTGTAGCACATGGCTATGATCTTTGTTTACCATGTGCTGATGTCATATCATTGGTCTTTGTCATGACATTTTCTCAGCTACTTTGCTCTTCCTTACAAAAACTAATCATGTTTTTATTTATGCTTCAGTTATTTTATGGTTCTTTGTCATAATACCCAATCAAAATACAGATGTACATTGTGTTGTTTATGTTTTATTGTTTAATTGTTTTATTTGGATCCCCATTAGCTCCCACTTTAGTGGTCACTAGTCTTCCTGGGGTCCACTATAAAATCACAATACAAAAATAAAAAAATCAATCAATCAATACATTAATAAGATCTATAAAAATTATGATATATGTAAGCAATAAGGTACGAGAGGCTGTGCTGTATCGTGAATAAGTAACGGCTGAAGGGCGTTGTTAGGCACGACGCGAAGCGTTATTCACGATACAGCACTTGCCTCGAGCACCTTATTGCTTTTATAAAACGGTTACCACACAACATTAAAGTGCGTGTGTCACCGGGTGACTATGATGGGGCGGAACCGAAAGTGGCGGAGAAAGGTTCCGCCTGGAGACGGTTTCCGCCCGGGCCCGATTTTTAACTGCACATATTTGCTTCCTGGTCTCCCTGGCAACACTGATCACGGGCAGACGAGCAACAGGTGTTATGAATTAAGCAGGCAACTTGTGATTAGAAGAGAGAAGGGAGGCAAGACCCATAAAAAGACCTAAGAAAAGCACAAACGGGAAGAGTTGTTTTGGGCACGAGGTCCAGGGGCGTCATGCACCAATTTTTTTTAAGGGGGCACAGTGTCAACAGCTCACAGAAATTTGTGCATACACAGACATCAAACGAAATATTATAGAGCTTTCAGTCTTTTCCATGGCACTTACATTTCTAACAATCTGAAAACCCCTGCTTTCATGCAAAAACCTCCAAAATAAAAGTGATGACTAACTTTAATATCAAATACTATTCAATTGGAATAATGACACATTTGCATCATATTTACATCTGAAACGGCATGTTTTATTTATTTAAGTCTTAATGGCTTGTTTAATTGTGTCATTAATGCATTTTGCACAACAACTGCATTATCATATAAAATTAATGTAATTTTAAATCCATAAAGTATATAAACAACGAAAATGACATAAGCTATAGCCACGTGATTGATTTTAATGTTCAATAATGATTTTAAAAAGTATGTTTATATAAAATTATTAGAGGAACGGATTTTTGCATTACATTTTACCTCATATGTGAGATTCCGCGCCCGCGTGAACTTTGGCGTTGTGCCAAGAAGATGAATCTCTACTAATATAACGTTGAGAAGGTCACATTTAAAACCATACATTTCCTAGACAGAGGAGGTTAACTACACATTACCGTACTGGGGTTTGGAAATGTTGTGAGCGTTTCTAACACGTTTTAATTCCTCAGATAGCAAAATGCAGCAGCTAGCCAGCAACAGGACAGAGCTTGTGAGCGCGCCCAGACGCTGATGACGTCTGCGACTGTGGTGACTGCAGCACCCGCTGCCGCCAGAACAAAAGTAATGTTACATGATCAAAACACTTATCAAAACGGCGAAAATCTCCGAAAAGTGACAAGGATGCAGCACAGAATGTATAATAGTGTGCATATTAAATAGATTAAAAGTCAAATAACAGATTAATGGACGCTTATTTGATTTTGAGGTTGGATGCAAAATCCATTGGCTCAAAAAAACCAAGGGGGCACGTGCCCCCTTAGTTTGAATGGGCATGACGCCTCTGACGAGGTCCATTGCTGCTTAGGGCAGAAAAGTTCACACGCTCCGTCCTTGGAGGAGCCGGAGGGCGCCGTTGATCCATGAAGTGCTTATAGCAAGAGGAAAGAGTGCGGCAGCCAAGAGAGGCGAAAAGGACGGAGCTGTGATATGTAAAGGAGCACTGCACCACGAGGACGCTTTTGTGGTCGTAGTGTGTGCTTAGAAAACGGAGCTGTGCTCATTGTTAGACGTGGTGGCTGTCTGCATTTCTCTCTCTCTCTCTCTCCCTCTCCTGTTGTAGTTACGGTGGACCTGCTGGAGTTAAAGAAGAATCCTATGGGTAGAAAGGAACCTCGGGCTAACTAGTATTTTTGAAGGAGTAAACAGGAAGAAAATTGACCTTGTGGCACAACGTAAACAAAGGCCATCCGCTGTGAGTATACCCGTTGGTGTGGAGTAACTTGCAGGAATCAACCTGTGTGATCGTTGGAGTCCTCCAGGACTAGGAGGGCGGCCCTACCCCTATAATAGCGTGGTGGGCGAGCCGCTGGAAGTGTACGTCAAAACAGCCACAGCAACGAGACTTTATTTGGGTCGTGTTTTCCATCGCCCCTGTTTCAGCCCAAGCGCAGTGGAGGACACCGGGTGCTTTCCCTTTGTGGTGTGCACTTATAGTGTGGTGAGTGAGACTTTACAAATCATAAGTTTTTCACGTTGGAGTGGTGCTGTGTATTTGCCGTGGGTTGCTGTGTGTCTTGTCAGAGAAAGCCCCGCACCATCCATTCTCTCCACTGGGCAGAGGACGGAGAGGCTAACGACCTCAGAACTTGTTGCCATCATACGCTGTGCGCTGTTTTCAGAGTACGAAGGGATGCAGACCAAGAGCTGTCGAGGACTGTGAGTAAAGTATTGAAAGCATTTGTGGTGTAAGCTTACCTGTGTCTGTCTTTGTCGCAGAGTCAGAGGCGAAAGGGTCCGCCGCCCCCGTGGTCTCTACAAAAGGGCGCCCCTGTCTGGGATTCGATCGCCCTACGGGCAGTAGAGATAGGGCAGCGCTCGGCCCGGCGAGGTGGTGTGTGACCTTCGCCCCTCTGCTGACCACAGAGGAAAACCAGAGTGAATATTCGAAGAACAGACTGTGAAAGTGATACCTACCCAGAAAGCTGTAAGCAGCGGAGCCGGTGAGAAACATTCGAAGTTCAGTAACAGTGTCTTTGTGTCCTAGCGACCACCTGTGGAGAGAGAGGAAACGAGAGTGAATATTCGAAGAACAGACTGTGAACGTGATACCTACCCAGAAAGCTGTAAGCAGCGGAGCCGGTGAGAAACATTCGAAGTTCAGTAACGGTGTCTTTGTGTCCTAGCGACCACCTGTGGAGAGAGAGGAAACGAGAGTGAATATTCGAAGAACAGACTGTGAACGTGATACCTACCCAGAAAGCTGTAAGCAGCGGAGCCGGTGAGAAACATTCGAAGTTCAGTAACGGTGTCTTTGTGTCCTAGCGACCACCTGTGGAGAGAGAGGAAACGAGAGTGAATATTCGAAGAACAGACTGTGAAAGTGATACCTACCCAGAAAGCTGTAAGCAGCGGAGCCGGTCTACCCAGAAAGCTGTAAGCAGCGGAGCCGGTGAGAGATATTCGAAGTTCAGTAACAGTGTCTTTGTGTCCTAGCGACTACCTGTGGAGAGAGAGGAAACGAGAGTGAATATTCGAAGAACAGACTGTGAACGTGACACCTACCCAGAAAGCTGTAAGCAGCGGAGCCGGTGAGAAACATTCGAAATTCAGTAACAGTGTCTTTGTGTCCTAGCGACCACCTGTGGAGAGGGAGGACAACGAGAGTGAACAATTGGACACGGACAGTGGGAAAAACCCCTACCAGTCACACCAAAATTGTCTGCCTCCAGGAAAGAAGAAGGAGGGCGCCACGGCTAGCAGGGTCCAGGCCGGAGCCTGACGCTTCCCTCTTCCCCCGGCTTATGGTGGTTGGCACCCCTGTTGCTCTTGCCCCTGTCTGCCCGTGGCTGAAGTCTCCCTGGAGGGAGGAGAAGAAGCCTATTAGTTTTAAATTCCCCTTTTCCCATTCCCCAGTTCTTTTAAGTAATTTAAATTCAATAAAGCTTGTTTTAAATTTTACTCACCTGTTCCCGTGTTTGTCTGGTCATTGGGTCGGCTTTGGGGACCTCCTCGAGGTGGGAGTTAAAAAGGGGCGTGGCTTAGTCAAACACAGCCAGCCCCTGGTGGTGACACGTGTTGCAGGTTAAACACCACTGTCGATTAATGGGTACATAAATCACTCGAGATATGTGTATAATTTTTAAAATGTCTCAAAAATGGTCTTAAAGACCACTTTTTTACGTTTTTGGTATTAACGGTTTTTTTAACGCAATTCTGCGATGACGTCACGTTGGGGAGAAGTGGAGAAAGACTCAGCCAGAGCCCTAGAGATATATGAGACATTTATTGCTGTTTAATACTTACGTATATAATTTGGAAATCATATATACATCGTAGGAAATATATAATGTGTTATGCTGCAAAGTTACCATGATAATTATTATTTATGATATATGTGGAGATAAATAAAACTTCGCAAATCTGCTGATTTGATCCATTCATGTCCTGACCACCAGGCTAGAGATTTTTAAATATCCTTAATCCACACTTACTAGTCTATCAAATAATATCTCAAATATATTGTTTTGTGAAATAAAAGGATGCTTTGTTATATTGTTTATGCGATTATAACGAATCACACGGTCATTTTATGCAGCAGCAGTCAGCAGCTGCAGCACACTCGGATCCGACCGCATACATACTGTAATAAACAGGCGTTCGGCGGCTTTTTACATCACGACAGGCTATGCCATTTAAGGAGGAACCGCTCATAGATCACCGTATTTTAATAAATCCTGTACATGTTTGGACCTGCCGAACAGGTTGAGCACTTTTATATACTTTGTTGAGCAGAGAGGCTGCACAGTTTGACCAGCGGGCTGCGGGAACCGGCCGCACATCACGCCGCCAGACGGTGTTGCTAATATAACTCGAAATGTATAACTATTATCAGATCGGCCCACCGGGAAAGTCCCGACTCTCCCGATTGCCATTCCGCTACTGGCTGTAAGAAAGTGAGTGCGTTTGGGTCGCTGGTACCTGCGAACAGACGTGACGTGCTTCACTCACCTTCAAGGATTAGAGACATGCTGCCAAAACCGTTTGTGCTGAAGATCGCATAAAGTTACACCCATTTCAGGCAGGATCATGGACCCCCTCAAGCCAGCATGCACGAGTATGTTAATTGTTTGTTTACCTATCTATCTATCTATCTATCTATCTATCTATCTATCTATCTATCTATCTATCTATCTATCTATCTATCTATCTATCTATCTATCTATCTATCTATCTATCTAAAATCTGCGCTATCAGAACTGTACTTTACTCGTCTTTCTATAGTCATTCTCAATGCTCTCAAGGCAGCTTTGGTAAATTCTCTCCCCAGCGTGACGTCATACAGTGTGTTGTGGGGGAAAGGAGAATCATTGCAAACCGCTGTACTTTTTCATACTTTTTCGGGTTTTGTGATACCCAACAACATAAAATACAATGGATAACAGTTTAAATGTTTATTATCAACAAGCAAATTGCACAAATTAGTTGAAAAACTTTACCTGCAAAACGCCCTTTAAAGTAAAAAACTATGAGTGCAACTTTCATGAACTTAAATCAATAAAAGCATTCCTTCCGCTAGAAAAAATAGTCCCTGACTGCGAACAACAACATGAAAGCTCAAATTAAAACAACAAACTGTGCTCAGACTTTGTCTCATTATATGTTTATGTGTTGCTAAGGGTGTTGCTAAGGGTGCAGTGATATTAAATAGAACTGTTGGGTGAAGCTGTCAAAGCAGTGTTTTATCGTGAATAAAGCACACCTATTGACCAATCAGAATCAAGGATTGGAACTAACCGTTTTATAATTAAGCGGTGGGGTGCGAGAGGCTGTGCTGTGTCGTGAGTGGGTGGCGGCTGAAGGGCGTTGTTAGGCACGACGCGAAGCGGAGTGCCTGCAACCCCTTCGGCCGTTGCTTGTTCGCGATGCAGCACTTGCCTCGAGTACCTTATTGCTTTTATAAAACGGTTACCACACAATATTAAACTAAAAAAAATATATTAGTGCAACTTTCATGAAGTTAAATGAATAAAAGCATTCCTTCCGCTAGAAAAAATAGTCCCTGAAGCAAACAACAACATGGAAGCTCAAATAAAAACAACAAACTGCTCTCAGACTTTGTCTCATTATATCTATAGCTATTATAAAACGGTTAGTTCCAATCCTTGATTCTGATTGGTCAATAGGTGTGCTTTATTCACGATAAAACACTGCTATGACCGCTTCACCCAACGGTTCTATTTAATATCACTGCGCCCTTAGCAACACCCTTAGCAACACATAAAGATATAATGAGACAAAGTCTGAGAGCAGTTTGATGTTTTTATTTGAGCTTCCATGTTGTTGTTTGCTTCAGGGACAATTTTTTCTAGCGGAAGGAATGCTTTTATTGATTTAACTTCATGAAAGTTGCACTAATATTTTTTTTACTTTAATATTGTGTGGTAACCGTTTTATAAAAGCAATAAGGTACTCGAGGCAAGTGCTGTATCGTGAATAAGTAACGGCTGAAGGGGTTGCAGGCACTCCGCTTCGCGTCGTGCCTAACAACGCCCTTCAGCCGTTATTTATTCACGATACAGCACAGCCTCTCGTACCTTATTGCTTAATCATGACACACATTTAAGGAGTACAAATTATGCAGTTATGGAAAAGACAACATCTATTCAACATACAATTCAAAACAATTTAAAACAAACATGCAAAAATAAGATGTTGTTTATGTTAATTACAATGATTATTGATCATCGCAAATCCTAAAATCCTCAAAATCTCACTGTATGGTATTTTACACTATAAAGCACAGTTGCCATTGCATACTATGCGACTCACCACATTCTGGTTTTGTGACTCTTCCTGAAGAGAAACAACAATTGCCTAATTTCTGATAGTGGGAGTAACCAGTTTGTAACTGTAAGGGGGGAAGTAGAATAACACGTTCTTTCACAGTGGTAACAGGGCTGAATCCTGTTTTGTGCTGGTAATGAAGTATCACATAATAATATGAACATGTGTGTTTTTTTATTATTATAATTATTATTATTTATCTTGATTCTTGGAGTTGAGTTGACAGATGGTTGCTATAGTTAAAGATTCTGTAAGTGGATGAGCCTAAAAGCCAGTTTAAACTGAACATGGAGATGGGGGACTGTGTGTATGAAAGTTTTTGTGTATCGCTTGCTAAAATAAGCATTGGTCTTTTTTTATTGTAGAGGTGACAAAATGTATGGCCTATATTTTTTGGGTAATATTGTTTTTGTTAGTTTCTTTCATTTCGCCATTTTGCATGTTTCTCCCCAACTCTCCTCTAGAAGGCAAACAACACATTGAATTAAATCAATGACTATGACAGCATGTGTTTGTTTCATTAATTGCATTTGTTAAGGTTACTAAAACCATTGTTAATTTTTTTTTTAATTGTGGCAATCATGTCTTACAATCATGTCTAATTGTGTCTGGTTATTATCTAGCTTCCTGTTTTACCCCCTCATGGGCTTTGTTTTCATTTAAGTTTAGTTTTGTATTTTTGTTAAATAAAAATAACAGTTTGACTGTTGCACTTCAAGGCTTTTTTTATTTTCAATGGAAATTGGAAATTCGTTTGAGATCGAACATCATGGCAGTACCCTGATGGAGCCTATAGGTGTCGCCGACCCCACGTTAAAAAAGCCTGGGATAGTTATCAGCTGGAATCTCAGCAGATTAGCCAAATTTGACAAAATATTAATAACAAATATTCATTTGCAACAATAATCTAAACAATTGTAAAGAATTGTTTCCCTAGAAAGTAAAACATTAAAAAAATAATGCTGAACAAAAGCACAAAAGCAGATTTTTTTTCTCATTTCCATTGCCAAAATTGTCCAAAGAAACACAGAAATGCTTTCCAAATTGTACACAGGAGTACACACATTTGATGTTTCAGTGAATTATTATTTAATTTGTTTAATTTTACTATTATTATTATATTGTATATGGTAGCTGAACTCATCGACAAAGTAGCAAGAAAGGTCCAAAAAATACAAAATCTTCCACTGTGTCAGGAATTGCATTTAATACAGTAGCATACCTATCCACTGTTTAATGTGCGTCTTTTACAAATTAACCATTGTTTTGCTAGTAACCATATTTCTATGGTATTTCTTAAAAACCCATTATTTACAAATTATAGTTTAGTCATTCAGTAACAGTAACACTATGGTCATAAAAATGGCTATTCTATAATTTGTTCATTTGTAATAGTAATTTAAAAAAATAGTCCATGTTGTAATGAATCATATAAATATTTGTGTATTTGTTATGGTCGAGATCATTGTGCTAACAACCACACAGTGATAAAAGCTGTGACAAAAACCTGAGAAACAATCTAAAATTAGCCTTCTTTCATTTCATGTCTGTCAACTCCAAAACAATGGCTGTTTTAGTAAAGAAAAAATACTTTAAACAACACTAACAAGACTTTGACAATCTAAAAGTGTTAATACAAACTTACAGCAGCAAACAGAGAAATGTGTCGTGTCCAGCAAGAGTTTGTGAAAAAGTGCACTGTGAGGAGTATTTGAGATTGTATATACCACTGTGTATACGGGGGCAGCACAGTGAAATATTTCCCTTCATAAACCTCAACCATAAAAATTATGGGTAATGTTACACGTAACTCAGTGTTTCTATAACTACAATGATCCATAATTACTGTGTCATTATTTATTTATTTATTTTAAATAAGTCATAGATTGATTTTGAAATATTTAAACATATTTCACTTGTTTACTTCAAAACTGAAAATTTGTTATATTTGTTAATAAAATAAAAACATTGATAATAATGGAAATGTAATGACTGTAAAAGTAGAAGTGACTAAAGCATGAAAAAAGTAGCATAAAAATATATGTTGATTTGACATCATTTTTTACATTGCAAGTTTTTGTTATGGTGTATACCTCTGTGTCTAACTGGGAGCACAGCAGTTTAAGCCCTAACAAAAACTCCACACCCAACAGACAGTAATTTGGTTATTAATGGCAGGGTCAATCAAATTTTACAGCATGTAAGTTTTCAGGGTTCACAACTGCATATGCTTTAAATCTGGTAAGTGTGAACACCATTAGAAAGTAATAGTTTTAAAAGGGTCTTGTCACTGGCATACCCATTAAAAAGGTCATAATGGGGCGGTTTCCCGGAGAGGGATTAGACTACACTGTAAAAAATAATATGCCCCATCTACTCAATAAAATTGTGGCAACAGATCTACAAGCAATATCATTAATTACATTCAACAAATCAAAATTGATTTAGATTTACTCTATAAACTCCTTAATATTAACATATTCAAAAAGCCAAACTGCAATTTGCAATTAAAAATGTTATTAAAAATTAACCAATAGCACCTCGGACGGAGTGCGTTTGTTTCATTTTTTGATTAAAAATTAAACAAAAATATTGGGTATACTAGACAAAGATCTAGCACTATACAATAAAAAAATATTATGCCATATCTACTCAAAAAAGTGTGGCAACAGATTACAAGCAATGTGATTAATTAAATTCAACAAATAAAAATGGAGTTAGAATCACTCCATAAACTCTTTAACTCTTTCACCGCCAGCGTTTTTTTTAAAAGTTGCCAGCCAGCGCCAGCGTTTTTCATGATTTTCACCAAAGTTTAATGCCTTCCAGAAAATGTTCTTGTTTAAATATATAAACATACAATATACCAAATGAAAGAAAAGACGCTCTGCTTTCAAACAAAAAAAAAAAAAACGTTTCATCCTACCTTCAGTGGTCCTTTTTAATCAGCTTTTGAATATGGGTAGGTTTCTGCAAAAACACCACATTTTGAGCAAAAAGCTGAGATAATTCCATTTTTGTGACGGACTTTTCATAGAGATCCCATTCAGAGCGATCTTTAAAACAGACACGGACATGCAACAGCTTGCCAGAGGGCAATACTTCCGGGTTTAAAAAGTTGCGGAAGGGCGGCACCTGGTGGATAATAGCGGTATTGCGAAAAGACGGAAATACTCGTCATTGGCGGGGAAGCGTTTTCTCTTGATTGACGAGATATCTCGTCAATGGCGGGGAAAGAGTTAATAGTAACCCATTCAAAAAGGTAATCTGCAATTTGCAATTAGAAATTAATTTAAATTTAAACAAAATATTGGGTATACAGGACAAAGACCTAGCACTATAAAATGAATACTATTCAATTATACTATTTTAATTTAACATCATCCATTAATATTTGTATTAGTAATGAGTATTATATCTGATTTCAGAATGACAGACAAAGATGAATCAATTCTTATTATATTGCAGTCAAAAGAACAGGGAAGCATCTCATTTTTAATGGTGTATTTGTAACAGGGTACACTTCAAAAAGTATTTTACAGTCTTTAAAGAAAACTGTCCACATTTCCCAACGAAAGGTTTCATGTTTGTGTTCTGTTACATTGATTCACACCCAGAACATCAGACAGCAGTTTAGACTTACTGTACTGTAATTAGTTTATAAACTTTGAAGAATCCAGCTTCAAGAAAAGTTTCTGAAACACCTGAAAAGATGCCTGGGATACTGGAGATTCAATGCATAGATCCAATCCAATCCAATGAGGATAAAGCCTGCCCTGGGAACACCTTTAAGGCCTCGGATACAATTCCAGCATCCCTTGGGCTGCCACTCCTAGAAGATCCATTCTTTACAATTACAGCCATCACAAGCTGCTCAAGTCCCGCCTCTTCATCTTTATCCTGCAACATTAAACAGCAAATATGTCTTAAAACCTTTATAAATGTATACAGCTTGAATATTGAAATAATCCACACATTAAACTTGTATATTAAAATGTTTTAAAGAAAACTGGAAGATATGTGCAATGGAGTTCATCTGAGTTTGTGGCTTATTAGGTGTGTTTGAAATGTGCAGTAATATTGAAAACTGATCAAAAATTCTCATTGGAATTACAAATAATATTAAGAAATGTTTGAAACGATATATAATCTATATTTATAATTAGGGGAAATCTTTTCCCAAAATTTTTTTCTGTCACACGATAGGATACAGTCACATATTTATTTGTTAACCAAGTTACTCACAAGTGTATATACACACACACACACACACACACACACACACACACACACACACACACACACACACACACACACACACACATACATTATATACACAATATAATATGTACAATATATTTATTTAAAAATATTCCTCGCCTTTTGTTGTGAATAAAGTTCTCCCTCAGCAATGTTTCACGTTGCCTGCAGGAAACTGCAGTACAGTGGCGGCTGGTGCTAAAAAATTTTGGGGGGGGGCAAACACACTAAAAATCAAACTTTTACTGTAGTAATGCAGTACTCTTAATAGCCATTTATCAGGTGATGAGTATATTTAGCATTTAATGCTGAAAATGTTACAGTTGAAATCAAACGCACGAAATAAATGTACTATGAATCTGTAATTAACTAATATCAAGGTAATCATTCACACGCACGCACACACACACACACACACACACACACACAGAGAGAGAGCAACGAGAGAGAGAGAGAGAGAGAGAGAGAGAGAGAGAGAGAGAGAGAGAGAGAGGTTGCGATAGACATTTTCAATCTCCGTCATTTTTTTTTGAAAAACAGCGTTGTAAAGAGTCCTTCGCAGTCATTTATTATCCGTCATTTCATGTTTTAATTATTTTCATTTTCGTTCACATGTCCATTTCTAATCATAAACTTACAAGACGAGCATACAAGTCAAATGTGTTTATTCATTTGTTTAGAGAACAGATAAACGAAGACCGTGCATCACTTTACCATCACATGAAGCAGATGAATGAATGTTTTTTTTTTCTCACAGTGACAGCGGAGGCAATAAAACACGGAGCTTTATGCTGAACAGGCAAATATGAACAAATCAAATAACAAAATACTACTGCGATTAAAATATCAATAAACATGTAAAAATCTGAATTGAACTAAACTCATCTGAAACCATCTTATGTAATAAATGCATGAAGGCAGATTAATGCAGACTCTTGTCATTAGATTTTGTATCTTTACCTTAAAGACAGGCGTCTTGTTGCAGCGCTTCTGACCTGTAGTGTTTAACTTCAGCAGCCATGCGCAGACCAATTAGTGTATGACATCAAAATATCGCGAGAATATCTAGAAACCAGGGCCTCATTTGAGCAACACACTGCCACCAACTGGACATACTTAGAAATTACATTTTCAAGTTGAGTTGTATGGGCATCTGCCAAAATGGCGCTCATATTTTTCTTTATCCTGCTTAAATTTTCTCTCCGTCAAAGACTTTTCGTTTAACGCGACCGAATACACACAAAAAGAGACACTAAAGTTGCCTAATCACAGGCTCGTATGTTTCTTTTTGCTTTTATAGCCATAGCACAAGCACATTTTTCCCTCACAACAGGGAGTACATACAGTCCATCAGCTCAATAGGCTATGCACGGTTCGTGAAGTTTCCTTAAAAACAGTGGTTTTCTCGTGGGTGCTTTTTAAACTCTACAACACTGTACAACAACAAAACTAACAACAAAGTCGACCAAGCCACGAAATATACCGGATTATATGAGCAGCACTCGCTCTCATTATGTCCACGCAACACAAGCTCAAACGCGCCACAAAAGTTCATGTCGTGCACGTCTATCACGCATTCAGACTTTAAAACAGCAAACAGGGAAAAAATAAAACTCAAGAAGACTTACATAATATCCAGCTAGCCAACTCCGTTTGCCATGAGAAGTGGTGGTGAACACAGACTGCCATCATTTGACTCCGTTGGTCGATCTAATCCAAGCTTCTTAATCCTTTATTTATTCATCAATTAAATACCTTGTAAAGGGTGATTTTGTAAGGATAAGAGCATATTTTCCTTCATCTCAAGATATTTCACTTGCTTTCACTGATCTGTACTGTACCCAGACAGCACACATACATCTGGCCGACGTTGTGCCGACTTTCAAAGTTCCATCGGCAAGATGTCGCTCAGGGAGCGTTTGCTCATTGGGAAGATGTCGTCTAGATGTCGGCATCTCGTCGCAAATGCCCTCGGGCCGATGTTTAAACGATGCAATTTCAGCCGCTCTGCACGGGCTTTACCGGGCATTTATTTATTAATTTAAACCTTTATTCATTCACACTTATTCAGAATAATGTGCTTCTGTGCAATAACAACTAAAAACAAGTACACCACTGTCAATAACCGTTGCAAATTTATTCATTTGACAAATATAACATATAAACAGGTCAAATTAATAAATCAGTAACAGAATATTTAGATGTGTCACACATAAATTACATATTCTGTAACTATTATATACTGCTATACTACTGTGTAAACGTTTTTAAACACTTAACTAAAATATTTCTTATACCCTTCAAAATAATTTACTCTTAAGGTATATGATTCAATTACGTTTGTGGACAAAAATAGTCTCAACATATACATTTATTTCAATTGAGAACTAAAATTTAAATTAAAACTTTTTTCAAATTACTTGGACAAAATGATAAAATAAACAAGTAATTCAAGCCCATAATACATGGAAATTTCTATTAAAATATCTCATCTCAAAAAATTACTGAAAAAACCCAAGGGTATATATTTCAAATTCTAGGCAAAAGGTGGCTGCATTTGAAATGCTAAAATATAACAGTTTGGATTTCAGAAGTTTTAGTCTCAAGATAATTCACATATGTTGTACAAATGGGACACAGCCTGTGAAAACCCAGCAAAGTATTTCTTTGTGACTTACTGTTTTCTACATAAAATCATCCTACACAATACAGAAAAGATTCTCTGAAAATATAATCTTGACATCTTCAATACTGACTGAGTAAGGTCATGCCAAAGACTGAACTTAATGTTAAATCAGTAAATTCAAACTTTAGATGTCATTAGATGTTAAGACAGTAGCCTGGATTTCATATACAAGGTCACATATTTATGTATCTTAGAAATATATTGTAAATAATAATAATGTGCATGTACATAACAAAAACATTTAATCATAAAACATTCTCGTCAGGTCTTCTGTCTTTGTTTCCTACACTTGTCTCTGCAAGCAGCGCCTTTAAACCTTAGAGGTCTTCTTTTTGCCTTTGTTTCCTGTCCCGAACGCCGCCTTTTAAACATCTGGACACCACTTCTTCCTATCCATTGTTCCTCTTTTGTTGCTTTAGGATCACCTGAAATGGAAACATCCCAAAAATTATTAATCATACGATCACATTTTTATATTTAAATTTAGGTGCCTATGGCAAACATGAACAATCGTGTATATTGGATAGATAATCAAAAAGTGGGCCCACAAAGCATACAGCACTTTATGTAAGCATATAAAACATCTGGTCTACTGTGTTGTTGCATTCCTGAATGTCTGGCGGTGCATTATAAACAGAGTTAATTCTTCTTTGCATCCTCAGCTATACTTAAAATGAGTGCTATAGGAGGAATTAATGCAAATGTCTTGAAAATTATACATTTTATTGTTAAAGATATCTAAAGATAACAGTCACCCACTTGCTTACCACCAAACTGTGTTGAACAAGTGCTTGCATCAGTGTTCGTGTAATCGAGTAAAGTATAACCTTATTCACACAGCACTTTGGTCCCAGAAAATATCCATAAAATTGGCAGACAGGCATTTGTGTGAACGCAAACATGTGCTGCAGATGTTCTGGGATTGTTCCAGGAAAGAGGACCTAGTATCATTACCGTAACATACCTGGAAAGCCCTCTTTGTGAATGAGATGCAGAAACAATGGCGTAGTTTTTAAGTTATGGTTCAGCTCTTTAAAACAAGGGTTTTACAAAGGTCGGCAAACTGTACTGAAGCAGAGATCATGGAGCTCGTCACTATCCACGCTGAAGCAGAGATCATTTAGCAGCATAACAGTTCTAGCGTGTCAGGCGCTCACATGAGCTTATATTAAACAAAATACATGTGCGCCATCGCAACAAGATATACCGTTCAGCTCTTTAAAACGGGGGATTTAATGAACATTTACATTCACGATGAGAAATGTCTGCAAACTGGACTAGGACAGAGTTCAGGGAGTTTCAAATATCCACTTTGAAATTGGGTTAATTCATGTGCATACTAGAACAGCGCATCACGCATTCCATTATAGTCTCATCATAAACAAAAATGCAGTCTTCTGCAGAGAGAAATAACCAATAACAACAAACCTTCAGACACTGTGGATAAAACCTATCAAGTGCAGGACTTTAAACACATCATGTGTCTTTACGGCATAAACACAGATTCCGGAAAATCATTTGACAGTGTGAATGAACCAAAAATCAAATGGTCCTGGACCAAGTTAATAAGTATAATATGAATGGGCCCTTCTTCAATGTATCGTGTCTAACAGATACCAAGTAGCAAAGTTTGTCTCACCTGTGGGCCACAACACTTAGTTCTGTCCTAGTATACGCCTTAGTCCTCGGTCTAGATCTCACCCAAACACTGTAAACGGAGCAGAACAGAAATGTAAATTTGTAAGTAGAAATGATAAGTGGACCCAGATTTGTTCCAGAATGTATTAAATGAAATTAGCATGGCCTGCTTTTTCTAAGATAAAGGATAAAATGCACCGCTAAATAAAATACATTTTAAAGGGTTGAGTTGTCTGAACCAAGTCATCTTGTTGCTTTGACGTCTTTGTTTTAGTTTATCTTTACCCTTCTGCTTGTTAACACACATCATCAGTAATGTTCAATTATCACTTTATGCATTACTTCATTATTTTATTAATGTTAAACACACCTTCAGGATCATCAGTGTACTTAAATAGATAAGACTGAGCAGTGTTGATTTACCACCAGAGATTTTGATCTGTAACTGAATTCAGTCAAAGCAACAAGATGACTCAAATGAGTTAAAGGATTACTCCTCCCACCAAAATTTATTTACCATCATGTCATCCAAGAAGTTATCTATTACTTTTTTAACAGAACACAATCAGAGTTATATTAAATAATTTCCTGGTTCTTTACATTTATATATTGTATTTATATTTTGCTTTATAATGGCATTGACTGGGATCAATGTTTTTCAAAGCTCAAAAGTATATCCATCCATCATTAAAGTAATCCATATATAACCCAATGGATTAATAAATGTCTTCAGAAGCGAAACTATACGTTTACGAGAAAAACTTCATATTTATAGCTTTTTGTGATAGAGACAAGACATTTACAAAGTTAAAAAGACAATTTAAATATGGCGGCACGTGTTATCGCATTGGATGTTATGCATCTCATGACTAGTCGTAATATGAATTGTGATGAAACACAGTAGAGACACGTGAGAAACAATGCGATTGAGTTGTTGTAGTCTGTTTCCATTACATATGCATCGTAACTCGCTTAAAGCTTAAAATATAAAGTTTTTCTCACAAGCCTATCATTTTGCATCAGAAGACCCACTGGGTTACATATGGATCACCCCAACGATGGATGGATGCACCCCTGGAACTTCAAAACATTGATGCCCAGTCAATGCCACTATCAAGCATTGAAGAACCAGGACCAGTGGCGGACAATGACTTGATCTTCCGAGACAATGCAATGCGAAGCTCATCCCAACATGTATGTAGCCCGTCGTGTGTGTGGTTCGTCATCTCAAAATATGTGTTAGGCCTATCGCATAAACCCATGTGAATCACGTGGTGTCACGTCAAAATAAGTGCCCGCTGCACACACGCCTGAATGGTCTATGATAAAAGATACCTGCATTCTCTCATGCGTAATCAGAGTTTAATGTTAAGTGAATGTGTTGTGTGTATTTTGTGAATGTGAGCATCTCTTTTATCATACACGGTTTTGACGCGTGTGCAGCAGGCACTTCCCCCGACAAGACATGTGATGCACATGGTTTACATGACGCAACAAACACACATTTTTGAAAACACGAGCAACACACATGACACTCTGAACACTTATTTTGAATTCGCACCCCTCAGAAGAGCAGTTACGAGCCGCCACTGGCCAGGACAGTATTTAACATAACTCTAATTGTGCCCGGCCAAAGAAAGAAAGACAAACATCTTGGATGACATGGGGTTGAGTAAACAATCCTTCAAAGCTAAAAGTTTATATAAAAATTATAATTGTATCATTTACTCACCTTCATGTTGTTATAAACTTGCCAGAAATTCTTTAATCTGATAAATGATGTCAATCATACAGTTGATGGTACCCATTGACTTCCATAATAGGAAAAATAAATTTTATTGAAGTAAATGAGCAGCTGTGTACTTAACATCATTTATCAAAATATCTTGTGTTGTGTATATCACAATAAATAAACTCATGCCGGTTAAGAACATAAACAGGGCCTGTCTGATCACTAAAGCACAATGAAAGACTATCTTACTATCTTACCTTGAAATAAAATTTGACACAGACTACTGAAAATCTAATGAATGAAAAAGACAAATAATATATTATGCACAAACGTTAAAAACAACATTGCAGTATAGTGCTCAGTATAATGTGTTTTAAATAAGTAAATTCAACTTACATTATTTGTATAGTATATATCAGTACAGTGACATGCACAAGTTTGGGCACCCCTGGTAAAAAAAATCTGTTAATGTAAACATTTAAGCGAGGGGAAGATGAAATGATCTCCAAAAGGCATAAAGTTAAACACGAAACGCACATGATTACCACTGTATGTAGTCCAGTGCTGGCATTGTCTGAAGTCCTTGCAAGGGCCGATGTCATCTTTCAATTTGTGTTAGGTCATCTGACAGAGGCAGGATCCAGACTGCAGCTCACATAATTGCTAGTAGAAATAGAAAAGCAAATTGAGAAAATTTGCATGACTGCTGTTCATAGCTTTTTAGGTCGTGGATAGTTGTGATTATTAAGTTATTTATAACCTGAGGCAAAGGTTAGTGAATGCAATTATGTGTATGCTAGACTTAGAGCTGTTGCGTTTGGTCGATAGACTCGGCGGTGTCAATTTCAACGTCAATAATTAGTCAACAAAAATATTGTGTCATCACAACAAAAATATAGCCTTTTCCCCTTTGACATGGCAGATTTAAATGCAGATTAACATTCACAATGAGAAATATCTGCAGACTGGACTGAAGAAGAAATCAGGGAGTCACTATCAGCTATGAACATTCACCAGCATAACAAAACAGCGTGTAACGCAGTGCTTCCAAATCCTGGTCCTCGAGCAACCCCTCCCAAAAACTTATTTAAAACACCTGATTCAAGTTATCAGCCTCTTTCCAAAATGGTAAACATGTCTCCCTAACAAGCTGATGAGTTAAATAAGGAGACATCTAAAACTTTTTGGGAGGGGGTGCTCGAGGACCAGGATTGGGAAGCACTGGTGTAACGCACTCCTTTATGATCTTATCGTAAACAAAATAATACACGTGTGGTTTCTCGAGAGAGAAATCACGGATAAGCAAACTACAGATGCTACAAAAAAAACCTACCAAGTGCAAGACTTTAAATATGTCATGTCTTTATGGCATGTGTGTGAAAGCACAAACAAATTCAGAAAACTATTGGCAGCGTGAATTGACCAAAATCAAATAATCCCGAACAACTCCCGGATGTGTTCTCTGTATTTTTTCCATAATGTGTGTGTGAAAAGGGCTACAGACATTAACCATTCATTGAAAGCAAGTTGTCCATTGAACCTTAAATGTCCTTGTCAGTATCGAGAAAGCGGTCCTGAAACAAATATCCTCGTCATAAGAGATGTACGGCGTACTGTCTCGACTAAACATATGGAGTCCTTCTTTAGGATCTCTGACTGCCGCACTCTGATGTTGTTCACCTGGCGTGTAACACAACAACCCAAATTGTCTTCATTATCCCAGGCACCTGCACAGAAACATTGAGAACACAAGCACCATGGAAGCAGTGAGTGTGCGTCTTACCTACACCTGATGTAGCGTGTACATGCCGGGCGATGGAGGCCCCGGTGATCCCAACATAGCATCCGGTCTCATGAAGAGGGAGCAGTTATAAGTGGTTATCTCCAAAGCCTGAGGCAATGTGGGGGGAGAAGTGCTGGCTCGTGTCTTCCACTGTCGGTTTGCTGGCATTGGAGAGAATCTCATCTGGATAGGCCGCATCCTAGATGTACATGCCCTGCACAGAGAAACAGATGGCTTAGAGGTGGCATGTCCTTTCTCCGATAAAACTAATATGACAGTATGGTTAAGATTAAAAACACTTAGGGTTAAAGTCAAATAATAAAAATGTCTGTAACAGCTGGTTAAAAACAACTTACAGCAAATGATGTTGTGATCTGTTTTGCAAAGACATAAAACATAACAATTGAATATTACAGATTTACATAAAAGATTTCCAGTTACACCCACTAAAATGTCTTGAGGTGTCTGTCAGTGAAATACTTACACAGCAGTGCCAATGACCTGTTTACACACAAGAAGAGAGGAAACATATATAAGGAAAATATTAGCTGAGGGAAATATTAGCTAAGGAAAAAGGCAAGAAATGTATTCAGTCATTTCCAGCCCTTGATGTGTTTAAAATACACAGTATGGCAAATGACTATGATATGAAACACCTGTTCATTAAATCACTGTACATTTCATACATCTGACATACAATAACGTAAATCAGATTGCACTGTGCATAACAAAATGGTTGTCAAAGTATCTGAACTAACTTACATAAACATCTTGTTTGTTTTGCTTTTAAATTTGCTGCCATTGTAAGCACTCAAACTATCATACAGATCATAATAATACACTTTATACAGTAACTAAAACTGCTTGATGATTTAAACTTGATAATTTAAACACCAAACAAACACTCATAAAGAAATTAAACAACCAAAATTACTATGTTATTGAACTCAATTATATAATCATCGATACTCATCTTCATATTTTTCCTAAAATTTAAATTACCTCAGAATATTTCCAACTGCTGTTCAGAAAAGCAATGGCCATCTGCCCATATTAAGTGCATCGTTATATAGCAACAAAAACACAATACTGAACAAGTGAAAGGGTATTTAGATTGATTTCAAGTACCACATTTTGTCATAGTATAAAAAACTAGACGATAAATGACATTTGTGTCCTCAACGTTAACATTACCTCTAGTCGGTCAGACTATACATAACAACAAGCTGACACGTATTGCTTCACAGAAACATTTTAGAACAACAAAAATTAATGGAAATTATAATAATACACAAACATTTTAGCAAAAATGCCTCAAGTCTGAATAGCGCTGCAAGTACTACAAATGTTACTAACTATGACTTTATTTGCTGTGCTGTAGTAGACGGAGTGCCTTATACTAACTTTTAAGAGTCACAGACATTTAATATAAGATTTTTGTCGAAAACTTACCTGAACCACGGACGTTTGCGAAGCCAGCTCCCGCACTTTTTCCTTGTTCATGGCAAGACGAGACTGGAGTGGCTTCTCTGGGTTAAGGAATATATCGCCATCTGTTGGTTTGGCATGCTCATGACAATGCTTCATACCGGGGTTTTGCGTGTTCGAGTTGACGTGGAATTATTTGTTTTTTATGAAGGAGGGGAACACAAAACAATGATACGTGTAAAACAAGCCAATAATTCCTTATTTTTCCTCACTTTCCCCAGTTGCATTTTCTCTAACTTACTTGAGTATTAACGGCGGCTGGCAACCAGCGTATGTACATTACTGCCCCCTTCTGCTTCGGAATAATGGAACTTAGCAGCTGTGTGTCATTAAAAGCAAAGAAGGCGCTGCTATATTATTTATTTTACTTGTATATTATATTAAAACATTTACATTTACTTAACGGATTCCATTTTTCTTCACTTATTATCATTTACTTAGTTTTTGTACATACTTACACCCATAATGTTGCCTTTGCTCTGGTGGTTGCAAAGGGAGGAATAACTGGGCACGCACCAACAGAGAGAAGCGTGGCATCGGCCTCCGGTATAGTTATCCGACCCAAAGCCGACGTAACAGACAAGCCTGATGAGCGGGAAATACCGTCGACTTGACTGTAGATTTGGCAGATGCCTGGCCGATACTTATTAGATGTTTTAAATAAGGAGGCCGACGTACGCTCTTGAGCCGACGTCGGGCAGACGTACGTGTGCTGTCTGGGTAGCTATCAGCTAACACAGCAATCTCCAACGCGGTTATGAGACTCTTCGAACCATCCAATCACAGGAGGTAAAAAACATTAAAAAACATTAAAAGCAATATTGATTCGCTTTCAACATGTGGGAGTGTTTGGGACGCACAGTCCTGCGCCCCAGGGCGGATCCGAAACCAGCCACTTAGAGCTCAGCCTAAGGTCACATGTTTTTACCCTTTTTCCTGACCTACATAGACACTCATTAGGGGTGCGCCCCAGACACACAAACATGACACACACACAACAAACTCAGTTTTGATTTTTAATTGTTTTAAATAAATTATAACATGACTAACAGTGAAATAGTACAACTAAATGAAGTTATTTTGTATTAATTTGCACTATATATTTAACTTTTTGGTAACATGTTAAAGTAGCTTTCCTCTCTGGCCAGCTTTAAGGGGGCAGCGCCCCCTAGTGACCAGCCGCCACTGCTGCAGTACATTACAGGCCTTCATGAACACACAATTTAGATAATAGGTCGCGAAATTAATAATAATAATAATAATAAATGTTCAATTTACATTATGTAGAAAGCTTAAACATTTTAAAAAGACAACTTATACATTTAATATCTTACTCACCTTTTGTGAAATTAAATGAATAATGTTATATTTCCCCTCAGTAATGATACTGTACTCCAGTAAGACGCCTTTGTCAAACAATTCAGACAGAAATGGTTCATGTTTTCCATGGGAAAATTCAACACAGGGCGTCGCAATTGAGCACACAATTAATTTACAGCGGAGAATAGTTTTACATTACCAATTTATTCGAATACTTTGTGGATATAATTAACACAAAACTAAATAAACCAAAAAAGACTGCAGTAAAGTCACATTTATCTTTAAAACACGAACCAAGCGAGCGAGCGAGCAGAATTTGTCATAATAGATACATAATACATATCTATGAGAGTTAGTGATAAGAGAACCCACCCATTCAGAGGAACAGTATGATTGGTCAGTTCCCTTTCAGTCGGTCACTACGACGTCACGTCGTGACCGACGAATTGGGAACCGCTTCGCGGGTGACCTATCTGCTTCGACAAACCTTTAAAACGCCAATGAACTTGGCATGCAGATAATTGCATCTGCCGGCGCCGCCCCGCCGCACAGGTATTTAATGAGCGGCAGGTGCAGTTATCAAATCAGCTTTTTAGCTTCGAAAGCTGGCAGACTGACTGCTCACGAGAAGCTACTCCCTGCTCTTTGGAGAACTCTGCGTGTTCGATTTGGTTGGGCAAAGGCATTTCAGCGGAGGCTCGCGGGTGTTCCACCTCTCTTTTTAATTTTTTGACTTTTTCTCACTCTTAGTTGAGTGTGTGCGTAGCCGTTCCCCTGTGTGCTTCATCAACATCAGCACATTAAAAGAGTATTTCCTCTAAAAGAGTATTGCGGTGTTTTGCGTCTTTTTAAAGACAGCATTTCACTTGCAGTGAGACGGGAGCGTCTTTTTAAAGATGTCTTTCCGTCTGGGTTTCTGGATGCGGCAAATGTATGGGTCCCCGGGTGGCCACGATCGTTTTCTCTCGTGCGCAAGAGTGCATGCTGAGGCTGCGATCGTGGAGAGTTCATACTCCTAAGAGAGCATGAACCTCTTGGATGGCGGAGACGGGTTTCGTACCTCCGGGAACGTCACCCCCTCTTTTCCGTTGCGGAGCCCCGTTAAAGGTGCGGTGGCAAAACTCCGGAAATCTTATCTCCGTATAAATGGTGCTGAATCGGTTAGCTGGTGCGTCCAGTGACTCTCAGCACCCCCATCCACAGCCAGAGGTGCCGTAAGAGACGGGTGGCGCGTGTTCTACGCGCTCTCGTCCTCTTTCAGTCCTCACGAGGATTCTATGTCTGTCACAGCATCGGAGAGGGGGTCGTCTATTCGGTCGCCGACTCGGACCCACTCCCGCCTTCGGGTTGGGTAGGGGCTCCCGTGCTCGACCCGAGTGGCGGCCATGTACGCTCGGGAGCGCGGAGACGGTCTGTGTGGAGCGGAGAGCTCCTCCCCCACCGCACCGTCCCGCCTAGATGATTGGCACTTCAGGACTGCGAAGACAGCCCCAACCTTCTGTGCCTTTCTTCCCGGGGTGCATGTTGGTTGACACGGTCGTGGAAAACTCGTTTTCCTCCCGGAACCGACCGTTCAGCCATCACCTCTCACCTTTCCTGACGGCGGGGCCGCTAAGGGTTATGCTGCTCCAAGAGACCAGCCTCCCTCCCCTCACAGACCCACGGGCTTGTGAGAGGCGGCCTCTGCCGTGCGCGCCATGGCGTGATGCAGGTCCGCCAGGCTAAAAGGCACTGAAGGATCTGCACAGGCGAGGTCACGGTCCGGCAACTAAAGAATCCTGTGTGGCTCTGACCTAGCGCTACGAGCGACTGGGTTCACCCCACAGGCCGCCGGACGTGCTATGCCCACCCCCGGTGGTCCAGGAACGCCATCTCTGGTTGCGTCTTGCGGGCATTAAGTAGGTCGTTAATAATCGTCCTAATGTTCCATTTTAGACCAGCCATTTCGGCGACGCGGCTGAGAGTGTCCAACAATGATCGGCCGCTTTAAAGCAGACTGAGGCATCATGCCACGTCGGAGCCTAGCTGCCCCCTCCGTTACGTCAGTATATTGGTCTGCTTTTCGCCGAGGGCGTCCTGCTACGGCTTTTTTGTTCCTTCATCCCGGCAGCTCTGAGGAACCTGTCGTAAGCAGTACACCCGCCCACTCAGCCCGCTACAGAGGTGGAAAAGGAAACTTAGCGGCTCTGAGTCGGGCGATCTGAAGATGGAGAGGATCGCTCTTCAGGAGATGGTGAAAACATCATTCTCCCCCCCACCCCGGAGGAGGGCCGGGTGGGGAATCCTTGGTTTCGTTTTGTGTTCCGCCGACTTCAATCGGCACCCACTAACCTCAAAGAGCGAATTCCTCTTCTTTCTCCAGATCCCCGGAGGCATAGGAGTTTCGGACGGGCTCAAAACCCTACGTTCTCCTCTTCCTCATTCGCCAGCGGATGTATCGAGCGGGACATCTACAAAGGAGCCTTTGCTCAGCATCCATCAGCGGTTTCGGGTGAGTGTTTCATTACACACATCATCTCACAATGCGGCCAAAGAGCACGCGTCGTTGAGTTCCCCGTCTCCGCTCGCCACGGGTACACATATCGTGCCGTTAATTTCCTCTCGCTCGGTATCTGGGGGCCTGGGAAGAGCTTCCCAGCCCGTCGCGTTGGCTTTTACGCACGATCCGTCTCGGTTACGCATTCAATTTGCCCGGCTACCTTCCAAATATTCAGGCATTCGCTTCACCACGGTGAAGGCTGCCGATGCGCACGTACTGCGTGCGGAGATTGCTGTCCTATTGGCGATGACGCGATCGAGCCGGTCCCTCCAGCCGAGATAAATTCGGGGCTTTACAGCCCTTCATTGTACCCAAGAAGAGTGGCGGGTTGCGTCCGATCCTAGATCTGAGCGTACTGAATCGAGAATTCACAGAATTCACATTCACAGAATGCTGTTCAAAATGTTTACGGAACGTTTAATGCATCCGCCCATAGGATTGGTTCGCAGCCTTCAACCTGAAGGACGCGTACTTTCATGTTTCCATACTCCCCCAACACAGGCGTTTCTCCGCGTTGTGTTCGAGGGGAGGGCATATCAGTACAAAGTCTCACCGTTCGGGCTTTCTCTCTCTCTCTCTCTCTCTCTCTCCCTGTGTCTTCATGAAAGTTGCGGATGGCGCACTGCAGCCCTTGAGAGAGAGGGAGAGAGAGAGCGGTGTTTGCGTTTTGGCGTATTGGCTCATAATAGCTCAGTTTCGTCAGATGCTGTGCACACACATAGATCGTGTATTTAAACACCTCGCTCGTCTCGGTCTTCAGGTCAACTGGGGAGAGAGTAAACTTTGCCCCGTGCAGAGGATCTCTTTTCTCGGAATGTAACGGGATTTGGTCGATTTAACAACACGTCTCGTAGAAGCGCGTGTTCAGTCAATTCTGGCTTGCCTCAAAATTTAAAGGCAGGGTTGCGGTTCCACTGAAATTAATTTTAGAAACGTCTGGGGCATATGGCAGCAGGATGCGGCCGTGACACCGCTCGGGCTGCTCCATATGAGACCGCTTCAGTGTTGGCTTTATGACCGAATCCCGAGGAGAACGTGGCTCACCGGCTTTCACAGTATTATAATTACATCGTGATGCCGTCACACTTTCACCCCGTTGTCAGACCCAGCATTTCTCAGGGTGCGGGTGCCACTGAGATAGGTCTCCAGGCATGCTATTGTTGGCAAAGATGCCTCTACCACGGGGTGGGGAGCCACGTACGGCGGGCTCGTCGCTTCGGGGGTCTGGTCGACATTCCAGCGACATTAGCATAAATTGCCTCGAGCTGGGCACTGTATATCTTGCGCTCGTCCGTTTCATCAACGTGATTCGTTGCTTAAGAGGTAGTGCGCACCGACAACACTGCGGCTGTAGCGTATATCTATCGCCAAGGCGGTCTGCGCTCTCGTCACCTGTCGCATCTCGCCCGCCTCTCCTCTTCTGGAGTTAGAAGTATCTGAGGTCTCTTCGTGCCATTCACATGTCAGGGTCGCTGAACACAGCGGCAGACGCGCTCTCACGAGCAGCGCGCCCTGGCGAGTGGCGACTTCCCCCGGTCGGTTCAGCTGATTTGGAAATGTTTCGGAAAAGCGCAGTTAGATCTGTTTGCTGTTTCAGAGCAACCCATTGGCGCCTGTTTTATTCATTATCCGAGGGAACACTCGGCGTGAATGCATTGGCACACAGCTGGCCGCGGGGTTCCCCCCCAGTAAGCTTTATTGCGCAGACACTGTGCAAGTCAGGGAGGACGAGGAGCGCATTCTATTAGTTGCGCCGTATCGGACAACTAGGAATTGGTTTTACACTCTCCTCGCGTCAGTCCCTGGCACATTATGGCACTCGCGTCCCGATCTGTGGAACCCCCATGTGTGGTCTCTGGACGGGGCGCGGAGGTTTTAGGTGATTTACCACACTCGGTATCTAACACCATCTCTGCAGCGCGAGCGCCGTCTACGAGACAGGCGTACTCGCTAAAATGGAATCTGTTCGTTGATTGGTGTGCTTCTCACGAGAAGACATCCGAAAATGCTCGATCAGACTCGTGCTTATTTATCTCCTTTGCTTGGACAGAAGGCTGTCTCCCTATATCATTAAAATGGATATCACTGCGATATCCGCGCACCACGCTCCGATAAACAGTCGGACAGTGGGTCAGCACGACCTGGTTGTTAAGTTTTTGAGAGGCGCACGAAGGCTGCATCCTTCTCGTCCTCCCTCTTTTCCTCCTTGGGACCTGTCCGTGGTGCTGAAAG
This sequence comes from Misgurnus anguillicaudatus, assembly GCF_027580225.2. NCBI lineage: Eukaryota > Metazoa > Chordata > Actinopteri > Cypriniformes > Cobitidae > Misgurnus > Misgurnus anguillicaudatus. Next base: position 24,153,082 of record NC_073355.2, read on the forward strand.
CTTAAACGGCACATCCACTTTGAGCCTCTGCATTCTGTGAGTGTAGAGTTTCTAACTTTCAAAATTCTTAACACTCCTTGCTTTGGCTTCAATAAAAAGGATAGGGGATCTTCATGCATTTTCGGTCAACGATTCGTGCCTACAGTTCGGGCCCGCTGAATTCATTTTAATATTGAGACCCCGGCCCGGCTACCTGCCCAAAATTCCCACTACTCCATTCAGAGACTAAGTGGTGAACTTGCAAGCGCTGCCCTTGGAGGTGGCAGACCCAGCCGTGGCTTTATTATGTCCAGTGCGTGCGCTACGTGTGTATGTAACTCGGACGCAAAGCTTTAGAACCTCAGAACAGCTCTTTGTTTGTTACGCTGGTCAGCAGAAGGGGAATGCTGTCGCCAAGCAGAGGATGTCCCATTGGATTGTGGACACTATTACCCTTGCGTATGAAAAGCAGGGTATTTCTTGCCCGTTTAATCTGCGTGCACATTCTACGAGAAGTGTAGCATCATTTGGGCATTGGCTCGTGGTTCCTCTCTAACTGACATTTACAGAGCTGCTGGCTGGGCGACACCTAATACATTCACTAAATTCTACAGTGTTCGTGTTGAGCCGGTATCCTCTCGAGTTCTCTCGTCAGATCAGTGAGAACATCGAGGAACGGCTCCTGTGTCGGCTTGGAGCCTTTCTTTTCGGTGCTGCACAACCGCACCAGTATGGAAGGCAGTTAAGGCAAAAACGTTACAAAAACTGTTTTTTGTCTCCTCCACCGCTTGGTGGCCGATGTTGCGGAGCATCGGCCGCCAGCCTCTCACTAGATGTATTCTTGACAATCTGGGTGAGGCTAGCGCCCACATTGCGCCTCCTAGTGGTTTCTTTGTGAGTATTTCCGTGGAAAGTTTCTGATTTACCACGTTTCCCTTAGCGGAGTTCGTTCCGCGCCTCTCTAGTGTTGCTAAGAGAGTGTATTTTTTATAGACCTCGTGTCTTTTTATCCATCACCTTAGTGGCAGACCCCTAGAGGGTTTTCTTTCCGCAGCGATCTTAGTCCCGCCTGACGAGTTCGCTTCCCAGTTCGCCTAGTCACTATCGTGGGTTAAGGAACAAGTAGTGACCGGCCTCTGCTTCAACCCCTTTTCCGTTCCCTAAAAGAGGAGAGTCGGAGGGTTTACGCAGGCACTGGAAGGGTCAGCTTCAGTGGCGCTTTGGTAGGGATTCCCAATTCGTCGGTCACGACGTGACGTCGTAGTGACCGACTGAAAGGGAACGTCTCGGTTACATATGTAACCCTCGTTCCCTGAAGGAAGGGAACGGAGACGTCACGTCCCGTCGCCACAGTTTGCTGTTCCACTGCTGATATCGGCCGGACATTTTTCTTTCTGTCCAGCTTTCTCAGCAAAAAAATAGCTGATTTGATAACTGCACCTGCCGCTCATTAAATACCTGTGCGGCGGGGCGGCGCCGGCAGATGCAATTATCTGCATGCCAAGTTCATTGGCGTTTTAAAGGTTTCTCGAAGCAGATAGGTCACCCGCGAAGCGGTTCCCAATTCGTCGGTCACGACGTGACGTCTCCGTTCCCTTCCTTCAGGGAACGAGGGTTACATATGTAACCGAGACGTTTTTCTGTCACTCAAAATGAGTTGCATCTGGACCACCAATCGCAGCATGCGAATCGACGAATGCATCCTAGATATGCGACCTCCTAGGTCCTAAAGCAGAAGTTACGTCCAAACCCAGTTCATATTAATCCTTATTGTAATTAATATTTACAAATTACAAACAAATTATACAAAGAAACACTGCTTATTTACTTATAAGACCAAAGATTGCCTGTTAAATTTACCCGAAATGAATTTTATCCACAGTTTAAACACTACATTGACGTCACAGCCAGCGGTGATTTTTCAGCAGGACTGGCCGAGGTGTGGCGCCGTTGTCCCGTATATATACGCGCGGAGCGGCCGCTGATTATCTGGAGCTCCCATCCCCAAAAACTCGAAGGAAATGTTTAAATAGGTGATATCTTTATGAACCTACTGCAGATTCTTGTTTAAAAAACATACATTCTCGACTGAAATGCTTTCAAAACTTTGAATTTTGGCACAAAAACAGAAATATTTCCTAAATCCGTCTGCTCAGCGCTCACGACCTGCATATCAACCCGGAATGGTTTTTAATTCGTATTACGTTGGATTTATTCAGTATTCGCTACATGTGCAGATACACAATAAGAATAGCTAAATCCTTCACAAAAACAATAAGTTGTTTTTATTCCAGTCATTTTTAAAGAACTTTAACACAAAAAAAATACCAAACTACATGAAATTAATTTTATTAAATAAAGTTTAAATATTCAATTTCATCAAATCTACAAGCCTGCAGAATGAATTTTTACAGTGTAACACTATGGTCATAAAAATGGCTATTCTATAATTTGTTCATTTGTTATTAGAATAAAAAAATTGTCTATGTTGTAATGAATCATATAAATATTTGTGTATTTGTTATGGTCGAGATCATTGTGCTAACAACAACACAGTGATAAAAGCTGTGACAAAAAACTGATAAACAATTTAAAATTAGCCTTCTTTCATTTCATATTTGTCAATTCCAAAAACAATGGCTGTTTAAGTTTAAAAAAAAACAACAACTTTAAACAGCACAAACAAGACTTTGAAAATCTAAAAGTGTTAATTCAAACTTACAGGAGCAAACAGAGAAATGTGTCGTGTCCAGCAAGAGTTTGTTGAAAAGTGCACTGTGAGGAGTATTTGAGATTGTATTTACCACTGTGTATACGGGGGGTGGCACAGTGAAATATTTCCCTTCATAAACCTCAACCATAAAAATTATGGGTAATGTTACACGAAACTCAGTTTTTCTATAACTACAATGATCCATAATTACTGTGTCATTAATTGTTTATTTATTTTAAATAAGTCATAGATTGATTTTGAAATATTTAAACATATTTCATTTGTTTACTTCAAAACTGAAAATTTTTTATATTTGTTAATAAAATAAAAACATTGATAATAATAGAAATGTAATGACTGTAAAAGTAGAAGTGACTAAAGCATGACATAAAAAGTAGCATAAAAATATATGTTGATTTTGCGTCATTTTTTACAGTGCAAGTTTTTGTTATGGTGTATACCTCTGTGTCTAACTGGGAGCACAGTAGTTTAAGCCCTTACAAAAACTCCACACCCAACAGACAGTAATTTGGTTATTGGCAAATGGCAGGGTCAATTAAATTTTACAGCATGTAAGTTTTCAGGGTTCACAACTGCATATTCTTTAAATCTGGTAAGTGTGAACACCAAAGTAATAGTTTTAAAAGGGTCTTGTCACTGGCATACCCATTAAAAAGGTAATAATATGTACCAATATACCTTAGTACTAATATGAACGTCTTTTTGAAAGGGGACCCCCACAAAACTTTGTTTTATCTTGTTAATGTAAAATTGTTGCTCTATCGCACAACTTTCCAAAAAAGTTTCAGTCGTTCATCCACTCGAAACAGGGTGAACGGCACTTTCACATTCGCATTGCGGCCCTCTATCAGCCAAAACCGCACTAAAGAAGTTTCCAACCATCGGGTTGCGGTCCTGTAGATCAAGTGAAAACTTCAAAAACTTGCTTTACGGCAGTGGTGCATCCTGCAGGCTGTGGGTGGAGCGTACATATAAAAGAAAGATACCATTACCTAGCATTCATGCAGCTTTTCAATTCTCATCATGGCGGAGCCTGCAAAGAAAAGGAAGGTTTCATTTCGGAGGAAAAGAAAACGGGAGCATGATAGAGAAAGAGCTCGAACTTGAGTGAACATAAGGCGGGCTTATACTCGTTGGCGAGAGCTGAAGGAGGCTAGGAGTTGCAAGACCTGGCTTTGCTGCTACTAGACTCGTGAGTAATACCGGTTTACAGATACTAAACATGCCGACTTGATCTCTTTTTTGTACAATGCATTGTAAATTATTTATGACAGTGGTAATGGACAATTCCGCTTCCAACCTGTAGGGGGCGCAAAGAGCAAAAACTCTTTAGTGTTACTTTAAATTAAACTCAGAAAGGTTAAATACGAAATTCTAACTCTCCAATTTTTGCCGTGTCGTCAGTGATAGGGTGATGCACACTTTTGGGTGTCATTCTGTAACACATTACTGTGTAATTTTCTTTATTGCACTGTGGGGTTGTTTCTTTTTTTGTTTTCTGATGGGAATGCTACTTCAAAAAAGTAATTGAAGAGCTCAGATACAATAAATGGTTTCCAACATCACAAACATTTAACCAATCATATCAACACAGTTGAACGTGTGAATCAGTAGTTCAAGTTATAGATATTATGGATGGATGGCAGATAGATGGTGTGCTGAAACAATTACTGAAACAAACTGTAATGAAGAAGATTACAGAAGATTACAGAGGCAGAGATACAATAACTGAGGTGCTTATTGAAGAGTCAACTCAAACCAGTAAATGCAGAAAACAGTGGTGATGATGGTAAATACAGATGACACTTCCAACACACACTCTTCCAGTCAAAGAGAAACACGGTGCTATTTTTAAATCCAACGTAGTAACACTCTATGACAGGGTAAACACAGTTAAAGTCCTGGTAAGGATTGAAGTGGTGTCGGGCAGTTAGATAGAGCAGTGTAAACTAGCTTGCATTAACGAGACCGGACAAAGAATGTGTGTTGTGCAAAAAAGGTAAATAGTGCTGGTGGGTGATGAGTGACTGGTGGCGGTGATTTAAACTCAGTTAATGCAGATTTGTGGATGTGAGTGAGGGAAATCTGTTACAGTACCCTCAGAAGGCAGAAGGTTCAACTGAAGAACTCTAGAAATAAACTGATGGTCTCTGTCAGATACAGAGTCTTCAGGTATGCCAAAGTATCTAAACACATGTTGGAAAGTACCTCTGCAGTCGACAACAATGAATATGCATCTGTTACCTTGTGAGGCTGGGAAATCCGTAGCAAAATCGACTGGAGACGACGAGGGACTGGAAGAGGACAGAGTTTTCCAGTGGGAAGATGACGAGGAGTCTTGGAGATGGCGCAATCCCTAAATCCACTCATGAACCTTCTGATATCCAGTGTCATGTTGGGTTACCAGAAGAGGTGCTTTTAGCAGTGAGAGGATTTGTTGGACGCTGGGGTGACCAGTGCCTACATAGTTATGTGCCTTAGTAATAAGCAAAATCTTATGGAATAATGGTACATAATTGTTCGTGTCAGGACAACCTGGCAGAACATCCTGAGTCTCAAGGATCATGTCCTTCTCACTTCATTCCATAGGACACACGAAAACACTATCAGAGAGGATGGGTTCAGGAGGGTACAGTCTGGAAAAAGCATCAGCCTTGCAATTCTTATTGCCCATACAGTAAATAATAGTGAAATCAAACTATGTGAAAAAGAGTGCCCAGCTAGCTTGTCTGGTATTTAACCTCTTTGTTTCACAAAGGTACTGGAGATTTTCAGTCAGCACAGTGAAGAGATGTCAGGCACCTTCTAGCCAGTGTCTCCACTGTTCGAAAGCCAACTTAATGGCGAAAGTTCATGGGTACCAATGGCATATTTTGCTTCAACCAGGTAAAACTTGTGTAAGAAGAAAACGCATGGATGAAGATTGGATGGGTTCCCCTGCTGCTGGGAACAGATGGCTCTGACTCCAACAAACTTCCATCACAAAAGGCTTCTCAGGGTCTGGATGAACTAAGACAGGCATTGTACAAAAAGCATTCTTCATAGTTTGAAAAGCTTTCTCAGCTTTAGAGAACTTTTGGTTTACCTTTCAGGGCAGATGTTAACGAGGAGATATTGCAGCTCAAGTGGTTGATAAAACGGCTATAAAAGTTTGCAAATCCTCAAAACTTTTGTAACTCCTAGATGGTTGTTGAAGTGGGCCAGGTGGTAATGGCTTCAATCTTACTCTGATCCATACACACACAGTTCTTTGACAATTATATCCCATGAACTGGATGCTGATCTGATTGAACTCGGATTTTTAAGCTTTCAGAAAGAGTATGTTGACATAACCATTTCAGAACTTTCTTGACCTGACAAATGTGTTCAGCAGGGCTATTGGAATAAATCAATGTCATCAATGTAAAGTAAGACATGCTGATGTAGAAGGAACACAGAAGGGGCATTGACTAAACCATACGGCATGACCAAATATTCATAGTAGCTGGTAGGGGTCACAAAGCTGTTCCCTTTCAGTCGGTCACTACGACGTCACGTCGTGACCGACGAATTGGGAACTCGCTTAGAGAGACCAATCTGCTTCGAATACTACTAAAACGCCAATGAACTTGGCATTGAGATATTTGCATAATGCTGGCGCCGCCCCGCCAGGTGCGTATATAAGGAGCACGTGCAAATAGGGAAATCAGCTTTTTTCGCTTCGAAAGCCGGCTTTATCTGACTGAGAAGCTACTCTCTGACCTTCTGGGAACGGTTGCTGAAGTTGATTGACAAGCAGTACTAACACAGCGGACGCTCGCAGTATTCCACTGCTCTGCATATTTTTGTTTGAGTTTAGTGTGTGCGTTGCCTTTAGTGTGTCTTTTTAAAGACAGCCACTCTCTCGTATATTTGGAGATCAGCGTCCTTTTCAGGATTGCTTTTCGTCCGTGCGATCTTGGATGCGAGAGGTATAAGGGTTCCAGTTACGGTCACGAGCGCTGTCTTCGTGCTTGGGCATCAAGCACTCTGAGGCTGCGTTCGTGGAGAGTTTTTGTTCTCTCTGTGAGAGCATAACCCTCTTGGATTGCGGAGACGACTGACGTTTCTACGGGAATGCTGTCCGCGCCTTTGCAGTGCTGACGCCGCCGTGATGCGGCTGTCAAGTGCTCGCAGGACGCTCTTCGCATTACTACGCTGAGTAGGACGGAGGATGCGTCCTCCACCTACCGGCCTTTCATCCTCAGCCGGTTGAGGCTCCGGTGGAGACTGCAGAGTCGTGTTCTACGATTTCTGCCGAATCCATTGGACCTCCTTCTGGTCCCGTTCACTTCTGCAGCATCAGAGGGGTGTCCAATTTTTCCTCCGAAGTGGAGTCGTTCCGGAGATGGTGGCCGTGCCCGCTCGAGCGCCGGAAACGGTAGAGTTGGAGAGGTTAACCCCTCTCCGCCCGAACCGTACCGCCCACGTGATTGGTATTTCGGAGCTGCTCTGGCCTCTCGGTCCTCTTCTCCTGTGCCTTTCTTTCCCGACGGCACGAAGAGCTGACGTGATTTGCGGCCATACGGCCGTTCAGCTTCAGCTTTCACCCCTCACCTCCCTCACCAATGGAGCCGCTAAGGGCGGGGACCCCTCAGTGGAGCGGGGGGGTTGCGATGCAGCTGCGTTCCTGGAGGGACCACCCAACCCTTCGGTAGTGTCTGGGTGCTTGGCTTCAGTTCCCAGCCCGTTTCGTTGGGTTTTACGCACGATCCGCCACGGTTACAAAATACAATTACCGGCACAACCCCAAAATTCTCTGGCTTTCGTTTTCACTATAGTGAAAGTGTCCGATGCACATGTAGGCTACTGCGTGCATAAGTCGATGTCCTGCTGGCGAAGGATGATGATGATAGGGTTTTTCCAGCCTTTATCTCATAGTACCCAAAATACGCGGAGGGTTACGATCGATTGATTTACGCACCGGCTCTACAAAGGTGGTCTTTTTTTGGATGATAACGCCGAGGCTCGTATTTCAATATTCAGATCGGTTTGCAGCCTTAGACCTGTAAGACGTGTACTTTATGTGTCCATCTCCCCTCGCCTTAGATCGTTTTTTCGCTCTGCGTCATGGGGTGGGCATATTAATATTAAGTACACCATTCGAGCTGTCTCTCTCTCTCCGTGTCTCCATGAAAGTGCTAGTCACGGCATTTAAATATCAGAGAGAGAGTGCTGTTCGCATTCTGCTTTATTTACGTCGACTTATAATAGCCCGTTCTTGGCAGACGTGCGCAAACACAGAGAGTTAATGCTTCGGCATCTGGCTCGTTTAAGTCATCAGGTCGACTGGGAAAGAGCAACTTTGCCCCGTGCAGAGGATCCTTTTTCTCAGTATGGAAATAGACTTGATCGACTAATTGGCGTGTTTTACAAGAGCGCGCAACTAGTCAGTTCTGACTTGCCTCGGTTTAATTCGAGGGAAGTATGCGGTCCCTCTGAAACAATTTCAGAAGCTCCTGGACATATGACAGCATGCTGCGGCTGTGACACTGCTCGAGCTGCGTCATATGAGACCGCTTCAGCGTTGGCTTTACGATCGAGTCTCGAGGAGAGCGTGGCGCACCGGCATACATTGTGTAAACACTACACCTGCGTGTCATTTAAATTTCCCCGTAGTAGACCCAGCATTTCTGATAGCAAGATATGCTTCTGAGGGGTCTCCTGGCATTCTGTAACATGCGATGCCCTAAGCACGGGATGATCAGCCACGTATGACGGGCTTGCAGTCTCTGGGGTGTGCATAGCACCCCAACTGCCGCGAGCGGTGCGCTGTATATCTGGGACTTGTACGCTCCGCTATGGAGATGCGAGGGAAGGATGTATTAGTAGACACCGATAACATTGCGACTTTTGCGTTATTTACCGTTAAGGCGGTTTTGCGCTCTCGTCACCTGTCGCATCTCGCTCGTCATCTCCTCCTTTGGAGTCAGAAGCATCTGAGGTCCCTTCGTGCCATTTACATCCCCGGATCGCTCAATACAGCGGTGACGCGCTTCCCGAGCTGCGCCCCCGGCGAATGGCGACTCCACCCCCAGACGGTCCAGCTAATTTGGAAGAAGTTCGTTTGTGCGTAGATCTGTTTGCGTCGCCGGACGATACCCACTGTCGCCTATTTTATTCACTAACGGAGGGCAGCCTCGGCGTGGATGCGTTGGCACACAGCTGGCCGCGGGGGGTGCGTAAATACGCATTCCTTCCAGTGAGCTTTATTGCGCAGACACTGTGCAAAGTCAGGCAGGACGAGGAGAGCCTTTTATTAATCGTCCGTACCGGACGACCAAGAATTGGTTTTCATAGTTAATGCTCCTCGCGACAGCCCTCCCTGGCGGATTCCCCTGAGGAAGGACTTTCTTTCTTTAGGAAGGGGCACATTTGGCACTCGCGCCCCGACCTGTGGATATCCATGTATGGTCGTTGAGCGCGCGCAAGGTTTAGGTGATTTATCGCAAGCGGTATCTAACACCATCGACGCGGTTCGAGCACCGTCCACAAGACGGGCTTACGCGCTTAATGAAACCTTTTCGTCACCCGGTGCTCTTCGCAACGCGAGGACCCCAGAGAATGGCTTTTAACATTGTGCTTTTATATCTTTAACATAGGTTAGATGGTAGGCTGTCCCTCCGCCATTAAAGTTGATATCGCCGCTATTTCTGCTCATCACTCACTTATCTACGGCAGATCAGTTGGCCAGCATTATTTAATTATTACATTTTAAGAGGCGCTCGCAGGCTAAAACCCTCGCGCCCTCCCTCTTTCCTCCTGAGACCTGTCCATGGTGCTGAAGCCTTCAGGTCTCCTATTTTAGCCTTTGCAGTCTGCAAGTCTGAAGTTTTTTTATCAATGGAAACTCTGACCCTGCTAGCATTGGCCTCCATGAAGAGAGTAGGGGATTTACATGCATTCTCTGTTGACGATTCGTGCTTTTAGTTTGGTCCTGCTGTCTCACTGAAGACCCAGACCAGGCTACGTGCCCAAAGTTCCCACCACTCCCTTCAGAGATAAGGTGGTGAGCTTGCAAGCACTGCCCCCGGGGGACGCAGACCCAACCATGGCTTTGTTGTGCCCCGTACGCGCACTGCGACTCTACGTGGTTCGCACGCAAAGCCTCAGGACCTCAGACCAGCTCTTTGTTTGTTATGGTGGCCAGCAGAAAGGGAAAGCTGTCACTAAGCAGAGGATGTCTCATTGGATAGTTGATACTATCGCCCTGGCTTATAATCTTCAGGGTATTGCCTCGGAGTGTTGCCTCATTTTGGGCTATCGCTCGTGGTTCCTCGCTAACAGACATCTGTAGAGCTGCTGGTTGGGCGACACCTAATACGTTCATTAGATTTTACAATGTTCGTATCGAGCCTGTATCCTCTCGTGTCCTTTCCTCACCAGGGAGGGCACGGAGAGCAGACTCGCAAGTCGGCTTGCAGCCTCCGACTGAGGCTCCAAATTGAGTTTCAGTATGGAAGGCCATCAGAGCAAAAATGCGTAATGGTTTGAATTGCTGTTCCTCCGCTGCCTTGGCAGCCTTTTTTGCGGAGCATTGGCTGTCAGCCTTTCACTAGCTGTATTCTTACGAACCTACGTGTTTGGCTTGGGCTCCACATTGTGTCCCAACGGGTTCCTTTGTGAGTATTATTTCGTGGGGTTAATCCTACCAGCCCATGTTTCCCTTAGCAGAGCACTGCTTTGCTTACACAGCCACGGCTGTCCTTATTCTGTTTATTTAGTCCACCATCAGCCCTTAAGAGGGGCGGTGTCTTCCGCAGCGTTCCTATCCCGCTCTGGTAGGGCGCTTCCCAGTCGCTGGCACTACTGTGGGGTTAAAGGAACATCTAGTGCCCGGCCTTTCTGCCTTATCCTATTTCTACATTCCCTTAAGGGGATTTGGAGGGCTTTTTGCAGACACTGGAAGAGGTCAGCCCCTAGTGGCTTTTTGGTAGGGATTCCCAATTCGTCGGTCACGACGTGACGTCGTTGTGACCGACTGAACGGGAACGTCTGGGTTCCGGATGTACCCCGGGTTCCCTGACGGTGGTAATGGCGACGCCACGTCCCGTCGCCACAGGTGCTGCCACCTGCTGTTACGGCCGGTCACCTTTCCGGCTTTCTCAGCGAACAGAAGCTGATTTCCCTATTTGCACTTGCTCCTTATATATGCACCTGGCGGGGCGGCGCCAGCATTATGCAAATATCTCAATGCCAAGTTCATTGGCGTTTTAATAGTATTCGAAGCAGATTGGTCTCTCTAAGCGAGTTCCCAATTCGTCGGTCACGACGTGACGTCTCCGTTCCCTCCTTCAGGGAACGAGGGTTACATCCGTAACCGAGACGTTTTCCATTCGTCACCACTGCAAATCCGAATGAGATTATATACACTTCTTAGATCAAGTTTAGTGAAAATTTTGGCACCTCTTAGATGTTCCAAGGCTGGCGGGATGAGAGGAAGGGGATAGCAAAACTTTTTGATAATCTTGGTGATGTAATTTTCCATGGCTACCTGTTCGGGTAAAGTGAGTGAATACATTTTCCCTTTAGAGACTGGTTCACCCAGCAGGAGGTCGCACAGTCCCATGGCCGAGGAGGTGGTAGGTGGGAGACTCTTGGAACAAAACACACCTGAAACTCAGAATACATTGGGGAATTGGAAACATACACATTATCCATCGGACTGAGGTAATCAACTTGGAAAACATTGATCACTCCAACGTTTAAACTCACCAGTGTCCCAAGAGAGCTCCGGATGATGTTGTATTAACCAGGGTCTTCCTAGGATTATGTCTGCAGTGGAATTCTCCAGGACCAGAAACTTTATGGCCTCTTGATGTAACACTTCCACTGACAAAACAATTTCACTGGTGCGATGTTGAATAGACTGTAGATTGAGTGGTTTACCCATCACATATTAAATTTATGTCTCTGGAGAATACGCTCTTTTTGGATGTTGAGTTTTGATCAGAGCTTGGCAGAGATAAAGTTCCCGGCTGACCCAGAGTCGAAAGGGGGGTTACTGTAACAGATAAATCACAATAGGACAACTTAGCTTTGGTGGCTAAAGGGGTGTATACATGATTTTTGGGTTAAACCGTACTCACCAAAGCTTGTGGAGGACGGATGGGGCACTCTCAGATTAAATGCCCATTGTTAGCACAGTATAAGCACAGATCCTGGGTCAGCCGCGGTTGACATTCTGAAAGTGGGATCCTGGTAGTATCGACTTGCATGGGTACTGGTCCTGGAGAGTGTGACTCTGGCTAGGGGAGGTTTTGGAAGAATTTGTATTCAGACTGGCAGGAATGCATGCTGTTTTCCGTTTTGATGGCACTTTGAATGAAACTTTCCAGTCCCATTGAATCAGCAGATAGCTGAAGACATAGTTCAGGTCTCAGACCATTACAATAGGTGGTGATGAGGACTCGTTCGTTCCAACCACTAGCCGTGAGTAATCAGCTGCAGAAGACTTTCCCTGTTTCAAATGGTAAAGTTTATCACCAGATGAAATTCCAAATACCTCTTGGAAATAAATCACAAAGTCTTTAATGGAGTGTAGGAACAACAACATCCTGCTGCCAGATTGACTCTGCCCAGTGTAACACCTTACTGGTGAGTAACAAGATGATACATGAAATCTTGCTGCGATCTGTAGGGAAACGAGTTGTAACAGAAAACACTTACATTGCTCCACCAGGCCAAAGTATGGTGAAAGGTTGGCCATGGGAACTGTGACTATGGTAGCATTACTGGTTGCTGTGACGTGTGTGAGGGGTGTGGAAAAGATCCTGTCATAGCAGATCCACCATTTCCTGACTGGACAAAGAGTGTGTGTTGTGCAGAAACTTAATTAGTGCTGGTGAGTAATGAGTGACAGTTGGCGGTGATTAAAGGTGATGCAGATTGTGGATGGTGAGTGAGGGAAGAACCTTGTGAATCCATTACATTAACATCAGCGTTTAAAGATTAATGCATATGCATTCTGTGAAACCAAATGTCTCAGTTACGGATGTAACCCTCGTTCCCTCAAGGAAGGGAACAGAGATGTCATGTTGATGACCGAGAAATTGGAAACTCACTTACAGAGACCAATCTGCTTCATGTGTCTAAAAAAGAGCCAATGAAAACTAGCATGCAGGATGTGGTGACATAACATCTCCATTTCCCTCCTTCAGAGAACAAGAGATTCATCAGTAACCGAGACGTTTCCTTTCAGTCATTGACTCCAACGTAATGTCAATGACCAATGAATTGGGAATCCCTACCAAAGCACCATGGGGTGCTGCCCCTTCCAGTGCCCTCCTTAAGCCTCCCGCCCCTTGTTTTAGAGTAGGCAGGACTGGGTATTATGTAGAGAAGGCTAGCCACCCAAGGTGAAGGCATCTGTGAATACCACAGCATGCCTGGAAGCCTGTTCTATGAACACACACCCCGAACAAATAAAGGTGTTTTTTTAGGTCCGTGTAATTTGTACCCGGTGAGTGCTGCTATGCCACGGCCATCCCGGGATTCTGCCAAAAAGCTAGTGTGGAAGCTGTCTCATATGGCACAGCCCGAGCAGAGTTATTGATGCTGCAGTCACCATATGTCCCAGGAGCCTATGAAATATCTTCAGTGGGACAGCTGTCCTGCATTCTAACAAACTCAAGGAGTTCAGCATTGACTGGTCACATTCCTCTGTGAGGCGTGCCATCTGCTTGACCAAATCCAATATCATACCGAGATAAGAGACCCTCTGCATGGGGCAAAGTTTCCTCTTGTCCCAGTTGACCAGAAGACCTAGGTGTACAGAGTCCCTATGTTTGTATAACTGCTCTCAAGAGTGTGCTACAATGAGCCAGTTATGAAGGTAGTTAAAAATGCAAATGCCCCATTCTCTCAAGAGAACAAGGTCAGCCTCCACAACTTTTATGAAAACATGGGGGAGAAGGACAGCCAGAAAGGTAAGACTTTGTACTGATATGCCTGTCCCTCGATTGCAAAGAGGAGAAATGGTCTGTGTTGAGGGATAATTGAGACATAAAAGTAGGTGTCCTTCAGGTCGATGGCTGCAAACCAATCTCAGGGACAGACGCATTGAAAAATGCATTTCTGCAAAAGCATTTTGAACTGCATCTTGTGTAGTGTGCGATTCAGATGACAGAAATCCAAGATCGTTCATAACCCACCGCCTTTCTTGGGTACTGTGAAGTAAGGGCTGTAAAACCCCAACCTCATGTTAGATGGATGGACCGGCTCTATCAGGCCCTTTGCTAGTAGGGTCGCAACCTCCGCACACAAGGTGTGGACATCTGCATCTTTCACTGAAGTGAATTTGATGCCGGAAAACTTGGGGGGATGCCAAGCGAACTGAAACTGCCTACGACAGGTTCCTCAACGCTACTTCGATGGGGGTTGCTGCTGAGGCAGCGCAGGAATTGGGCTTTCCACTGGTGCAGGATATGACTAATCGCCACAGTTTGCTTCTGGGTGCCCGAGAACTGGTGGGCAAAATTTTTTACCAATTCGCAGAAGAGGCCGGTTTAAGGCACGGCCGAGGGCGGCAGAACATCTGAGCCAGCATCCGAGAGGCGGCCCACCCTCCAATGCTGCAACTGACATCCAATCCTTATCGGGAGAGCCAAAGGATAGGAGCGGTACACTGGGTCTGCTCCCTCTGAGGCCCGGAGGGTTGGGGACTCTACCTTGTTTCACGTACTGAGTCGCGTCCTCATACGCGTGATGGGAACATGACCCATCCATGAAAGCCCCTCAGCGTGCTGAATGCCCAAACACATGAAACAACAATCGTGACCATCCGTGGGACCGAGATACCGGCCACACCCAGAAACACACAGGTGGAAAGACATCTTAAAAAGACACTGACGCACATGTGTACACAGTAGAAAAACTCATTAGCATATTCTCTGTAGATCTTTAAGAAAATATCAATTTACACAAATTATTCTGTTTCTGAAGTTTACAATGTCTCTTAAAGTATTGTGTTGCCTTCTTGAGCACCAGTTAATGTTTGTATCTTTTGTAACAAAACAATAAACAATAAATTGTTGATTACTATCCTACAGTATTAAAAATCCAGGGGAATTTTAACTTTTAAATTTGAGTATTTTTGAAAATTATGTTATTATTCTGTATTGTAGAATATAAATTAACATCTGTTATGTGAAATAGCCTACCTTTTATCTGACATCATTACAAGGTATACTTTTTTATCAGTATGTGTGTTTTCTGGGATCAAACCCATGACCTTTTGTGCTGCTAACATAATGCTCTACCACTGAGTTACAGGAATACTTTCAAACATTTACTGCCCTAGTAATTTCACATTCACATGCACACTCATAGGCCTCTTCCTATCAGTATGCAGGTGCTTCCTGGTACTGGGGTGCAATTATTAAACATCTAAGCACCAACAGATAAAATAACATTATCCTTTTCTTGTTTCTCTGGATGCTCAGTGGCATTTATTGTTTAACAATGGAATTTAACCCTGTCTTTATTTCATATCAAACCTCTTTAAATCATCAGTACTTTGCAAGCATATTTAGACTCTTTTTGTACAAAGCTATTGGTTTAAAATGTTGGAAAGTTCACATTTACTGTATAACACCCATAACCTAACAAATTTACCAGCAATGTGTACACTATTTATCACTGTATAATCTTATGCAGGATGTTGTATTGTCCTCCCAAATTGACATTAATGGTCTCTATCCCATGGTTTGTGATAATGTCATGAGATAATGTTGTGGAGCAGGAAAGTCCACTGTCCATGTTTTGTATAATAACACCTGTTAAATCTAGTTTTAACTTTATTTATTTTATTTGTCCTATATCATTCTTCCTATTCACCTTATTCCGCCACGCCCCTTTTTAATTCTTCGCTCTTCCGCATTTTGTCAACCGACTTCCGCTGCTAATATGGCACAGTGCATTCGGTGGTTAGTTTGGTGGTTGGAAGATTGTTTGTAGTTCACTTTAACTTTAGCGAAATGACAAATATCGCTACCGCTGTATATGTTTTAAATTAGGAGGACGGTTAAAACTTCATATGACGCTCGGATAGTCTTATATTGTCCCATCAATCGTGTCGTCGTTGGACGATATGAAGCGGCCGCGGCAAGTAACCTGGCATATTTAATTACCTCGTCCTGTCAGAAGTTGATGGAAATTATTAAAAGTATGTCTACCAATATTTACACAGTGGTTTTGTCTTTTTTAAAGCAAATGTGCACCTTAGCCAGTCCAATAACTATTTCGTTTTTATGTGGTACAATGATATAATTCATTTGCAAACTTGCCAACACTTATTCCTTCAAATCAGGAGACTTCAATCCTTTTAAGTGGAATCTACAAAGCTTACATATGGTTTAAGAAATTCCTTACACATAATATCTGATCACACTGTAAAGGTTTACATAACTGCATGGCAGGATACATCTGATCACATAGTAAATGTTTAATATAACTGCATGACAGGTAACAGCTGATCACATAGTAAAGGTTTAATATAACTGCACAACATCTGATCACATTGTAAAGATTTAATATAATTGCACAACATCTGATCACACTGTAAATGTTTAATATCACTGCATGACATCTGATCATATATGAAGGTTTAATGTAACTTTACAACAGGTAAAGCAAGACCACCCTGAAATAAATTAAGATGCAGCTTTATTGGAGTCATCAGGAGCTGATCCCAAGTGTTTATCTGGAAGCTGTTGGTGTATGTACTGGTAAAGTGCTTGGCGACTGTGTAATGGATGCAATATCAACCCTCTGTAAAGCTGACACAAAGATGGTTTTTACAAACAAACCCTACAAAAAAACAAGACTGGTGCGCATCTTGTGACAAAACAATGGCACTTATATATGTTGAGGTATGTCAGTACAAGGTGTGCATTTTAGCCTGGGACCAGCATAAGCCCTGTCAGGGAAACTGCACCATTGTTTTCCCATATCAGATGTAGGTTGCTTCAGGTTAAGTTGTGATTTTAAAGTGTAGTTGTGGTCAGAGACGGATGGATCCTCCCATTGTGTTTCTGCATCACAGTTTAGGAACATCACAGGTATCATCCTCACAGTTGTCCACTGCATCACTACACATCAATGCATCTGTGAAAACAATATAACCATAAACATTTTTATGTTAGTATTTAAAATAAACTTGCATCACGAGAATTATAAATGGCACCCATACTTAAACAGAACAGTGTGTAAGAGAGAGATGCATTAAAAAGAGACAGTAACATTATACACACAACCTTTAACTTCAGTGTTAAATAATACGTTGTTTAATAGGTCATTATCAATATCTGAATGGGAAATGAACTGACATTCTAGCATCTGAAATCTCAGTAACGTTAACTTGTAGGAATCACGTGGGCTACTGTAAGAATGCAATGTACTATAATATCTCGTTGTACTATCGTAATTCGTAAATATAAAAATATAGGTGGACAATTAAAACCATTCAAATAGTTGCATTTTATAAACTAACGTTACTGATCTTAAGTGTATTTGTAGAACGGACTTCACAAATCTAACTTTAGGCGAACGAGCACAAAGTTAGCTAAGATAGCTTACCTGAAACTGGCCACCTTTTCAACACCCGGCGTGGTTTAAAGTTACCGGAACATCGTAGTCGAACCATTACTTGGGATAAGGGTGTTCCTCAGTTGGCTTAAAATTGCTAAGAAAGAAACATAAAGGCGCTCGATTGAGCTTTTTAAGCTTAACGCGTCGCCTTCAGTCACTGCCTCAGCTGCTCATCGTCTATGCGGCCGGAAGAACATTGACAAAATGAGGGCAATGGCGCCGCCCTTGTTGTCATGAAAAATAAGGTGAATATCGGTGTAGGCTATGAATGAGGTAAATATTTTTGTGTTTGTGCTAAATCTGCCCCTGTCTTTATTGGGATTTTACTGCTGCATCAGGTTTTCGAGGTCTGCGACAAAAACTCATTTGAATCTATAAAGATGACAACGTGCTGGTTGTATGAATAGTTCAACTATAAATGTTTTGTTTACTTTAAGCTCTGATAGTAAGTAGTTGCACTGTTATAATAAGCATAAAACCTAAAAAGCAGTGATTCATAGTCAAGGACGTAACCAGGATTTTTACAGAGGACAACCCCTAAAAATATATATATTTTTTTTATATTTTTTCATATTACAGAATTATAATAAACACGTCCAAACTACGACATAGCACAAATGTAACTGTGTCTGTGAGAATTTTGTTGGTGACTAAGCATCCAAAAACTCACATACTCTGTTACAGTACATTTCATCATCTGGTGCAAGTCACCCTTTGCCTAGAAATTGCAAAACGGTGTCATTTTTTTCAAGAAGCTTCTTAAATTTTCAATTTAGGATGTATTTTTAAGAGTATGGACTTTCTATATTATCTGGGCTCTTATTGGCTGCTGCTTTTTCTTCAATATTCAGTGTAAGCCATCTAATTCAAAAATTAAAAGTTTTCTAATAACAAAAATTAGTCTGTTTGGCACAGGTATATTTTTTGGTTACAAAAGTAATTTCAAGCATTTAACCATAAGCCTTCAGATTAAATGATTTTTAAGATCATAGTTAACATTTTAGTCAAGTGACCTTAAACTTTTGAGCAGTAGTGTAGGTTTGAATCTCATTTGTACCTGTATTGCATTTCATATTGTAGGCTATTTGCTGCATAACCATTAACTTTCTCACCTTCCCTCCTTCTCTTTGTCTGCTCATCTTTTGCTGACTTTCCAAATGATAATTTAGTTTGTTGCAGCCTTTTCCCTGTACAGTAAGTGTCTAGCAGCAGCACCCACTGCTCGTTGAGCGGAGAGAATGATACATGCTCTCGCGTCAGTCTCCAACCACGCCAGAAAAGATAGCTAGATTTGTCCTTTTTTGCTTTTTTTAAGTCGCTAAAGGGGTTTAAAAAGTTGCTAAATCTAGGGATAAAGTCCTCAATGGTAGTTACGGCCATGTTCATAGTCTGTACAATGGAGCCAAGACAAATTATGATTTTTTGTTTTGTTTTGTGTAAACAGTTAAGACAATGTTAGACAATGACAATGTTCTCATATTTTGTTTTGCAGATGTGTTTAACAAAATTTAGTTCCAACCCTGTTCCAATGCATATATTATTCCCTATTATTTTTCAAGTAGTCCCAAAGCTCTTGTTTATCTGGATCAGGTATGTTTGATTGATTTAATTGGAGCTAAACTCTGGAGGACAGTGGGTCCCCAGGAGCAAGAATGAAGACCTCTATTGAATAATAGGCCTACTCAATTATTACTACATCCATGCTGTCTACAATGGAGAACCTTCCCACTGAAAAAAATTAAGTTATGTTGTAAAGACTGAAACCAAATGGCTGAATGCAGAGGAAACCATTTTCTAAAAACATTAAATTCCTGTTAAATCAACATCTGAAAATCAAAGGCTGTTTATTTAGATGTGTTTTCTTTAATCGGACCATACGTGGACCACGCTAAAGACAGTTGTTAACGGTGTTCAAAATGTTTTGAGCTCGTCCACTTTCAACCACATTCAGAGGTAGTGGAAAACACTTACCATCGGATTGCTTTTTTAGTGTAAGCGCACATGTGGTTGAATATATTCGAACATCCACACGAGAACGCCTTCTCTTCGCCCATTTATCTAATCTGAGGTACTGAGCACAATGTTTTACATTTTTTCTGACTTCTGGCACGAACACACAGTGTACAGCTCTATCTTTAGGCTTAAATTGATAAAACTAAAGCGGCTGATCTCCGCGTCTTTCATATTTTCATTTTGCGAGCATGTCTCCATAGACCACCTCCTCACAGTAATCAGGACAGAAGCAGTCTAAAGTGGACAAAAGCGACGGATTTAAATACCAGGTGTAAACAGAATGTGTCTCCCTGGTCCACTTGTGATTCGATCAACGAAAACACATGTGTAAAGAGTTTACATCTAGCCCTGAAACAGCCACCCCACTGTGTGGAGAAAGAAGAGTCACACCTCACCAAGATTAAATCTGTTTCTCGTCTCCCCCTCTCCCCATTGTCTTAGCCCAGAGCACCTTAAATCTCACTTATAAACTGTGTATGAAATGTTACATTTTACATGCACAGAGAATCTGAAACTGGTCTTCATCTCATTTGAAATGTCTCAGTGCATGTGGTATAATGGTCTCACTCATATATAAAAACAGAATGCAATGTTAAAGTGTAACAATAAATTAAGCAAACTTCACCCAATGTAGACTAGTTACAGCCCCTAAGTTTCAATACCCATTCAGTTCCAAATTCCTATTATTATTACAATGCTTTGTTCTCTTTGTATTCACTCTCGAACAACAAATTTGACCTGCCTAAAAAATTTTAACACCTGGTTTTGCATAATTTCATTACATTTTAATTAATTGGATGAGGTGGGAAGGTGTGGAGAAGAGGAAGATCACTTGGAGCGAACTGTGGAACATGGAGGCTAATATGTTGAGCTTTACCATCAGAGCCACGTATGATGTCCTGCCCTCTCCAACCAACCTACATCTTTGGTTTGGAGAGAATCCAGACTGCCTCCAGTGTCTTGCCCCAGCAAACCTGAAACACATCCTGGTGGGCTGTAAGATCAACCTTACGCAAGGCAGATATACCTGGCGCCACAACCAAGTGCTGAAGTGCCAACCTGCTACATTGGAGAGTAAAAGGGTTGCTGTTAACGCCATGCCCTAGGAACCCAGACTACCTTCTGGCAACCAAAATCCTTTGTCTGGGAGGGGGAAAAAAGGTCAACCATCGATCACCTCCAGACTGTTGCCCATTGAACACAGCCCGGGACTGGGAAATGCGGGTAGACTTAGATCAGATGCTCACCTTCCCACCAGAAATTGCAGCGACCAACTTGCAGCAAACAACCTGGGGTGCGTTCTCCGATAACGTTGTCTCTTAGCGCGCTAGGAAGACTCTTAAGTTAAACCTTAACTACAGGTATACCTTTCCTACGTGTGTTCTCCGAACTATACCTTAGGATGTTGCTTAAGGTAAACCTTCTTAAGTTCGACCTTAGCAGGTGCTGTCCATGGTGGAGGTGCTGAATAGGTTGATATCGATTGCTCGACAATCAATTATTCACTTCATGTAATAGGTTTCGCTGCGTTATGAGATAGCGGTGTTCTCTATTAAATAAACATTTTAGAAATAGTTTAAGTTCAATTTATTAGGAATATCTGGTAAAAAAATATTTCAAATTGCAAACAACTAAATTCAACCTTCTATATTTTATATCAAACCCGTGCAAAACCCGCAACTTTATTTCCAAACGTATCATGTTTAATCTGCTCCAATTCATCCGCTATGCCTTGAAAGGATCATTTATAGGTTCCCAATAAGTGCGTTGCACAGGGGAATAAGGTGGGTCGTTGGCTGTGCATTACACTTAAAATGTATAAAAACAAACTGCTGTTGTTCATTAGTTCACGCGTTTATTGTGCTTGGACAGCGGATGCGCAAGCAGCGTCGTTACAATGCGGATAAAGCTTAATGGACGCATTTCTGGAGCCTGTCTGTCTAAATATAACATATCAAATATTATATAATAGCCTATATAAATATATAGTATGATTGCTTTAGATTTTAGCTTTGATTAGTTTTAATGTGGAAATTTTGTTGACCTTAGACTATACAAGCAGTAATCAAGTGCACAGTTTATTTTTAATGTTTATAAAGAATATGGCATGCAATTGCCTCAAAGTTATAAAACATTAAAACACTTTGATGCAAAGTCGAATTAACATTAATAATCATAATTATTTTTTGTAATTTTACCCGATTTATTTATGCAGCTAAAATACTAGCCGGTAGACTAAGATTTAACGGATATGAAATGCACAAATGAAATAGGATTCGCTGTATAGCTGCCAGTTTCACCAACTCCATAACCCAAAATATATTTTTTAAATAGTTTCTTAAGCCTGTAGCATTTAATAGTTCGCAGCTGATGTCCCTTTGGAAAACATAATTAAAAATCTAACAACCATCAATGTAATGATGTCTAATTATGTGAATGTTTTATTCTTTAAATCTAAAAATATTTGCCTAAACACGGAGTGTATTGCATTTTTTTTTACAAATATTTAGTTATATAGTCTGCAATGTAAGCTTTTATGAAAGTGATGGCCCTTAGTGCAGTCATGTGGGATAAGGTATAGCTAAGAGTGCTCCAGACCAACCTTCCGAACGAAAGACTTACAGGAGTGATACGTAACTAAGAACGTTTCGGGAAACACGTATTAGCGATAAGGTACAGCTTATGGTACAACTTAAGAACGATGTAGCATTAAGGTAGTTTCGGAGAACGCAGTCCTGTTCCTTTGGTCCAAATCAGTCCCATGGAAGAAAGCCATCGAAGAGGCATTTGAAAAGAAAAGGTTGCAGATTAAGCAGCCGAAGCAGAGGACCGGGGCTGGAAGGTAAGTGGAAGTGGGCAGCAGGGGAATTCTCACAGGTAGAAAAAACACTTTCTCAGATTATTCAGAAAATTAGAGGGGTGTGAGAGGCTTCCAATATAAATTTGGCTATAGGGCTTCCAAATATCTAGAACCAGCCCTGGCCCCAACAGTGCTCACTGGAACATTCAGAAGCTTATGTGTTTATAATCAATGCCATCATTATGTTTCGCAACAAATAGGTTGCGAAGGTCTTGAGACAGCTCTTTGCTTTTACCCAGCATGAGATGTGTCTTTTCTGAGACCTTAGCAATGAGACCTTTTTGTAGGCCATCAGTTGAGACTAAACCAGCTGAGATTAATTTGCATTAACAGGGGCTGGTTTGCTTTTTAATTACTGATAGTTTTAAAATGTCTTGGCTTGTCCATGCCTTTTTGCACCTCCCTTTCTTCATGTGTTCTATACTTTTTCCCTGTGTAATTTCACATTATTACACATAATTAATTTCTAAACTTGTTTGTTTTGGTTTCTTTGTATGTAGGGATTACTTGGGTTCTTACCAACATCAGGTGATAATTTCATGTTAATAACACCTTTGGAAATATATTAAATGAGAAAATGGTGGCATGTTCAATACTTATTTCACACAAATAATGTGACAAAAATAAACATAGGTCAAATGTAATCTAAATGTAATCAAAAAGTACTCAGATTACATTACAGAGAATTTGTAATCTAAGGGATTAGGTTACTGACTACAAATGTTGACATGTAGTTTGTAATCAGTAACTGATTACAATTTTCAAGTAATTTACCCAGCTTTGCAAACAAGCAAAACAGAAGGTAAAGCATTTAGTCCAGCAATTTGAAAAAAATCTCGTAGTATTTGTAAACAATAGCAGTAATATAAATATCATGCTAAGATATGCAGCCTTGCACTGATATTGACAACATTTGACCTGAAAAAAAATATAGTTTTCCTGCACCTGTATTGCACGTCAACAGACATAAAAACAGAATAAAATGAAAAAAAAACTTTTGATCATATGGACATTAACCAGTGCTTCTTGTGAGTTTTTGGTCAGTAATCCTAAGGCATCAGTCACTGTGACTACTACTTTGACTACTGGGGAAAAGGAACCCAAGTCACCGTTTCCTCTGGTAAGTTATCGTTATATATTTCTATTGGCTATTCACTTTATTTTATTTTAAAAGCAGACATAAAGTTTTACTTCGAAATAACATGTGGACCTGTTTTAAGTGATCATTCTTACTTCGATTAGCAGGCAAACGTGGCCAAAGTACGAAACATTTTTTTGCAGGTATAGACTTAAAAAAAATAGGCTATAAGATAAAAACTAAACATATTAGAGTTTTTCTTATGGAAATAGACCATTGCCTTTCAGCCGTGCTAACTTATTGGAAAACAAGAAAGGAAAAAGTGGCATCTGTAGTTAACTTTTTGTTAATGAAACCAAACAACAATAGTTTACGATCGGAGTGTAATTAACATTATTTAACTTTATTAATCTGCAACTTTAGTCTTTAAGAAATAATAAATAAACTCTTCATGTTTAATATTATAAGTTTTCAATTACGAATATCGGCGTGTTAAACTATAGCTGCAAGAAATGTTTGAATTGAATTTTTGATACATTGGATATATTGAAAGTATCACTGTGACTATGCTGCTTTTGACTACTGGGGGAAAGGAACGTCAGTAACAGTGACATCTGGTAAGAACTTTAATTACCAATCTTACCTAATATTTTCAAATAATGTTTAATTACTAAATTTACCTGAACAAACAGTAACATATTTCCAAGAACAAACCCTATTCTGAATGAATTGCCTAAAAATGGTTGAATCACTCGATTGTGTGTTTAAGATGAGTAAGGACATGTATCAATCAATTATTATTATTTCCACACTGTAAAAATGCTGGTTTCTTTTTAACTCAAACGTTGTGTTGTTTCAACCCATGGTTGCGTAACAACTATTTCGCATAGGGTTATTTATAACCCAACAGTTTGTCCATATTTGACTTAACAATCGACTGAAACAACCCAACATTTTTTAGAGTAGACAGGGAGTTTTTGTACACTATATTGGGTTAAAACTGTCAGTGTGTACTATGCTTTTGACTACTGGGGAAAAGGAACGTCAGTCACAGTGACATCTGGTAAGAACTTTAATTACAAATCCTATCAAATATTTCCGAAGAAATGTTTAATTACTAAATTTACCTGGCGGAACAAACAGTAACATATTTCCATCGCTCGATTGTGGTTAAATGACAAAGCAAAGTAATCAATCATGTTTACACTAAAAATGCTGGGTTATTTCAGCTCAAATGTTGTGTTGTTTCAACACATGATTGGGTAACAGCAATTGAGCATAGGGTTATTTATAACCCAACAGTGAAGTTTGTTCATATTTGACCCAACAATGGGTAGACAGGCAGTTTTTGTACACTATATTGGGTTAAAACTGTCAGTGTGACAATGCTTTTGACTACTGGGGAAAAGGAACCATGGTCACTGTATCGTCAGGTAAGACATTTTTTGTACGGAATGCGTGTACTGATTTATATTCTAATTTATTTCGTAAATTATCCAAAAGTCAGTTTGCTAAAAAAAAAATGAAATTTGTTCGGGTGACTTCAGAGATAAGACAATAGTCAGGATCAGTCCTTTCAAGTTTGCTTCTCTAACTAGTTACAGCTCATTCTACGCTTTACACTCGGTGCAATTTTGTGCCGCGTAAAATATTATAAATGCATACTGTGTAACTGGGCTTTCGACTACTGGGGAAGCGGCACGAAAGTCACCGTAACAAACAGTAGGTTTTATGTTTTATGACATTTTTATGAAATTAAAAATATACACGGTATTATACGTGCTTGAAGATTAGTGCTTAAAATAGTTTTTATATTTCTGTTGTCTGCGATTTATCTTATGTTTATTATATTGCAAACTTTGTTTCAAAAGTTTTCAATAATATGGCCGTTTAGCGTTTATAATACGGCAAATGATTTTTATATGCATATTCATTATTTGCGATTATTACTTGATTGACAAAAATACAGCACACTTCTATTCTAGAAAAAAAAACAGAAAAGCAAAATTAAATATGCTTAAGAATGTGGCCCGTTTATGATTACATGTGTTATGTTATATTTTGAATCTTTGAGCTGATTGAAAAATACACTCTAAAAATGTTGTCCATATGTGTTTAAATAACCCAATATTTGTAGAGTTTTTATAAGCTTTTTATGATACGTTGTTTCACTGTTAAAAATTGTCTTTAAAAAAATTGCCCGTTTAAATTTGGACTAGTGACTTCTCAAAATAGACTAAGCGATTCCAACTTGTTTTATGAGTAACGTAAAATGTTGATATGACTTATTAATTAGGCCGACATAAATGTTTTACATTGTTTAAAAAGAACCCGAACACTGGCGTCATTTGTCAATTTAACAGATCTTGGTAACACATTACACTTAGATTGTATTTGTTAACATAAATTAATCCATTAATTTACATGAACTAACAATGAACATTTATTAATTTATTAGAATCTGTTTTTATTAATCTTTGTTAGTGTAAGTTAATGCTAATACTATTGTTCATGGTAGGCATTGTGCATGAAGTCTCATGTTAACTGCTACAACTTGTGAATGTATGAATTAATTCTGAAAATAATATGAAATTAATAAATGCTGTAAAAGTTTTTTTCATTATAGCTAATGCATTAACAAATACAAAAGTGTTACCAAGATGTTTGCCTAAAATAACTAATTTAAAATGTAATAGGTCTTCAAATGAAAATTTGATTATTTTCGAGGTCTTTGCTGTGTAATTCAGCGTTTTGTTTTTTGGTAACACTTTACAATATAAATGCATTAGTAAATGCAGCAATTAGCATGAACAAAGATTAAAAAATAATGTACAAGTGTTATGTACTATTGTACTATTGTAAGTTCATGTTAGCTACTGCATTAACTAATTGTTAACAAATACAACCTTATAAAGCGTTAACTTTTTTCAATGTATTTACCTCAACTGCTTTCAGCATCCCAACTGTGTGAGGAGTGTTATTATTTATTACTTGTTTATCGTTGTGCAAAGTGTAGGCTAATATTTTATAGTTTCATAGCCTACAATAAAGTTACAAACTGCGAGAATTGCAGTATGCATTTCCTCTTAGTAATGTATACGTTAATGTAAATTTAATGTAAAGTTTATGTATAAATTATTTTAGCTTTTTACAATTAAAGCAATTAAAGAAAGTTTACTACACTGAAAAAAATGACTCATTGAATATAATCAGTTTTTTGAGGTGGGTGGTGGCAATCAATTTATTTAAGCTACATTTAAACAAAAAAGATTAGTAAAGTAAAATAAAATATAAAACTTTTGTTTAAATGTAGCTTAAATAAATTGATTGCAACCACTTACCTTAAAAAAATTGATTCAATTCAATGAATCATTTTTTACTATGTATGTATCAGAAAAATCTCAATAGTAGGCGAATGCACTTTTTACAACCCAGTCTCACCCCATGGCGTCAATATTTGACGACACTTGACCATGCGTCAATATGTTGACGCGGAGGGTATACCTTTCGCGTCATTTTTTGACGAACTGGGGACTTCAATACTATTAAGTCCGTTGCATTCTCTTTCCTATTTTCTTACCATTTTCTACCATTTTCGCGTCGGTTTAGGGTTAGATTTACATAATGACATCCCTACCCAAACCTTTCCCTAACCCCAATGCCAGGCGACAACTGTTTAATTTCGCGTACCTAATAGTATTGAAGTCCCCAGTTCGTCAAAAAATGACGCGAAAGGTATACCCTCCGCGTCAACATATTGACGCATGGTCAAGTGTCGTCAAATATTGACGCCATGGGTGTGAGACCGTGTTACTTTTTAATATTACATTGTATCAAAATAATATATCATATGTATCGCAAGATATTTTGTGAAAAATGGACAAATGTTCGCTTGACGGGTTGTAACTGTGTTTAAATAATAAAAATGTGATGTGTCTACAGCTGAGCCATCAGGACCACAGTATCTCTTTGGCCTTTCTGAATGTGGTTCCGTTTATGGTGAATTCCTGACTCTCGGCTGCATTGCAAAAGGTTTCTCGCCCGCGGACTCGCTCAAATTCACATGGAAAGATCACAAAGGAGAACCGGTGAATAATTTCGTGCAGTATCCAACAATCGGATGGGAGGGAGATTACACCCAAATCAGCCATCTGCGTGTGAAGAAAAGCGACTTTACTCCTGATAAACCTTACAAATGTGAAGCTGGGAAAAAGGAAGTACCTGTTGCTCCAGCACGTAAGTTAAGCTCTGCTGTTATACTACACGACAACGAGGGTGGGGGGCCTTTTTAAGTCGCACTTTATGTATTTTATTTGTTATGTGTTGCTGTCATTCTCCTCACATTCACTCTTAAAAAAAAAGGTTTCAAAAATAATGTATAAGGTTCCATAAAGAACACCCACAAAGCCCTTTTATCACACAAAATTTCTTTATAGTGGAATAAGGTTTAACAATCTATGAACAAGGTAAGAAAGAAATAGTTCCTAAAGGTTTTTGGTTTAACACTATGATTCTTCTGTGACAGTGGCAAGAAAAGCTCTTTATAGCATCTCTATTTTTAAGAGTGTTGGGAAGAAATTGTCAGGTGTCTGTGAATGTTTGAGAATTTACACTTTATTTAATTATATATGAGCAAGTAGGCTACATATTTAATTATCAATTATCTTTCACTTTGCCAAATAAAACATTTATGTAAGCCAGATATTATTCCTAAAGAGTTTTAAAGAGATTTAAAAAAGACAGTAAAATACAAATATTAGGTCAATGTGAAATGATGCTGATCCATATAATTTCATGTACATGTTTGCTTGCTGAATAAAGCATGTCATGCTGTTTCTGTCGCTTTTCATGCCTCTTTGCCTTCTCCTGTATGTTGCCAGCCCCAGCGCCAGATCAGCGTGCATCTTTGTACTTAACAACTCCTACAAATGAGGAATTAGACAGTGGAACAGCTACTTTCATCTGCTTAGCCAAGCACTTTTCCCCAGAACAACACTCGTTTAAGTGGTTTCATGATGATATGGAGGTGAAAAGTGAAGAAAAAAGTGATGAATGTGTAGTTAAGAAGAAAACGAACGTGACTCTATTTACCGCCACAAGCATTTTGCAATTAAAAGCTTACAACTGGACCAATCCTGGAAACAAAATTAAGTGCGAGTTCGAGCACAAAGCTGGAAATAAAATGAAAGAACAGAGCTACACAGTTTCTTTTGAGTACCGTGATTGTTTTAAGAAGTCTTCTTTTAGGTTGTGCCTCTTTCTAAATCTATTGTCTGTCTGTTTGCTATAGTTTCTTTTACAAATTCAGATATTTCTGCTCATTTCGTCCCTCCATCCTGGGAGGACATGTTGAAAAACAAAGGTGGATCTCTGACATGCAAAGCTTCAGGAGACATTGGCTTCAAACAAATGGAAATTAAAATGAAAGAATCCGGAAGTCCAATCATTACATCTTCTTATAAAAGCATCGCAAATAAGAAAAATGTTGAAATTGCGACCACTATAGGTTTTGAAGAATGGAGCAATGGAACACATTTTTTGTGTATCATTGAACACGAAGCTTCAGGAGTGCCCATAGAGATTGAGTATGTCCGAGAAAACAGTAAGTTTTTTTTTTTTACATTTCTTCGACATTTCTCTTGTGTTGTCCACCTTACCTACTTGTTATAGCTGAATTATGTAATCTTTCATGAAGGCTGATATGAATATTAAGCTTGGCAAAATAAAAAAATCATAGTGACATTTTGTACATTATTCTGACCCTAATTGTGATCTCGTATTACTAGATGGACATCCGTACAAGAGACCCTCTGTTTATATATTAGCACCCCCAGAGCAGAGAGAGGGTGAAAGTTTGACCCTGACATGTTATGTGAAGGACTTCTACCCCATGGAGGTGTTTGTATCTTGGCTTGCTGATGATGAACCTTTATTGGGGTACACGCAGAACACTAGCATGCCAATACTGAACGATAAAACCTATAGTGTCTATAGTCAGCTCACACTTGACTCTTCCAAGTGGAAAAATGGTACAGTGTTTAGCTGTGTAGTGTACCATGAAACCATTGATGAGACTTTGAAAGTATTGACAAGATCTATTACCAATAATTCGGATAAACCCAGTATATTTAATCTAAGTATGAATACTCCTGCATGCTGCAAGGGTTAGACCATATTATATATGTGGTGTCTGCCTGCATGTTATGCCTGTTACGTGTTTACCCTTTTTTTTTCTTTTTTTAATGATTTTTAAATGTCATGTCCATATTTGTAAGTGTCTGTGTCATTAATGTTTGTAGCCTGTTGCTTATATTGTCATCACATTGGGAGAAAAAAGTTAATAAAAAACCTAAGCATATGGCCTGTTCAGTTAATATGTCATCTTATGTATTTAATGTATGTCTCTTTGTCACTGTTTGTCCAAGCTTAATGTGCCACAAAATAATAATAATAATAATAATAATAATTAGAAAGTTCTTCATACTGAATTGTCTAAGCACCACTGATCTCTTTGATAAAGTCTACATCATATAAATAAAACATACTTGAGTCAGGGATTAAATTCTTATTTATTGTATTTAAATTGAAAGATTAAATGTAAATTAGATAACAGAATTATGAATGATTTAAAGTCAATAATAAAAAGACAATATTTTTACAATTACACAATTCAGATAATAAAAAAAACACCAATTGCTGGCAAAATATCAAAATGTAGAAAGTGCATAAAATGTAAATAATGTGTGCAGATTGTCTCCTGTGTGTTTTTGTTTTTAAAATCTGTTTAGTGTTAATCATTCAGACACAACATGCTCAAACTATACAGTGATGTTTACAAATGTAATATTTACTGCACCTCGGTTCATCAGTGGCATGCCAAGATACATTCAAAACTTTGAATAATGTCAGGGCCACCTTTTAACTTTTTTATATTGAATTATGTGTAAAACTCAAGGTGTGCGTGCTAGATAAAACTCTGTTTCAAAAGATTCAATCAAAGTTCATAGCTTTAATAACATTTGATTCTGTTTCCTATTATATTGTTGCCATGAACCAATCAACTGTTCATTTTAAACAAAGATAAACAAATGAGGATTAAAAAGATTACAGTTATGGGAAGGTTTTATTCTTTTACTTGTGAAGGAAAGGATGTACTATACTCTTATTTAATTATATTTCTATTCTGAGGACCCCTCTGTGGTTTAAACAGGGGTCCCTGTTATACTTTTATTTAAAATTAAGTGTTGCATACACCTTTGCTATATGGGTGTAGTGTTACATCAGAGTATTAACAAACAACTTAATGTCGAAGTTTTAGTTAACAAATTGTTTCATTATTTCACAAAAGTTTTGTTTAAGATCAAAATATAATTGCGAGAATCCTAAAACCCCACGACATCCCACTGTTGAAGACTCAGCTTTCCCTTATTTGTGTTTTTTTTGTGTCCTTTCAGCATGGGTTGTGTGGATAGAGCATCCCCTATTCGAACCAGGTGACACGGATGACAGCAGCATTGCAAACACTGCTGTAACTTTTGTCTTCTTGTTTCTCATCACTTTGTTCTACTGCATCGGTGCTACTTTTCTTAAGGTACGCACCTTTTGATTGTGTTGAGTTTAGTTAAAGATGTGTTAAGGATAAAGAAATAGTTTAGGACTTTTTAAGTTTGGAGTAAACATGAGACTATTGTAAATGGCATGGTGATTTGATTGCTGTTATTTTCATTATATCATAAAAAAATTTAAGCAGGGAGAAATTCTTATTGACAGATTTTATTACATTCAGTATTGAAATTGCATACCTTCGTTGTTCTAATTGCTGTCCTATTATAATTTCAGGTGAAATGAAAGATTTATAAGTAAGGCATGGATGAATCAGTTCCTCTGATTTTCAGGATAACAAGACTATGTAACACGTTGTTTTCACTTGTAAATATGTGATTGTGTTGTTTCAATTTTTACTTAAATAAAAAAGAAACCATTTAATTTGTGTTTTTTTTTATTTCACTAAATTAATTCACAAACAATTGTAACACTTAGATTTGCATTAATAAATCAAATAGCACATTATTATCCTACATCATGACACTTTTTTTGCTCTAACCATGTATGTATAGGCTATTGAAAGAGTAACATTTAGTCAGGCACACAATCATTTACAAGCCATTGACTTGAAATATTGAAATATTTTCCTTATTTCTACACATCTCACTAGGTTTGCAAGGATTTGTTCAGAAACCCTGAACTGAAACCTCGCATCTTACATTTTTCAAAGGAACATTGTATAACAGAAGAATCGTTTTATGTAAATGGTCAGGTGTCTTCCTGTGCAGATGGTTTTCAGTTTTGCTTCTGGTGGCTATTTCAGCTTTATTTGGGGCTTGTGTATTACCTAACGCTTCCATCTGCTATTTGCTTTGCTTTGTGAAGCATGTCTCCTCTCTCCACCTGCTTTTTCTTCCACTATTGTCAATGTTAAGAACTCTTGTTATGTAAATAATTTAATTTCAAAAACAATAATTATTGTTACTGTCTTTTCCAGTTGGAAAATATTTGTTATACGATATAGATGTAACATATCTCTTTAAAGCTCTTAACTGGACATTTTAAACATTTCCCATGCATTTAACTGAATGTCATTCTTATTTTAACAGAAAAGCGTGTCACTAAGCCAAGTATTACTCTGCTGAGTAGGCAAGAAGGTGAAAATATCCTCTTAGAGTGTCAAGTGAATGATTATTACCCTGACAAACTCGATGTACAGTGGCTTAAGGATAACTCCAAGATCAACACTTTTATGCCAGATAAAAAGCTTCAGAATGCTGATAAGATAGAGAAAAACTTTACTTTAATAAGTCAGTTAACTATCAGTGCTCAGAATCAGGGCAAAATGTACACTTGTAAAGCCACGCACAACTCTGAGGAAATCACACAAAACTATGATTTGTGCAAGGGTAAGTATTGCACAGTTAATAAAACAAATCATTTTCAAAATTTATAATCTGGTTCAACTGTATTGTATTGACAGTTCATTTAATATAACTCGCTATGTACATGATTGATTCTATGAAAGTCTCAAAAAAGATTTTTGCAGAAATGGAAAACTAACTATGTCATCTTTACTCCACAAGATTTCTCCAAACCTTTGGTGACTGTAAATAAACCTCATCTCAGAGAGATTATAAAGGCGAGTACAGTCACTGCTTCTTGTGTTGTTGAAGCACCGTACAACACTCAAGTGTCATGGTTTAAAAATGGAAGCAATGTCCCCAATACAAAACCACCGGTCAAATCACCTTTGTCCAGCAGATCACAGAAAATTGTAAGCAACCAGACTTTCTCCACAGTAGATTGGTTGGGACATAATATTGTTTGTAAAGCTACACATCCATGTTTCAAAGCAGAGGAACCTGTGATTAAAACTGGTAAGCAGTTATATATACAGTATATAAAATGACCTGTGCCAATTTATCACACTGATAAACATTAAATGAAGCAAAATGATCAAACATATTTTTCTTCTCAGTTAATATAGAGAAAGATCCTGTTGTGGTGATCATGAGGTCTTTCAGAGGAGGCAGTGCTGTACTGGAGTGTGTTGTACGAGATCTTCCCTCTGGTGAAGTCTGCATCACCTTCCAGTCAGGTGTTGTTGATATCTCACAAGTCAGTTGTGCAGATGTAGCTTCTTCTGAAAACAATCAGTCCCTGACCACAGACTTTACAATACCCAAAAAGCACCAAAAGGAAGGCACAACATTTACCTGTAAAGTTCACAGTTCTTCCAAACAATGGACATCAAAACCTATAGGAAACATTTTTGGTAGGAAATATGCACCAAATTTTCTTTGCTGTCATTCCAACAGTTCTGGAAAAGATTATGGGCTGCATTGCATTTAATAATGATGATGTCTTTTTTCAGATAATCCTACTATTGAGCTCTCAGTTGTTCCTAGTGTTGGTGAATTGAGTTTGAATTCTCAGAAACTGGTTTGTTCTGGGACAGGATTTGACCCAAAGATCAAATGGCTTTTAAATTCTAACGTGAAATCTGACGTAGCTGTAGATGTCACTATAGGTGAAGATGGACGTTTAAAAGTGTACAGTGAGATGTTGGTGCCACAACAAGACTGGAATCAAGGGGTGATATTTACATGTGAAATTACTGATCAGCACAATGATATTAACAAAAGCATCAATATTTGTTCAGGTAAAATATGTCAAATCCGTCAGTAAACATTACATTTTTAAACATAAGTTTTTGTTGTTGGGTAACTAAATATGTAGATAAATCTCAGAAGTTGTATACTGCAATATGATTCAAATGTACGTTTTTTTTTCTTTTCATTTTTGACATTTGTGATATAGTGCAGTGTGATGCCATGTCCTCACTACAGACTCTAAAAAATGGTGCTTAATACTTATAGTACAAAAAGCTTGTAATCATAGGGGAACCATTTTTAGCCCTATATAGCACCTTAGTAGAACCATAAGTGGTGCTTAACAATGACTATATAGAATCACTTATTATTTAACATACTGCACGACAATATGGTTCTACACAGGTGATACATAGGTTCCACATAGTGTCTGTGTAGCACTAAAATGGTTCCCCTGTGATTACAAGCCATTGAACCACTTTGTGTTATTTAGCACCATTTCTTTTATTAACCTAAATTGAAAACAATTTAATCTGTACAGCACAAGATTCATCCAAGCCTTTGATAAAAGTAAAGAAACCCCATCTCAGAGACATTATAAAGGAGAAGACAGTCACTGCTTCTTGTGTTGTTGAAGCACCATACAACACTCAAGTGTCATGGTTGGTAAATGGTGTAAGAAGAAGTGCTAACAATACAGAAACATACAAATCACCTTTGTCCAGCAGATCACAGATTATTAAGAGCATCCAGACTTTCTCCAGAGAAGATTGGTTGGGGTTTAAAACAATTGTTTGTACAGCTACACATCCATGTTTCAAAGTAGAGGAACCTGTGATTGAACCTGGTAAGCAGTTAAGATGATCTGTGCTAATTTATCACACTGCTAAATAGGGGTGGAACGGTACACAGAAGTCCCGGTTCGGTTCGTACCTCGGTTCAGGCGCCACGGTTCGATTCACTTTCGGTACAATGGAGGGAAAAGCAAAACAAAAATGAAGAAGGCATTTTTTTAGTACTTAAGATAATCTTAAAAACATAAGTGTCCTTATCAGTGTTATTTTGAGATGTCATGAATATGAACTGAAATGCATTTAACATACTATCTCGTATTTCAAAAATGTATACCACTTTAAGTAATCTTGTACTCATCTTTCATACAAATATGGGTTCAAATGTATTACAAGTGTTACCTAAATACATTTTAAAATTACATTTTGGCCTTATTTCATATTAATGTACTAAAGAACCAAAAAATAGGCTTGTAGGATGAATTAATAGGTGTGTACGACTTCACGAGGCGCTGCAAGAAACGACAAGTAGATGACGTCAGAGTAACACGAGAACAATTTGAAATCAGCCTCCTCCGCAAGATTTCTCCCGGTACTCTGACGCTGATGGCGCTGCGTAAAGTTGAGCACTTTAAAAAAGCAGCTGAACTCGACAGAACTGCGCCTCGTCCATTAATTGTTTATTAGTAGGACAATTTATCTCCTACTTCTCAGCGTGAGAAATACAAAGTGTGGCATGTGAGCGTGTGAACTGACTGAAATGCGTGTCAAGGTGAATGAGTGAGACTTGAGAGCCCCGATTAGATGTATTTCCACTCACATACCTAACAACTGCTGAACAACGCCGATGCACAGTCCTCGTCTTTTCCACCACTCTCTCGCCTGTACTATTGTAACTGACTGGAAAACTGAAGTTTTGCCAAACTTGCGATCTTAAAGAGGCTGGCGGAGCGTCTAACTCTTGTGGAACACCACTTGCCATCCTCGCTATCGCTGCTCACTAACTGACTGGACCGGCGCCGACGTGACAAAAAACTGCAGAGTGCCAGAATGTAGACGGGCTCTGATAGAGCGCATACATAGGCGGAGCTCGGCTGCATCAGCGCCAATCAGAAGCTGTGTCCCAATTCAGGGGCTGCGACCTTCTAAGCATGCGACCTTAAATATGAGCACTCGGTCTTTCAAGGTGGCAGCCTCAGAAATCCGCGAAGAGAACTGAAATGAGACGGTCTAACCTTCGGACGACCCATAATTGGTGCACCTGCTGCGCCTGTCAGCAGGACATAGCGGAAACGTTTCTGACTTATTAAAATAAATATGAAATCAGAAAAATATTAATTTAGTTTAGAAAATGTGACACGTTGATGTAGATTAAACTATTCAACAGTATATTAAATTAAATTAATCAACCTTAGAAATATATGCATCATAAAAAAACACAAAACATAACTTATAATACTAAAACAGTGACAAACTTTTTTTTGATAAATACACACTTTTATTTAATGAAGGTTTTAATTGTTTATTTTAGAATATCCAGCCGCCGTTGCAGGCGCGCAATGAATCTTGGGATATCCTCGGCTGTTAAGGATCCATTCGTTCTATCCTTAACAGCGCGGAGAAATGAGGACGCATTTTGAGGCTTCATTCTAAGCATCCTTCGAATTGGGACGGCCTTACCAGCCTGAAGTCGCGCTGCTGTGAAGCAATCGGTCTTAAAATACGTCCTTAGAAGGTCGCAGCCCCTGAATTGGGACACAGCTAGAGCTTCAGAGCTAAAGCGGGGCAACAGATTAGCTGTCCATAAAGAACCCACGGATCTAACAGTAGTTCCGCATTACATTAATTATTTTGCACGCAAGTTTTTTTATTTTCATACCGTGTATTCTCCGTTTAAATTCATGCACCGAACCGTGACCCCCGTACCGATTCGGTTCGAAACGAATACATGTACCGTTCCACCCCTACTGCTAAACATTAAATGAGGCAAAATGTTTAAACTTATTTTTCTCCCCAGTTAAAATACAGAAAGATCCTGATGTGGTGATCAGGAGGTCTTTCACAGGAGGCAGTGCTGTACTGGAGTGTGTTGTACGAGATCTTCCCTCTGGTGAAGTCTGCATCACCTTCCAGTCAGATGGTGTTGATATCTCACAAGTCAGTTGTGCAGATGTGGCTTCTTCTGAAAACAATCAGTCCCTGACCACAGACTTTATAATACCCAATGAGCACCAAAGTAAAGGCAAAACATTTACCTGTAAAGTTCACAGTTCTTCCAAACAATGGACATCAAACCCTACAGGAAACATTTTTGGTAGGAAATATACACCAAATTTTCTTCCCTGTCATTTTAACAGTTCTGGAAATGATTATGGGCTGCATTGCATTTAATTATGATGATGTCTTTTTTCAGATAATCCTACTATTGAGCTCTCAGTTGTTCCCAGTGTTGGTGAATCGAGTTTGAATTCTCAGAAACTGGTTTGTTCTGGGACAGGATTTGACCCAAAGATCAAATGGCTTTCAAATGTTAACTTGACAACTGACACAGCTGTAGATGCCACAATAGGTGAAGATGGACGTTTGAAAGTGTACAGTGAGATGTTGGTGCCACAACAAGATTGGAATCAAGGGGTGATATTTACATGTGAAATTACTGATCAGCACAATGCTATTAACAAAAGCATCAATATTTGTTCAGGTAAAATATGTCAAAACTGTCAGTAACCATTACATTTTTACACATAAGTTTTGTTATTGGGTGACTTAATATGTACAGTGAGGAAAATAAGTATTTGAACACCCTGCTAAGTTCTCCCACTTAGAAATCATGTCTGAAATTGTCATCGAAGGTGATGTCCACTGTGAGAGACATAATCTAAAAAAAAAATCCAGAAATCACAATGTATGATTTTTTTAACTATTTATTTGTATGATACAGCTGAAAATAATTATTTGAACACTTGTCTTATCAGCTAGAATTCTGACCCTCAAAGACCTGTTAGTCTTTCTTTAAAATGTCCACCTCCACTCCATTTATTATCCTAAAATAGATGCACCCATTTAAGGTCGTTATCTGCATAAAGAGACCTGTCCACCCCATACAATCAGTAAGAATCCGACTACTAACATGGCCAAGACCAAAGAGCTGTCCAAAGACACTAGAGACAAAATTGTACACCTCCACAAGGCTGGAAAGGGTTACTGGGAAATTGCCAAGCAGCTTGGTGAAAACAGGTCCACTGTTGGAGCAATCATTAGAAAATGGAAGAATCTAAACATGACTGTCAATCTCCCCCTCGTACTGGGGCTCCATGCAAGATCTTGTGGGGCTTAATGATCCTAAGAAAGGTGAGAAATTAGCCTAGAACTACACGGGAGGAGCAGGTCAATGACCTGAAAAGAGCTGGGACCACCGTTTCCAAGGTTACTGTTGGTAATACACTAAGACGTCATGGTTTGAAATCATGCATGGCACGGAAGGTTCCCCTGCTTAAACCAGCACATGTCCAGGGGCCTCATATATAAAGCGTTTTTATGCACAGATTTGATTTTAGACCGTGCTTATGCTTAAATCCACTCCAATGCTTGGACTTATAAAACTTGTCTTTGACGTGATAAAAGTACTTACCTCCACGTCAGGTTCCGACTTGACATACGTACGTATCCTTGTGGCAATATTGCAGTATTGCAGGTAGGCATATTCAGAACTTTTACAGCGTCAACATCATCTGTATTAGAGCTAAGATCTGGCCCAAAAAACATAACCGAAGCCCCTGCACGTTGTGTCCAAGCCCGCCCCGACTGACACATTAACTATAATTATGAGCCTGAACCCAATGTGAACCCGACAATGTTTTAATAGTGCGACGTGACATTGTCTACTACAATAGTTGTTTGAACTACAGAAATCTGTTCAGAATTATCTTGAACTAATGCAACAAGGACGAAGCATGTAAACTGCGCTGTTTGTTTATTCAGAATGGAAATGTAAAAAAAAACACGCAACAATGATTCACACAGAAAATGAACAAGAATGAACTGTGGAGGGCCTATAAGAGAAAGCCTACTTCTACAAAATAATTTAACAAGGTTTTAGAATATATTTTAAACAAAATTTGGCCTGTTTTGATATTTTAAAATGTAGTCCTATTATGATGCAAAAAGGTGGCGCCCAAGTTTTAGGTTCAGGAAACGATTTTCTAGTTCGTCATCTTTTAGAAAAATATTAAAAAATGTAGCAAAATTGTTTTGCGGTGTTTAAGGCACATGTAAATCTTACAGAACATGTGCTTTATTGAATTAAAGTAAAAACGATTGAATTAAATGTTTAAAACGACGTGAAAGGAACTAAATTGTAAAGCCTTGATGTACAATAAGGGACATGCAACATTTAATAGTGGTGGGTATTTCAAAAATTCATATAAATTATTTCCATGCATCAATTTTAATGTTAAACATCTGTAAAACCAAATGAATCCATATGGAATATATTTCAACAGTTTAAGATACGATTTTTGAATTTTAAAGTTGAAAATATC
This sequence comes from Misgurnus anguillicaudatus, assembly GCF_027580225.2. Classification (NCBI taxonomy): domain Eukaryota; kingdom Metazoa; phylum Chordata; class Actinopteri; order Cypriniformes; family Cobitidae; genus Misgurnus; species Misgurnus anguillicaudatus. Next base: position 24,191,845 of record NC_073355.2, read on the forward strand.
TGATTTTTAGACCGTTGTGCAAGAGGCATGGCAAACTGAAACAAAACTTTAAAGACACAAATATTACCTTTACATGTAAAACTATATTTAAATGAAATCGGTGAATTGAAAGGTCCACTAATTATCGCCTTAACTGGAGTTGATGTCAATAAAGTTTTCATGTTAGAATTTAGAAATATTAAAAACTTAAGCAAACGACAACAAATATGTTTTCTTACCCCTCAGCATTGTAGCAGTCAGAGAATTTGCATAATATTTATATGCTAATGAATTAAATAAGGGGCGTTTACAAGGCGGAGTTCTAAAAGCATTCAGCTGTGCACAATTTCAAGATCATTTGTGATTTATTAACCACACATCTGGAAAAGAGGCGTACGCACGGGTTTTGTGTGTACGCTCTTTTTCTCTGAATCACACGTACAATAATTTCAGAAATGGTCTTAGATGAAATGTAGGATAGTTTCTATGTCGCACTTTTATAAATGAGGCCCCAGGTCCGTCTTAAGTTTGCCAATGACCATTTGGCTGATCCAGAGGAGTCATGGGATAAAGTCATGCGGTCAGTTAAGACCAAAATATAACTTTTTGGTCATAATTCCACTAAACGTGTTTGGAGGAAGAATAAGGACGAGTACCATCCCAAGACCACCATCCCTACTGTGAAGCATGGGGGGCAGCATCATGATTTGGGGGTTATTTTCGGCACATGGGACAGGGTGAATGTACTGTATGTAGGAGAGGATGACCGGGGCCATGTATTGCGAGATTTCGGGGAACAACCTCCTTCCCTCAGTTAGAGCATTGAAGATGGGTCGAGGTTGGGTCTTCCAACATGACAATGACCCGAAGCACACAGCCAGAATAACCAAGGAGTGGCTCTGCAGCATATCAAGGTTCTGCCGTGGCGTAGCCAGTCTCCAGACCTAAACCCAATAGAGAATCTTTGGAGGGAGCTCAAAGTACAGGAAACGTTTGACCTCTGTAATTGCAAACAAAGGCTACTTTACCAAATATTAACATTGACTTTCTCAGGTGTTCAAGTACTGTATCATACAAACTAGGGATGCACCGAATCCAGATTTTTTAGGTTCGGCCGAATCCCGAATCCACCGTTTAAGATTCGGCCAAAACCGAATACCGAATCCTACTTGCATCCTTATTCCATTAACACAGTAAAACACATTAATGAATTATACAACGTCCACAGCAGTGTATTTTTCATTTTATTTAATTTTAACTGTACATTATGCCAGGATGACAAGTTGGAAAACTATTTTGACAATTACCATGGTAAGCCTATGCATAATGAAAGCGATGCGTTGCGACACACTCGTTTTTCCAATCAGCAAGCATCTCCGCGCTGAAAACTATATTTAACTTTGAGTGAGAAGCTCCGCTCGTCAATGTCAGTTTTCACACGGCTGTCCAATTACAATGGAGGAGGGGCGGGACATTACCACAGCAACCAACCGGCTCACAGCTGAAGCATCACAGCTACCAAGCGCTCGGCTGAAAAACAGCTGGCATTTGGCGTCCTCAAGGCGTTTTCAGCCGTGTTTAAAAGTTTTGGTGTGTCTAGCCCCTAAGGCTCACCGAAAGAAAAAGCTCATCTCCACGTCAGGACCCGATGTGTGTAATCAACGGCCGCGTGACGTCGACCAGCGTAGCGCAAGCCTAGGGTTCGGTTCGGTGGAAAAAAAATCTAGGATTCGGCCGAACCCGAACCCCGTCAAAAAGCCCAGTATTCGGGCGAATCCGAATCCTGGATTCGGTGCATCCCTAATACAAACAAATAGTTACAAAAATCATACATTGTGATTTCTGTATTTTGTTTTTAGATTATGTCTCTTACAGTGGACATGCACCTACGATGACAATTTCAGACCCCTCCATGATTTCTAAGTGGGAGAATAACTTGCCAAATAGCAGGGTCTTTAAATACTTATTTTCCTCACTGTAGATAAATCTCAGTACTGCAATATGATTAATATATATATATATATATATATATATATATATATATATATATATATATATATATATATATATATATATATATATATATATATAAATTTTTTTTTGGCATTTGTGATATAGTGCAGTGCGATACAATGTCCTAACTACAGACTCTTAAAAATGGTGTTTAATACTTAATAGTACTAAAAGCTTGTAATCATAGGGGAACCATTTTTAGCGCTATATAGCACCTTCGTAGAACGATAAGTGGTGCCAAAGAATGACTATTGCATCACTTATGGTTTAACATACTGTAGCACAATATGGTTCAACACAGGTGATACACAGGTTCCACATAGGTTCTGTGTAGCACTAAAATGGTTCCCCTGTGATTACGAGCCATTGAACCACTTTGTGTTATTTAGCACCATTTTTTTTATTAAAAAATAAAAGTGCTTCAGGATGCCATTGAAGAACCTTTCTGTCTGAATGATTCTGTGAAGCACCTTTAACATCTGAAAAACCTTTTTGTTTTTCCAAAAGGTTCTTTAAGGTGATAAAGGTTGTTTAGATTATAAAAACTTATAAAATAAATGGTTCTTTAAAGAAAATGCAGCATGAAGTTAAAACAACTTTGTTTTTCAAGTCAATTGAACCTACTATTTTAGGTTCCCTTTCAGTCGGTCACTACGACGTCACGTCGTGACCGACGAATTGGGAACTCGCTTAGAGAGACCAATCTGCTTCGAATACTACAAAAAACGCCAATGAACTTGGCATTGAGATATTTGCATAATGCTGGCGCCGCCCCGCCAGGTGCGTATATAAGGCGCACGTGCAAATAAGGAAATCAGCTTTTTTCGCTTCGAAAGCCGGCTTTATCTGACTGAGAAGCTACTCTGTGCTCTTCTGGGAACGGTTGCTGAAGTTGATTGACAAGCAGTACTAACACAGCGGACGCTCGCAGTATTCCACTGCTCTGCATATTTTTTGTTTTGAGTTTAGTGTGTGCGTTGCCTTTCCCTGTGCGCATCATCAGCTGAGCACCTAAAGAGTGATTTCCCTAAAGAGTGATACGTGAGAGCTCTGTGTCTTTTTAAAGACAGCCACTCTCTCGTATATTCGGAGATCAGCGTCCTTTTCAGGATTGCTTTTCGTCCGTGCGATCTTGGATGTGAGAGGTATAAGGGTTCCAGTTTCGGTCACGAGCGCTGTCTTCATGCTTGGGCATCAAGCACTCTGAGGCTGCGTTCGTGGAGAGTTTTTGTTCTCTCTGTGAGAGCATAACCCTCTTGGATTGCGGAGACGACTGGCGTTTCTACGGGAATGCTGTCCGCGCCTTTGCAGTGCTGACACCGCCATGGTGCGGCTGTCAAGCGCTCGCATGACGGTCTTCGCATCACTACGCTGAGTAGGACGGCGGATACGTCCTCCACCTACCGGCCTTTCATCCTCAGCCGGTTGAGGCTCCGGTGGAGACGGCAGAGTCGTGTTCTACGATTTCTGCCGATCCATTGGACCTCCTTCTGGTCCCGTTCACTTCTGCAGCATCAGAGGGGTGTCCAATTTCCTCCGAAGTGGAGTCGTTCCGGAGATGGCGGCCGTGCCCGCTCGAGCGGCGGAAACGGTAGAGTTGGAGAGGTTAACCCCTCTCCGCCCGAACCATACTGCCCACGTGATTGGTATTTCGGAGCTGCTCGGGCCTCTCGGTCCTCTTCTCCTGTGCCTTTCTTCCCGACGGCACGAAGAGCTGACGTGATTTGCGGCCATCCGGTCGTTCAGCTTTAGCTTTCACCCCTCATCTCCCTCACCAAGGGAGCCGCTAAGGGCGGGGACCCCTTCAGTGGAGCGGGGGGTTGCGATGCAGCTGCGTTCCTGGAGGGACCACCCAACCCTTCCCTCCCGTGTTTGTAGACAGTCGTCCGGTTACGGGCGCTGTCCGTCAGGCATGCGGAGAGGCGGCTTCAGCCCTGCACGCAATAACGTTGCTACAGGTTCACCAAGGATTTACGAGGGAAGCCGCGACCTTCAGTCGTGCGATGTCCACCACAGTGGTTCAAGATCGCCACCTTTGGCCGTGTCTGGCTGACGGACGCAGGCGAGAACAACTTCTTGAATGCTCCTGTCTTACAGACCGGCCTCTTCGGCGAGGCCGTGGAGTCGTACAGCTCCGCTGCGCAGACTGAGGCGATCTCTTAGGTCATGCCCCGGCGAAGGAGAGCTGCCCTTGGTAAAAACCACCACGCCGGCTCCTCAGTCTGCCTCTCGCCATCGGCGTGCTGCGGCGACCACCTTCGTTCCCCTCCTCGGACCCCATCTCGGCAGCGCGGTGGAACCGGTCGTCAGCAGCTCGCCCCGCCCGCTTAGCCGCTTCCCGTGAAATCGGGAGTTTAAGTGGCCAGTAAGCGGGCGACCCGGATTGGCAGAGGATCACTCTTCAGGAGACGGTGATTCGCTCCTTCCCCCGATAGAGGGTCGGGGGGAAAATTCTTGGTTTGCATATGTTCCACCGGCTGTTTAGCCGGTACCCACTTAACCACACATAGAGTGCATTCCTCTTCCCTCTCCAGGTCTCCAGAGGATCGAGAGAGCCGTGAGCGGGCACACACCAGCTCACCCTACCTCTCCTCTATCGCCAGCGGGTGTTCTGAGGAGTCCGAGCCCTCCACTGAGGAGACCGGACAACCATCACCCTCATCGGAGTCTGTGCTCTCCGCAGAGGAGACCAGACGACCGTCACCTTCAGCGGGCTCAGGTCAGTGTGTCACTCACACACACACACATACTGTAGATGCTTATGCTGTCACAGCAGACGCACCGGCAGTCTCACCTGTCTCGCTTCGCTGCCCCACCGCGGGTACTTCGGTAGTGTCGTTAATTCTCCTCGTACGGTGCCTGGGTGCTTGGCTTCAGTTCCCAGCCCGTTCGTTGGGTTTTACGCACGATCCACCTCGGTTGCGAAGTACAATTACCGGCACAACCCCAAAATTCTCGGGCTTTCGTTTTCACTATAGTGAAAGTGTCCGATGCACATGTACTGCGTGCATAAGTCGATGTCCTGCTGGCGAAGGATTATCGAGCCGGTCCCTCTTACCGAGATGATGATATGATGATAGGGTTTTTCCAGCCTTTATCTCATAGTACCCAAAATACGCGGTGGGTTACGATCGATTTGATTTACGCACCGGCTCCACAAAGCCCAGCCAACATTGCAAGGTGGGGCCCATGTGGGCCCCATATGGGCTTCCTATGTGGGCCCTATATGGGTTTGTCCATGGGTTCCACTATGGCCCCACGTGGGTTGCCCACATGAATTTGATATAGAAACTGAGTGGGGCTTATGTGGGCCCAGCTGGGCAACACACATGGGGCCTATGTGGGCCCTATATGGGCCCCATATGGGCTTCCAATGTGGGCTGTACATGGGTTTGTCCATGGGTTCCACTGTGGCCCCACCTGGGTTGCCCACATGAATTTGATATAGTAACTGAGTGGGGCCTATGTGGGGCCCACGTGGGCAACACACATAGGGCCCATATTGCACCCACGTAAGGAAGCCCACCTTACATATCAGGGCCCAGAATGGATTTTTAATGGGTACTGGACTGGTCCCTTATTATGAAATAACTATACTTTTAATGCTTAATTGTAATTTACTAAAATAATATATTTGTTTTAAATTGAAAACCGATAAAAGCAAATCATTTCAGTTCGGTAAATATCAGATTTCAGCATAAATATTCAACAGTTCATTCATCTGTAACATCACAAAACATGAAGGAGGTGCAATATGAGAAATCAAATTAAAAAACTGTAAAGGTTCAATATACCAAAATACTTTATTGTCAATTTATAACAATACAATGCTAAAATAATCATGAACATTTCAAAACTGCTAAGGCAGGTAATGACTAACAATTTAACATAACACTTAAAATAAGCATTGAAAGAAGTCAAACTCTTAAAATACTTCGAACTCAAAAACAACACAAACATTGCTCACTCTTCTGGAGATGGTCTTCTCATCATCAATTAATCTTCTTTGCTCAAACGTTTTATGAAGAACTTCCAAAGCATCCACAGCCAAACTCATTAAATGTCCTTGCACGTTTGCTTTGATTCATCCCTGTGCAGTCCGTGAACTTGTACCGTAGTATTACATTTTCTAAAAACACAACTCAGGATAAATTATAAGTGTAACAGTTGTGAGAGACTCCTGCTGCTCCGATAGAAACCGTATCCTTGCGCCTGAGCGGAAATTCTTGTAGTTTAAATGTTTATCATCTTTGTAGTTGTAATTTTAAAAGTCTGCCTATTTTAGCAAAGATTATTTAAAATATGATATTATATTATGTGATAAAAATCACAATTAAAAACATTTGAAGCAGGACTACTTTGTCGAGCGTAATGTGTCGTTGCAGTGAGCAGATCGTAATGAGGTCTCCTTATATGAAACACCTGACTCCACTAATCAGACTCCTTTCAGAATGTTTGAAACATTTCTTTAATTAACACACTTATCAAACTGATGAACTTTCCGACATTTCTTATTTTCACTCATGCTCAGCTGTGCAAATTAAAATTAATAATTGGCAGGTAAACATTACAAATATCACAAATAAATGTTAACAATAATGCATTTTTATTTAAAATGTTTTATACTGATCATATCCTATCTGTGATATTATTTGCTCTTTGTATAAAAGTGACTATAAACCAAAAGTAATAATTTTAAGAGTTTAAATGTATATAAAATTTATTTTAAGCATAAAATGTTTTGCCCACATAGGTGCCATGAGGGCCCCACATTATTATCCCACATGGGCAAACCTATATGGGGCCCACATAGGGAAACCCACATGGGACCCACATAGTCAACCCACATGGGACCCATAAATATTGCCCATGTTAAGCCCATGGCCACATGAAACCCATGTTGCCCATATGGGACCCATGTGGGGCCCACATATCAATGTTAATTAAATGTAAAAAGTAATGCATTTTTATTTAAAATGTTTTATACTGATCAAATCATATCTGTGTTATTATTTGCTATTTGTTTAAAAGTGACAATCAACCAAAAGTTATTATTTTAAATGTATAAAGATGTATTTCAAGCATAAAAATGTTTTGCCCACATAGGTGCCATGAGGGCCCCACATTATTATCCCACATGGGCAAACCTATATGGGGCCCACATAGGGAAACCCACATGGGACCCACATAGTCAACCCACATGGGACCCATATATATGGCCCATGTTAAGCCCATGGCCACATGAAACCCATGTTGCCCATATGGGACCCATGTGGGACCCACATATCAATGTTAATTAAATGTAAAAAGTAATGAATTTTTATTTAAAATGTTTTATACTGATCAAATCATATCTGTTATAATATTTGCTATTTGTTTAAAAGTGACAATCAACCAAAAGTTATTATTTTAAGATTGTAAATGTATAAAGATGTATTTCAAGCATAAAAATGTTTTGCCGACATAGGTGCCATGAGGGGCCCACATTATTATCCCACATGGGCAAACCCATATGGGGCCCACATAGGAAACCCACATGGGACCCACATATATTGCCCATGTGAAGCCCATGCCCACATGTAACCCATGCTGCCCAGATGGGACCCACGTGGGGCCCACATGTCAATGTTGGCTGGGAGGTGGTCTTTTTTGGATGATAACGCCGAGGCTCGTATTTCAATATTCAGATCGGTTTGCAGCCTTAGACCTGTAAGACGTGTACTTTTTGTGTCCATCTCCCTCGCCCTAGACCGTTTTTCGCTCTGCGTCGTGGGGTGGGCATATTAATATTAAGTACATCACTCGAGCTGTCTCTCTCTCTCCGTGTCTCCATGAAAGTGCTAGTCACGACATTAAAATATCAGAGAGAGAGCGTTGTTTGCATTCTGCTTTTATTTACGTTGACTTATAATAACCCGTTCTTGGCAGACGTGCGCGAACACAGAGAGTTAATGCTTCGGCATCTCGCTCGTTTAAGTCATCAGGTCGACTGGGTAAGAGCAACTTTGCCCCGTGCAGAGGATCCTTTTTCTCAGTATGGAATTAGACTCGATCAACTAATTGGCGTGTTTTACAAGAGCGCGCAACTAGTCAGCTCTGACTTGCCTCGGTTTAATTCGAGGGAAGTACGCGGTCCCTCTGAAACAATTTCAGAAGCCCTGGACATATGACAGCATGCTGCAGCTGTGACGCTGCTCGAGCTGCGTCATATGAGACCGCTTCAGCGTTGGCTTTACGATCGAGTCTCGAGGAGAGCGTGGCGCACCGGCATGCATTGTGTAAACACTACACCTGCGTGTCATTTAAATTTCCCCTAGTAGACCCAGCATTTCTGATAGCAAGATATGCCTCTGAGGGGTCTCCTGGCATTCTGTAGCATACGATGCCCTAAGCACGGGATGTTCAGCCACGTATGACGGGCTTGCAGTCTGGGGTGTGCATAGCACCCCAACTGCCGCGAGCGGTGCGCTGTATATCTGGGACTTGTACGCTCCGCTATGGAGATGCGAGGGAAGGATGTATTTGTCGACACCGATAACTTTGCGACTGTTGCGTTATTTACCGGTAAGGCGGTTTTGCGCTCTCGTCACCTGTCGCATCTCGCTCGTCATCTCCTCCTTTGGAGTCAGAAGCATCTGAGGTCCCTTCGTGCCATTTTCATCCCGGGATCGCTCAATACAGCGGTACGCGCTTCCCGAGCTGCGCCCCCGGCGAATGGCGACTCCACCCCCAGACGGTCCAGCTAATTTGGAAGAAGTTCGGTTGTGCGTAGATAGATCTGTTTGCGTCGCCGGACGATACCCACTGTCGCCTATTTTATTCACTAACGAGGGCAGCCTCGGCGTGGATGCGTTGGCACACAGCTGGCCGCGGTGGGTGCGTAAATACGCATTCCTTCCAGTGAGCTTTATTGCGCAGACACTGTGCAAAGTCAGGCAGGACGAGGAGAGCCTTTTATTAATCGTCCGTACTGGACGACCAAGAATTGGTTTTCATAGCTAATGCTCCTCGCGACAGCCCTCCCTGGCGGATTTCCCTGAGGAAGGACTTTCTGTCTTAGGAAGGGGCACATTTGGCACTCGCGCCCGACCTGTCCATGTATGGTCGTTGAGCGCGCGCAAGGTTTAGGTGATTTATCGCAAGCGGTATCTAACACCATCGACGCGGTTCGAGCACCGTCCACAGGACGGGCTTACGCGCTTAATGAAACCTTTTCGTCACCCGGTGCTCTTCGCAACGCGAGGACCCAGAGAATGCCCTTTAACATTATGCTTTATATCTTTAACATGGGTTAGATGGTAGGCTGTCCCTCCGCCATTAAAGTTGATATCGCCGCTATTTTTGCTCATCACTCACTTATCTACGGCAGATCAGTTGGCCAGCATGATTTAATTATTACATTTTAAGAGGCGCTCGTAGGCTAAACCCCTCGCGCCCTCCCTCTTTACTCCTGAGACCTGTCCATGGTGCTGAAGCCTTTTGGTCTCATATTTTAGCCTTTGCAGTCTGCGAGTCTGAAGTTTTTTTATCAATGAAAACTCTGACCCTGCTAGCATTGGCCTCCATGAAGAGAGTAGGGGATTTACATGCATTCTCTGTTGACGATTCGTGCTTTTAGTTTGGTCCTGCTGTCTCACTGAAGACCCAGACCAGGCTACGTGCCCAAAGTTCCCACCACTCCCTTCAGAGATAAGGTGGTGAGCTTGCAAGCGTTGCCTTTGGAGCAGGCAAACCCAACCGAGGCTTTGTTGTGCCCCGTACGCGCACTGCGATTCTACGTGGACCGCACGTGAAGCTTCAGGACCTCGGACCAGCTCTTTGTTTGTTATGGTGGTCAGCAGAAAGGGAAAGCTGTCACTAAGCAGAGGATGTCTCATTGGATAGTTGATACTATCGCCCTAGCTTATAATTTGCAGGGCATTCCATGCCCTTTAATTTGAGAGCGCATTCCACACGGAGTGTTGCCTCATCTTGGGCATTAGCTCGTGGTTCCTCGCTGACAGACATCTGTAGAGCTGCTGGTTGGGCGACACCTAATACGTTCATTAGATTTTACAATGTTCGTATCGAGCCTGTATCCTCTTGTGTTCTTTCCTCACCAGGGAGGGCACGGAGAGCAGACTCGCAAGTCGGCTTGCAGCCTCCGACTGAGGCTCCAAATTGAGTTTTCAGTATGGAAGGCTAACAGAGCAAAAATGCGTAATGGTTTGATTTGCTCCCTCCACTGCCTTGACAGCCTTTGTTGCGGAGCATTGGCTGTCAGCCTTTCACTAGCTGTATTCTTACGAACCTACGTGTTTGGCTTGGGCTCCACATTGCGTCCCAACGGGTTCCTTTGTGAGTATTATTCCGTGGGGTTAATCCTACCAGCCCACGTTTCCTTAGCAGAGCTCTGCTTTGCTTACACAGCCACGGCTGTCTTTTACCTCAACTACGGTTGACTTTCGCTCACCATTAGCCCTTAAGAGGGGCGGTGGCTTCCGCAGCGTTCCTATTCCGCTCTGGTAGGGCGCTTCCCAGTCGCTGGCACTACTGTGGGGTTAAAGGAACATTTAGTGCCCGGCCTTCTGCCTTAAATCCTAATTCTCCTTATCCTTAAGTGGAACCGGAGGGCTTTACGCAGACACTGGAAGAGGTCAGCCCCTAGTGGCGTTTTGGTAGGGATTCCCAATTCGTCGGTCACGACGTGACGTCGTAGTGACCGACTGAAAGGGAACGTCTCGGTTACGGATGTAACCCTCGTTCCCTGAAGGAGGGAACGGAGACGTCACGTCCCGTCGCCACAGGTGCTGCCACCTGCTGTTTAGGCCGGTCACCTTCCGGCTTTCTCAGCGAACAGAAGCTGATTTCCTTATTTGCACGTGCGCCTTATATACGCACCTGGCGGGGCGGCGCCAGCATTATGCAAATATCTCAATGCCAAGTTCATTGGCGTTTTTTGTAGTATTCGAAGCAGATTGGTCTCTCTAAGCGAGTTCCCAATTCGTCGGTCACGACGTGACGTCTCCGTTCCCTCCTTCAGGGAACGAGGGTTACATCCGTAACCGAGACGTTTTGCCTTGTGAAAAGTTGACATAACATAAAATCAAGTTGAAATTGTTTAATTAAATTTTTTAAATTAAAGTAACAAAAAAATATGTTGATTTGACAAAATGCTGCGTATTTTGGGGTTCTTCTATGGCATTGCTGTAAAACCAGTTAAAAATAAACATGCTTAAGAGTGTAACCATATGAAATGTTTCCTGTGTCTCAAACTAATGAGTATTAACAAGTCATAGTTTTAAAATTCATGCAGTAATGTTTTAACAGAAAAGCGTGTCACTAAGCCCAGTTTCAATCTGCTGAGCAGGCAAGATGGTAATAAAATCCTCTTAGGGGCTAATCACACCAAGCGCGTTTTAAAGAGGGAGTCCATGATGTTGGAAAGCCAATGTTGATATTTGAAATCACCTAAACAAGGGCACCACACCCCAACAATCACCTAAACAAGGGCACCCCAATAGAATCTGGACCTTCTGTTGATAGACCCGCCCCAGACATACGCAACCCGGCAAGGATGTCGGTTAGTAGACATGCTCCTTACTGCTGATTGGCTATAAGTGTGTTTTGGTAGTCGGCCCGTCTCCTTTTCCAAAGCGTTTTTCAAACATTGTGGACTCCGCCTTTAAACGCTTGGAAACACAAGGCGCGCAGCACTGCCTTTTTTTGGTCACTTTAAAAATAGAGTAGTGCGGCACGGCTTTTTATATTGCTAGGCAACCACCGAGGCAGCTATCCTGTCAATCAAATATTGAAGTGTGAGTGCTTTTTTGCTGTTAACTGTCATAAAAGCAGAAACTTTAAAAAGAGGATGCTTTCTCTGAGCTTGATCAAGGGTGAGAGGTGCACAAACACGCAGGAGACAGTAAGCATTTCAGTCCATTTGTCCCAAGCAACTCTAAACTTCCGTCATCACAACGGAAGGCCCGCCTCTCCCCTCATTCGTTTGGACAATGAAAAAACATGAATGACGTTGGGGTGCTGGCATTCATTGTGCATAAACGGTGTGCAGAGTGCTCATTGCCCATAGAAAATCATTCAAAAAAAGGCGCCTGCAACTGCCATAAACGCATTTGGTGTGATCGATCCCTTAGAGTGCCAAGTAAATAATTAATACTCTGACAAACTTACTGTACAGTGGCTTAGGGATGAGCACAAGATTAGCACTTAGCTTCCGAATACTGATAAGAAATAGAAAACCTTTACTTTTATACGTCAGAATTAGAACAAAATAATTGTAAAGCTACCCACAACTCTGAGGAAATCATTCAAATGTGTTGTATGATTAATCAAAATGTCTATAAACATAATCCTATGATTGAATACATAATAGTTTGAAAAAGAATTTTACCGAAATTGAAACAATTTCATCTGTACAGCACAAGATTCATCCAAGCCTTTGATAAAAGTAAAGAAACCCCATCTCAGAGAAATTATGAAGGAGAAGACAGTCACAGCTACTTGTTCTGTTGAAGCACCAAACAACACTGAGGTGTCATGGTTGGTAAATGGTGTAAGAAGAAGTGCTACCAAAAGAGAAACATACAAATCACCTTTGTCCAGCAGATCACAGATTATTAAGAGCATCCAGACTTTCTCCAGAGAAGATTGGTTGGGGTTTAAAACAATTGTTTGTACAGCTACACATCCATGTTTCAAAGTAGAGGAACCTGTGATTAAAACTGGTAAGCAGTTATATACAAAATGATCTGTGCCAATTTTTCACACTGCTAAACATTAAATGAGGCAAAATGATCAAAGTTTTTTTTTCTCCCCAGTTAATATACAGAAAGATCCTGTTGTGGTGATCAGGAGGTCTTTCACAGGAGGCAGTGCTGTACTGGAGTGTGTTGTACGAGATCTTCCCTCTGGTGAAGTCTGCATCACCTTCCAGTCAGATGGTGCTGATATCTCACAAGTCAGTTGTGCAGATGTGGCTTCTTCTGAAAACAATCAGTCCCTGACCACAGACTTTACAATACCCAAAAAGCACCAAAGTAAAGGCAAAACATTTACCTGTAAAGTTCACAGTTCTTCCAAACAATGGACATCAAAACCTATAGGAAACATTTTTGGTAGGAAATATACACCAAATTTTCTCCGCTGTCATTTCAACAGTTCTGGAAAAGATTATGGGCTGCATTGCATTTAATAAAGATGATGTTTTTTTTTCAGATAATCCTACTATTGAGCTCTCGGTTGTTCCCGGTGTTGGTGAATCGAGTTTGAATTCTCAGAAACTGGTTTGTTCTGGGACAGGTTTTGACCCAAAGATCAAATGGCTTTCAAATTTTAACGTGAAATCTGGAGTAGATGTAGATGTCACGATAGGTGAAGATGGCCGTTTGAAAGTGTACAGTGAGATGTTGGTGCCACAACAAGACTGGAATCAAGGGGTGATATGTGAAATTTCTGATCAGCACAATAATATTAACAAAAGCATCAATATTTGTTCAGGTAAAATATGTAAAATTCGTCAGTAATCATTGCATTTTTATTTTGGGGGGGTGACTAAATATGTAGATAGGCTAAATCTTAGATGTTGTACTGCAATATAATTCAAATGTATGTTTATTTTTTGTGCATTTTTGACATTTGTGATATAGTGCAGTGTGATGCAATGTCCTCACTACATACTCTAAAAATGGTGCTTAAAAGAACTAAAGGCTTGTAATCATCTGGGAACCATTTTTAGCGCTATATTGCACCTCTGTAGAACCATTAGTTGTGCCAAAGCATGACAATATGGTTCTACGCAGTTGATACACAGGTTCCACATAAGTTCTGTGTAGCACTAAAATGGTTCCCCTATGATTACCAGCCAATGAACTACATTTCATGTTATTTCACGAGTTCACACTTACAAATAAGTTGGTAAGATTAAATTAGTAAACGTATTTGGCGTGCTGTCCGGGGAGAGGGCTCTGAGCTCGGAAATGGGCCCGAACGCAGAGTATCCCCCCCCAGTTTAGGAATTAACCTGGTGAGTGAGAGGTGATGGGGTGGTGGAGGGATTCTGAAGACTGCAGAGGATCTTTGCAGAGTCAAACTGTGACTTATATATGGCTTGCATTTGTCCTGATTGGGTAGATATGATGATTACTGATTGAGGACATCTGGTGGTACTAGAGTATCTGTTGATTACTGATTATAGACAGCTGGAAGTACTTAAGTGGTTTATTTGACGTGCTCCTCCCGAACTACGTTAATAAAACATCATTTCACGAGTTCACACTTACAAATAAGTTGGTAAGATTAAATTAGTAAACGTATTTGGCGTGCTGTCCGGGGAGAGGGCTCTGAGCTCGGAAATGGGCCCGAACACAGAGTATCCCCCCAAAAAGCAAAATTAACTTATTCGGACAGCAGCCGGGAACTGTACCCCCCCAAAATAGAAATGATGAGGCTGATGTTGGCTGTGTTTGCTATGCATCCGTTGGGAGTTCAATACTCGCTGCGATTGGAACCGTCTGACGGAAGTTCAATACTCACTGTGATTGTACAGGAAAGCCTCGGTTGAAAATTATGTGGACGGTTTATATTTGGAGGGCTTTTTGCGGCCTCCGACGGGAGTTCAATACTCGCTGAAATCAGAGCCATCCGACGGGAGTTCAATACTCGCTGCGATCGGACGAGTAAGCCCTCACTGATGATGGGGTGAATGAATTATATTGGGAGGGTCTTGCAGCATCCGACGGGAGTTCAATACTCACTGTGATCGGAACCCGTCCGACGGGAGTTCAATACTCGCTGCGATCGGACGAGTAAGCCCTCCATTGGCGATGAGGTGGACAATTTATTTGGGAGGGCTTTGCGGCATCCGACGGGAGTTCAATACTCGCTGCGATCGGAACTCGTCCGACAGGAGTTCAATACTCACTGCGATCGGACGAGTAAGCCCTCACTGATGATGGGGTGAATGAATTATACTGGGAAGGTCTTGCAGCATCCGACGGGAGTTCAATACTCACTGTGATCGGAACCCGTCCGACGGTAGTTCAATACTCGCTGCGATCGGACGAGTAAGCACCTCACTGATGATAAGGTAGACAATTTATATCAGGAGGGCTTTGCGGCATCTGACGGGAGTTCAATACTCGCTGCGATCAGAACCCGTCCGACGGGAGTTCAATACTCGCTGCGATCGGACGGGTGAGACCCCGTTTGTCGATGACGTGGACGATTTGTATTAGAAAGGCTTTGCGGCATCCGACGGGAGTTCAATACTCACTGTGATCGAAACCCATCCGACGGGAGTTCAATACTCACTGCGATCGGATGGGTAAGCCCTCCATTGGCGATGAGGTGGACAATTTATTTGGGAGGGCTTTGCGGCATCCGACGGGAGTTCAATACTCGCTGCGATCGGAACCCGTCCGACGGGAGTTCAATACTCGCTGCGATCGGACGGGTAAGCCATTGCTGATGACGAGGTGGATGTTTGATTATTTTTGATTTGGTGGACTTTGCGGCGTCTGGCAGGACTTCAGTACTCAATGTGATCAGGCGGTTAAGCCCCTGCTGACTATAAGGTGTACATTTAGTACATTTGAAGGCCTAGATGTAGGCCGAAACATGTTGGTGGTATTTTTAGGTTCTATTATGAACTAGCACCTTTATTAAAGCGGTTTTATAATTAAGAAGAGTGCCTTGGTGTCCTTTTGTTATTTTTTGATACATTTGGTTATTTTAGATGTGGAGGGCTTTGCGGCGTCCGACGGGAGTTCAATACTCACTGCGATCGGACGGGTAAGCCATCGCTGATGACGAGGTGGATGTTTGGTTATTTTTGATTTGGTGGACTTTTGCGGCGTCTGTCAGGACTTCAGTACTCAATGTGATCAGGCGGTTAAGCCCCTGCTGACTATAAGGTGTACATTTGGTACATTTGAAGGCCTGGATGTAGGCCGAAACATGTTGGTGGTATTTTTAAGTTCCATTATGAACTAGCATCTTTATTAAAGCGGTTTTATAATTAAGAAGAGTGCCTTGGTGTCCTTTTGTTATTTTTGATACATTTGGTCATTTTAGATTTGGAGGGCTTTGCGGCATCCAACGGGAGTTCAATACTCACTGCGATCGGACGGGTAAGCCCTCGCTGATGACAAGATGGATGTTTGGTTATTTTAGATTTGGAGGGCTTTGCGGCGTCCAACGGGAGTTCAATACTCGCTGGGATTGGATGGGTAAGCCCCTGTTGATGTAGACTTGAATACGTTAAGTTATTACCAATTGGGAGGGCTCTAGCACCATTCTAAGAGAGTTCAATACTCCCTGCGATCGTATGGCTAAGCCCCTCCGACAATCGAACGGGTTAGAGTTGGTTTGCTGATAAGAGTTTGGTGCGCTTTTTTGATGTGGAAGCGGTTAGAGCAAGCATCACTACCGCAGCAGTGGAAAAAACTGACCCTCCGTTAGAGCATAGGAAACATCACTGCGGCGGTTGAAAACTAAACTTCTGCGGGAGCAGGGAAAACATAATTGTTGCAGCAGGAAATTTATTGAGTATACAATATAGCTGGCTGTGTGTAAATGTAGTTGCTTTAAGAAATCCTCGTACCTACGTCGATCAGACTTTTGAATTGATGTTGGTTAATAATAATGATAATAATGATAATTATAAATTATAAATGTTTTGTGTACTTGTATAGTTTGTATTGTATGGTATATTGTATTATGTTTTATGGTCAGTGCATGTGGACTAGGGGTGAGCAGCGGAGTTTGTTTTTGTATTCGTAACGATCTCAAAATTGTTTGAATCTGAACACAGCAAAATCACCAGCGTCAAATCCACTCTTATAAACACCAGCAGCATACATCCAACACTGGCGATTCCACTGCGTAATTTTTGTTTTGAAAATAAAATGCAGGACTTGCTTAATGTTAAAAGGGGTTATTAAGAGATAAAATTTGGAACTTGAGTGGTGTTAAAAAGTTAATAAGATAGATGAAACTTGAAAACGATCTTCCAGGCGCTGAATGAGAGATTCAAAGCATGCATGGACGAGCAAGTGCGTGACCTCAATATATACACACACGCAAGGTTGATAATTGTATATTGTTTTTAAAAGCTATCATGTCCGGTTCTGCTGTAAATCATGGATGAATGAAGTTGTGGCTGCAGGTTAAGCATCAAGCCAATGCAGTCTGGGATCGAGATGTTTAATAAATCATCTAAAAGGTAAACGACGTAGGAATTGCAAAGTTGTTAAGGAGAACCCATCAAATGCTTCTAGAAGCATATAAAAAATCTCTGGTATCTTTGCAGGCAAGTAAAAATTCTCTATCCCATGAATCCAGATGACTGAGCATCACTTTTAAATGCACAGGTGATACCTACTTTGCCAGCCGAGCACCAAGACTGATGTTTTTGATCAGGGTTACAACTTGATCAATGTTATAATAGTGAAGAGAAAATCTTGGATAGCGTTTATCAAAAGCCGTGTTTAAGTAACTAAAATATAATCTTTATATGACAGTAAGTTGAATGCGTGTACGTATGACGTTTCCCAGATAGGTACGTTTGCAAGATGTCTGTTAAAGATCTGGAGATCTGGAACACATCTGGTGTGTAAAACATCTTACAAAGGTTTAAGAATGAGCTGCTTTATATGCATTCTAAATTAAAAAACGTCTTGCAGGCATCTTCAACATGTCAATATGACATCTTTTAGGAAACGTCTCAGAGACACGTTGCAAATGAGCAAAAAATCTAAATACGTCTTGCAGATGTAAACGCAGACATCAAATAGACGTCTTCGAGGTGTACCTGTGCCATTAGGGTTAACACCTTGTTACATGTTTTAATGAAAACCCTGTTTAATATAACAGACCACTGGCTGATATTGTGCGATTTTTTTTTTTTTTTTTTTTTATACATTTTATGTTAATGTTAAATAAACTTACATTTTGCCCGTCAGTCATCTCCTCAGTTTATGCAAAATGGTATCAGCATGGAAGCGTACTGATGTTGAACATTTACTATTCGTTACATGCATGCCCAAGATGTATGGTGGATACAGATTATGAACGGGAATATTGTCTTATTTCGAGTCGGGGTGGCTGTTGAGCAGGTCTGAAAGTGAGTAACTTCTGGATCGTTGCTGTTTGGAGACACAAATGTTTAAAATGATTCAGTCCGAATTGGGGAACGGTTTTAACTTGTTTGCCTTAAAGAACCAGTTCAAGATAATGATTCGTTCACAAACTAAACAGACATCATTAGTCGTCACAAATAGTATTTTGGGACGGGAGGCTTTCAACGTAGCCGGGTTTAAACTGTGCTCGAGGCCGGGCAATGAATACTGATGGTAAAGCGAAGCTTCGAATCTAATTGCTTCAACAATGATTCACTATTTCTAAGCACTAGAAAAGCCTAGATATGGCACCACCTGCTGGTGAAAACATCCTACACACTTTTTACAAATTCCACCAAGCAGAGGTAGGCTTTCGCTTGGGGGGCAGGAGAATAGAAGAATGGAGCTGTGGAAGAGAAGAATATATGGCGTTCGGGCCTGTACCGGTAGCGGAGGCAGCCTCACGCTACAGTGTTCGGTCAGGCCACAGCCAGAGGACAGGATTAGAAGGAGAAACCTGTTCCACTAGCGGAGACAGGCTCACGCTAAGGAATGGCGAATAATGGAAGGAAGCTGAGGAAGGGAAGAATATAGGGCGTCTGGGCCTGTACCGGTAGCGGAGGCAGCCTCACGCTACAGTGTTCGGTTTGGCCACAGCCAGAGTACAGGATTAGAAGGAGAAGCCTGTTCCACTAGCGGAGACATGCTCACGCTTAGGAATGGCGAATAATGGAAGGAGGAAGCTGAGGAAGAGAAGAATATAGGGCGTCTGGGCCTGTACCGGTAGCGGAGGCAGCCTCACGCTACAGTGTTCGGTTTGGCCACAGCCAGAGTACAGGATTAGAAGGAGAAGCCTGTTCCACTAGCGGAGACATGCTCACGCTTTGGAATGGCGAATAATGGAAGAAGGAAGCAAATAGGGTGTCCGGGCCTGTGCCGGTAGCGAAGGCAGCCTCGCTCTACAGTTTCCAGTCGGAACATGAAGAATGAGAAGGATCCTGGGTCTGAGCCGCTAGCGGAGCCATGCTCACGCTTAGGAATGGCGAATAATGGAAGGAGGAAGCTGAGGAAGAGAAGAATATAGGGCGTCTGGGCCTGTACCGGTAGCGGAGGCAGCCTCACGCTACAGTGTTCGGTTAGGACACAGCCAGAGTACAGGATTAGAAGGAGAAGCCTGTTCCACTAGCGGAGACATGCTCACGCTTTGGAATGGCAAATAATGGAAGAAGGAAGCAAATAGGGTGTCCGGGCCTGTGCCGGTAGCGAAGGCAGCCTCGCTCTACAGTTTCCAGTCGGAACATGAAGAATGAGAAGGATCCTGGGTCTGAGCCGCTAGCGGAGCCATGCTCACGCTGCGAGGTTGCCATGCGTTGCCGATGGCTGTTGCTGATGATCCATAGCATGATCTGGCCGTGCTGGAGACTGTAACATCTACTCTAGAGCAAGGGTCTAAGCACATTCTATTAATAGACTATTGTAATATTTATTTATTACATATTTTCTATATTAGCTTGGATTGGTTTATGCATGTTAACATTTTAAACAATACTAAAACATATTAACAAGTAAAACAAACATTTTTGAGTAGACTATATCAAAAAGTTGCCCTCCAGATTATTTTATCCATTATGGTAGCCCTTGCTAACAAAAAGTTTGGAGACCCATGGTCTAGAGCTTCTGAAGACTGCAGAGGATCTTTGCAGAGTCAAACTGTGACTTATATATGGCTTGCCTTTGTCCTGATTGGGTAGATATGATGATCATTGATTGAAGACAGCTGGAGGTACTAGAGTATCTGTTGATTACTGATTATAGACAGCTGGAAGTACTTAAGTGGTTTATTTGACGTGCTCCTCCCGAACTACGTTAATAAAACATCATTTAACAAAATTTTTTAGAGTGCACTTTTAAAAATAAAAGTGCTTCACGATGCCATTTCTGTATAAATGGTTCTTTAAAGCACCTTTAACACATGAAGAGAAGAAGCTTCCTGATTCCATAAAAGGTTTTTTAATGTGATAAAAGGTTCTTTAGATTATAAAAATGTATAAAAGAAATTGTTCTTTAAATAACCTTTGTCTAAATGGTTTCTTTGTAGAACCAAAAAAAGGTTCTTCTATGGCATCGCTGTAAAGAACCTTTTAAGCATGTTTATTTTTAAAAGTGTAAGCATGTGGAACGTTTTCTGTGTCTCAAACAAATTAGTATTAATAAGTCATGGTTTTAAAATGTACATTGAGAGAAATAAAGGCTGGATTTACTTAAAAATATAGTGCATCATTTTTGCATCCTTTTTTTAAGTATTACGTGGAATTTTAAGCAATTTATGCAATTGCTTACAATTTCAAATAAAATTTACTTAAAAAAGTGGATGCAAAAAATATGATAAGTAAATCCAGCATATTATTTTTTACAGTGTGTAATGTGTTAACAGAAAAGTATGTAACTAAGCCCATTATCACTCTGCTTGAGAAGGCAAGACTGTGATAAAATCCTCTTAGAGTGCCAAGAAAATGATTATTACCTTGACAAACATACTGTGTTCAGTGGCTTAGGGATAAGCAGCCAATCAGCACTTTACGCTAGATAAAAAAAAAATTCAGAATGCTGATAAGAAAGAGAAAAGCTTTACTTTCATAATAAGTCAGCTAGCTATCAGTGCTCAAAATCAGTGAAAAATGTACACTTGTAAAGTCACGCACAACTCTGAGGAAATCACACAAAACTATGATGTGTGCAAGGGTAAGTTATGCACAGTTAATACAACAAATAATTAACAGGTTTCAAAATGTATAATCTGGTTCAACTGTATTGTATTGACAATTCATTTAATATAACTCACTATGTACATGATTAATTCTATGAAAGTCTCAAAAAAGATTTTTACTGAAATGGAAAACTAACTATTGTTCTTTATGATACAAGATTTATCCAAGCCTTTGGTGACGGTAAAGAAACCCCATCTCAGAGACATTATAAAGGAGAGTACAGTCACTGCTTATTGTGTTGTTGAAGCACCATACAACACTCATGTGGCATGGTTTAAAAATGGAAGCAGTGTCCCCAATACAAAACCACCAGTCAAATCACCTTTGTCCAGCAGATCACAGAAAATTGTGAGCAACCAGACTTTCTCCACAGTAGATTGGTTGAGAGATAATATTGTTTGTAAAGCTACACATCCATGTTTCAAAGTAGAGGAACCTGTGATTAAAACTGGTAAGCAGTTATATACAAAATGATCTGTGCCAATTTATCACACTGATAAACATTAAATGAGGTAAAATGATCAAACTTATTTTTCTTCTCAGTTAATATACAGAAAGATCCTCATGTGGTGATCAGGAGGTCTTTCACAGGAGGCAGTGCTGTATTGGAGTGTGTTGTACGAGATCTTCCCTCTGGTGAAGTCTGCATCACCTTCCAGTCAGGTGGTGCTGATATCTCACAAATCAGTTGTGCAGATGTGCCTTCTTCTGAAAACAATCGGTCCCTGACCACAGACTTTACAATACCCAGTGAGCACCAAAAGGAAGGCACAACATTTACCTGTAAAGTTCACAGTCCTTCCAAACAATGGACATCAAAACCTACAGGAAACATTTTTGGTAGGAAATATACACCAAATTTTCTTCCCTGTCATTTCAACAGTTCTGGAAAAGATTATGGGCTGCATTGCATTTAATTATGATGATGTCTTTTTTCAGATAATCCTACTATTGAGCTCTCAGTTGTTCCTAGTGTTGGTGAATCGAGTTTGAATCGTCAGAAACTGGTTTGTTCTGGGACAGGATTTCACCCACAGATTAGATGGCTTTCAAATTTTAACGTGACAACTGACACAGCTGTAGATGTCACAATAGGTGAAGATGGACGTTTGAAAGTGTACAGTGAGATGTTGGTGCCACAACAAGACTGGAATCAAGGGGTGATATTTACATGTGAAATTACTGATCAGCACAATGTTATTAACAAAAGCATCAATATTTGTTCAGGTAAAATATGTCAGTAACCATAAGATTTTGTTATTGGGTGACTAAATATGTTGATAAATATAGATAAAAAATGTATACAGTATATATTTTTGCATTTTTAATATTTGTGATTGCAGTGTGGTGTAATGTCCTTACTAACCATGTGAAATTTTCACTGTTTCTTAAACAAATGAATATTCTCTAGTTAATTCTTGTTAAAGTTAAAATAAAGTTTTAAAATCCATGCAGTAAAGTTCTTATTTTCCTCTTCAGTGGCTGACCGGAGCAGTCAGATGGCAGATGTCTATTTACTAGGTCCCTCCCTCAGTGATGTGAGATCTATGACTGACATTTCTTTGACCTGCTTGGTTATTGGTCATCGTATCAAGGATTTCACAATCCAGTGGAAAATCGATGGACATAGTTCAAATAGGAAGCCTTTTTTACAACAGCCTCAAGATCATGCCAACGGGACTCAAAGCATGCAGAGTATTTTGAAGGTTCCGGTTAGCAGATGGCATGCTTATAGTGTGTTTACCTGTGAAGCTAAACCTGTTTGCTCTGAAGTCACACAGGGAAAGAACATCTCAAAAACCAGAAGTATGCATTCACATGTTCCTTCATATCATTTGTCTCTCTCAACACTGCAAATGTTTTCAGTCATTATAATTTCCCTATCATGTCCACAGACCCTAAAGAACCTACTGTGAGGATCCTCAAACCCTCTGACAGTGATCTCTCTGGATCTCAAGATGCCAGTCTTCTTTGCTCGATCACTGGTTTCTTCCCATCTGAAATCTCTGTGCAATGGCAACTGAATGGCACGCAGTTGGATGAGTCTCGCTTTACTAACAGTCCTGTGGCTCATACTGCAGCTGGGGATTATTCAATATACAGTGCCTTAATACTGCCTGCTTCACAGTGGACGAAGGGCGTGTACTCATGTGTTGTTTCTCATGAGTCATCTAAAAATCCAATCACGGCTACTTTAGAGGACTTGTATGGTTGGTGTCATCTTATGGTGGTCCTATTGTCCTATCCAATTTATCATTTATCATGATAACTTAAAGAGCTAATAAAGCAATTTCTATCATTTTTTGTAACTGGGCATTATACCATTTACATTTACATTTCACCTCTCTCTACTCTTGTCCTGCATAACATTTTTTTATGTCCTTTAGCTTCGTTGACCTACTCTGCTCCATCTGCAAAGCTGCTGCAGGGTTCAAATGAGCTTGTGTGTTTGGCATTTGGTTTCAGTCCATCTGAAATCAGCATCACCTGGCTGCTGGGCTTGAATGAGCTGTCTAATCAAAGTGTCCTGGTTACCGATCCTGCAAAAGGTCCTGATGGAAAATTTACCATCCAAAGTTACCTGCATTTATTGCCTGCTGAATGGGCACCTGGAGAGGTGTACAGATGCAGGGTCACTCATATTACTGGTACCCAGTTGATTAACATCTCCAAACCAGGTAATGCAACTACTGGTAATCTCATGAACCAAACAAACATGATGGGCCATACCTATAGAACTGCACTCTCAGACGAAAGGTACTTCACTTGGGCAGTACACTTTAAAAGTTCCTAACAATTTAGGTTCAGATATGTATACATGGTACCAATACTGTATGTACCTTTATGCACTCTTTAGGTTCAAATGTATAGCTTTTTAAAAGTGACAGCTTATGTACCTTTCTTCTGAGAGTTTGGTATAAGGTTACAGTTTGGTAAATCACCATCATAAGGATGAGGACAGCATGCTTGTAACCAGTTTAATTTATATTTAGTTGAAATAAACAATACACTTATTATTTTCTTATTTTCTTTTGTTTGCTTTCACAGAAATATTGGAAGAGGGTATTTATATGAATGAAAACAAGGATGAATCTATTACACAGGAATCTTTAGAGGAAGCCTGGAAAATGGCCTGTGCCTTTCTCGTTCTTTTTCTTTTTTCTCTCTTCTATGGATGCACAGTGACTATGGTCAGAGTGAAGACTGCATGAGCAATTTCTTGTTTTTTTAGATGATTTGTGAATATTGATTTCTTAATCATTGCAAAGATTATGTACAGTAATAACATAAATGACAAAATGTTAAAATGATAAAATACTTTCAAATAAAACAACAAAAGAATGTTTTAATTCCAAATAAAAGCCAAATCGCCCTCCTATAATCATTTCTAAAATAGTTTATTCCCACACAAAAAATGTAGTAGTAGCATCTAGGAATCTAGTCCTAGCATTTAGGAATTCCCTTACAGTTAACCACTGATTTACTACAGTAAAACATGGTATAACCATGGTTTCTATGTGGGTTGTATTCTGGGTTATTTTCATTTTCTACTTATGCACAATAAAAATGATTCTTTATTAAAAATTGAGGTTTTGGAGCATGTTAGACCTTTGGATAGACATTTTGGATCCACCAGTTGTATGCGCTTCGTTATCCAGGTCTAAATAGGACATAAAGTTTAAGTGTTTTTTATGATGAGTTCTATGTTCTTTTGATGACTATGCTTTTTACCTTTTGTTTTTTGTTTATTATTTCATATTTGTTACTTATTTTCTTTTCTTTTTCAGATTACTCATATTTTTGCTTTATTGGATATTTTTATTTCTTGATGTGATTTGTTTATGTGTTTGGTTTCCCAATCTTTTACACCTGATAACCTTATTAGGTCAAATTGATTGTTTCAAACATGATTAGTTTATTGAATGTTTTCTAACGAGGTGTGTTGTTTTGCCCTGAAGAAGACCACTTGTTGGTTGAAACATGTTGGCTTTCCGATTTTACTGCTTCATAACCCAGAAAATGTTTATATTTTACCTAACAATCCCATGACCGACCTTAAACTTTGAATGCATTGAAATATGGTTGAAATAATGTCAGTTCTTGTTTCAACGTTGAAACAATGTTGACACAACAGTTAATGCTAAACGGTTGCAAAAGGTTAATAAAATGCTTAAAAATCATGGTTGAAATTGGGTTGAAGCAATGTCAGATGTTTGTTCAACGTTGATTCAATCTGCAAAATCAAAAGGTAATTCAATGTAGATTCAGCCTTGTTCTTGATGTTGACAGTGAATCAACGTTAAAAGGCCAGCTGAGATGGGTTTAAACAACTAAGGTTTTTGGGTTGAAACAACTCACCATAGGTTAGATAAAAATCCAGTGGGTGGTCTTGTCTCTTTTTGACCCAACGCTGGGTTGACATAACCCGGCATTTTTACAGTGTGGAAGAATGTGTTTGATGCCTGTTTTCTCACTAAAAAAGTGTGTATTTTTCTTCTTTAGATTTAGAAATATTTGCAGATAAGTATTATAGACACAAGGGTGGGGTTGTATCTAATTTGTTCATTCACACAGCATAATCCATTCCAGACTAATTGCAGGGATGCAGTATGCCTTTCCGCACAGTAGATGGCTGTAAGTGTCCTTGAAATTAATGACAACTCTCCAGAGAAAAAGACTTTTAGTTGTGGAAATGTAAGGCTATGAGCTGCTTTCATCTTCTCTAATTCACTGCATGTACATTTATTTCTTTGAGAATTTAATTCAATATTTATTCTTCTTAAAACTGAGATTAAGATACGATGACGGTTGCTGTACAAGCTGATTTAAACAGCACCTATTGTCCTATTCATGGTTTTAAACATCCTGTGGTGTGTAATTGTGTATTAGTACATGTTAACGATATGCAAAAGGTACATACCCCAAAGTAAACAATGACACGTTTATCATCTCCAATGTAAGAGCCATAATCCATATTGAGAATTTATTATTTTCATATTTTTTATTATGTAATTTTAGTACAATGAGGTTGTTAATAAGTCGGTTCCTGTTGTGTGTATTATATTTATCTGGTTTATATTTTTCCTACAGCGCATGTGCAGTGACGTCATTTTTTGGTAGTTCACTTAAAGAGTTGTCGACGCACAGGCTATACGTGCTCATAATTAGTGGAAGAACACAAGCTTTTGACCGTCTCACTATCATCTCATTATTTTGTAATATAGCATATTTAAGTTTATCAATCTCTTCAAATAAGTTGTTGAGAAAACATCGTTGGTTTATGCTGTATTTGCAAATGTGAGTGTTTATTGAAATTTGGAAGAAGAATAAATCACTGTAAAGGAATAAGGACTTTGAGTGATGTATACAAAAAAGCAAGATACGTGTCAAAACTGGTGGAAAACAAATAAGAATCTCACATGTTCCTTACATCCAATGTAAAAAAATGTTCTTGGACTATAACAAACACACTTACAGGCCACTTCACACTGGTCAGACAGACTCCAACAGACGCGTCTGTTGGAGTCTGTCTGACCAGTGTGAAACCCCTGTTGGCAGTTGTTGGATCAAAGTCAATGAGACTTTAGAATGTGGTTGTCTGTTGGTGTCTGTTGGGTCTGTTGGTGTCTGTTGGAGTTGGTAGTTGTCTGACCAGTGTGAACTGGCCTTACCACCTCTCCGTGCGCCAAGAACGTGCTTTTAGCATACCGGAACCCTCATTTGCACATCTGTTTAAAAATCAGAGGTTTAATTTAATCCTTTGGCTGCGCTGCGGCTTTTCAGAGCGCCCTTAATGTACGCTTCCTAATTGCGTCATAGTTATTTCCGTTTGTGACGGTGAAAACAAAGATGAGCCAAGTTGAGGAGTGATTTAATTCAAACTGCATCAAAAGTCGCTGTTTATTTACTTCCATCGTAGCTGGTCTTCTCAAATTATACACAACAAGTTGCTGTTTCTTCTTCGTTTGTGGGTTAACTTGCCAAGCATCTTCTTCTTTCACGTTTGTGCTGCTACTGTGGTTACATGTGTGGATACTGCCTACCGGCGGTCGCGCGTGTGTTTGCACATCGACATTGACGACGACGCAAAAGTATAAATGAAAACCGACGCGGAACCTATGCCGTCGCTGCTATGCCGTAGGACCTATGCACGACTATAACGAGCCCTTTATTCAATACCCTTTTGTAGGTACAGTATTGTTCAAAATAATAGCAGTACAATGTGACTAACCAGAATAATCAAGGTTTTTAGTATATATTTTATTGCTACATGGCAAACAAGTTACCAGTAGGTTCAGTAGATTCTCAGAAAACAAACAAGACCCAGCATTCATGATATGCACGCTCTTAAGGCTGTGCAATTGGGCAATTAGTTGAAAGGGGTGTGTTCAAAAAAATAGCAGTGTCTACCTTTGACTGTACAAACTCAAAACTATTTTGTACAAACATTTTTTTTCTGGGATTTAGCAATCCTGTGAATCACTAAACTAATATTTAGTTGTATGACCACAGTTTTTTAAAACTGCTTGACATCTGTGTGGCATGGAGTCAACCAACTTGTGGCACCTCTCAGCCGTTATTCCACTCCATGATTCTTTAACAACATTCCACAATTCATTCACATTTCTTGGTTTTGCTTCAGAAACAGCATTTTTGATATCACCCCACAAGTTCTCAATTGGATTAAGGTCTGGAGATTGGGCTGGCCACTCCATAACATTAATTTTGTTGGTTTGGAACCAAGACTTTGCCCGTTTACTAGTGTGTTTTGGGTCATTGTCTTGTTGAAACAACCATTTCAATGTCCTCTTCAGCATAGGGCAACATGACCTCTTCAAGTATTTTAACATATGCAAACTGTTCCATGATCCCTGGTATGTGATAAATAGGCCCAACACCATAGTAGGAGAAACATGCCCATATCATGATGCTTGCACCTCCATGCTTCACTGTCTTCACTGTGTACTGTGGCTTGAATTCAGAGTTTGGGGGTCGTCTCACAAACTGCCTGTGGCCCTTGGACCCAAAAAGAACAATTTTACTCTCATCAGTCCACAAAATGTTCCTCAATTTCTCTTTAGGCCAGTTGATGTGTTCTTTGGCAAATTGTAACCTCTTCTGCACATGCCTTTTTTTAACAGAGGGACTTTGCGGGGGATTCTTGAAAATAGATTAGCTTCACACAGACGTCTTCTAACTGTCACAGTACTTACAGGTAACTGCAGACTGTCTTTCATCATCCTGGAGGTGATCATTGGCTGAGCCTTTGCCATTCTGGTTATTCTTCTATCCATTTTGATGGTTGTCTTCCGTTTTCTTCCACATCTCTCTGGTTTTGCTCTCCATTTTAAGGCATTGGAGATCATTTTAGCTGAACAGCCTATCATTTTTTGCACCTCTTTATAGGTTTTCCCCTCTCCAATCAACTTTTTAATCCAAGTACGCTGTTCTTCTGAACAATGTCTTGAACGACCCATTTTCCTCAGCTTTCAAATGCATGTTCAACAAGTGTTGGCTTCATCCTTAAATAGGGGCCACCTGATTCACACCTGTTTCTTCACAAAATTGATGACCTCAGTGATTGAATGCCACACTGCTATTTTCTTGAACACACCCCCTCCAACCAATTGCCCAACTGCACAGCCCCAAGAGCGTGCACATCATGAACGCCGGGTCTCATTTGTTTTCTGAGAATCTACTGAACCTACTGGTAACGTGTTTGCCACGTAGCAATAAAAAAATATACTAAAAACCTTGATTATTCTGGTTAGTCACATAGTACTGCTATTATTTTGAACAATACTGTACATGATAATCTCCGCTGTCACAGCTGTCAGTTTGGTTCCCCTCTACGCAACTTCAGATTTCCTCAAGCGATGTGCAGAAAACATTCTTGAAATTGTAATAGACATTTAGTTTTATTGCTAAACTACAAGTAAACGAAATTTCAATGAATTTGAACGACGTGCACAGTAGTTTTACCACCCGCAAAATGAAAAACAATGGGACAAAATAAATGACTTTTGAGTTTCAAATGGCCATTATTTTGTTATTCTTGAACCCATAGATATGGTCTTGGTGTATTTTTAAAGGTTTTTTTACAAGCTCTTTCTATCTGAAGAACTAGTTTTAGCATTTAACAATGCTGAAAATTTTACTCACATATCTACCTTTTGCACATTTTATTTATGTTCAAAAGCTCTACAGTAGCTCTTTCTAATGGTATTTTTTCAAAATACTTTTGCACATTTTATTTATGTTCAGTAGCTATTTCTAGCTCAAGCAAATTCACAAACTTATAAAAGGATTTATTATTTTTTACAAGGTCGT
Source organism: Misgurnus anguillicaudatus (assembly GCF_027580225.2). NCBI lineage: Eukaryota > Metazoa > Chordata > Actinopteri > Cypriniformes > Cobitidae > Misgurnus > Misgurnus anguillicaudatus. The sequence continues at coordinate 24,221,051 of NC_073355.2, forward strand.
CTGTTGACTGCTGAAAATAAAACCCCTTCAATATAGGAGTCGAGTCAGTAAAAAAAATAATAGAGTACAGGCACCTCTTTTGGACCACTTAAAGCACTGTAACATGGTAAGGACCATCGCATTTCTGGCTGACATCAGAGGTATTCAGGCCAATCAAAACGCACAGATTAGATCAAGGACACAGCGCTTTGTAAATTGATGTGTTTTGTACAAAATCAGTGCGTTTTATGAAGAGAGGGAAATTTGGAACTACAAAAATCTACAGCATATGGAATTTAAAGTGTTTTTGAACCATAAACCACGCAAACACATTGCATTTGTCATGGTCCTGTCTTCAGGTCACAGTTTCTTAGTCATAGTGACAGGACCATGGCAGTCCCATGTTTTGTGTAAAGGCACTCACTTTGTTTATTCAGGCCATGTGCCTTCTGTCTCGTCTCCTGACCCTGCCCCCCTTGTCTCCTCGTTTATCACCTTATTATTGTTTGATTCATGTCACCTGTTCCCCACTTGGTTTGCTTCCTTATGTAATGTTCTTGTGTTTACTATCTTGTGCCAGTTCGTTGTTGCCTAATGCCTTTGTATTATTGTGCTTTGTAATTGTGGTCTTGTGCCCGCTATGCTCCTGTGCCAAGTTAAGTTTAACTCAAGTTTGTTAAAGTTTTCGTTCCGCTTATTATCAGCCTGTTTTAGTTCTGTTTTTGCCCCATCATGGGTTTTTGCTTTCACTGTTCTGTTAAATAAAGTCTGTGTCTATCCCACCTGCATCTGGGTTCTGTCTCCCTGCTACAATTCATGACAGAACGAACGAGCCAGCAAAAAACCTCACCAGACAGCATGTCTCTTCACGCCAGGAGGCAATTGGCAAACAATGAACATTGGTGGCAGTCACCTGCCCCGACATGAAGATGGGCAAGGCTCCGTTTCCTCCCCAGGGAGATATTGCCCTGAGGTAATATGCCCAGGGCCTGGAGGCGAGGAGGTTTATCTTACCCAAGATACTCCTCAACTCCTACCTCATCACGGGCCTCAATGTTTCTCCTTCTCTGCCTGAAAGGGAGGGGCTGATCTGTCGCCCATTCCAAGAGCTGGTGGATCATCTGTGTCGTGAGGAGCCCCAGGGTCCCACCAAGGTAACACGGTCTCACACCCATGGCGTCAATATTTGACGACACTTGACCATGCGTCAATATGTTGACGCGAAGGGTACACCCCTCGCGTCATTCCCCGACGAACTGGGGACCTCAACACCACCAGGTACGCGAAATTAAACAGTTGTCGCCTGGCATTGGGGTTAGGGAAAGGTTTGGGTAGGGATGTCATTATGTAAATCTAACCCTAAACCGACGCGAAAATGGTAGAAAATGGTAAGAAAATAGGAAAGAGAATGCAACGGACCCAATAGTATTGAAGTCCCCAGTTCGTCAAAAAATTACGCGAAAGGTATACCCTCCGCGTCAACATATTGACGCATGGTCAAGTGTCGTCAAATATTGACGCCATGGGGTGAGACTGGGTTGACCAAGGCTCCAGCCTCTGCCACGCTGCCAATGATCCCAGAGGATTGTGTTCTGGCCATTGTGATGCTGGAGAGTTCTGCACCCCCTGCCACAGCCGTCAGCCTTTATGGTAAACAATCGGGAAGGGTGTCGTGGGAGTCCAAATCTGAAGCCTCCTCGACTGAGCCAGCCATGCCTGTGGTGGTTCCCCTGAACCCAGCAATGGTAACCACTAAATTCCCCCTACCAGTCACAAGTCCTGTGACTCAGTCAAAGAAGAAGAGGAGGAAGAGGAAGAAGGGAGCTGCAACCTCTTAGCCTCAGTCACCCTCAGAACTGGTCTCTGTTCCACAGTCAGCTGCAGCACCCCCTGTCTTGGTCCCTGTCTCACCTTGCTGCCAGATCCATTACCCCCTGTCTTGGTCCCTGTCTCACCTTTGCTGCCAGATGGAGAACCCACTGTTTTGGCCCCTGTCTCACCTTGGCTGCCAAATGCAGCGTCCACTGTCTTGGTCCCTGCCCCCTGAAACATGAAACACTAGAAACATGACACGACAGACTAACAGACAATAAAAGAGACTATAAGCTTAGGCATATAAACTCAGTAAAGGTTTTTATAATCTAATTTCTAAAATATGATTGGATTTGTATTGTAAACCATTTTAACTAGTCTTTTCCATCAATTTAACACATAAATAGATAAAATCCACACTATTATCAATTGTCAAATGGTTACTTTAGTAAAGAACCTGTTAGGAATCAGGTGGTCAGACACGGAATCTGATGCAAGTAAAAAGTTTATTAAAAAGATAGACAGACAGCGGTAGCAGCACTCAATAAATAATCTCCCGAAGGCCAGCCAGGTATTAAAAGACTATAGTCCAAAGTTCTCAAAAGGGCAACCCTGTAATTCTCCAGATGATCAGCCAGGAATGAAGGTGATAGTCCACAGTCCCAAAGAGTCCTCGGTTCTATTCTGAAGGCGAGAAACACAGAGCACAGTTTGGAGAGCAATATAATCCACAGTCACAACGAGTCCTCGGTTTTATTCTGAAGGCGAGAAACACCGAGCACAGCTTGGAGAGCAATATAATCCACAGTCACAACGAGTCCTCGGTTCTATTCTGAAGGCGAGAAACACCGAGCACCTGCTAGGAGAGGGAGATGATGATTCACAGTCACACGAAAGCCGGCAGATGAAGGAGATAAACACCGGATGTACTGGAGAGAGACAAAAGGGTTAATCCACTTGTGATGAAACGGGAACTTTAAACCGGGAGCTCACGTTAAGCAGCGAATCCTGGAGGCAAGCACTGAACTCTGGAAACACAGACTAGAAAATGAAACAGAGCAGCAAAACGTGGCAATGATCAACCGGATAAAACAACACAAGCACACAAAGAGACACGCACACACACAGAAGATTAAATAGGCAGAGGAAATAAGCGGCAGCTGGAATTAATCAGCAGATGAAGAGGGAGAGAGCAGGTGCACACAAGAGGGTATGACATGCCCACAAAGGTGAGAACACACACACACACAGAACCATGACAACCCCTGGACGTAACAGAACCTTTATAAAACTGATTCTTTAATAATCATTAAGTAAATAATAATCCTAATCATAATTTAATATACTAAGAACCCAAGATGCCCCGCAGACCCCACAACCCAACGGAAAACGAAAAAATGTCACCAAAATGTTGGATAGCCTGATGGTCAGAAAATAAACTTGATATTGAAAGTATGCTACCGTGTTCTTTATTTATTATAATTGGTTGTTCATTTATTTTTCATGCTTCTTTTATTTAAATAGCCTAACTTACTCTTTACAGCGTTAGTAATTATTGTGCTGCTAACTTCATATAATAGGAATTGTGATTTGTTTGTTAAAAAATGATAGGCTACCTTATTATAAGTATTGCTATAACCCTGTTTACATTACTGGCCCTTGGGGTCTATCAAATTGAAAGCATAATATAAATAAATAAATATATAAATTTTCAATAATACAAATAATATATATTTTTTGTTTGTTTGTTTACTTCTCACAATAAAGCTGTGTTTTCAGAGATTATAAGTACTTTTGGAATTACTGTTTAGGAAAGAAATAGCTTTGACCAGCAGAGGGCCATAGAAAGCCACTCATTTTACTGGAACTGCTCACATCATGACTTTAGTATTAGATTTTGTGAATTTTGAATATAAACCTTAGAGAGCACATTAAAAATAAATATTATTTCAAATAGTAGATATTTTGTAGTTTTTGACAAAATACCACAGACCTTTTGGTTGCATTTTATTTTACAGTACGTGTACTTACCTTGTACATATATGTGACCCGTCACGGAAACCAGGGACACAAGTCGGCAGCACAAGTTTCGAGAAAATGAGAAACAAAGTTTTTTTTTTCAAAATTTGTGATTTTCGTTTTATTGCAGAATCTGTTAGTTGAGATCACAAAGAAGCCTCTCCATATTTGAGATAGCAGTTTATGTATATTTAAAAGCGTACATTTTGCGGTTAAAATAGGCTTGTTTTCCGGAGATTCTAGCGTGCAGCGGGGGGCGTCAATAGGTGTGTTCGAGATCACCCGGCGCTGCGCAGACCGATCGGCGAGGTTTGCCGCTTGCAGTCGAGGGAGGAACTGAAGACGGAGCCGTCAAGCCGGACACCTGCTGCTTGCCGTAGTGACGTGTGCGCCCTGTTTCCTTGTTTGTAATCGCAAATCAAGTGACTTAGATGCTGAATTTGATAAAAACAAACCTTTTAATAAAAAGTTGCAACCAGAAACATTTTATATCGAATATTTTAATTACTGCTTATACTGTATACCCGAAAATAACGTGAAACAAGCATATATTATTAAAATACCAATAGAGTTTGTTATTTTCATTTTTATTTTATTACACGACACAATATAACATATTTAAGGATATTAAAGTGTTTTTTCCTGTTTTAAAACATGAATTTATAATGTTTATTAGTGAAACTAAAGGTTGGATTAAACTTAAAACGCACGTGATCGTTGTCATCAATGAGGCGACCAATCAAGTAAAGCTGTTACGTCATCACAACTCCGGGCAGCCGCTCTGGAGAAGCTGCACCGGCTGAGCCAGCCGGCTACTCTCGAAACGCTCTCGCGGTACTTAAAAACCATATGACACAGTCACGTGCCTGCAGCGCCAGCTGAAGTCGGACAAAAGTACAAAAGTACTAACCAAAATGCACTGCTTCAAGTCAGTATATTAGAAGTGTGTTATGTTATGTGTCCAAAGTAAAGTGGAGCTATTTTAGTTAAGATAAAAAGCCTGGATATAGGGTTGGTTTACCGGACAGAGTTTAGAACGGTCTTTATCATAATTGGGACATTTTTACAAACAAACCTTATAAAATACAATACTGGCGTGCATTTTGAGACAAAAACAATAGCACTCATATCTTAAGAGATGTCAGTAAGTTATTTTAGTCAGTGAAAAGCCCTGTCCGAGAAAACCGCCCAATAGTGTTTAATTATGTGTGATGTCTGAGGGAAATTTGGCCTAACGTTAACGTTAGGGAATAAAGTCTTTCACCGTCAAGCTTTATTATATTAAACATGTTATTTATGTATGTGTGTGTGTGTGTTTACAGGGGCGTCATGCACCAATTTTTTTTAAGGGGGCACAGTGTCAACAGCTCACAGAAATTTGTGCATACACAGACATCAAACGAAATATTAGAGAGCTTTCAGTCTTTTCCATGGCACTTACATTTCTAACAATCTGAAAACCCCTGCTTTCATGCAAAAACCTCCAAAATAAAAGTGATGACTAACTTTAATATCAAAAACTATTCAATCGGAATAATGACACATTTGCATCATATTTACATCTGAAACGGCATGTTTTATTTATTTAAGTCTTAATGGCTTGTTTAATTGTGTCATTAATGAATTTTGCACAATGCATTATCATATAAAATGAATGTAATTTTAAATCCATAAAGTATATAAACAACGAAATGACATAAGCTATAGCCACGTGATTGATTTTAATGTTCAATAATGATTTTAAAAATATGTTTAGATAAAATTATTAGAGGAACGGATTTTTGCATTAAATTTTACCTCATATGTGAGCATGTGAGATTCCGCGCCCGCGTGAACTTTGGCGAACTTTGGCATTGTGCCAAGAAGATGAATCTCTACTAATATAACGTTGAGACGGTCACATTTAAAACCATACATTTTCTACACAGAGGAGGTTAACTGCACATTACCGTACTGGGGTTTGGAAATGTTGTGAGCGTTTCTAACACGTTTTAATTCCTCAGATAGCCAAATGCAGCAGCAAGCCAGCAACAGGAGAGAGCTCGTGAGCGCGCCCAGACGCTGATGACGTCTGAGACTGTGCTGAGTGCAGCACAAGCTGCCGCCAGAATAAAAGTAATGTAACATGATCAAAACACTATCAAAACGGTGAAAATCTCCGAAAAGTGACAAGGATGCAGCATAGAATGTATAATAGTGTGCATATTAAATAGATTAAAAGTCAAATAACAGATTAATGGACGCTTATTTGATTTTGAGGTTGGATGCAAAATCCATTGGCTTAAAAAAACCAAGGGGACACGTGCCCCCTTAGTTTGAATGGGCATGACGCCTCTGTGTGTTTATATTCTTCTGTTTATCAAACCAGAGCGGAGATGATGTAAGAGGCAGACCAGAGGGATAAATAGCAAGACAGTCTCCGCTTGGACTGGCTGAAGAAAGTCTCCTAAATGGCCCTGGAAATGTTCTGACTGACTTTGGGGTGCTTTTTGGACTGTTTTGTGCCCTCTATTTAAAGAAGACTTAATTCTGTATGTACAGTCTGTATGATAAGTGAATTAAAAGCTTTTATTTTTATGTGACTGAAGTTAATTATTTTGTTAACAACACCAGCATAAAGTATTTGATAAATAATTTAAAAATGTTATTAAAAAAATCCCAAATAATAAATATTAATTGAAGTAACACATAAAACATTGAGTGAATACTTAAATTTTAATTGACAGAGTATTTGCTGTAAGTTTTTAAAGATTCAACTGATTAAAATATTTTAGTTGAATAAACTATAAAGCTAATTGAGCAAACATACTTTTTTATATTTGAGTCAATTTTGGGCCAACCAAAAAACATCAATCCAGGAAACACTTTGGAGTCAGAAATTGAGTGAACGTAAAATTTCTGTGGAACTAGTTACTAAAAAATAATTCATTAAGCCAACAATTTATTTTTTACAGTGTAGCTTAATCAACCTTTATAGGTCTTTTCAGCAGTATTTAACTCACATACAACTGTTCTCTATGACGGTAACTAAAAAAAAACGCATCTTTAAAATATATATCAGAAACAATGCAATTTAGTATTACATAAACGTAATAACACAAGCCATATTAAAATGAAACTTTTTTTTATAGTAAAACATTCCCAAAATAGCCCCTTATCCTTTCTTGGACTCACCTCATTATTTATTCATGCAAATACAACAGCCAATGGCAAGTCTCCAGCAGCATTTAATGTGTTCGTTTTAGACGTACTTCTGTTTATTCAAATTGGAATATGCAGTTTGGTTGTGGCATACTATATAGTAGATATAAATGATATAAGATGGTTATACAGTAAATATACAGCATTGTAACAGCTAAGCATCGTGTGCAGTTTTCAATCAATTTGAGCGGTTTTGTCATCGTCATTCATCAGCTCATTCAGCTCGCGTTTGAAAAAAACTTCACACGCAAAAATCTACAGACTTTTAAGTTCAGGAGGAGCTGTCACTCCGCAAGGTCGTCGTAAGGTAAACGTTGTATTTTATAATGTTGTGTTGTGTTAGTAGTAGTTGTCTAATTTGCTGTGTTATGAACAAAGCAGGGTGACTTATCTTTGGTCTCGTCGCACATCACACTAATTTTACTAATACTATTAGTATTTTAGGGCTTGTGCTTTTGTCTGGTGCTGTTACAGGATAACCTTTGACGAATTTGTCATGCATGTCAAATTGCTTTCGTGATGTTTTAAAATAGATTATTTAAAGTGTTGTGCTTTGTTGTGATATTTGAGGTTGCTGAAGCAGCATGATAGGGTCAAGAATTAATGAACATATTTCTTATCACATATCACATTGAAAATGCATTATTTTAAATGAAGAAAATGTTTGAGAAGTGGAAATAAAGTTCCTAACAAGTGTTTATTTAGAATAAAGGCATATGGTGGGTAGGGTAGGTATAAGAATGGCTTTAATTTATCTAAAAGTGAAATAATAGATTAAATGCAGTGTACACACATTAATAAAAAATAGCTATTCAGCACTCATATCACCTGCTTGCCTGATTTCATTAACTGTGACTTAATGGGCCCTATCTTGCACCCAGCGCAATTGACTTTGTCAGTGACGCATGTATCATTTCGTATTTTGGACTGGCGCACAGCGGGTTTTTCCCTCCACAGACGCACGTCGGCAAACTAGGGAATGAACTTGCGCTCCCTGGGCGGTTCAGCGCAAAAAAGGAGGTGTGCTCCGGCGCAAACCATCTCTTACTGTGGGTTCACACCAACCGCGGAAGAGGCGGCAAAAACGCGCTATTCGCGCGTAGTTGGCCGCTTGAATATTTGAGTTCACTCGCTTCATTCTCGCATGAAAGCCGCGGGTGAAATTCTAGTCATTCAAGAAATTCACGCGGAAATCCGCGTCAAGGGAGGGGCTTCTGCGACTCCCCGGAGACTACACCACTCCGCTCGCTTCCTGTAATCACGTCACTACTACAGCAAGCTCCTGATTGGTTAACGCGGCGCGGAATTCCGCAAAAGTTCATATTTTTGAACTCGCGCGTTTCCCGCGGCAACGCTCAATTCGTGCGGAACGCCCCGCGCGTTCCGCGCCGCGGCTACCGCGTGTACCGCGCCGCAGGATGCCTAATCGCGTGTTTGCATTGACTTAACATGTAAATCATCCGCGCTTGCCGCCTCTTCCGCGGTTGGTGTGAATGCACAGTTATGCTATTTTGCAGTTTCAAAAAACAATTGCGCTACTAACAAAAAAAAACTAGTCTAAAGTCAGTGGCGTGTTGCGCGTGGTTCATTATGCTATTTTAAGGGCGCATGCTTGACCATAATGTATAGCGTGCACAATGCTCATTGCTTATTTAATCTACACAGATGCAACAGTTATTTTTGCAAATCATAAATTTTTACAATAAAAAATATAAGATAAGGGAAATCATTAAATCATAAATTGTTACAATAAAAAACATTAATACATGAGATAAGGGAAATCATTGTGGTGATCATTTTGGTGATAGTTTTTATTTATTTGGTGTGGCGGCGTTAAAAATTATTATGCACATAACGATTAAAATATTTTCATAAGTTTGTTGTGTGGCTGTATTACGTTTATTTGATCTAAATAATAATTAAAATGTTTTCATAAGAAACCTTCATGTTTGTGAACTTGATTTGTAAGTGTACTTTGGGGTTGAACCTTGCTTGCGTTTCTTGTGTCCGATTTCAAAGCCCCCTAACCCTTTCAGTGGTGAGGGTGGACGCAGTGATGTCCTCCTGTGTGCCCGGCGTGCCCGATTTATGCTGGCAAGCTTGGGATCCGCCCGTCTCCTGACATCATTGTAGTGCTTGGCGGGTTGGCGCAGCTGATGAGACAATTGCGGCTATTTCCTCTCACGCCCGTTACCGACGCTGATTTGGGCGGGTTTCTCCTATCCCCATACAAAACAACTTCTCTGTCTTTGACTGCTCTTACAAGAACGTCGGTCTCCTCGGCTGTGAACCGCTCCTGGCGTGTGCCTGTCAAATCCGTCATAATAATAGCAACCCGCCATGGAACTTGCGCCCTTGCGTTTAAAAGGAATGTTGGATAGCGTTCTGATTGGTTTATTTGAGGTTACGCCGAAACCACACCTATGAATAATGAACCTACTTCAGACCAACCCCTTATTGATTTGTGCCCGGCGCAAGAGTTATTTCTCCCGCCGGGAAAATAGCAACAGCGCCCAAGATCCGCCCACAAAGTCACTTGCGCTTTGCGCTTCGGACTTGCGTTTCAGATCGTTAAAATAGGGCCCAATGTGTAAAACTACATTAAGTGTAATCATTACAACATAAATCATTTTAAATCTAATCGCATCTAAGGACATATTAATGGCCCTTTATCATAAAACAAATGCTAAATAATATTGGATTGAAACGTCCATAATTTTAGTGTATGAATCATTTTAGTCGAGAAATGGCTGCCCACCCAATAATCCTGACTGCCCCCCCAGTCCAGCAAGCCTAGTACCGGGCCTGCTGTAACTAATGAGAAACATCACTGTACTTACAGGAAAGTTAGGGTAAATGACAGGTATTTATAGTGTACATATATGATAACTGATATCAAACACTGCTGTACTTAAAAATTGTATATACATGATAAGTTTGTGGTACCTGTAGGCCAGTGTATGAAAGGCACATATGGTGTATGTACAGTATACTGTAACTAACAAGAAACACTACTGTACTTACAAATTGTATATACACGATAAGTGTGTGGTACTTGTAGGCCAGTGTGAGTTAATGACCGGCACATATGGTGTATGTATTCAGTAACTAATGAGAAACACTAGTGTACTTACAAATTGTACATACACCATAAGTGTGTGGTACCTGCAGGCAAGTGTAAGTTATACTTATACCATACCTATATAATAACTAAAACAAACATCCCTGATGTGCCATTTTGGTACTCAGACTCAGTATCTTTGTCCTTTAAACCAAGCATTAAATAACCGTATGCATTAACTACTGGGTACATTCACTAGTACATCCATGGATACTGCATGGAAACAGGACTGTAAAATAAAGTGATGCTTTTTACACAGTTATTACATAGGACCTACCACCTAAGATATAGCATCATATACATGTCACTGTGAGGCAAACCCAATCATTGACTGTCATACGCATTAACTACTGGGTACATTCACTAGTAGGCTACACACTTATTAGATTAGATTAGATTCAACTTTATTGTCACTGCACAGGTACAAGGCAACGAAATGCAGTTAGCATCTAACCAGAAGTGCAATAAGCAGTAAGTACAGAATAAAGGTCTATAATATGTACAATAACTATACAGGTAAGTATTATGGACATACTTTACAGATATTAAATACTATATTAAATACTATAAGCACGATATACAGATAGGTGTACTATGAACATACTATACAGATGGGCTATGTAAAAGTGTATGTACACTATAGGCAGAACTATGAACATAATTTACAGTATTGCAATGGACAGTAAAGTGCATAGAAAATATTACAATGTGCAAATGGATTATACAGTTCCTGGATGAACAGACAGTAGTGCAAGTAATAACAAGTTACTGTTTTTTGCTTGTTGTGAATAAATAATATTAAAAATATAAATAAATCAGAGTGTTGAAGAGGGGGAGGAGTCTATGTGTGGGGTGTTGAGGGGTGTCAGAGGGCAGAGTTCAGCAAGGAGACAGCTTTGGGGAAAAAGCTGTTCCTGAATCTTGTGGTCCGAGTTCGGAGGCTCCTGAAACGCCTCCCGGAGGGGAGGAGGTTAAACAGTCTGTGGTCAGGGTGAGAGGAGTCCTTGAGAATGCTGCGAGCTCGACGTAGACAGCGTTTCCTCTGGATGTCCTCAAGAGCAGGAAGTGGTGTCCCTGTGATGCGCTGGGCAGTTTTCACCACCCTCTGCAGTGCCTTGCGGTCAGCCACTGAGCAGTTCCCATACCAGACTGTGATGCAACTGGTCAGGATGCTCTCGATCGCACACCGGTAGAAGTTCACCAGGATGGATGAAGACAGCTGGTTCTTTTTCAGTGTCCTGAGGAAGAAAAGGCGTTGGTGAGCCTTCTTGACCAGGCTGGAGGTGTTTATGGCCCAGGACAGTTCCTCCGAGATGGTGGTTCCCAGGAACTTGAAGCTGGAGACACGTTCAACAGCCAGGCCGTTAATGTGGATGGTGTCATGCGTGCTTCCATTCTTCTTCCTGAAGTCCACAATGAGCTCCTTGGTCTTATTGGTCTTAAGGAGCAGGTTATTGTCAGCGCACCATGTGGCCAGGTGCTGTACCTCTTCCCTGTAGGCAGTCTCATCATTGTCACTGATGAGGCCAATCACCGTGGTGTAATCTGCAAACTTAATGATGGAGTTGGATCCATGCACAGGCTTGCAGTCGTGGGTGTAAAGGGAGTAGAGGAATGGGCTCAGCACACAGCCCTGTGGTACGCCAGTATTAAGTGTGATGGTGGTGGAGTGGGTGTGACCTGACCGAACATGCTGAGGCCTGTTGGTCAGAAAGTCCATAATCCAGTTGCAGAGGGAGGTGTTAATATCCAGGTCTCCAAGTTTTGTGGTCAGCTTGGAGGGAATGACGGTGTTAAATGCTGTACTGAAGTCAACAAACAACATCCTAACATACGTGTTGTTATTGTCCAGGTGTGTGAGTGTAGAGTGCAGCACTGTGCATACTGCATCCTCTGTGCTCCTATTTCTGCGGTAAGCAAATTGGTGTGGGTCCAGTGTGGGTGGGAGGCAGTCTTTGAGCTGTGCTAGGACCAGTCGCTCGAAGCACTTCATAATGATGGGTGTGAGTGCTACGGGGCGATAGTCATTCAGACACGTTGGGGAGGAGTGTTTCGGTACTGGCACAATGGATGTGGACTTAAAACATGTTGGCACAGTTGCTTGGGTGAGGGACAGGTTGAAAATGTCTGTGAAGACCCCTGCAAGCTGCTCTGCACATGCCCTAAGCACACGTCCAGGAATGCCATCCGGGCCAGCAGCCTTGAGTGCATTGATCCGGCTCAGTGCAGTGTGGACATCTGAGGGGGTGAGTTTAAGGGGTTGGTGGTCTGCCGAGGGTGAGATTTTGGTGGCCGTCTCCTTGCTGTCGCTGTTGAAGCGAGCATAAAAGTATTTTAGCTCGTTAAGGAAGGAGACGTCTGTGACTGTTGGTGTGGAGTTGCTTGACTTGTAGTCACTGATGATCTGGATGCCCTGCCACATGTGTCGGGGGTCAGAGTTGGAAAAGTGTTCTTATATCTTCAGCTTGTAGCAGTACTTGGCCTTTTTGATGCCCCTTTTCAGGTAAGCCCTGGACTTGCAGTAGGCCTGAGCGTCATCTGACCTGAAGGCAGTGTTACAGGATTTCAGCAGAAGTCGCACCTCCTTGTTCATCCATGGGTTCTGATTAGGGTACGTTGTTATCTGTTTTTCTGTTGTTACACTGTCAATGGTGGAGTTGATGTGATCTAGTACAGAGGAGGTGTAGATATCAATGTCCGTGTGGGAGCCACAGGCAGCCTGTGAAGCAAACATACTCCAGTCAGTGTGTTGAAACCTGTCTTGAAGTAAAGAGTCTGCTTCAGTTGGCCACACTTTGATGGTCCTCACTGATGGCTTCACACGGTTGATGAGGGGTGAATACTTAGGGGTGAGAAACAAAGAAAGGTGATCAGACTGTCCGAGGTGGGGGAGGGGGCTCGCGATGTAAGCTCCATTGATGTTTGTATAAACATGATCCAAAGTTTTGTCTCCTCTTGTGTGGCAGGAAACATGCTGGTGAAATTTGGGGAGTACTGTTTTTAATTTGCAGTGATTAAAATCACCCGCGACAATAAAAGCAGCCTCTGGGTGAGCAGTCTGTTGTTTACTAATGGCTGCATGAAGTTCGTTCAAAGCAAGCTTGGCATTAGCATCTGGTGCAATATAGACTGCGGTTATTATGGTGGAAGTGAACTCCCGTGGCAGACAAAAAGGTCTACATTTAACCATGAGAAACTCTAGGTTAGCTGAGCAGTGTCTCCCAACAATGACAGTGTTCGTACACCAAGCTTTGTTGACATAAATGCACAATCCACCACCTCTTGTCTTGCCGGAGTCATCTGCCGTTCTATCTGCCCGGAGCGTGTAGCGTCCTCTTGCTCAATAGCATTGTTGGGTACGTCGCTGTGTAGCCATGTTTCTGTGAATACCATGACATTGCAATCCAAAAGTCAGTGGGTGATGTGAAGTGGTAACTCATCCATTTTGTTCACCAGTGACCGCACATTAGTGAGGAAAAAGCTGGGTAAAGAGAGCCGGTGCGGTGTTAGCTTTAGCTTGGCTCTTAGACCTCCGCGCTTCCCCCGCCTTTGTTTATGATCTCGACGCCGCCTGCGAGCACTTCTGCCCGGCCGGGTAGAGTGCGAAGCCTCGGTTGTTCTAGCGATCTCAGGGATGAGTCGAAGATTGGTGATAAAACTGCTGGTAAAGTCCTCACCGATATCCAAAAGCTCCTGTCGGGTGTATGATGTTAAAGCAAAGCTGTTCAGTACGAACAGACCCGAGATGAGCAGGAATAATACTGCAAAATTGCAAAAACTGGAGAGACGCTGAGCCTCACGATGTGTTCGCGCCGCCATCTTGGTCTACAGGTAACCAAAGAGCACAAGTACACAGAGGATAGTGAAGTTGTTGGCCATTGTATATATACAATTTGTAAGTACAGAAGTGCTTGATATTAGTTATCATATATGTACACTACAAATACCTGTCATTAACCCTAACTTGCCTGTAAATAATAAATACTTAAATTGTACATTTATTTGTAAGTACAGTAATGTTTCTCGTTAGTTACAGTATACCTACACTATAAGTATGTATCTGTTATTACTCAGTACTTATCTAGAGTTACATAATAACTATTAAGTATGTACAACTAATAAGTATAGTAATGTTACCAGTTAATTACCATGTAGATACCTAAAAGTAAGTACCACACATTTGTTGTTAAGTACAACTTATTTACCATATATGTACAAGGTAAGTACACTTACTGTGTGTGTGTGTGTGTGTGTGTTTGTGCACGCGCGCATGTGCGTGCATTAGGTCACACCCCTTTATATTTTTTTCTGCATATTGTATTTTATTTGCCAAATTCTATACAAATGCTATCTGTGAGATGAAGGGAACCACTTTTTTTAACTAATGAAATGTTGATTGTCAGTGATAGAGAGATCCGCTGTGCGATGACAGGGTGAAAAATCTGCTGCTTGAAGACAGGGTGACAAATCTACTGTATAAGAACAGGGTGAACAATCCACTGCGCGGTGACAGGGTAACAGATCCGCTGTGTGAAGACAGGGTGAACAATAACAGAAACGCCGCTGAAAATTTAACCAGCCGTGCTGGACCGCGGCAAAAGACCCCGTGTGGGTACGCTGGACAGCGCTTCAGGCAGCAATGCAGCTGGAGCTGCGGCAGTCGGCCGGACAGTGGAGGACCTGGCAGATGGTGAACAGCAGAGAGCACAGGTAAAATACGAAAATAACAAAGTAAACTTTTAAGCTAGAGCTTTATCAAAAACTGGGTACTTGACAGACTAGACAAGACCGGTAATTTGGCAAGGCACATACAATGACGAACTCGCAGGGAACAAAAGGCAAAGGGCACTAATATAGCAAACCAAACGGGGAATGAAATGAGAAACAGGTGCAGGCGCAAGTGTAGGAAATCACGAAGATGAAGCACCCGGGTGACAGACGTGCATGAGCAGAGCTGTAAAACATAAACACAATGAAAACACAGAAACGGAGCAGCCGATCAAACTGACGTCATAACAGTACCCCCCAGAACCGCCACCGGGCGGTCCCAGGAGGGGCTCACCTTGTCGCCGGCAGAGATTGTTGATCAACTCAGGGTCCAAGATGTCCCGGGCCAGTACCCAACACCTCTCCTCCGGACCTTAGCCCACCCAGTCAACAAGGTACTGAAAACCTCTGCCCCGCCGACGTGAATCTAATAACCGCTTAACTGAATAAGCAGGAGAACCCTCCACTAGATGAGGGGTGGGAGCAGAGGAAACAGGATTAATACGGGAAAAGAAAACAGGTTTAATCTTGGAGAGATTAAAAACTGGGTAAATCCGACCGAATGCTAAAGGCAATCTGAGCTTAACCGCAACTGGACTAATGACCTTAACTATGCTGTATGGACCAAGGAAGCGAGGAGCCAGTTTATGTGAAGGCTCTCAGAGAGGAGGATCCTTGGAAGAGAGCCATACTTTCTGCCCACAAATATAGCGAGGGGCGGGTCACCGGTGCTCTCCGGCCGCGACTTGGGTCCGTCTGGAAGTCTGAATTAAAGCAGTTCTGATGAAGATGCGTTTGCAGCGTTGGACGAAGGCCAGAGCAGACGGAACCGCCGCATCGGATTCCTGCGAGGGGAACAAAGGAGGCTGAAACACATCAAGGCTTCAAAAGGGGACTTGTTAGTGGAGGATACAGGCAGGGAATTATGTGCGTATTCTACCCATGGTAGCTGTTGGCACCAAGAGTTCGGACATTGGGACGTCAGACAGCGGAGCGTATGACCGAGATCCTGATTAGCCCGTTCACATTGCTCATTTAGCCTGTTCACATTGCCCATTGGTCTGAGGGTGATAACCTGAAGACAGGCTGGCAGTGGCACCGATCTGCTTACAGAACTCCTGCCAAAATCGAGAGACAAACTGGGGACGAGTGTCGGGGACTAGCCACTCGGCTTAATCTTAGAAGGATCTGTAAGGATCTCACCCTCGGCAATAACGAAACCAAGGAACAAAACCGACTGCTTATGAAACTCGCACTTCTCCGCCTTAACAAAGAGCTGATTCTCAAGAAGACGCCGAAGGACTCTGCAAACGTGCTGAGTGTATACCTGCATAAACAGGGAAAAGATGAGAATATCATCAATGTACACAAACACAAATTTATTGATCATGTCTCTCAGCACGTCGTTAACCAGAATCTGGAAGACAGACGGAGCGTTCGTCAACCCGAACTGTAAAAGTATTCAAAGTGTCCGGAGGGTGTATTAAAAGCTGTCTTCCACTCATCTCCCTCCCTAATGCGCACCAGATGGTAAGCATTGCGCAGATCTAATTTGGTGAAGACGTGTGCTCCCTGCAGCAATTCAAAGACCTTTTGACATTAAAGGCAGGGAATACCTATTCTTAATGGTAATGTCATTGAGACCTCTGTAATCGATGCACGGACGCAGGGAGCCGTCCTTCTTTTTAACAAAAAAGAAACCTGCCCCCGCAGGAGAGGTGGAGGGACGGATGAGACCGGCACGAAGGGAGTCTTTAATATAACGTTCCATAGCCTCTCTCTCGGGACCAGACAAAGAAAAAAGTCTACCTTTAGGCGGAGAAGTGCCTGGGAGGAGATCAATGGCGCATTCATACAGTATGACCGGTTGGGAGGAAGGGATGTGGCCCGGGCGTTATTGAACACCTGATGAAGATACTCCGCCGGGACCCCGGTCAGATCGGCTGCAGAAACCTGAGAGACAGAAGAAACAGAAACAGAAGAAGCAGCAACAAGAAAAGACACGTGACATGACGGAGACCAAGATAAAATAACACTATTACGTGAGAATTGTGCTGTGCCAACCAGGCATGACCCAAAATGATGGGAGAAAGAGAAGAGCCTAGAAGGTACAGCACAATCTCCTCACGGTGATTGCCAGACACAAAAAACCTTTAAGGGTCCATACCACGAGAGGAATCTTGAGAGGAACAGCGGGAATGCCCAACAAGCGAGCCAGCTCCTCATCTAGGAAATTGCCCTCGGCTCCAGAGTCGAGAAGAGCCGAGGTGGGATGATCCTTGCCACCGAAGGACAATATGACAGGCAGAAGAGAGCTAGACACAGGGGAGATTTCTTCAGCAGCCATGCCCACCAGGACTCCCGGTCTCACCGGCGGGCTGGATCTTTTAACAGGGCACCCCTTGGCGAAGTGCCACAATAAAGACAGAGAGAATTAAGCAGACGTCGCTCTCTCTCCTTCTGAGAGAGACGCATGCAACTGAGCTGCATCAGTAGGCGAAGACGACGAAGTGGGCGTGGTGTGGCTGGCCGACTCATTCTGGAGAAACCGGTGATGCAGCATGCAGCGGTGATGGCGAAGGAGCATCCGAGCCTCGACTTTGAGCGCGAGCTCGATGATATCATCAAGGGTATAAGGAAGGTCGTGGGTAGCGATCTCATCCTGGATTTCATCATTGAGACAGTCTACAAACTGAGCACACTGGGCTGAGACATTCCAACCGCACGCTGTTAAAGAGGTTTAAGGACTGTATTGACTGGTTCTGACTAAATTGGGATAATCACGGGGCATCGGTAAGAATGCACAAAGTCCAAAGGTCCAATCACTATTTTTATGTAAGTGTGGTTTCTATAATAAACAAAATATAAATAATCAGTTTACAACAATAATGATAAATGTTTAAATCAAAGAATAAACACGTGCGGATACATGGCTATAAATGTAAACAATTTTCTATCAATGTACACGTGATTATCATCTTATAACCATATCTCAATCGAGTGTAATCTCACAAACCACATAAATGTATAGCTCAATAACATCTGTAAAGTGTAAATACTTAAGTAAACATATGGAAAATAGATCGTTATTAAACTTATGCAGCGTGCATCGGAACACACGTGTATACATAATGCACACAATCATACCGCTAGCATTAGCGTCACGGAAATCCAAATACACTTGACATCAGAACGTTTCAACACATAATACAACAGTATCAATATAATCAAGAG
The DNA here is from genome assembly GCF_027580225.2 of Misgurnus anguillicaudatus. Classification (NCBI taxonomy): domain Eukaryota; kingdom Metazoa; phylum Chordata; class Actinopteri; order Cypriniformes; family Cobitidae; genus Misgurnus; species Misgurnus anguillicaudatus. The sequence goes on from NC_073355.2 coordinate 24,239,184, forward strand.
TAAATACGGTAACATATATGTGGAAATGAAACTTACTTTTAAAGGTACGCACACTTTACTGTGGCTTGAATACATGCGAGCCCTCTACAGCTTTCAAGCGAAACATAAACAGTTGTGTCAACTCTGGGGGCGGGACTAAGTAACGACTGTCAATCAATTACATCACACCAATACGAATGAACTTACAGAGCCTTTTCAACACACGCTGTGGCCAGAGTCTTGAATTGGATGGAATTATCCGTGACTGACTGCTTGTCCTGAACCAAACAAACCAATTGGGCGGCTGCCGCATCTCCTTGAGCCGACCGGTCAAACAGCTTCTCCATCTCACGTCAAAATGCTTAGAAGAACTGACAGCAGGCTGCGCGGGAATCCCAGACCACAGTGCCCCACTCAAGCGCTCACCCGGTAAGCAGGGTGATACAGAATGCAACCCGGGTCTGTTCTGTAGCATATTGATAAGGTTGTAGTGCAAACGTGGGGCATGAGAGCGACGTATGTTGTCGGACACAGTGACAGTAACTAAGTCTTCGCAAATTCTCCATGTTCATGAGTTATCTGCACATCTCACTTATGCTGTTTAACAAAGAATCAAATACAGTTGTAAACGACGTAGACCATAAATAACACAGACTGTTAACAATTGTTTTTAATCGGTATTTAAATATTCTCTATGATAATAAATGTTGTAAAAAATAAAAACACGGTTTTGGTGGTTATAGAGTTCTAATGATGGTGTTCAATTATAACCATCACACCCCTAGTTGCTACAATTAGTGAAGCTACTTGTTTAACTATTTTTTAGTAGCAAAGCTTTTTTGACCAAGTAGTGCGGTAGCTTCCACACAAGCTACAATTTTTCAAATATTTCTGAAGTTGTCCTGAATTTGAGAATAAGTGCGTCCCTTTTTGAATTGACACAGGACGGCGTTTGTGGATATTTTCGAATTTTTCAGTTTTTATTCATAAAAATCATTACCAACCCGTATTCTGTGTAGACTCGTGCTATTCTACCTCTGATTGGGTAATGTCACTGCCATCATCATCTTTTTCAATTTATTGGCGGTTGGCAAAGCAGCTTAAAGGTGCATTACAGCCACCTACTACACTGTCTTTTCCATTCCATATTTTGACTAGATTCATGTTCTTTCCCTTTATCTAACAAACTATATCTTACCTTATTCTTCACAAACGTTGCCACTGTTCGTTTCATCTTTCTTCCGTTTCCTTGACCGTACAACACTCCACATACTCCTACCATTCCCGCTGCCCTCTTCAAATGTCATTTCACTTCATAACTCGTCACTTCCTTCTTCCATCTCCTGCTCATTCACATTCCAGTTGTTGCTAAACCGCCTCGCCACTACCACATGCCCACTGCCATCATCAGTTTGATTAGTTTATTTAATACAGTCAGGGTAGGGTCAAAGGGAGGGTGGGTCTCTTTGCAGAGTTGCTCTGTCTGGAGTCGATTTGGAACAATAGCAGAGGCAGCTCCAGATTCACGTCCACCTCCGAAAGTTTCAGAGCTAAAACTAAACTAATGCAAAAGTACCGATTACTTTTTGAACTAAGATTAAACTAACTGCACTATTTGTCGTCGAGTACAGTATCAGTTGTCAATGTCTGAGGTGCTCGCTGGTCTGTCAGATATGCGACAGCAATAACATCAAGCATCAGGAAAGGAACATTCACGCAATTCTTTTACAGAATAATAACAGAATCTCCTTTTCACATCAGTCATTTCTGTTTGTTTACATTACATTTCAAATGCTGCCTATTTGTTAAGAAATAATGTTAAATATTTAAATGAATCATATCCCCACATTATGATATTTCTTTATGAAAGGTGTTTTTAAATGAAGGTACCTCAAACCAGCATTTTATTCTGAGAGTAGGAAACCGCCCCATAATGTGAAGTACCTATATTATGCTTTAATTGCCTATAATTACTAAAATGCTATGTTGAAAGGATATAAATAATTACATAAAAACTGGTTAAAATGTATTTAATGTAGCAAGCTACTATTGATGTAGCATAGCTTGCTACATTTCCCAGGGGGGTAGCTTCAGTGTAGTGAAGCTTCATGTGGAGGAACTGGCAGCCTAGCTCACTACATTTTCCAACACTGGATGTGGATTATATTTGTCTGCTAATACTCATTCTATTTTTTTATTTGTGTTTTGTATTATCACACTGAAAAAAAGCATAAAGTTAAAACAACTTGGTTTTGAAGGTAAATTTAACCTACTTTTTTAAGTTTTGAAATACTTTAAATAACAAGTTGAAATGGTTTAACTTAATTTTTTAAGTTAAAGTAACAAAAAAATTGTGTTTATTTGACAAAAATTATGCACGTTTTTACAGTACAGAGCATGTCTAGATATAACAGAAAATTATTATTTTAATAAATGTATAGTTTGTTAAAGTAAAAAAAATAAATAGAAACTCAAATAAAAACAAATATACAGCAAATGACTAAAAGATAAATATGTTTTATGCCACCAATGAACATTTTACTGTTTGATAGGGGCTCACAAGAAATTACAATAAATTAAATTATATATAATTTAAAACATTAATAAAACAATAAAATATATAAATATAAATAAAACTACTAACCTACAATTTGGTTTGACTTTATTGTTGACTACGGTTCTTGGCAGAACTTTTCAAGAATAACACCATATAGTAGATGTGATGCAGCAGGCATTGGTTATTGTATATGTGTGTATCACAGTGTTATGGGTGGCACTGTAATAAAGTTCCATACAAAAACTGGTAACCAAGTATTGTTTGTTTGATACTAACATTAATTGAAAACATGTCTTTGTCTGAATTGTAGTACATTTTAGGTACAATAGCCATGACAAATACTATTAGAAAACTATTAGAAACTATGAATATGAACTACTGAACTTATACTTATTGCAGTGGTTTGAAGATTTACATTCTGCCTCTATTGACTTCTGTTATATACAGTATAACAGGGCAAAAAAACTATATATCTCATTTAGACAGGGCAAAAGATAATACATATTTAATGTACATTTGAGCGTTCATAGAAACGACTTGAGCTTTTAGTCTTGGATGAGGCAGCAGGTCCGAAACCCATTTAAATTTGGCTGTTATCAGAGAGCAAGTGTGCCCATAAAACGCAACACAATCAAATTTTTAAGAAAGAGTCTGCTAAAAAAACATGTGTAACTTAAAATTAGTAACTGTAATCAGCAAATATTTGTGCTTAGATGTATCACAGTGGGCTGGGACGCATAATAGAAGAACATAATACAAAAACCCAGTGCTGGCTGGGTCGGGATGTCTTTCTTTGTGAAGTTTGTATGTTCCCCATGTGTCAGTGTGAGTCTATTCTGATTTCCTCCCACAGTCCAAAGACATGAAGGCAAGGTTATTGGAGATTATTAGAGACTTTTGTTTGGATACATTTGTGTATATATTGACTTGTGTGTGGATTAATCAGTTCTTGTCTGTTCTTAGCCCTGGACACTCAAATGGCATTAAGAGATAACAAACAAACAAATATATGATTTCACCTAAAGCATACAAACATTTACAGTATAATAGCATTTTACAATAAGATACAGGTATTTAAAGTTGATGATGGCATGAATTACAAAATTATAAAAAGTATTTCTGTTCTCTGTTGTTGTAGATGTTTTTGACCCTTGGGAAGAGGCAAAACAGCCGCTGTGCTTCAGTGCACCTCACACTTACAACAGCTGCAAACCATTCTGAACTCAAGAGAATTTACAATTGATATCCAAATAATATCCAGGAATATTGTAGAACTGAAGAGCTCAGAGGTAACATATAGCGCCTTTTGCATCTGAGCTCCTCTATTGTAACGATTGTTATATTTTTTGGCTACCTGTGGCATAACGCATTCACTTTAAGATATTACTTCTCACATTCAAGACATTAAATGGTCTTACGGCTTCATACCTGTCTGACCTACTCTACCCCTATTCTCCTGCCCAGTCTCTCAGATCATCTGAGCTTGGTCTTTTGTCTATTCCTCGTTTTCGGCTGTCCACTGTAGGTGGTAGGTAATTTAGTGTTAATGCTCCTAAATTATGGAATTCGCTACCCCTTTCACTTCGTAATATATCAACTTTGCCTAATTCCAAGACCCAAATAAAAACTTATCTTTTCAATATTCATTTTGGAAAATGTGGTTATGTTTGTCCTAATGTGTAGTGTATGTGGCCTTATGTGTTCTGTATTGTGCATGTGGATGTGTTAATGTATTGCATAATACTATGTGACGTGACCTTGAGCCATGGAAAGGCGCTATATAAATAAAACTTCTTCTCATAACTATTTACTTTTTTATAACTATAACTATATTTTTTACTAACTTTAGACTAATGTCAAAAGTCTAGGGCTGGTTCCAGTGGCGGCTGGTGCTAAAAAAAATTGGGTGGGTGCAAACAAACTCAAAATCAAACGTTTACTGTAGTAATGCAGGTCTGTAAATAGCCATTTATCAGGTGATGAATATTATTACTGCTTAGCTAAAATGCTGAAAATTCTACTGTTAAAGTCAACTGTTCAAGCATGAGATAAATGTACTATAAATCTGTAAATATGATTATAATAAATGTATTATCTGTAATGAACTAATCAACTACCCAGCAAACACAGAACGTTCCCCTAACGTTCCCATTTGGTTATTATTTTGGAAACCAAATAAGAACATTCTAGGATCATTCCCTCTAGGTTATTTTTTTATTAACCTAAAGAAAACCTTCCCAGAACGTTTCCTGCAGCTTATTTTTAGGTAACCTAACGGGAACCGTTCCAGAATGTTCCCTGCAGGTTATTTTTAGGTTTTATTTTATAATCTTCCCAGAACGTTTCCTGTAGGTTTTATTTTAATTTCCTAACGGGAACCTTTCCAGAATATTCCCTTTGGATTAAGACCTATGTGGACAAAATAATTTCATCCTTGAAATACATCTTAATTGAAAGAATTAATTTTGGTTGAATGTCACTTTTATACAAAGAGCAAATAATATCACAGATAGAATTGTCATAATCTCTTTGTTTTGGGTTTTGTCATGTGACTGTGTGTTTTGTGTTTTGACAGCTTTCACGTGCGCGTCTGTCACTCGGGCGCTCCTCTAGTGTTGTAGTCAAGACCAACTAAACCAAGACCAAGTCATGACCAAACTAAGACAGGCCGAGATCGAGATAAGACCAAGACTTTAAAGGGTCGAGACCAAGTAAAGACCAAGACAGGCCGAGACCAAGTCAAGACCAAGACCAGTGCAAGTCACTGCATTAAAACACTTATGATAAAATGTGGAATTTGCATATGATTAGGCACTTCTTGTCTGTGTGTGTACGTATGCCATCAGAGAGGTTGATAAAATAATCAAAGGCATTGCAGATATGAGTGGTGATGGCACAGTGGATGGCACAGCCTTTGTAGTGAGAGACCCGGGTTCGAATCCACTGTGACACCCCATTGTGTCCCTGAGCAAGGCACTTAACCCCTAGTTGCTCCAGAGGCGTGCGACCCCTGGCATATATAGCACTTGTAAGTCGCTTTGGATAAAAGCGTCAGCTAAATAAATAAATAAAATATGTGGGAATTTATCTTTGTCTATAAGAAAAAAAGTTAACAAACATTAAAGAGCTGAAATCAACTTAACCATTTATTCTAAACTGTCTTTCCATGGCTTGCGTTCCACTTAACACAATGCAGGCATTTTTAGTAATAAAATTAGAAAAATAGTCATTTGGGAGAAACTTAAACAATGCTTAAACAATGCCAACATCATATGCCAAACCTGAATAAAGTGCATAAAATTAATAATAAAAAATAAATTTGTGATGTGCCATCAGTTGTGGTCTTGACCGGTCTTAAAATAAAATTCTGAGTCCTCTTTGTCTGAGACCGAGACGAGACAGAGTAAAAAAGCGGTCAATTCCAAGACACGACCAAGACCTTTAAAACTACAACACTACGCTCCTCCTCCCGCTTAATTCCTTTCACCTGTGTCCCACACTTGTTGTCAATGTACTCTCCCACAGTTTGCTATTTAGTTCTCTTCCTCCCTCTGTTCCCTGCGAGTTCGTCTTTTTATGTGCTTTTCTATTTGGTTCTTGTCCTGTCCAGTTTTTGTTCATTAATCCATTTTTATTTTTCTTAGTTTATTTTGTCATCTGTGTGCTCTGCTGTTTCGCTCTGTACTGCCTGGAATGCTCTGTGTGGTTTCTCTGTCCACAGGATTATTTTGCCGCAGGCTCTCTCTGTTATGGACATTATCTCCACCTCTTCAGTACTATCGCTATCCAGTGGTGCAAGCTGACCTCCATCCGCTCCGTGTTACAGAACACTACAGCCTTCATTGCTGTGTTCATTGCACAATGTCTTCGTACAGCGGATTCATCACCCTGTCTTCGTACAGCGGATTCATCACCCTATCTTCGTACAGTAGAATCATCAAACTGTCGTCGTACAGCGGAATCATCACCCTGTCTTCGTACAGCAGAATCATCACCCTGTCTTCGTACAGCGGATTCATCACCCTATCTTCGTACAGCGGAATCATCACCCTGTCTTCGTACAGCGGAATCATCACCCTGTCTTCGTACAGCGGAATCATCACCCTGTCATCGTACAGCAGAATCATCGAACTGTCATCGTACAGCACAATCATCACCCTGTCTTCGTACAGCGGAATCATTCAATTCAATTCAATTTTATTCAATTCAATTTTATTTATATAGCGCTTTTCACAATACTCAATTGTTTCAAAGCAGCTTTACATTAATAAAAGCAGTAAAAGCACAGAAAAACGACAGATAGCATAACATAATACACAATAGCATAAGCAGTCAAATTTGCTGCGGCTATGACGCGACATTATGAGCGAGCATATTACTAATGTAACGTCTAGAAGAAGAAGCTAAGTTAAGCCAAAGCAGGCTACCTCCCCAGGGTAAAAAAAACCCCTAGGAGAAAAAAAAAACAAAAACACTGGGTTGTTTAGCCGAGGAAATAAAAATAAAAGTCCTAGGAGGGAAAAACCCTTGGGAGATATACATTTATATACACACATATAAACGGATAAGGAGCTTAAGCGGAGATTAAGCGGAGATTAAGCAGAGATTAAGCGGATATTAAGCGGGTCCTGCTGGTGGTCGTTGGTCAGGCATCAGCTGGGCATCACATTGAAGGACGACCAGTAGATCAGAGGTGTGCCGACTTTCACATCTACCGGAACTGGGTCTGTTTGTCCCATTGTCCTCAGGGTCAATGGGACCCAGGGACGAGACAGGGAGAGAAAAACAAAATCATATTAACGTAGGGGCCGTTCACATGTAATGCAAGTGTCACACAGTGATGTGGTTTAATCAGCTTAGTTTCAGACAGACTAACTATTGAGGCATAATTGTTTTATCCACAGTTGAGGATTTTGCAAATTGGGGGCCCACTGCGACGGTATATATGGTAACTAAGGGTCACCTTCCGATTTTTAAGAGAAAATGAAACCTGTCGACCCGTTTGACTAAGGCCTGTAACCCCACTGTCGTCGTTAATGCAGGTTCAGTGGCAAACGGGTCTATATTGCATACTATTTACAAGATCACGAGAAAACGCCAACATCGCAACCTGACCATACGTGTCAACCCGTTTGACTAAGGCTGGAGGCCCCACTGTCGTCGTTAATGCAGGTTCAGTGGCAAACGGGTCTGTATGGCATACTATTCACAAGACACAAGAAAGCGCCAAAATCGCAACCCGACCATATGTGCTAACCCGTTTGACTAAGGCCGGAAGCCCCACTGTCGTCGTTAATGCAGGTTCAGTGGCAAACGAGTCTGTATGGCATACTATTCGCAATAGAAAGAAAGCGCCAAAATCACAATCCAACCATATGTGCCAACCCGTTTGACTAAGGCTGGAGGCCCCACTGTCGTCGTTAATGCAGGTTCAGTGGCAAACAGGTTTGTATGGCATACTATTCACAAGAACACGAAAGTTCCAAAATCGCAATCAGACTATAGGATAAGATAAGGTATTTATTTATTTATTAGGTTGGTATTTGTTATGACCGATAGTGATTTTAACAGTAAAGATAACTATTTCGAGTTAATTAATTTTAATATACAATTTATGCGAATGATTTTTTGAAGAGAAAAGTTTTAAGTCTAGATTTAAAATTATCGACTGTGTCTGATTCTCGGACATCGGTTGGTAAATCATTCCAGAGCTTAGGGGCTAAGTAGGAAAATGACCTTCCACTTTTAGACACTTTTGATAGTCTAGGGATAATCAAGAGACCAGAATTTTGCGACCGTAGTGTGCGTGATGGATTGTATTCTGATAGTAATTCTCTAAGATATGAGGGTGCTAGGCCATTTAAAGCTTTGTAGGTGATTAGTGATATATTAAATTGTATGCGATATTTAACTGGTAGCCAGTGTAAAGATGCCAGAATTGGGCTTATGTGGTCATACTTTTTAGGGCGAGTAAGTACCCTTGCGGAAGCGTTTTGAACTAGCTGAAGCTTGTTTACTTGATTTGCACGGCATCCCCCGAGTAGCGAGTTACAATAGTCTATTCTAGAGGTCATAAAAGCGTGGATAAGCTTCTCTGCGTCAGATGTAGACAGTATATGGCGTATTTTCGAGAGATTTCTAAGATGGAAGAATGCTGTGCGGCAGACGTTGGCGATATGACTATCGAAGGATAAGTTGCTGTCGAACATCACACCTAAGTTCCTAACCGTGGAAGATGGCACCACAGTGCAGCCATCCATGTGCAACTTGTAATCTGACATATTATGTTTGTAGCGATTCGGTTCAATAATAAGTATCTCTGTCTTATTGGAGTTCAGCTTAAGAAAGTTATGTGCCATCCAGTCACTAACATCGCTAAGGCAGTCTGTTAGCTTAGAAAACGTGTGTGTTTCGCTGGGATGTGAGGAGATGTAAAGCTGGGTATCATCCGCATAGCAGTGAAAACTTATGTTATGTTTCCTGATAATGTCTCCTAGAGGTAACATGTATAACGAGAACAGGATAGGACCTAAAACCGAACCCTGCGGTACACCGCATTTAACCAGGGAGTGATATGACTCTTCCTCGTTTACATAAACAAAGTGATAGCGATTGGTTAGATACGACCTAAACCAGGCTAGCGCCTGACCACTGATACCAACATAGTTTTCTAGTCTATTGAGTAAGATTGTATGATCTATTGTGTCAAAGGCTGCACTAAGGTCTAATAATATAAGAATTGAGATTTCACCCCGATCGGATGTTAATAGGAGGTCATTTGTAACTCTAAGCAACGCTGTCTCTGTGCTATGGTGGGGCCTGAATCCTGATTAGAACTTTTCATATGTACTATTATTTGTCAAGAATGGCTTGCCACTACCTTTTCTAATATTTTCGAAAGAAAAGGGAGATTTGAGATTGGTCTAAAGTTATTAAGCACTCCCTGATCAAGCTGCGGTTTTTTAATCAGCGGTTTAATAACTGCTAGTTTGAAAGCTGTTGGAACGTATCCTATTTCTAGCGATGAGTTAAAGATATTTAGAACCGGGGTTGACACTACAGGGAATACCTCTTTAAGCAGTTTTGTGGGAACGGGGTCTAATATACAGGATGATGATTTGGATGATGTAACTAGTCTAGAGAGCTCATCTATTGTAGTAGGTTTAAATGAATCAAGATGTTCGTATGGTAGTCTAGTGTTAAGTGAACTAACGGGTTGAGTGGTGGCTGCCTGGGTAGCTACGATGTTTTCCCTTATAGCCGTAATTTTGTTAGAAAAGAAGTTCATGAAGTCGTTACTATTGTGTTGAAGTTTACTATTGGTTTCTGTTTGTTCTTTATTTCTAGTCAGTTTTGCAACGGTGCTGAAGAGGAAACGAGGGTTATTATGATTCTCATTTATAAGCTTGCTAAGATAGGTAGATCTGGCGGTTTTAATAGCCTGTCTGTATTGTTTAACACTCTCTTTCCATGCTGCACGCCATACCTCTAATTTTGTGCTTCTATAATTTCTTTCCATTTTCCTAGTTGCCTTTTTGAGTGCTGCGGTGTGATGATTATACCATGGAGCTGGCGGTTTTTCTTTGATTCTCTTTTTTCGAATGGGAGCAACGGCATCCAATGTGTTAGAACAGACATTGTTTAGGTTTTCTATTACAATATCTAGATCGTCACAGTTATCTGCTACATGTTTAATTTGGGACAGGTCTGGAAGAGTGCTAATAAATCTATCTTTAGTGGTGGAAATAATTGTTCTGGCTAATCTGTAGCATGTTGTGGATTGAGTGATCCTATCTAGAAGTACAGTGTATGACACAAGGTAATGGTCAGAAACTGCATCACTCTGAGGTGATATTTTGATGTCATTAATATTGAGCCCGAGTGACAGAATTAAGTCTAATGTGTGCTTACGAGTATGCGTTGGCCCTGTCACGTTTTGTCTAATATTGAGAGAATTTAGAACATCCATAAATGCACGTCCTAGTGCATCTTTTGGGTTATCCACATGAATATTAAAACTTCTTAACACGCACCGGCCCGGCGGCGGGCCCTAGGGGGCGTTTTTACGTGTTTTTGTACTTTGTTTAACATCAAATATTCAATCAACAATCATAAACTTTGCATTATTTGAAAGTTTAAACACTCCAAATTCATGTTCTGAGCTTATTTTTGCAATCAATACACTGGTGTGGAAAAGATTAAATGAAATGCAGACGGAATGCATATAAAAATTTTTGTGGGTACTCACATGGCTTGCCATATGGTTCTGATAATTTCTGACAATTCCCAAAAACTTCAACGTACATTGCAAGGTAAGGGTCCACTCTTCAAAAAGCATCCCACGTTTTAATCCAAAACAATGAAAAATAGTGAGAAATCCAGCAATATCCTCCTTTGTTTACATCCGCGCGTCCGCTAAGTATGATCGATCATGTTTATTTTCTATCAAATATCGATTTTTATCAGTGAAAATCCATCTCTTCCTGCTTCGTTAGACTGTTCAGATAAATATCCCGCCCTATTTTTCTGTTTTGTCCAATCAGAAAAGGTTTGACAACTCAAAATCTCATGCGACCAATGATTTGCCTAGATAGATGTCCTTCAGCTTACCATAGGCTTTTGACTGGATTACACCAAAACAAAGCCAGCCAATGCATAGTGAGCAAAGCTTTGATTGACAGAGGAAGTAACCAATCATGAAACGATTACAAGGATTCAACTTACGTCAGTAAAGTGTACTTCTGCGCAAATCTACAGAAGCGCATGGAGAGAAATGCCCACGCCCCCTCCGTGCGCGTTTGTTTGTTTGGGTAGCATAGCAGCCGGCTAGGCACTCCGGAGCCGCTGAGAAACCTCTTCAAATGTTAGATATAACATCTCCATTGTGGATCGTGGACTGCAGATGACTTTTTTGTGTTGAAAGTGTTTTGGAGAAGTTGATAAAGAGCATGATCGCGGATCAACAATGCAAGACTGGATATAAACAAAGCGCGTCGTCGAGGAGAGATGGACCGGATTATGAGCTCAGCTGCGCTCGTTTGGATAAAGTAAGTGGATTCTTTTGTTGATTCTTTATTTTACGTTACATTTCTTGTTTCATGTTAGCTGTTTTGATTATAAAGTAACACTGGAGATGACTAATATACGAGTTTTACATGGTTTCGTTTTTGTATGACATGTTATATAAATGCATCAAATTTATAGCTATATGAATCAAATGCACAGAATATACAAACTAAAAACTAGAAAATAAGATATGTGGTGGAAAATATGAGTATTACCAGCTGAGAAATATAGGTTATTTGGCAAACATAAGACATTTGTAATTATAAATAAATATATTCATGTAATGTGTGTGTGTTTGTGTATATGTATTATGTTCATGTATATTACATCATAGTTTCTCATACAAATAGTTGTATGTCTCTAACTTTTGACTCAAACTAAAATCCTCTCTTGCTTTGTGTGTGATGTGATGTGATGTAAAACAGGACTTCAGCTGACACAGAAGGACTGGAATCTGGAGTGCATTCATGAGCGACCACATTCAAAATAGCAAGTATTTTGTTATAATGTGCAAATGTTTTTTTCTAAAATGGTTTTTTCTATGTGCTTTGGTGGGCAGAGAAGTTCTGAATTGATATACATAATGTAATATGTAGTCCTGACTCATTTTCTTTTTATAATCATGTCATATTGTTATCATGTGTATATTTGGAGTTTCCAAGTGCACTTTTTCTGAAAGGACGCCTGGACTTTTTTGAAATAAAAGCTCACAGAAACAACATTTTTTGGAGTATCATTCTCAAATTTGAATCACAGCATGGTCAGACATTCAGTTCACCTATATGGTGTCCCCAGGTGTCTCACATGACCATTTCATACCTTTTTTGCTAAGTGAATGTTATTTAAAGAAAAACGGAAGTAATTTAATGTATATTTTACCTTGTTTTACTCTGTTTCTTTACTACTCTGAGTTGTTATGACTATTAGGCAACAATATGTCAAGTGTCTAGTTTCAAACAAGACCAGAATTATGAATATAGACCATAGGGTTTAAGAGCTGCAGATGTTTTAGTTTGGAGTTGTCGTTTTTCAGAAAATGCTCAAAAATATAAGTGCTAGCTAACAGGTTAAAATCACCAACGATAAGAGCTTTATCTACAGTGACTACAAGCTCAGACAGGAAATCTGCTATTTCTTTAAGGAAATCTACATGATGGCCCGGAGGTCTATAGATTGTAGCTAAGGCAAAAGAGAGCTGTTTGTGGTTACGATCGGTTATTTCCATATTTAACAACATTAGTTCGAATGATTTAAATTTTACTTCAGATTTTTGGTTTACTTTAAAAATTTTGTTGTATATTGTAGCTACACCACCCCCTCTCCCCTTTAATCGAGGTTCGTGTTTATAATAATAGTCTTGTGCGGTGGATTCGTTTAAAATAATGTAGTCGACTGCTTTAATCCATGTTTCTGTTAAACAGAGAGCATCTAAGATTTGGTCTGTAACTACTTCATTGACAATAGGTTCTTTATTTGTAAGAGATCTAATGTTAAGAAGGCCGAATTTTAACATTCGAGGTTCATCTTTTAATGTATTGTTTTCTAATTTTATATTAATCAGATTTGTACCAGATGTGTCAAGCGGTGCTATGTATTTATTTGTTCGGGGAACAGATACAGTTGAAATGTGTTGATATTCTGGTAAGATTGACTCGAAGTGCTGGGATATAAGTGATCTTGACATATCACGGCAGCTAACAGATGGACGGTTAAGCCGATCCGTCTGTTGCCTGACTTGTACCCTGGATAGTCAGACTGTATTCGAAGTAAGACTATTGGTCAGATTTATAGAGAGAATCGCCCTTCCTTCCTGAGATGGATGGAGGCCATCTCTCTTTAGGTCTCTCTAGGTCAGGTCTCCCCCAAAAATGCTTCCAATTGTCTATAAACCCTACGTTATGCTGAGGGCACCATTTTGACATGCAGTCGTGAAGAGACAATAATCTACTGTAAGTTTCATCCCCCCGGTAGGCGGGGAGGGGACCAGAGCATATTACATTGTCTGACATTGTTTTAGCAATTTCACATATCTCTTTAATATTATCTTTGGTGATCTCCGACTGGCAGAGTCTGGTGTCATTCGTGCCGGGGTGAATAACAATTTTAGAAAACTTACGCCTAGCATTAGCCAGCACTTTAAGTTTTGATCTAATGTCTGAAGACCTGGCTCCCGGTATACAATCGACTATGGTGGCTGGTGCCTCAATGTTCGCGTTCCTAAGTATCGAATCTCCAATGACCAAGGCACTTTTAACAGACGTCTCAGTCGGTGTATTGCTTAGAATATCGAACCTGTTTGAAATTACCAGGGGGGTCTTGGGTGGGCACCGGAAACGACTTTGCCGCCTGACAGTCACCCAGTTAGTCGGCCCCCTTGACTCAGATGATGGAACCGAGCTATGTGTATTATGTTTAACACTAGGCGCACCCGAAACAGTGTTTGTAGCCTAAGCGGTATTAGCGTTTGTAGCATTAGCGGTATTAACGTTTGTAGCATTAGCGGTATTAGCGTTTGTAGCATTAGCGGTATTAGCGTTTGTAGCATTAGCGGTATTGCTGTCATCAACTAGCGTTTGGATGCGCGCTTCTAGTTCTGCAATCTTCTCCGTCAGCCTTACTACTTCAATACACTTAGCACAAGTAAACCCCTCTGTGCTGATGGAAGAAGCTAAACTGTACATGTGGCAAGTAATGCAGGTTACAATAACAAGCGGAGTCTTACCGCTTTCATGTTGGGTGATGGCGTCTTCGGTCACCTGGACGCGGTCCGTGAAGCTACATCGCGAGGGAAGCTCACTCGCAGCATGCCCCGATCGCCTGCGGACGTCTGTAGCCAGTGTGATGTGAGGCACGCTGAATCTGCGACGGCCGGGCAGCGGCTCCTCCACGGCTTCTCGATCGCTTTCATTCTGGGCGATGGCGTCTCCGTTCCCTCGAGCGCGGTCCATGAAGCTGCACCGCGTAGGGTGTTCGCTTTTTGCACTTCTCGGTCGCTTGTGGATGTCTGGAGCCTGGGTGAACTGGGCGCTGTACGTCGCGTAGGATCTGCGATAACCGGGTATCAACTGCTCCACAGCTTCCCGCTCAGGTGAGGACAGGTCTGAATAGCATACAGTGAATGAGTCCGCCATTAGATCGGCAAAATGGTAACTAAAACCGGCACCTGTTTGTTGATGCTAGCGGGCTATATGCTAACACTGGGTGTTAAGCAGTGATAAATCATTTCACGTGGTAGTACTGCTCAATAGTCGTCACGGTAAAGTATTCTTGAGATAAACGAATATGTTATATTATATAAATAGGAACAAGGTAGTCAGAAAATAGGATTTGGATGATAAACTCGACGGAGCTCTGATGCACGATGCTCACGCTGACCAATCAGTAGTCTCAGTAGTCTCACGTAGCCAGACCTTCACACAAAAATCAACAAAATAGAGGTATGGGTTTGACGACAAGTGACGTCAAACTGTCGTCGTACAGCGGAATCATCACCCTGTCTTCGTACAGTGGATTCATCAGCCTATTTTCTTACAGCGGAATCATCACCCTGTCTTCGTACAGCGGAATCATCAAACTGTCTTCGTACAGCGGAATCATCACCCTGTCGTCGTACAGCGGAATCATCACCCTGTCTTCGTACAGCGGAATCATCAAAGTGTCGTCGTACAGCGGAATCATCACCCTGTCTTTGTACAGTGGATTCAGATTCATCACCCTATCTTCGTATAGCGGAATCATCAAACTGTCTTCGTACAGCGGAATCATCAAACTGTCTTCGTACAGCGGAATCATCACCCTGTCGTCGTACAGCGGAATCATCACCCTGTCTTCGTACAGTGGATTTATCAGCCTATTTTCTTACAGCGGAATCATCACCCTGTCTTCGTACAGCGGAATCATCAAACTGTCTTCGTACAGCGGAATCATCACCCTGTCGTCGTACAGCGGAATCATCACCCTGTCTTCGTACAGCGGAATCATCAAAGTGTCGTCGTACAGCGGAATCATCACCCTGTCTTTGTACAGTGGATTCAGATTCATCACCCTATCTTCGTATAGCGGAATCATCACCCTGTCTTCATACAACGGAATCATCAAACTGTCTTCGTACAGCGGAATCATCACCCTGTCGTCGTACAGCGGAATCATCACCCTGTCTTCGTACAGCGGAATCATCAAAGTGTCGTCGTACAGCGGAATCATCACCCTGTCTTCGTACAGTGGAATCATCAAACTGTCGTCCTACAGCGGAATCATCAAACTGTCGTCGTACAGCGCAATCATCACCCTGTCTTCGTACAGTGGAATCATCACCCTATCTTCGTACAGCGGAATCATCACCCTGTCTTCGTACAGCGGAATCATCAAACTGTCTTCGTACAGCGGAATCATCACCCTGTCTTCGTACAGCGGAATCATCAAACTGTCGTCATACAGCGGAATCATCACCCTGTCTTCGTACAACGGATTCATCACCCTATCTTCGTACAGCGGAATCATCACCCTGTCGTCGTACAGCGGAATCATCACCCTGTCTTCGTACAGCAGAATCATCACCCTGTCTTCGTACAGTGGAATCATCACCCTGTCTTCGTACAGCGGATTCATCACCCTGTCTTCGTACAGCGGAATCATCAAACTGTCTTCGTACAGCGGAATCATCACCCAGTCTTCGTACAGCGGATTCATCACCCTATCTTCGTACAGCAGAATCATCACCCTGTCTTCGTACAGCGGAATCATCACCCTATCTTCGTACAGCGGAATCATCAAACTGTCGTCGTACAGCGGAATCATCACCCTGTCTTCGTACAGTGGATTCATCAGCCTATCTATCTTCTTACAGCGGAATCATCACCCTGTCTTCGTACAGCGGAATCATCACCCTGTCTTTGTACAGTGGATTCAGATTCATCACCCTATCTTCGTATAGCCGAATCATCAAACTGTCGTCATACAGTGGAATCATCACCCTGTCTTCGTACAGCCGAATCATCAAACTGTCG
The DNA here is from genome assembly GCF_027580225.2 of Misgurnus anguillicaudatus. Taxonomy (NCBI): domain Eukaryota; kingdom Metazoa; phylum Chordata; class Actinopteri; order Cypriniformes; family Cobitidae; genus Misgurnus; species Misgurnus anguillicaudatus. The sequence goes on from NC_073355.2 coordinate 24,255,792, forward strand.
TCGTACAGCGGAATCATAACCCTATCTTTGTACAGCGGATTCATCACCCTATTTTCGTACAGCGGAATCATCAAACTGTCGTCATACAGCGGAATCATCACCCTGTCTTCGTACAGGGGAAATTATCACCCTGTCTTAGTACAGCGGAATCATCAAACTGTCGTCATACAGCGGAATCATCACCCTGTCTTCGTACAGCGGATTCATCACCCTATCTTTGTACAGCAGAATCATCACCCTGTCTTCGTACAGCGGAATCATCAAACTGTTGTCGTACAGTGGAATCATCACCCTGTCTTCGTACAGCGGATTCATCACCCTTTCTTCGTACAGCTAAATCATCAAACTGTTGTCGTACAGCGGAATCATCACCCTGTCTTCGTACAGCTAAATCATCAAACTGTTGTCGTACAGTGGAATCATCACCCTGTCTTCGTACAGCGGATTCATCACCCTTTCTTTGTACAGCGGAATCATCACCCTGTCTTCGTACAGCGGAATTGTTACGATCCCAGATGGTATTTTTTTAGGGGTATGAATGGGAGGCAACAATATGAAATGATGGATTTATTTTTGGTGTGTGTATGGGAGCCAACAACGACAGACAACAAAAATAGTGGGCAAAACTGTGCAATTTATTAATGTACAATGGTGTTTAGTGGTGTGACAAGGTGAATAAAAAGGTGATGATATTTACAATATTTACAAGTAACAAATAACAAATACACAAAAGGGGAAAGGGGCACGAGCGGTGCCAAAGCAAAGAAACAAACAAAACAAAACCGTTCTAGCTAACGTTTAACCCTCTTACCTACGCTATAAAACAAAAAGGTAATTAGATAAATCTTCAGCGTCACACGACGCCCTAACTTACCTACTCTACCTACCCAAACACAAAACGTACAGCGGGTGGCACACGCTCCTAAACTAGTGTCTCTAATACAGTGAATGTAACCTACGTGTTGCACAATGTATGTCACATGACGTACTTACCTGTCCACTTTCCCCAATATTAACAAAGTCACACACAACAGAGCGAATGAACACTAACGTACAAACGCATAAACAAGTGACTATAAAACTGGGTACGAACAGTCTGACATACACAACAAGAAACAACACAGCAAATGATTCTCAAACAGTATACCAAACAGCAACAGGGGTTTTACAATAACAGTAACCAGCGTACTGGCCTGAATGAACAGCGGTGAGATTTAAATAGGCGGTATCGGGTGTTGATTGGTGGATCGACGAGTGACGTCATACAGGATAATTAAGATTGACAGGAAAGGTGTTCAATGGCAGGGATCTGAGGAGACAGACAGCGGAGGAGAGAAAGAGAGAGAGAACAAAAAGAACACAAAAAAACCAACAAACAACAGAGCACGTAACAGGAATCATCACCCAGTCTTCGTACAGCGGATTCATCACCCTGTCTTCGTACAGCGGAATCATCAAACTGTCTTCGTACAGCGGAATCATCACCCAGTCTTCGTACAGCGGATTCATCACCCTATCTTCGTACAGCGGAATCATCACCCTGTCTTTGTACAGCGAATCATCACCCTGTCTTCGTACAGCAGAATCTTCACCCTGTCTACATACAGCGGAGCTTCTCTCTGTCATCAACCAGCGGAGGTCACGCCTTGTCATCGCACCGCGGAATATTCATCCTGTCTATGTACAGCAGACACCTCATCTAGACTCTAGCAGCGGGAATCTCACCCTGTTTTGCCCTGCGGAACTCTCACCCTGTCACCAAGCAGTGGAACTCTCACTCTGTCACCAAGCAGTGGATCTCTTCCTGTCTTCTATCAGCATTTTCCTCTCTCTCTCTCTCCTTGTTTTGTGATTAATAAAATCGAATCTGCATTTGGATCCGTGTTTATGTTTCTTACCCTGACAAGATCAGTGTAACGCTTAAATAAAATAAATAACAAATAAGAAAAAAATTATTTAACATATATAATTGAACATCCCACTTCTGTTATGCCTTAAACCATTTGTAAATAAGGGGGTTTTCACACCTGCCTTGTTTAGTTCGATTGAATCATACCAGAGTTCGATTGCTCAGTTGGTGCAGTTCGTTTGGGCAGGTGAGAATGCAGCAATCGAACTCTGGTGCGCACCAAAAGCGGACCAAACAAGCGGACCGAGACCAGCTTGCAGAGGTGGTCTCGGTACGCTTTCAAACGAACTCTAGAGCGGTTCGTTTGTGGTGAGAACAAGATCCGAGATCGAACCGACCTAACTGCAAAAGTACTGCGCATTTTGGACTAAACCAGCTGCCGTAGTCAACTGCGCAGTGCATTATCGGATGAGGAAGTGTTTGTTGACCGTCTCTATTAGCAATATTAGCAAAATGACAAATCGCGGACATACCTGGATTTGCGGGCGGAGCCTCTGAAATTTTTTGTCTTCGCCGTTTGTAGTGCATTAAAATGTTGTTTTCAAGCCGCATCCGCGATTCATTCTGAAAATTAACAGTTTGTCTAGAGTGCTGTATACAAACTATGTATAACAACCACAGAGACATATTCACAGCGCGCAGCCGTCTGTCCATGGTGTCTGCTGTATTATCCTTCTTTTGTTTACTTCCGGGGGTTCCGTTGGAATTTGCCGCACGTTGATTCTGACCAATCGTGAAGCCGTTTAGGAAATACGTTCAAATACATGTGGCCAATGAGTGATGTTGATCTTATCACATGACAGAATTTTGGTTCGTTTCAATTGATGCGGATCAGAGCAATCAGTGTGGTGTGAAATGGAACCAAATCTGCTAAAAAAGTTACAATGTGTGGCACCCTGTGGTATTATTCCAACCACAATTTTACTTTTTACAAGGTACTATTTAGAACCTCTTAAAGATTTTGTAAACACCTAAATCTTTGTAACACCGACTACGCCACCCTGGGAATTGCACCCAGGGAAATATGAATAATGGCACACAGGTTAGTTCCCACAAAGATTCAGAGGAGACATGAATACAAAATAACAATTTTTTATTCTTGCAGAGTAAAATCACAATTTAAATGTAATGTCTTGATCAAGAGACTAGTGAAGCTAGCTTCATTTTAAAAACACTAGATTAGGTACCAGACATCAACAGTTCAGATCGGGTCACAGGGAGAAATAAAGAAAAGCAAATCTCCACTTCACCACACACTTTAAATACAAATTTCTTTGGGCTCACTTCACCACACGTGTTTCAAAAAAAAACAAAAAAAACAAAATTACAAACCACTTAAGTGAACAATTACAAAAAAAGAAATTTAAAGAAATTACACTCCTCCCCAGACCGATCGGACAGTTGAATAGAATACCACGCTCCACAAAATAACCAAAGAAACACTAAATTGTGAAACCAATATTAAATCAAATAAACAAAGAAAACAAAATAAATCACATCATTTATAACAAAATACAAAATAAAGTAAACACACTAGCACTCATTCCTCACGTAAACCATAATCCATTTACCATCCGCACACTATACACACTTTAAATTCACACGCGCGCACACACACACTGAACAACGTGTCCTTCTCACACTATAAGTCGCACACACACACACACCCACTTTAACTTACTCATACATACAACCACGCAAACCTCCTCCGGTTGAAACAATGCGGGGGTGCGCGACTACCCGCACGAACTAATACCCTGTCCCACAGTTATTCCCAGGAGCAGGACAGCATAAATGAAGGGATGGACCAGGCGTCACAGAAAGGTATGCCGCCCAGCAGGTACGTAAACGAAATAGAAAAATGACGACAAACAAAACCAAAAAGAAGGGGAAGCTGGGTCACAATCAGCTACACAGTGTCATGGCCGTATACCCCCGGAGCGCTTTAAGCTGATAAAAGAAAATGACAGCATTAACGGTAGAATTTACATAATCGGCATGCGATAAGTCAGTGCATACCCACCTGATTATTTGAGAGTCGGCACTGCTGACATGTCAAAGGATGGACTAACTCCGCACAGCATGCATACTATATAAACAAATAGAGCGCTTACAAATAACAGCTCCCTTTAAATTAAATAACTCACAATAGTATACGAACCTGTGAAATAGAGTCCGCCTTGCTAACACCACGGCATGGCACGAATAATACAGCCCGGAAAGAATACTAAAACAAATGAACAAAGCGCATGCAGTCAACAGCTCATCGTAAATAAAACTAATTTATACACTGTGACCTACCCAAAATGCAGCAAGTCCCCACTCAAATACTCGTCCCAAACGGCTCACAGATCCACCAAGGAAACAGACCTTTAACGTCCAAAGTCGCAGCAGCAACCAACCGTCAACACGCTTAAACAACGCTGGAGACCTTTCTTTTATACAGACCTACACCCATAGCGCACCTGTCTCTAATTAAAGCACTTATTCAGCCCGTCTCTGGGTAGTGCTGCTACAATCTACCCCCCTCGAATTGGATCGACGTCCCGGCGATCACAGGGCCACTTCAATTCCATGGCCTGAAAAGCACAGTGACTGCATTAACTACCCCGTTTGACCCCATTGCTGGCCTAGGGAGGCGGTTCACATTGGAATGCTGGCCTGCTGTAACTCGACTGGTCCTCCTAACCACACTCCTAACCTCACGAGGAGAATTGTCCAGTCCAGACCTTGCCCCTCCCTCAACCAACATAGAAGCATCCACTTGCACCGTGCCAGTTCTCAGAGGGGGTACAATATCCCTCTCACCATCCTGAGAATGGGCTTGCACCATAAGCTCTGAACACCCAGGGACAACTCTAACAACTCTCGCCAGATCTACATCCTCCTCTTCCAAATGAAAAGAACCTTCCTCCCGAACAGGCAGGTTCTCTTCTAGATCTGGCCTGGGCTCAAGTTCCTCCTGAGCTTCTGACTCAGATCCAAACTGTTCCTTAATCAGAGAACGATGTACCGTTCGTACTTGAGTCATATCATCGACAGGAGCAATAGTATATACTACGCCACCTTCCTCGGGAGCTCGCAAGATCTGATATACCACAGGACTCCAAAGGTCACTGATCTTATGGCGCCCCCGAACCCCATAATTTCGAAGGTACACTAACTGGCCTACCACAAGCGCAGAATCCCGGACTAATTGATCATGCTGCTCTTTCCGCTTCCTTGCTGCAACCTGCAGTTGTTCTCGAGCTCCCTTGAAAGCTACCTGTAATCGAGTCTGGTGCTCCAACACCCACTCATGTACCTCACCTTCTACGGGCTCCGACACCCTTCCCAGCAAGAAATCTACAGGTAATCGTGCCTCCTGGCCAAACATTAAAAAATGTGGCGACTCTCCGGTGGTCTGATGAGGAGTAGTATTATAACAAAACACCAATTGAGGAAGGCACGATACCCAATCTCGCTTCCTCGAGCTCGGAAGGGTCCGCAAGAGATTGTGAAGTGTACGGTTAAACCGTTCACATTGCCCGTTTCCCGCTGGGTGGTATGGAGTGGTCCGTGATTTGATGACCCCATAAAGATCACATAACTGGTAAATTAAACCAGACTCGAAATTTCGACCTTGGTCCGAATGGAGCCGAGCGGGAACGCCAAATTTACAGAACCATTCAGTCACTAGCAATCGTGCCACAGTCTCGGCCCGCTGGTCACGAGTTGGGACAGCAACAGTGTACTTACTAAAGACGTCGGTCATTATCAGCACGTTTTCTACCCCTGAACTAGATGGTTCTAACATTGTAAAATCGATGGCGATGACCTCGTTTGGGCAAGAAGCCAACAAATGGCCCATAGGCCCCCGAGCAGGTGGCCGTGTTTCTTTTGCCACTTGGCAACGTTCACACCGCTGACACCACTGGGCCACCTCTTCTGCAACACAAGGCCAATAACATCGCTGCCGCACCAGTTCAAGGGTGCGTTCCACACCTTGATGACCATGGTTTTGATGGAGTTGGGTCAAAACTTCCACCTTCAACACGGTCGGCAAAACCAACTGTAAAGTCTCCTCCTTACCATCTGGACGCATTACCCTTCTATACAAGACTCCATCTTGCTCAGACAGACGTTTCCACTGCCTCAACAGGACTAAACTCTGCCTAGACATGTTCTGTCGCTCCTCTGGGCCAGGATACCTCCTGTCTTTCCAGAATCTTAGGGCTTCACTAATCACTGGATCAGCAGCCTGTAAGGATGCCAGCTCCACAGGTGAATGGCCAGGGAACATAGCCATGGTATGCTGGGAAGCCACAATTGTGTGGTCCTCCCCCATAGCTCTCCTCAATAACGATGTGATCATAGTACCAGGGCCTAGCTCCCCTCCTGCAATTGGAGGATGCAACCTGGACAGAGCATCTGCATTGGCATTGCTCCTACCCGACCTATACTTGAGGTCGAAATCAAAGGCAGCTAATTGAGCAACCCACCGCTGTTCTGTTGCCCCCAACTTGGCAGTGGCCAAGTGGCTGAGGGGGTTATTATCAGTGTACACCGTACACCGATTTCCCAACAGATATTCTCGAAAACGTTCAGTCATAGCCCACTTAAGTGCCAAAAACTCCAGCTTCATGGAGCTGTAGTTTGACATGTTACGTTCGTTGGGTCTAAGACTGCGGCTGGCATACGCAACTGGACGCACTTTACCACCCTGTTCTTGTGAGAGGACTGCCCCTAGTCCCCCATGGCTCGCATCCACCTCAAGAACAAAGGGCTTGGTGAAATCAGCGTATGCCAACACAGGGGCGGTGGTTAGCCTACGTTTTAGTTCCTCAAAACCATCTTGACACTCCTTACCCCAGGTGCTGGAAAACACCTCTCCCTCTTGTTGCCTTGACCTACGCTTGCCTCCCGTCAGTTCTCCCACCAGCCGATGCAAAGGAGCAGCCAACTTTGCAAAACCATTTACAAAACGGCGGTAGTAGCTGGCGAAGCCAAGAAAGGAACGCAGCTCTTTAACTGTAGAGGGTTGGGGCCACTGTCTCACTGTCTCAATCTTACTAGGGTCAGTAGCAACTCCCTTGCTTGAAATAATGTGACCCAAATACCTTACCTCAGGCTGAAAAAAGGCACACTTCTCTAGCTTCACCTTTAAGTTTTCCCTCTCCAAGCGCCCAAACACCACCCCTAACCGCTCCAGGTGCTGGCTAATAGATGATGAGAAGACCACAATATCATCTAAATACAACAGAAGAGACTGATATTGTTGATCTCCAAAGACCCGCTCCATCAGGCGCTGGAATGTGGAGGGAGCATTGCAGAGCCCGAACGGCATTCGATTCCACTCAAATAGCCCGAACGGGGTGCAAAAAGCGGTCTTTGCCTTGTCTCCCTCACTGACGGGGACCTGATTATAACCACTAGCCAGATCTAACGTAGAGAACCATTTGGCCCCCGACAATGCATCCAGCGATTCCTCTATGCGAGGCAATGGAAAAGCATCTCTTCTGGTTTTAGCATTCAATTGACGGTAGTCCACGCATAAGCGCAGACTACCATCCTTCTTTTTCACCAGAACAATAGGGGAGGCATATGGGCTGCAGCTCTCCCTAATGACCTGGGACTCCAACAACTGATTTATATGGGCCCGGACGGTTTCATACTCTGAAGGGGGAATACGTCGATGTCGTTGCCTTACTGGAGCCTCATCTACCAATGGAATATTATGAGAAATGAGGTTTGTGCAACCCAAGTCACTTTCGTGAGCAGCAAAAATTGACTGATACTGCTGTAACAAGACTTTTACCTTGCCCTGTTCTTCAGCAGGCAATGAAGCCAAATCGATCGCATCTATCTGTGCTTGTACCGTGGGGTGAGACACTGGTGAAGCTGCTGATATTGTACTAGACCTAACCTCTGTAACCCCTGCAGGTAGACTAATTACATGTACAGTACTTAAGTTACCTAAAACCCTATGCGGGTAAAGCATAACATCTAAAGTACCCACATTGACTACTGGAACATAAACTGTCCCCTTAATGATACGAACCAAGGCGGGTGAAACTAACAAATTTTCCGGTAGCCCTGACTCTGGGGGTTCAAGGAGTACTGCCCCATCCGCAAACTGTTCTGAACAGGTCGCCGCTATTAACGTAATAGTACCACCTGTTACTCGTTGTGTCCGAGGACCACGTACCCGAATGCACCCCGACCCACCAGGAGGTTGAGTACTCACTTGATGGCATTGCTGCAATGCCTGTCTCAAAGAAGGTGCACCTGCCACAGAAGGGAAATTAAAAAGTGCCGAACCATGCTGCCCAAACAGTTTCTGGTAACATCGTCCCAAGACATTCATTCCTAGGACACCAGGGGCTTGGCCCCCAATGCCTCCAGGGGGGTCCTTAACACCCAGAATACCACACTCTGGTACAACATGACCACATAGTTCGACCTCTAGTTCCAAATATCCAATGTATGGAATGGAAAGCCCGTTGGCGGCACGCAATAACAGCCACTGGCAGGACTTCAAGCGGTCTTGCCCCCATGGTTCAAAATGTCTACGAAAACAGGTCTCCGTGATCGTAGACACCATTGACCCAGTGTCTATTAAACAAGACACAACCACCCCACCAATACGGACATCTAGGTGTGGACACGAATACACCAATTGTGGTAACGATCGTAAAATATACCCTATTTCTGAGCCGCCATTATCCCCAACCGAATCGTGGCTCCGCAACTCGGTGGGGATTAGTTTTCCGACTGCTGGCCCAACTGGGGCAACCTACCCTCTGTTGGCAAATCAGAATTGAGGGGCAAGGTCCTAGACTGAGGGGCCACACGATCCCCCACACACTCCCGAGCAATATGTCCCGGTCTATTGCATCGCCTACATATAATCGGACCACTACGAGCAGAGGGAACACGAGATATGGGTCCTTGTAACCGTGTGATGGTTTGGGTGAGCTGATCGAGCTGTTTCTGCTGCGCTTTGAACATCTCTCTCAATTCGCTTAACTCCGAGCGTGGAAGTACACCACTAGTCGCCGTGTATGCGCCTCCCCCCACCCCATACTGGAAACCCTGGACTGATGGAACCGAATGGCTACGTCCCCTAGTGCCCCCTGGGGTCCCTTCTTGTTCCCACCGTATCGCTTCACTTCGCACTTCCAGCAAGGTGGAATTTGGCTGACGACGAACGAGCTGTTTTAATTCTCGACGAAGGTTACTCTCACGCACATGTTCAACGAATTGGTCCCGCAATAACGCGTCAGAATTTAGCAGACCACCTGGCGACCGCTGTTTAACCCTCTCTAGTAGACCCATGAGCGCTAGAGAAAACTCCAAAAGGGTTTCTCCCTCATGCTGTCTCCTAGAAAAAAACGCTTCTTGTAAAGCCACATAGGACTGAGAGCATCCATACAACTCACGTAATGCGAAAATTATCTTCTCTGGATCTTCCCGCTCCCCTATAGGACGATATCTAATTTCTTCCCGAGCTTCCCCTTCCAAATGATCGAATAAGAAAAATGCCCGATCGGAAATGGACATGTGACGCACCCTCATACATGCCTCTGCCTCATCAACCCATTCATTTATACTAATTCCTGTTCTACCATTAAATTTGGGACACTTACGATCTCGTGGTATAAACACCAACCTCTCCACGGCTGATGCACCAGCATCCGCCAATGGGGGATCTATGCCTGATACCGATGACGCCGTAGATGGGCCAGGTCTCGGTTCGGCCACATCTGTGGCAGCCCGATCCTGTTTCAACTTCTCGTTTTCAGCCCGCAACTGTAACACTAAATCACGGAGTTCCTGTAATTCCTCATCCATTTTTACAAAATTAGTCACACTTACCAAATGGGTAAGACCTTCTGTGCACACCACCGTCCTGTTTCAACACAAAAAGGAAACAAACAAACACAACATTCACACTATACAGAAAACAAATTCACGTCTCAAATCAACCGAATCGGTGTGGGACCCTGCCGACTATACGCCAAAATGTGGCACCCTGTGGTATTATTCCAACCACAATTTTACTTTTTACAAGGTACTATTTAGAACCTCTTAAAGATTTTGTAAACACCTAAATCTTTGTAACACCGACTACGCCACCCTGGGAATTGCACCCAGGGAAATATAAATAAATGGCACACAGGTTAGTTCCCACAAAGATTCAGAAGAGACGTGAATACAAAATAACAATACTTTATTTTTACAGAGTAAAATCACAATTTAAATGTAATGTCTTGATCAAGAGACTAGTGAAGCTAGCTTCATTTTAAAAACACTAGATTAGGTACCAGACATCAACAGTTCAGATCGAGTCACAGGGAGAAATAAAGAAAAGCAAATCTCCACTTCACCACACACTTTAAATACAAATTTCTTTGGGCTCACTTCACCACACGTGTTTCAAAAAAACAAAATTACAAACCACTTAAGTGAACAATTACAAAAAAAAGAAATTTAAAGAAATTACACTCCTCCCCAGACCGATCGGACAGTTGAATAGAATACCACGCTCCACAAAATAACCAAAGAAACACTAAATTGTGAAACCAATATTAAATCAAATAAACAAAGAAAACAAAATAAATCACATCATTTATAACAAAATACAAAATAAAGTAAACACACTAGCACTCATTCCTCACGTAAACCATAATCCATTTACCATCCGCACACTATACACACTTTAAATTCACACGCGCGCACACACACACTGAACAACGTGTCCTTCTCACACTATACACACACTATAAGTCGCACACACACACACACCCACTTTAACTTACTCATACATACAACCACGCAAACCTCCTCCGGTTGAAACAATGCGGGGGTGCGCGACTACCCGCACGAACTAATACCCTGTCCCACAGTTATTCCCAGGAGCAGGACAGCATAAATGAAGGGATGGACCAGGCGTCACAGAAAGGTATGCCGCCCAGCAGGTACGTTAACGAAATAGAAAAATGACGACAAACAAAACCAAAAAGAAGGGGAAGCTGGGTCACAATCAGCTACACAGTGTCATGGCCGTATACCCCCGGAGCGCTTTAAGCTGATAAAAGAAAATGACAGCATTAACGGTAGAATTTACATAATCGGCATGCGATAAGTCAGTGCATACCCACCTGATTATTTGAGAGTCGGCACTGCTGACATGTCAAAGGATGGACTAACTCCGCACAGCATGCATACTATATAAACAAATAGAGCGCTTACAAATAACAGCTCCCTTTAAATTAAATAACTCACAATAGTATACGAACCTGTGAAATAGAGTCCGCCTTGCTAACACCACGGCATGGCACGAATAATACAGCCCGGAAAGAATACTAAAACAAATGAACAAAGCGCATGCAGTCAACAGCTCATCGTAAATAAAACTAATTTATACACTGTGACCTACCCAAAATGCAGCAAGTCCCCACTCAAATACTCGTCCCAAACGGCTCACAGATCCACCAAGGAAACAGACCTTTAACGTCCAAAGTCGCAGCAGCAACCAACCGTCAACACGCTTAAACAACGCTGGAGACCTTTCTTTTATACAGACCTACACCCATAGCGCACCTGTCTCTAATTAAAGCACTTATTCAGCCCGTCTCTGGGTAGTGCTGCTACAATCGTATCATTTTTTGCTTTTGGTCCGGACCAAATGAACCGAATTACAGATGTGAAAACGCCCTAAGTTAATGTTCCGTAAACGGTCTAAAATTTAATGTATTAATGTAAATTAATGTAAATTGTATTAAATGTTCATGTTTTATTTCAGATATCACTAAGTATTTTTATGTGATTTTTATTTATATTTGTTTTTTATATAATTAAATGTATGGTTTATCAAATTCTTATGTATTAAGAACAATGAAAACAATGTAGAGGTTTGTCGATTGATTATTTATGCACAGGTATGAGAATGTAGAGGTTAGGAGAACCTTCTGAGAATCTTCCGGAAACTTTCCCTGCTGGTTAGCCAGGAATGTTTTCTAAAAGGGTAATTCCGGTATTTAACACTTTGAGTCTCATTTCTGGTTTGTTTTGGATGAACTACAGTGATGGACACAGAAATCTTGACAATGGGTCGTGTCTTGACTTTTCGACTCATTAAGAAGCGTCTCTTGACTGCTTCAGAATGGAAGTCAATGACCATGCACAAAATGTCATTAAAACAACACTTAACGTTCATTTTCAAAACTGTACTACTCACCGAGTGGTTTGTGGTGTTCGTTGATGATTAAAAACAAATAAATTGGCGCAATGTATGATTTCAATCCGTGTTATTTGCTATAGTGGAACTATTTTTTCAGATACCTCACAACCGCGTATATACTTCCGCTCTATATTTGAGTCTGAAGCATGAATGAACGTAGTCCAAAAAACTGTAATAAAACGGTAGCATACTTTCAAAATCAAGTTTATTTATAACACTTACCATCCAATATGTTTTTTTCATCGGCAGAACAATAAAGAAGATATTTTGCAGAAACTCCAGTGCTCCGTCATGCAAGTCAACAGATCCGCACACTTTAAGAGCTAAAGCATATATATCCAATACAACAGTAATCCCCCATAACTCTGTGTGACAAATTGACGTCTTGTGAAGCAAATCAATCAGTTTTTGCAAGAAACTGAACGTTATTTACAACATTATTAGCGTGAATGCCAATGCAGGAAGTGGGTTTTCCGTTTGAGGCGATCTTCCACTGGTGCCGTTAGGTGGCTGTTGGCTATGGATGTTGGTCTCTCTGCGCCACCTATTGAGCGGGAGCGTGAAGCGCACTTTCTGCTTGGCAAAAGCTCTGCATTAACGCTATAAAATATTTATATATATATATCTCAAAACTGAAAATCGAATGTCAACCCATGGAACGAATATTCGAATATTCTGGTCCAGCCCTACAAATATGGGAAAAATTTATTCTGAGAGAAACCGAGCGAAAAAACAACAACCACATGTAAACAGTCCCTTTTCTGTTTCCCGGCGGCGGAGTGATATATCAGCGAGCAATGAGTCTTCCAGAGAAGTCAATGGAATTTTACAAAATGCCAAATAAAACACGACAGAAACTGTATTTCGCTACACAACTTGTTTTTAATCATCAACGGACACCACGAACCACTCGGTGAGCACAGTTTTGAAAATGAACGTTAAGTGTTGTTTTAATGACAAGTTTGTGCATGGCCATTGACTTCCATTCTGAAGCAGTCAAGAGACGCTACTAAACGAGTCAAAAACTCAAGACACGACCCATTGTCAAAATTTCTGTGTCCATCACTGTGGTTCATCCAAAATAAACCAGAAATGAGACTCAAAGTGTTAAATACTGGAATTATCCTTTAACGTAAATAGAACGTTCCCTTTAGGTTCTGGGAACCTACAGAGAATCTTCTGGGAACCTACCGAGAACGAGAATCAAATCACAAAATACTGCAATTAAAATATTAATATACTTGTTAACGACTTATTTCAGTGATTCAGAGCCGACTCCCTACTTAAGAAGCCAAGTAGTTTATTACTCGTGCACTTTTTGGTTTAACTACTTTGCACATTATTGATGGACAGCTACATCATACACTACAATACAGGTCATTTTCAATTTTGCATTGACTTAATGCTGAGTGGTTTTAACCCAACTGCTGGGTTATTATACCCCATGGCTGAATAACAACAACCCAACATTGAGTCATTTTTAACCCAGCATTGGGTCATGTGTAACCCAGCATGTGTTCTTTCCAATATTGACCCATTATGGGTCAAAAATAACCCAGCCATTTTTTGTGATGAAGGACAATGGGTCCCCGGGAGCAGAATTGAAGACCTCTGCTATACAAAATATAAGGACACTAACACTGTCCTAATCATGCACAAAACTATAAGATTAAACAGTGATAAAAAATAATGTATAATGGAAAATAATTCTCAGTTAATACACGCACACATGCACACATGCACACACACACACACACACTGACGCCCACAAGCACGCAGACAAAGTCAGGTATGTGTGGTTTAAGGGACAATTCCATAGACTCTGTTCAAACTGTATATCCCATACCCCAGTCCCTAACCCCCCCAAAAAAGTACTGTTTAGTATGTTAATTGAGCCATTCAGGAAGTGTCCCTGATGTTTATTGCATTATAAACATGTTTCATACACTCTTTATGTCCTGTAAACCACATATACCAACCTACACGCACACACACACACACACACATGCACGCACACATTGCTGGTAACTTTGTGGGGGGTGGGTGTTATACAGTAAATGTAAAGTTTCCAGAATTTGAAACAAATAGCTTTGTACAACATCTAGATATGAGTTTAGATGTGCTTGCAAAGTATTCTTGATTTAAAGATGTTTGATGTGAAATAAAAACAGTGTTAACTTCCATTGTTAAACAATAAATGCCAGTGAGCATCCAGAGAGACAAGAAAAGGATATGATTATTTTAGGTCAGATGTTTAAAGGAATAGTCTCATTTTCAATATTAAAATATGTTATTACCTTAACTAAGAATTGTTGATACATCCCCCTATCATCTGTGTGCGTGCACGTAAGCGCTGGAGCGCGCTGCGACGCTTCGATAGCATTTAGCTTAGCCCCATTCATTCAATTGTACCATTTAGAGATAAAGTTAGAAGTGACCAAACACATCAACGTTTTTCCTATTTAAGACGAGTAGTTATACGAGCAAGTTTGGTGGTACAAAATAAAACGTAGCGCTTTTCTAAGCGATATTTAAAAGAGGAACTATATTTTATGGCGTAATAGCACTTTTGGGAGTACTTTGACTCGCCTGAAAAGTCCGCTCCCCTTCTCACTCTCATAATGGGAGAGGGAGGGTGTTACTGCGCCGAGTCGAAGTACTCCCAAGGGTACTATTGCGCCATAGAATATAGTTCCTCTTTTAAATCCGCTTAGAAAAGCGCTACGTTTTATTTTGTACCACCAAACTTGCTCGTATAACTACTCGTCTTAAATAGGAAAAACGTTGATGTGTTTGGTCACTTCTAACTTTATCTCTAAATGGTACCATTGAATGAATGGGGCTAAGCTAAATGCTATCGAAGCGTAGCAGCGCGCTCCAGCGCTTACGTGCACGCACACAGATGATAGAGGGATGTATCAACAATTCTTAGTTAAGGTAATAACATATTTTAATATTGAAAATGAGTAGACTATTCCTTTAAGGTTGGTATATGTGGTTTACAGGACATGAAGAGTGTATGAAACATGTTTATAATGCAATAAACATCAGGGAGACTTCCTGAATGGCTCAATTAACATACTAAACAGTACTTTTTTGGGGGGGTTAGGGACTGGGGTATGGGACATACAGTTTGAACAGAGTCTATGGAATTGTCCTGTAAACCACACATACCTGACTTTGTCTGCGTGCTTGTGGGCGTCAGTGTGTGTGTGTGTGTGTGTGTGCATGTGTGCGTGTATTAACTGAGAATTATTTTCCATTATACATTATTTTTTATCACTGTTTAATCTTATAGTTTTGTGCATGATTAGGACAGTGTTAGTGTCCTTATATTTTGTATAGCAGAGGTCTTCAATTCTGCTCCTGGGGACCCACTGTCCTTCATCACAAAAAATGGCTGGGTTATTTTTGACCCATAATGGGTCAATATTGGAAAGAACACATGCTGGGTTAAACATGACCCAATGCTGGGTTAAAAATGACTCAATGTTGGGTTGTTGTTATTCAGCCATGGGGTATAATAACCCAGCAGTTGGGTTAAAACCACTCAGCATTAAGTCAATGCAAAATTGAAAATGACCTGTATTGTAGTGTATGATGTAGCTGTCCATCAATAATGTGCAAAGTAGTTAAACCAAAAAGTGCACGAGTAATAAACTACTTGGCTTCTTAAGTAGGGAGTCGGCTCTGAATCACTGAAACAAGTCGTCGTATGGATTGAATCTCCTGCCTGTCTCAGTCTATGTAGATAAGAAACACTTTGCATAATAAACTCCGACTACAGTCTTGCCAGGGAGAAACGAAAACTCTGACTGGCCCACAGACACTTCAGCTAGTTAGTGTGTTAACATCATAGAAGACACTAGCTGTAAAGGCAAGTTTGTGTTGTAAGAAGTAGCAGTAGTGAGGATAAGCAAAAAAAGCACAAAAGAGGAAATTATTTTAACAAGATTAAGTCTGGGACATACTATGTTGAATAAAACCTTAAAATTAATAAATAAACAACCAACCATCAGGAAAATGTGAGCACTGTGGAATAGAGAAATCAGTTGAACATGTTATTTGTGTATGTCAAAAGTATACTAATGAAAAATAAATAATGAAGAATGAACTTAGAAAGGTCATTCTTCATTATTTCATAAATTGGTTAAACTTAAGCTTAAAATATATAATAGATAATGGAATAGAAAGTTTATTTCTTTATCTCAAGACAACAGGGCTGATTAGGAGAATTTAGTGAGTTATACACATATATCACATACTTGCTTAATTGAGTGTAAAATGTGTCTGTGGTCGTTTTTATTGCTTGGATTAATGATGAATGATGTGTAATGATGTTGGTGTTTAAAACTCTTAATGTCGTGAAAGAAAGTTGCGCTAGCTAGCAGCTAACGCTGCTGCACTAGTGTTTACATTTTTGCTATGGCCCGGTTAGCTCACATACTTGCTTAAATGAGTGTAAAAATATTAATGTCTGTCACTGTTTTTTGCTTTATTGCTTGGATTAATGATGAATGATGTGTAATGATGTCGCTAATGTCTTCTCAGTAAGCCATGTTAGCACTAGGTCAATATATGTTACCATTGTTGTACTGAGTACGGAGACTGTGTCAGTTGACCAATCAGAGCAGAGTAGGCTACTGAAAGGTGATTGAATGGCTTCACACGAATCGTGTGGGGATCTCTAAGAAATGGGGTAATATTAACTTTATATTTTGAAAAAATTACAGTGTTTTTGACCTTGCATCATGGGCGTTGGAACCTTTTTAAGACCAATGATAATGGACCCACCCACTTTTTCTCTAATTTAGCGCATTTGTCTGTTCACTCATCAAAGCGCTGTTAGTCAAAATCCCTAACCCTTTGCTTTTTTTACACTGCAGACCCGTTTCAGCTTTTAAACATAATTCGCGGGGGTGAGTGGTCGCTGAGTTGCTGAACAAAGTGCTGACAATCCTCCTTTGCCAAATGTATAACGTTTTAAACAGAAGTAAAGGTCAAACAACCATGCATTAGGAAAATTAATAACTGCTTTATTTATAGTATATTTTCTATAGACGTGTAAAACCAAACATATTATAGCGGATTGTTTTACTTTCATTGTTTCACGAGTTTGCCTGCCCATTAAGTCTTAATAATTAACGGTAAACAAACTTAGCTTGCTGTTCTTAAAGGCATCTCGAACCTTGGGTCGGACTTGAGCCCCAAGTTCAAGACACAGAAGAAAAAAGGAGGAGATATGAGGAGGAGAGATGCCAGAAGAATTGCGTCTGTGCGCAGAGGCACGGAGACTCACGTTTTGCTTTTAATGATAATTGACACAGCACTAAATGTGGTTCCTTTCAATATGTCACAGGCCGGGGCGGACCCAAAGATAGCTAAACAAGGTCGCGCCCCTTCCTAGTTTCCACCTCGAGGAGGTTCCCAAGACCACCCCAATGACCAGACAGACAAGTATACTAATATTAAAATGACACTTTATTAAATATTTAAAAGGAAAGGGGGAAGGGCAATTTAAAAGCAACTCTTCTTCTGTCTCCAGGACCACTTCGAGTGCAGCGGGGGCTAGGACTCCTTTCCCAGAGGGACCCTGCTATCCGTGGCGCCCTCCGCTTCTCCTGGAGGCAAAACAGGAAAGTCTAATTAGTGCTGTGTTAGAAGTTTCGTCGATACCTGTTCCCGTCACCGGTCTGAGATAAATGTTTCCTTCTCTTGCCCCTTAAGGTTCCTGGCGTCCTCTTCGAGCCATGCTGGAGGAACCAGATGGATGAAGTCCACAGGCAAGGTGATCCAGACAGGGGTAAAGAGGTTTGTCTCACTGGGACCTTTGTGCTCCTCTTCGTAGCGTGCTGGGGACAGAGGTAAGTTACACCACACAGGTAAGGTATTTTCAACAAGGGCAAGAGGGTCAATACTCTGGGGTTTTCACGTTCCTCTTCACAGCGGGCTAGAAGACAGAGGTAAACTTCGCCACACAGGTAAGGTATTTCACACAAAGGTAAGAGGGTTAATACACTGGGACTTTTACATTCCTCTTCACAGCGGCCTAATAGGCAGAGGTAAGTTGCACCACACAGGTAAGGTATTTCACACAAAGGTAAGAGGGTTAATACACTGGGTCTTGTATGTTCCTCTTCACAGCGGCCTAAAAGGCAGAGGTAAGTTACACCACACAGGTAAGGTAATAAATGATCGTCTCACCCAACACGTGTCCCGGGGGCAGTGGATCCACAAGGTGGCTACACACCAGGGGGCGCCGGGTATGATGCGTACGGGCCTGGACGCTTCCCTAGTTCCTTCCCCTCCACTCTGATCCTGGGGGTACTGACTGGGGCGAACTCTCGAAGAGGCTCCGTACGGGGATGATGGATGCGCGTGCACTTGCACTACGGGATGACCCCCCAGCGCCACACAGCAGGTGTCGTGCGTTCCTTTTACTCACACGGCCGCCCAAATAGGATTCCCTACTGCCCACGCTCGGGATGAGTATAGGTAACGGCTGACGCACCGGGGGTCCCACTTTACAGATTAGTTCTCCTTCTACTGGGATGACCACAACGCGCTGGTATCCTCCCAAGGATACTCCTGGACTGAGGGCGGCACCTGGTTCTACCAACACAGCACACACGGCAATCCTTAGTGCACACACCCACAAAGTAAAGCTCAGACTCACCCACAGCAATTTTCACACGTTACGTGACTCCAAACAGGTGCCCAGCTCTTCCAAGGTCCCTGAGAGGGGATTCGTCGGATACAATTTCCGCACCAAGAAGGAGAGGATAGTAGTGACCGTGGGACCTCTTCGTCGTATTGACTGCGCCTCACTCGGCTCGCCCACCCTGTACTCATCCGGTGGGGCCGGTCACTCGGTCGAGGACACTTCCAAACCTAATTCAGACACACAGGCTGGCAGCAAAACATACGCCGTATACTTGATAGCAGTGGTACTCACGTGAAGGCGGGGCGAACTCCGGACAGAGATCTCCCACTCGTCTTAGATGTTAGTTCCCGGCTCACCTACGTTTTTCTCCCCGTAGGGCCGTTATAAAACACCACACTCACAACCCGCTTCAGGTACACCTTATTACAACCGCTAGCAAATTTGTATGCGGTACTCACGTGCCCAGCTCTTCACAAATGCTCCGTAACTCTCTTACTGTTGACTTGATCCTGTCACGTAGTTAAAATAATTACACTTCACCCAGTCACCTCTCTTCTCTTTCCTTCCAGTTACACCCTCAACGGCTCCCGCTTCCTTCCCTAAGGGAACAGTGTAAAGCACGTACACAGCTCTGCACAGCAGTAAACAAACGCACCAAAAAGCATACCGTTTGAGTTTTCAATGGTCTTCTTATACTCTCCTTTCCCTCTTCATTAGCCTATCAGCAATCGCTGTATTAATCGATCACACCTGTGCATAGTATGGCCTGATTTCGCCCTCGGTGTTCAGAATCAGTCGTCCGGGCGGAACTATCGTCGGGCGGAACCCATCTTCCATACTTTTGGTTCCGCCCTCACGAATCGTCACCTGGTGACATCCTCCCCCGCCGAAATGGTTCTAGTCCCTAGAACCGCTTCCTGTGACCCACTCACAATACCGGGCTGGTGGTCGTCCCCGGTTCTCACGTTGGGGCCGCCGTGGAGGGGACACCGGGTCTGCTCTAGCAGGTAAGTTCTCCGGCTCCCTTGGGGCCACCCGAGCTGGTGCATTCGCCGGGTTCGCTCTAGCAGGTAAGTTTTCGGGCTCCCTTGGAGCCACCCGAGCTGGTGCATTCGCCGGGTTCGCTCTAGCAGGTAAGTTTTCGGGCTCCCTTGGGGCCACCTGAACCGGTGCATTCACCGGGTTTCCCGGGACTATGGCCCATCCTCCAATCCAAGGCGCTACGGGCGCCGGCTTCCTAGGGGCCACTTCAGTGGGTAATGGGGGATAATTCGGACAGGGTTGAATCATATTCCGGTGAACCACGCGATCAGGCCGGACGTTAAAATAGGCTACTCGTTAAAATATTATTACTGCAGTTAAATAGTTTATTTTGATTATGGTTTATTTTTTTACAGAAGCATGCAATTACTTTTCATTTGCGGTGTCACAGAGTTGAATGTCTTCACGTATTGACATTATTTGCGAGGTACATTTGCAGATAATTCATAAAGTCATACCTCTGTTTGATCGATTGTGTTTTAGAAGTACACATGCTCAAACTCTTATGACAGCATTGTTTCCCGACGGATACCATTAAATAAATTTATCTCATTTCCAGAATCTCACATTTATATTTCTCTAAGAGAGAGAAAGAGAGATTGGGTATAACAAATAAAAAAGGTACAAAAGTTGTATCAGTTTACCTTAATTCGTTTTTCTTACCTTTTATTTCCTCAAAATAAAAAATAAACATTGTAGCCTACTGTCAGCAGAGTAGAGAAAAAAATGTCACAGAAAGATAAATGAAACATGACATCTGTCATTATTTGCAAAATATTTAAAGGGCTATTACCAGAATCCCGACCGCAAAAGGCTACTGTCTTTTATTTAATAAACGCAAATGTTTAGGCTTATTAAAAGGAAACATGAAAATTGCATCTATGGGGGGGGGGTTGCGTGGGGACCCACCCAATTTTCATTTGTTTCCGACGCCCATGCCTTGCATGTATTTAAACCTGGGGCACGTTCAATCTCACACCGGTGCACAACGTTTTGCTACGGTTTCCGGGTTGAACGACATGTTTCCTGGAAACGGTGTGCAACAGAATGCAACAGGTTTTAGAAGCGTTTTCTCTTGTTTGGTGGCTGTGTCAGAAATGTCGGCCCAATCAGCGGCAAGATGTAACAAACCACGCGGTAGTAAAGAGACAGCTCGCTCAATGGGTTCAAGTTGGAATGTTGTCTTTCATTCTGGATGGCAAGGTCAGTGACTGTAACATTGAGGGTCTTTTACAGTATTAAACACACATTTATAACGACTTCATCAGGCTTCAGAAACATTTAAAAAAAAAACACAAAGAATGCCTCTCAGCTACCTTAGTTGCAACTCTTACGTCATCACAACAGGGCATCCAACGCATCACCGTTTCTGTTTAATAAACTTTGTGCAACGTTTTGTCGGGGCTGAACGCAGCCAACGACCGGCCCATAAAGCAGGGACAGCGGCCCATTGGTTCATTTTCCATACTAACACTGGGCTGGCCCAATCATCTCTTAACAAGCTCCACCCCTCTGTTTCTTGTGTCAGATGGACACAGCCATGAACTGACACAAGAAACAAAGGGCGAGTATTATACAGACGTATCATACATCTCACACTATTTTTGTCTGACCAGCCCCATAACACTTGTACATCGCGCAACGCAGCCCGTTGCTTTCTTTCTTTGTTTTAATGTAATTCATTAATGGCGCTAAAAGGCGCGGTGGCAATGTACATTTTCCAAAAAAGTTAGCGAGATGCTGCGTCCGAAACCGCCTACTACATACTATATAGTACGCGTAAAGCAGTAGGCGAGGCGAGTAGTATGTCCGAATACATAGTATTTGAAAAACAGTATGCGAAAAGTACCCGGATGACCTACTACTTCCGGTTAGATTTTGCAGTGTGCATAAGATGGACGCTTCGCTATCCCATGATGCCCCGGAAGAAGAGGCACGCGGCTGTTTTCGCGCTGAAATGACACGACATGATGACGACGTATGTCACGTGATGTAACAACATGGCGGATGTAGTACGTCCGAATCTCATTCATACTACCAGGATTCATACTATACAGTGCCTACTGTTTTAACGCCAAGTAAGTAGGTACTTCATCTAATTCAGTACCTACTATACAGTATGCGGTTTCGGACGCAGCCTAAGATTTTTTTTTTTTTTCGGACAGACTGGCCCAGGAGAGACCTAATCAGCAGCCCATTGGTTCTTTTTTATTTGACATTTGGCTAGCCCAATCACAACTTTTAGGGCATTTTATGAAGCATGCAGTGTCAGTGTGCGTCTGTCAAAATAAGAGACTACTGAGGACCGAGTGGACGTGTGGTAAGCAGAACTGCATCTAAAACACTGTTGTTAGATATCCTCTTAATAAAACAAAGTCAAAAACACAAGTGATAGACCAATTGCTGTTTGCAAAATGACAGTGATTACACTGTATAAAATATGTATAAAACACAGTGTGGTCAGAATTATTAGGTAGCTACATAAAACTTTTGATCACAGTTTTATCAAACATATTTTACTAATTCCAAACCAAATTAATCTTAATAACTACCGTTCATTTTGTAAATAAGGCATTTATAAGTAATACATAATTGTTGATGATGTCTGGCTGGAGAAAAAAACACCTTGTATTCAAGTGTGCAGAATTGTTGGGCACATTTTCTTTTGCATTTAAAATGGGCCAAAAAAACTTCCAACACACACACTGGAAATTCATAATTTGATGTCCATAAGAAAGATGCCATGCATGGAAATTGCAAAATTGAGGTTTGACCATTATACAAGAAATCCTGATTCGGGCAGCAAGGGCATTAAATAGGATGAAAGGAAAAAATATATACAAAATGCATGTTGGTTGTTAAAATTACTGTGTTTTGGAATTGGTAAAAGGGGTTCAGAAAAAAGTGATCAAAATATTCTGCACACACTGTAATGGGACTCAGCCACAAAAGTGCAACATCATTGTAACATTTATCAGGTCTTGGTGTTATCATAAGGTGTTCAGAATGGTAAGTTTAAACATTGTGCACTCACTGGCTAATACTATATTATTTTTAAAAACCTGCAAAGCCTATTACAGCGCTTACATTTTTGTAATGTCACGTGTCAGCTCTTGTACTTTTCTACTTAATCATTATATGGAGTTGGTAGTCAAGTTTGCACAAAGATTTGTGATCCTATGTAGTGGCCCGGTCTGGGCCAAAATGCCAGGGCCAATTTTATGTCCTAGTCCAGCCTTGGGTGTGCTTGACTGATTTGATTTGAGCTAAAGGTTAAAGAGTCTTTGTTGAAAAATGTGAAGAGCCAGAATCAAAGTTTTTATGAAATAGTTTTATGACATCTTCTGAGCACACTGCAAATTTTTTCGTTGTAAATTCACAATAAATAATTGGATAAATTTTGCATGACTTTCACAGCAAGAATTACAGCAATATACTGTGAAAAATACTCACAGCAATTTACTGTAATGTTAAATCTGTGATATTACAATGCATTGATGTAAAAGCACAACTGTATACTGTAACTTCACAGCTTCAATTGCAAAGCAATTACTGTGATATTACAATACATTATTGGGGAATTACAATCTTTTGCTGTACATTATTACAACAAGGCCATGTACTATTACAGTGTGTACTGTAAAAGTAATGTACATGTTGACAATAATTTACTGTGAAAAGAAACCTTTGATTAGTAAATTAATTAGGTGATTAATTTTTTACCATTATGTACCAACCACCACAGAAATACAATATTACCTTTACATGTTCATAACAAATGTGGTGTATTAACACAAAGTTAACACAACCAGGGAAAAAACTAGCAAGCAAAGAGTCAAGGGTCAAGAGTCCAACTAAAACAAACACTAGTCACAATAATTGTGACTTAAAATGAAACAAAACATCAACATCTAAAAATAAGTGAATTGTGTTTTCTACAGCAATATATTTACTGAACATTCAGAAATTATGTTTTATAAAATAATAAAATGCAATGTCTCTTTATCATTTACATAACAATCAAACAAGTCAATATAATAAACAGTTGTTGTTTTAAACATTGTGTGAACATTAAAACATGACATTGTCATAACGTTTAAAAATGGTAAAATGTAACATTCCTCTAACATTCAAACAACACCAAAACGTTCTTAGAACGTCAAGAAAACTGGACACTTTTTACGTTGGCAGAACGTTTTTGGGAACCTTGGGAACTTTCAGGGAACGTTCTTAAAACTTTTTTCTGTTAGCTGGGTTAATCTACATTCACGTGACATATTTTTTAAAATAAATTTATATTTTTCTGATTCCATATTTATTGTAATAAGTCAGACTACGTCCATGTTTTTATACAGTCTATGGTTCAAAACAGTTTGGTTATGTCATGTGACTTCCAGGACCCTGTCCCGGGTCCAAAATTTCTTATTTTGACTTAATATAAAATATTATTTTAATTTTTTTATGGTCTGTCATGGACCCCAGTAATACTGTTTGAAAGCTTAGACTCTCTACTTTCTGTAGATATGCATCACTTTGAGATATCTTTGACTGTAAGAAAGTTATTACACTTAATTTACACTATCACCCCCCCCATTTTTTTATATGATTTAATATACACATATACACTCTAAAAACAAACGGTGCTATATAGCACCAAAAGTGGTTCTTTGCTCGTAATCATAGAAGAACCGTTTTTAGTGCCATATAGCACCGGTGAAGCACCAGTGAAGTTGTATGTAAACCTCTGCATGTGGGTATGGGAAGTTTTTGAAATTGGGTAGGCCAAAACCTGGCGAAAATCCCCAAAATAGCTTCAGGGTGTAAGAGGTTAAACACAATATTTCACTGTAATAATACAGTTTAATGCTGTGAAATCCTTAATTGTTTTACTGTGTTGCTGTGATATTACAGACCTTTTTGTGATATAACAGCAGGTTTTAGATTGCAAGATTTTACTGTAAAATAAGAGTTAAATGCTGTAAAATCCAAGGATACTATAGTTTTCACAGGTATTCATTGGGATATTACAGGGAAACTTACAACAAGTTATGGTAAAATAACACTGTTAATGATTGTAAAATGCTGGTAATTTCTAACAGTGCAGCCCATGTTTACATCCATAGTGTCAGGAACTGGAGACATGGACGAATGAACCCATATGCAAACGATATCGGGGAGTGAACACTGAACATTTAATAACAAAGAACAAGAAAACAAAAGCCCACGTGGGGGCAAAACTACATACAACATGAAATACACTGACATAACATGATTTACAAGACTAGATGAAAAACTAAACTGAATGAACAATGAGCACAGCTTGACATGACAGGAATGAACACAATGAACCAGCACCAGACAAGAGGAGATTAAATAGGGAAACTAAACGAGGGCAACACAGGTGCAAGGGATGAACTAATAATGAACAATTAACAGGGAGAACAAGGGGGCGGGGCCTAGAGACGGGACACCAGAGGCCATGACCACACTTAACAAGGCATGAACCTCCACATGAAACAAGAGACTGTCAGAACTCTGCCACCACAATAAAACATAAATATAAAACAGACTCTCGTGGCAGAATCCTGACAGTAGCCTCCCCCAAAAGAGCGACTACTAGACGCTCCTCAGGGGAACACACAAGACAAGACCAAAAACACTAAACAAAACAAACATGAGTCCATGGGCACACAAAACAAAGTCCATGAACCAAGGTCCGTAGTCACAGCTCCGCGGGACAAGCCGACCGCGAGAACTGTGCGGGACAGGAAAACTGCGCAGGTTAGGCGGATCCGGCCGCGCTGAACGCGCAAGCTTCTGCGGCTCCGGTCGCGCAGGACACACTGGCTTGGGCAACTCCGGGCGCGCTGAACGCGCTGGCTTGGGCGGCTCCGGCCGCGCTGAACTGTGCAGACTGGGCGGCTCCAGCTGCGCTGGCTTGGGCGGCTCCGGCTGCGCAGGACGTGCTGACTTGGGCGGCTCCGACTGCGCTGGACACGCTGGCTTGGGAAGCTCCGGCCTCGCTGAACGCGCTGGTCTCGGCGGCTCCATCCGAGCTGAACGTGCTGGCTTCGGGGGCTCTGGTCGCACTGAACGCGTTGGCATCGGCAGCTCCGGCGGCGCTGAACGCGCTGACATCGGTGGCTCCGGCGGCGTTGAACGCGCTGACACTGACAGCTCCGGCGGCGCTGAACGCGCTGGCTTCGGTGGCTCCAGTCGCGCTGGACACGCTGGCTTCGGGAACATCGACCGCGCTGAACGCGCTGGCTTTGGCAGCTCCAGATGCGCTATACGTGCTGACTTCCCCGACATCGCTGCTGGGTTCAGTGTTGGCTGGTTCATTCTGTCAGGAACTGGAGACATGGACGAATGAACCCATACGCAAACGATATCGGGGAGTGAACACTGAACATTTAATAACAAAGAAACAGAAAACAAAAGCCCACGTGGGGGCAAAACTACATACAACATGAAATACACTGACATAACATGATTTACAAGACTAGATGAAAAACTAAACTGAATGAACAATGAGCACAGCTTGACATGACAGGAATGAACACAATGAACCAGCGCCAGACAAGAGACAAGAGGAGATTAAATAGGGAAACTAAACGAGGGCAACACAGGTGCAAGGGATGAACTAATAATGAATAATTAACAGGGAGAACAAGGGGGCGGGGCCTAGAGACGGGACATCAGAGGCCATGACCACACTTAACAAGGCATGAACCTCCACATGAAACAAGAGACTGTCAGAACTCTGCCACCACAATAAAACATAAATATAAAACAGACTCTCGTGGCAGAATCCTGACACATAGGACTTCTGTACAATGTTAAATGTAAAAGTTAAATTTAGTGCATATGTGCAGTGTGGACATAAAAAGATATCCCAAATGAAAGTTTTTATGATGTCTTCTGGACATTTTTTCATTGGTGCATGATTATGGTTCTCAGATGTGTTAATCATCTTATTGATTGCATCTTGCATCCCATTTTATTACTGCTGCTGCAAGATTTAAAATAAGACAAATAACTATAAATGTGCAAAACCAACCTACAGTCAAACACAAAGTCTTTAACATATTTATCAAACAAGGTCTGAATTCCATGCCCAATATCTTTATAAGCTTGCCAGAGCAGAATTAAGGTTGGTTTATAAAATAAAGCTACTAAGCAAATTCATAAACATAACATACATCAACTATGTTATGTTTATGAATTTGGCTCAGTGTTAGCTTTAGGTATGTTCACTGAGCTGGATCCAACTATCCCTCAAGAGCAGAACATGTACTGCAAGCACAAAGGTTAAAGCATTGATGTCTGATGCCATCATGTTTTTTTGTATTAAAATAATAAGATTTGCACTGCCATTGACAACATTTGATCTGGATTAGATTTTCTGCACCTGTATTACACTTCAACAGACAAATCAAATGTTAAAATAAAAAACTTGATCTTATGGAAATTAAATGGTGCTTCTTGTGAGTTTTTGGACAGTTATCCTGAAGCATCAGTCACTGTGACTACTACCTGTACTTTGACTACTGGGGAAAAGGAACCCAAGTCACAGTTTCCTCTGGTAAGTTATCATTATTTTTGTCTAGGGTATTCGTTTTATTTCATTTAAAAAGCAGATATAAAGTTTCAGTTCAAAATAACATGTGAACGTGTTTTAAGTAATCATTCTTACATCGATTAGCGGCAAATGTAGTATGAACCAATGTGCAGATACTGTAGGTATAATAATTGTATTAACATATGCAACTTTATTAACACGCAACTGTAGTCTGTGATAAATAATAAATAAACGATTAATGTTTTGATTAAGTATTAAATTACGGATATTGGTCTAATCGTGCTAAACTATAGCTGCAAGAAATGTTTGAATTGAATTTTTGGTACATTGGATATATGGAAAGTATATCACTGTGATGGTGCTTTTGACTACTGGGGGAAAGGAACGTCAGTCACAGTGACATCTGGTAAGAATTTTAATTACCAATCTTACCAAATATTTTCAAAGAAATGTTTAATTACCTAAACAAGCAGTAACATATTTCAAAGAACAAACCCTGTTCTGAATTAATTGCTTAGAATTTGTGGAATCGCTCGATTGTGGGTTTAAGATGAGTAGGAAAATAAAGTCTACACTATAAAAATGCTGGGATATTTTAACTCAAACGTTGTGTTGCTTCAACCCATGGTTGGGTAACAACAATTTTTCATAGGGTTATTTATAACCCAATAATTGGGTTTGTCCATATTTGACCCATCAATGGATTAAAACAACCCACAATTTTTTAGAGGCAGTTTTTGTACACTATATTGGGTTAAAACTGTCAGTGTGACTATGCTTTTGACTACTGGGGGAAAGGAACGATGGTTACCGTATCGTCAGGTAAGACAATATTATTAATGGAATGCATGAACTGATTTATATTCTAATTTATTTCATAAATTAGCCAAAAAGTCAGTTTGCCAAAAAAATGTTTTTACATGATAGCAAAATTTGTTCGGGTGACTTCAGAGATAAGACAATGCAGGATCAGTTATTTCAAGTTTTGCTCATCTAACTAGTTACAGCTCATTCTACGCATTACACTCGCAATTTTGTGCTGCGTAAAATGTTATAAATGCATACTGTGTAACTGGGCTTTCGACTACTGGGGAAGCGGCACGAAAGTCACCGTAACAAACAGTAGGTTTTATGTTTTATAATATATCTTATGAAACAAAAAAAATATTGTTTGTATATTGCTGTTGTCTGAGATTTATTTTATGTTTATTATATTGCGAATTTCGTTTTAAAAGTTTTCAATAGCATGGCCGTTTCACGAAAAAATAAAACATTATAAATTCAGTAACAA
The DNA here is from genome assembly GCF_027580225.2 of Misgurnus anguillicaudatus. Lineage (NCBI taxonomy): Eukaryota > Metazoa > Chordata > Actinopteri > Cypriniformes > Cobitidae > Misgurnus > Misgurnus anguillicaudatus. Next base: position 24,284,504 of record NC_073355.2, read on the forward strand.
TATTTCGGCAAATTATTTTCATATGCATATTTATTATTTGCGATTTTTACTTGATGTGCACAAATACAACACAACAGAAATCAAAACTAAATATGTTTAAGAATAAGGTTCGTTTATGATTACGTGCGCTATAGCATATGTTATATTCTGAATCTTTGAGCTGATTGAAAAATATGAGCGTTTAATGTTGTTTCACTGTAAAAAAAAATTACTTTAAAATATTTGGCCTAAATTTTTTTAAGTTTAATCAAAGGGTGTTTCAGTTATTTCAATCTGTTTTATATTTAGACTAGGCTAATGACTTCTCAAAATAAGCATTTCCAAATAGTTTTATGAGTAACAAAAAATGTTGATATGACTTATCAGACTTATTGATATGGCTTACATTATTTTTACACTGTTAAAAGGGTTAAAAAAGGTCCCAAACATTGGCGTCATTTGTTCAATTTAGCAGATCTTGGTAACACTTTACAATAAATAAACATAAATACATTAACACAAATGAATCTATTAGGCAACATGAACTAACAATGTACATTTATTAATTCATTATAATCTGTTTTTTATTTATCTTTGTTGGTGTTAGAACCGTTCATGTAAGTCATTGTGCATTACTTAAAAATGTATTGAGTTAATTCTGAAAATAACAGAAGTATTGTTCATTGTTAGTTCATTAAAGCTAATGCATTAACCAATGTTAACAAGTACAAAAGTGTTACCAAGATGTTTGACTAAAAAAATTTAAAATGTAATAGGTCTTCAAATTCATTTTATTTTATCATTTTCGAGGTCTTTGCTGTGTCTTTCAGTGTTGTTGTTTTTTTTAGTTTTGGTAACACTTTACAATATGGTTATATTACGTAAACATTTGTTAATGCATTAACTAACATGAACAAATAATAAACAATATAGTTTTTCGGTATGTATTATTTTTTTGTTAATGTTAGTTAATGTCAATTCATGTTAGTTCATGGTGCAATGTAAACATTTATATTGTTATAAATGTATTAGTAAATGTCCAAATTAACAGGAACAAAGATTAATAAATGCTTTAGAAGTATTGATTATTGTCCGTGCATATTAGCTACTGCATTAACTAATTGGTAATAAATACAACCTTATTGTAAAGCGTTACTGTTTTTTCAATGTATTGATCGCATCCTGTCTTTTACCTGTTTTCAACAACCCAACTGTGCGAGGAGTGTTACTATTTATTACTTATTGTTTATTGTTGTGCAAAGTGTAATTTTGATTTTATAGTTTTATACCCTACCATAAAGTTACAAACTGCGGAAATTGCAGTATGATTAATTTAATCTTAGTAATGTATACTTTAATCTATGTAATGTTTATTTATATTTAATGTAAAGTTAATGTATAAATTATTTTAGCTTTTTTACAATTAAAGCAGTTAAAGAAAAGTCTGCACAAAAAACTTAATAGTAATGTGCTGTTTTTATACCCAGCTAACAATTTTTGGTTCCCAAAACGTTCCCCTAACGTTAGTTTTTGGTTCTCAAAACGTTCCCCTAACGTTAGTTTTTGGTTCCCATAACGTTATTTTCCAAGGTTTGTTTTTGGTTAGCCAGGAAAGTTTTCTTTACAGAAATAGAACGTTATTTTTGGGTTATTTTAACGTTTTCCTAACGTTATGAAAACGTTAGAATAACGTTAGGAAAACGTTAAAATAACCTAAAAATAACGTTCTATTTCTGTAAAGAAAACTTTCCTGGCTAACCAAAAACAAACATTGGAAAATAACGTTATGGGAACCAAAAACTAACGTTAGGAAAACGTTAAAATAACCTAAAAACTTTCCTGGCTAACCAAAAACAAACCTTGGAAAATGCACAGTTGACATGGAGTGAAATGATCTCACCAGGGCGCGTTGCCGCGGCTCCGTGCACGCACTGACAGAGCGCGCAGAGCTCAAGACTCCAGCCTCAGTGAAGAAGTGAAGGCTTACAAAAGTACGGACCGTCTATTAGTACATCCCATGCTGTGTTTTTATCTATCATATCTATCTAAAATAAGTAAAACACATTTCCGTATAAGGAGGAATAAAATAATTGATTTAATACAAAATCTATAATAATTAAATTATGCTATTACTGGAAAAAATGTCTATTAAAATATTATACCATTATATAACACAGGTTATTTTATATAAAAATACCTCAACACATCACATATTATGTATTTAGATAACATTATATTTTATCAAATATATAAATAACCAGTGACTTCAACACAATAAAGAAGACTTAAAACAGATATTTATTGAAAATATATAAACATTTAATTCACTTTAGTTTAACAGACCTTACAGCAGCCGCTTCTCCATTATTAAGTAACAACAATCAGCATCTCTCTCTCAGTTTCATATTTCTTCATATTCTCTTCATGGAAATAATTAAAATATATTTTCGTTTTCACATATTTAAGCTACTAATGAAGAAACAAAAAAAGAAATCGCTAGAATGTTATACTCTGAAGTTAAAACGCAATGATAAATAAATCAGTCACTTTAGATTAAAAGATCTTACCACAGTTAGTCGGCTATCCGTTTTTACAACAATAAAAAGTTTCTAACATTTTATTCTCCTCAAATTCTCCTCAAATCGATTGGAAATCACTCGTATATATATTTCTTCTCACATATTTAAGTTACTAAATCAAGAAAGATACAAAAGAACCGCTAAAATAATGTTAGTCTCTGAGGTAAAAACAAAAGGACCGTTATTTTTTTAATTAACGACTTTTCCTGAGCACAAGATAAAGCGGGTACTCGTGAAGAAGGCGGTAAGCTCGTGTACAAGCACGCGCATATTAGACGTGCACACTAAAGGAATAATGGGTTTAATTATGCATTCACTTCATTTCCTAAAAAAAACATAACCAAAAAATAACCATTAGAGAACGTTATGTATACGTTATTTTTAGGTTACTTTATGGTTCCAGAAAATAACCAAAAAATAACCAAAAACTAACGTTCTGTATAAGTTATTTTTACGTTATTTAAAAATAACCACCCTGCAACGTTATGAAAACGTTATTTTATGGTTCCAAAAAAATAACCAAAAAATAATGTTCTGTATAAGTTATTTTTAGGTTATTTTAAAAATAACCACCCTGCAACGTTATGGGAACGTTATTTTATGGTTCCAAAAAAATAACCAAAAAATAACCCAAAAAACAACCAAAAAATAACGTTCTGTATAAGTTATTTTTAGGTTATTTTAAAAATAACCACCCTGCAACGTTATGGGAACGTTATTTTATGGTTCCAAAAAATAACCAAAAAATAACCAAAATATAACGTTCTGTATAAGTTATTTTTAGGTTATTTTAAAAATAACCACCCTGCAACGTTATGGGAACGTTATTTTATGGTTCCAAAAAAATAACCAAAAATAACCAAAAAATAACGTTCTGTATAAGTTTTTTTAGGTTATTTAAAAATAACCACCCTACAACGTTATGGGAACGTTATTTTATGGTTGCAAAAATAAAACCTAAAAATAACGTTCCCAGAACGTTATTTTTTGGTTCCCAAAAAAATAACCAAAATATAACCAAAAACTAACGTTAGGGGAACGTTCTGTGTTTGCTGGGTACTACCTGTACATTTTATCAAAATAATATAACATACGTATCACAAGATATTTTGTCAATCACCCTTGACAGGTTGTGAATGTGTTTAAATAATAAAAATGTGATGTGTCTACAGCTCAGCCATCAGCACCACAGTATGTCTTTGGCCTTTCTGAATGTGGTTCCGGTTCTGATGGTTTCCTGACTGTCGGCTGCATTGCAAAAGGTTTCTCGCCCGCGGACTCGCTCACATTCAAATGGACAGATCCTAAAGGACAACAGGTGAATGATTTTGTGCAGTATCCAACAATCGAACGCGAGGGAGATTACACCCAAATCAGCCATCTGCGTGTGAAGAAAAGCGACTTTACTCCTGATAAACCTTACAAATGCGAAGCTGGAAATTCTGTCGCCAAAAAGGAAGCAATTGTTGCTCCAAGTAAGTTAAGCTCTGCTGTTATACGACACGACAACGAGGGTGGGGGTCCTTTTATAAGTCGCACTTTATGAATCTTATCTGGTGTGTGTTTCTGTCATTCTCTTCACATTAAAAATAAAGGTTTATAAAATTATGTGTAAGGTACAGAACCTTTAACATCCACAGAGCCTTTTAGTTGCATCAAGTTTCTTCATAGTGGAATAAGGTTTAACAGACTATAAACAAGGTAAGATAGAAATAGTTCCTAAAGGTTTTTGGTTTAACACTACACTCTTAAAAAGGATGTGTTAATTTTTTACACATCTTTGGGCGTGGGCGTTAAGCTTTTAACACAATATGTGTAATTTAAACACATTATGTGTCATTTTGTGTTGATTTTGTGTTAAAATATAACACGTTGTGTTAAAAGTAACACAAAATGTGCTGTTTCAATAATAACACAGTGATGGGTGAATTCTGGGACAACACATTTAGTGTGTCATCCCACAATCAACACTAATGTGTGCGCGCAGGCTCTTCCTAAAGATACATCCACTGATGAAGGTAGAGTGAATTTCTCTCACTGAGCTGAGCTGTTTATACCTGTACTGACCTCTTTCAATATGCTAACAGTGAAATGGTGAAATCTACTTAACAGGTAATTTCAGATTTTTTTTCAATTATTTTCCCAGCTACACCATCCTCAACATCAACAAATGCATCACTTCTCAGTGCTGATGTTTCCACTATAGCACAAGGTACCACAAGCTCTATAATTATAGCTGATATCATGCACATCCCAGAGTTTAAACTGAAGTGTGTATATTGTTAGAAAAAAACAGTGCAAAACACTATTGAATTCCCACCAAACTGTGTAAATAAACATTAAACTGTAAACCTTAAACTGTATGGATATGCTGTGGTTCCTCTAGGCTTTGCGTGCGTGTGGGGGGCCTCCATGTCCATTTTGCTTGGGGCCCCCAAATTCCTTCAAATGGCCCTGAGCGCGAGTCTTGTCAATCTTAATAACTTTTTAACATAAATCAGTCAATAACTCTTTAAACTTCAAGCAAGTCCTGCATTTTATTTCCAAATTCCTGCATGTTTTTAAACCGAAACCAAGATGTGACATGACGATGACACGCATCTTAGTATATTAGGTTAATCATTTCACTCTCAGAAAACTTATTGGATGTTTAATTAATAGAGTATTTGAATTAATGTAGGCTACTTGTTTTTTTTTTTAAACTCCCACTCATTTAGACAGAATGGGTCACATATGTAACTGTGCTGCACAATAAACGCTTAAAGGTGATATACAGTCAATGAGCTTTCAAGTTCAAAGCACATAGGCACAAGCTGTATGAGGCTTTTGAAAATTAGAAGTTTGTTTCAACTTCATGATGTAATGCAAATGTAAAAAATAAAGTTGAAATGCAAATACATTGTTGATTGATTATAAACATGGTATTTTGCCTGTTAATGCCTTTAGTGCAGTGCAGAAAATGATATGACAAGAATAAGGTCTAAATGTAACTGGCCCCTCTAACAGTACAACTGGCCCCAGATTGCCCCCCCCCCCCCCCAGTTGAAATGGTCTAGAACCGCCACTGTTGGGTGTTAAGCTTTTAACACAATATGTGTAATTTAAACACATTATGTGTCATTTTGTGTTGATTTTGTGTTAAAATATAACACATGTTGTGTTAAAAGTAACACAAAATGTGATGTTTCAATAATAACACAGTGATGGGTGAATTCTGGGACAAATCATTTAGTGTGTCATCCCACAATCCACACTAATATGCGCGCGCAGGCTCTTCCTAAAGATATATCCACTGATGAAGGTAGAGTGAATTTCTCTCACTGAGCTGAGCTGTTTATACCTGTACTGACCTCTTTCAATATGCTAACAGTGAAATGGTGAAATCTAATTAACAGGTAATTTCAGATTTTTTTTCAATTATTTTCCCAGCTACACCATCCTCAACATCAACAGATGCATCACTTCTCAGTGCTGATGTTTCCACTATAGCACAAGGTACCACAAGCTCTATAATTATAGCTGATATCATGCACATCCCAGAGTTTAAACTGAAGTGTGTACTGTCATATTGTTAGAAAAAAAACAGTGAAAAACACTATTGAATTCCCACCAAACTGTGTAAATAAACATTAAACTGTAAACCTTAAACTGTATGGATATGCTGTGGTTCCTCTAGGCTTTGCGTGCGTGTGGGGGGCCTCCATGTCCATTTTGCTTGGGGCCCCCAAATTCCTTCAAACGGCCCTGAGCGCGAGTCTTGTCGATCTTAATAACTTTTAAACATAAATCAGTCAATAACTCTTTAAACTTCAAGCAAGTCCTGCATTTTATTTCCGGGAACGCAACAGAGACAATGCAGAACAGAAAACAATGCGGAATATGACTGCTTAAAGCGGAACACAACAGTATCATAGAACCGTTTGCGGGTTTTCATAACAGTAGTAATAACAACAAAAAGACACGACAAAGTGTATAAATGAAGGTGGTAAAATAAATATATAAATTTATTCTCATCAGCAAATAATGGAAAACTGAAAAATACTAAGATAGACAGACGAAGTAATAAGTGCACTGATAGTTCACCTTAAATTGAAAATTCTGTCATTTTCTCATCCTCATGTTGTTCTAAACCTGTATGAATTTCTTTTTTTCTGATGAACCCAAAAAAATATATTTTGATAAATGATGGTTAGCAATTGATGTGCCCGAAGTCGAATACGTTCTTCGGAAGGGCACGGATAATGGCTATAAAACGAATAACGAATTCATCCGAATAACAGAGAAAATATTCGGCCAGACACAATCACGTGTTTGCTGGACCAGCGCTAAATTATAAACCCCTTAAAGCACGAATAATATGTGTGTGAAGTGAATGAGTGTAATCTTTAAGATGACATGAATGACGTTTTCCGCGCGTCCCTTATTTAGGAACGCAAGCTGTTTTGGAATTAGTTTAAAATCTTAAAAACGCTGCTAATATCAAACTTCTTTTAACCTAACTGTAAAAAATGACCCTTTTAGTTTTTTTATTTATTTTATTTAATTACACAAGACATACGAAAAAAACAAGATAGTGGTAAGTAATAATTTACATTGGATGAAATAGCTCTACTTGTTGTCTTGTGCAAATTATGTAATTTTGCAGCAGGTAGGCAGTATAGCAAAAATCTGTATATGTTAGCTATACCTGCCTGACGGCAAATGCTGCTAGCAACGAACAGTTAGTCCAACTGTTTTTCTCGAACAAACGGAACATGGTTACTTATTGTAATATATTTTTAAACGAGATAAGGAAGACGCACATCTGTTCCAAAATCGCTGTTTAATTCCATGACGTTGCTGTAGCTTTGTAAGGTTTTAATGAAAGTGCAAATGAAACGAACTATTCCACACCGTGATAATCTATTTAACAAAATAATGTATTTACCAAATGGGGTTAGGAAAACGACACGATAAATTATGTGCATCAAACAATATTTGGGAAGTTTTTAAGCATTGGTAGTTGTGAAAGCAGCCCGCATCCCTTATAAATATTAAAATACGGAAATGCTATTGCTAACATATCTTTTCGGTAACACTTTATAATAACCATCATTAATAGATGGTAAATTGTTAGTTATTTAATCCTTAGTTATTGTTATTTAACTGTTAGCAAACCAATCGTTTTACTTAATAAATACTTTGTAAACCATCTATACGTTATTTACCAGAAAGAGTCAGAGGAACATTATTTTTTCATAGCTTATCTTAATGTGCTAGTGTCAGGATATACAGTAGTGACAGTTTATGCAAATATGACATTAGTTACCAATGGATCTTGAACAGTTACATTATTCTGTGTAGCAATGTTTACACTGTTACAAGTAGGCCTACAGTATCAGGACAACCCACATGTTTCACTGGTACTGTTGATTAACTATTTAAAAAAAGTATTATAGTCATTTGTTTCAACTTTGTCTATGTTTATAGAAAGTTTACAAACGAACTAAGTTAGTAACCCTTAACAAAGTGTTAGGAATATTTAGTCCGTCTATCTTTAATGTTTATAGATGTTTTAAAAATGGTTTTTTAAAGATTTACAAGCATTTTTAATCATTACCCGATACCCATATATATTATATGATAGATATGTGTGTTACAATAAACTGTTAATTTACAACACTACTAATAATTAGTCATTTAATTATAATTTCATTGTACAGTAAAAAGACAGTTTGCTAACAGCTAAATGACAATTGAAGATTAATTAACTATCAATTTACCATCTTTATATGATTGTTATTATAAAGTGTTACCATCTTTTCTTTCTCCCTCAAGGTGCTTTGCTTAAATTTCTCAGCGCGCAGGCTCTTCCTAAAGACACATCCACTGATGAAGGTAGAGTGAATTTCTCTCACTGAGCTGAGCTGTTTATACCTGTACTCCCCTCTTTCAATATGCTAACAGTGAAATGGTGAAATCTACTTAACAGGTAATTTCAGATTTTTTTCAATTATTTTCCCAGCTACACCATCCTCAACATCAACAAATGCATCACTTCTCAGTGCTGATGTTTCCACTATAGCACAAGGTACCACAAGCTCTATAATTATAGCTGATATCATGCACATCCCAGAGTTTAAACTGAAGTGTGTATATTGTTAGAAAAAAAACAGTGCAAAACACTATTGAATTCCCACCAAACTGTGTAAATAAACATTAAACTGTAAACCTTAAACTGTATGGATATGCTGTGGTTCCTCTAGGCTTTGCGTGCGTGTGGGGGGCCTCCATGTCCATTTTGCTTGGGGCCCCCAAATTCCTTCAAACGGCCCTGAGCGCGAGTCTTGTCAATCTTAATAACTTTTTAACATAAATCAGTCAATAACTCTTTAAACTTCAAGCAAGTCCTGCATTTTATTTCCAAATTCCTGCATGTTTTTAAACCGAAACCAAGATGTGACATGACGATGACACGCATCTTAGTATATTAGGTTAATCATTTCACTCTCAGAAAACTTATTGGATGTTTAATTAATAGAGTATTTGAATTAATGTAGGCTACTTGTTTTGTTTTTTAAACTCCCACTCATTTAGACAGAATGGGTCACATATGTAACTGTGCTGCACAATAAACGCTTAAAGGTGATATACAGTCAATGAGCTTTCAAGTTCAAAGCACATAGGCACAAGCTGTATGAGGCTTTTGAAAATTAGAAGTTTGTTTCAACTTCATGATGTAATGCAAATGTAAAAAATAAAGTTGAAATGCAAATACATTGTTGATTGATTATAAACATGGTATTTTGCCTGTTAATGCCTTTAGTGCAGTGCAGAAAATGATATGACAAGAATAAGGTCTAAATGTAACTGGCCCCTCTAACAGTACAACTGGCCCCAGATTGCCCCCCCCCCCCAGTTGAAATGGTCTAGAACCGCCACTGTTGGGCGTTAAGCTTTTAACACAATATGTGTAATTTAAACACAATGGGGCAGTTTCCCGGACAGGGATTAAGTCTAGTCCTAGACTTAAACACTTTTAAGAGCTCTCTAAACTGAAAACAACTTGCACTGACATATCTAAAATACATCAGGGCCCTTTGTTTTGCCTCAAAATGCACACAGGTAATGTTTTTAGTAAGGCATGTTTGTTAAAACTAGTTATATTTCCTAATTATACTAAGGCCTAGTCCTGGATTAAGCTAATCCTGGTCCGGGAAACCGCCCCATTATGTGTCATTTTGTGTTGATTTTGTGTTAAAATATAGCACATGTTGTGTTAAAAGTAACACACAGGGCCCTATTTTAACGATCTAAGCGCATTGTCTAAAGCGCACAACGCAACGTCTAAATGGGCGTGTCCGAATCCACTTTTGCTAATTTAACGACGGGAAAAATGGTTTTTGCGCTGAACGCATGGTCGAAAAGGGTAGGTCCTATTGTAATGGGAGTATTTTGGGCGTAACGTGCAGTAAACCAATGAGAGACTCAGCTCTCATCCCCTTTAAAAGCAAGTTGCGCTGGCGCTATGTCTAATCCCTATTTAGACGACGGACTTTGTAAACTGAAAAACTAAGCGGAGGTAGAAGATCCCCAGTTGAAGATTAATGTTAAATAATTGTGTTGTTTTTCCACTTGTATTGAAATTGTTATTTTTTTATTAAAACCTTTAAAACCCGTTTTCTTTTAGTCATGGAAGTAAAAAGCAGGCTTTTAATTGCTTTAAATGTATGGCTATCCAATATCATCAAAACATAATTTACAAGTATCTAAGATAAGGTTTGTACTCTAAAAATACTTTATTTGTAACAAACAGGAGATAAAGAATTTACAAACGGCTCTCCGCACGTTTCAGCACTTTGGACAGCGTTTTTTTTAAGCATTACTTAAAATGTTTTTCATCTCACCATATCCACAGGTACAGAGTCATCATATACAATAAATCCGTGAGGTAGCATTAAAAAAAAACATTTAAAAACAGATGCATTTGTTTAAAGCAAAGCTTTTATTTACTTACCAGGCTGCAGGTGAAGCTGCTCTTTGCGCCTTCTAACGTCTCATAATAAGTCCTCAATTATGTCCAAGAGACTCAATAATAATCTTTTACATTCAATCCTTTAATCTTTCATATTTAAAAGCATTTTTGTGCTGCTGGGCATTCATGTACTTTGTCATAAGCAAACCCGCGTTGTCCTCCCGTTTATAGGCGCATATTAATGCGCTCTTTAAATAACATAAAACATATTGCGCCATTGACTTTAGACTTTAGACCAGGTTTTTGTTGGTCAATGGCGTAGTCTATTTTAGTTGCCTCAAAATAGCAACACGCCAACAATGCGCCTGAACACGCCTCGTTTTCAGACCAGAACGCCCATGGGCGCAAAAGGGGGCGCAAATGCATTTGCTATTTAAACAACGCAGCGCTAAACGTGAAAATTAGGGTGGAAACTAGCGAAAGACACTTGCGTCGCACATTGCGCTGCATTGCGCCGGGTGTAAGATAGAGCCCAAAATGTGATGTTTCAATAATAACACAGTGATGGGTGAATTCTGGGACAAATCATTTAGTGTGTCATCCCACAATCCACACTAATATGCGCGCGCAGGCTCTTCCTAAAGATATACCCACTGATGAAGGTAGAGTGAATTTCTCTCACTGAGCTGAGCTGTTTATACCTGTACTGACCTCTTTCAATATGCTAACAGTGAAATGGTGAAATCTACTTAACAGGTAATTTCAGATTTTTTTTTCAATTATTTTCCCAGCTACACCATCCTCAACATCAACAGATGCATCACTTCTCAGTGCTGATGTTTCCACTATAGCACAAGGTACCACAAGCTCTATAATTATAGCTGATATCATGCACATCCCAGAGTTTAAACTGAAGTGTGTACTGTCATATTGTTAGAAAAAAAACAGTGAAAAACACTATTGAATTCCCACCAAACTGTGTAAATAAACATTAAACTGTAAACCTTAAACTGTATGGATATGCTGTGGTTCCTCTAGGCTTTGCGTGCGTGTGGGGGGCCTCCATGTCCATTTTGCTTGGGGCCCCCAAATTCCTTCAAACGGCCCTGAGCGCGAGTCTTGTCGATCTTAATAACTTTTAAACATAAATCAGTCAATAACTCTTTAAACTTCAAGCAAGTCCTGCATTTTATTTCCGGGAACGCAACAGAGACAATGCAGAACAGAAAACAATGCGGAATATGACTGCTTAAAGCGGAACACAACAGTATCATAGAACCGTTTGCGGGTTTTCATAACAGTAGTAATAACAACAAAAAGACACGACAAAGTGTATAAATGAAGGTGGTAAAATAAATATATAAATTTATTCTCATCAGCAAATAATGGAAAACTGAAAAATACTAAGATAGACAGACGAAGTAATAAGTGCACTGATAGTTCACCTTAAATTGAAAATTCTGTCATTTTCTCATCCTCATGTTGTTCTAAACCTGTATGAATTTCTTTTTTTCTGATGAACCCAAAAAAATATATTTTGATAAATGATGGTTAGCAATTGATGTGCCCGAAGTCGAATACGTTCTTCGGAAGGGCACGGATAATGGCTATAAAACGAATAACGAATTCATCCGAATAACAGAGAAAATATTCGGCCAGACATAATCACGTGTTTACTGGAACAGCGCTAAATTATAAACCCCTTAAAGCACTAATAATATGTGTGTGAAGTGAATGAGTGTAATCTTTAAGATGACATGAATGACGTTTTCCGCGCGTCCCTTATTTAGGAACGCAAGCTGTTTTGGAATTAGTTTAAAATCTTAAAAACGCTGCTAATATCAAACTTCTTTTAACCTAACTGTAAAAAATGACCCTTTTAGTTTTTTTATTTATTTTATTTAATTACACAAGACATACGAAAAAAACAAGATAGTGGTAAGTAATAATTTACATTGGATGAAATAGCTCTACTTGTTGTCTTGTGCAAATTATGTAATTTTGCAGCAGGTAGGCAGTATAGCAAAAATCTGTATATGTTAGCTATACCTGCCTGACGGCAAATGCTGCTAGCAACGAACAGTTAGTCCAACTGTTTTTCTCGAACAAACGGAACATGGTTACTTATTGTAATATATTTTTTAACGAGATAAGGAAGACGCACATCTGTTCCAAAATCGCTGTTTAATTCCATGACGTTGCTGTAGCTTTGTAAGGTTTTAATGAAAGTGCAAATGAAACGAACTATTCCACACCGTGATAATCTATTTAACAAAATAATGTATTTACCAAATGGGGTTAGGAAAACGACACGATAAATTATGTGCATCAAACAATATTTGGGAAGTTTTTAAGCATTGGTAGTTGTGAAAGCAGCCCGCATCCCTTATAAATATTAAAATACGGAAATGCTATTGCTAACATATCTTTTCGGTAACACTTTATAATAACCATCATTAATAGATGGTAAATTGTTAGTTATTTAATCCTTAGTTATTGTTATTTAACTGTTAGCAAACCAATCGTTTTACTTAATAAATACTTTGTAAACCATCTATACGTTATTTACCAGAAAGAGTCAGAGGAACATTATTTTTTCATAGCTTATCTTAATGTGCTAGTGTCAGGATATACAGTAGTGACAGTTTATGCAAATATGACATTAGTTACCAATGGATCTTGAACAGTTACATTATTCTGTGTAGCAATGTTTACACTGTTACAAGTAGGCCTACAGTATCAGGACAACCCACATGTTTCACTGGTACTGTTGATTAACTATTTAAAAAAAGTATTATAGTCATTTGTTTCAACTTTGTCTATGTTTATAGAAAGTTTACAAACGAACTAAGTTAGTAACCCTTAACAAAGTGTTAGGAATATTTAGTCCGTCTATCTTTAATGTTTATAGATGTTTTAAAAATGGTTTCTTAAAGATTTACAAGCATTTTTAATCATTACCCAATACCCATATATATTATATGATAGATATGTGTGTTACAATAAACTGTTAATTTACAACACTACTAATAATTAGTCATTTAATTATAATTTCATTGTACAGTAAAAAGACTGTTTGCTAACAGCTAAATGACAATTGAAGTTTAATTAACTATCAATTTACCATCTTTATATGATTGTTATTATAAAGTGTTACCATCTTTTCTTTCTCCCTCAAGGTGCTTTGCTTAAATTTCTCAGCGCGCAGGCTCTTCCTAAAGACACATCCACTGATGAAGGTAGAGTGAATTTCTCTCACTGAGCTGAGCTGTTTATACCTGTACTGACCTCTTTCAATATGCTAACAGTGAAATGGTGAAATCTACTTAACAGGTAATTTCAGATTTTTTTCAATTATTTTCCCAGATACACCATCCTCAACAACAACAGATGCATCACTTCTCAGTGCTGATGTTTCCACTATAGCACAAGGTACCACAAGCTCTATAATTATAGCTGATATCATGCACATCCCAGAGTTTAAACTGATAAGTGTGTGCTGTCATATTGTTAGAAAAAAAACCAGTGCAAAACACTATTGAATTCCCACCAAACTGTGTAAATAAACATTAAACTGTAAACCTTAAACTGTATGGATATGCTGTGGTTCCTGTAGGCTTTGCGTGCGTGTGGGGGGCCTCCATGTCCATTTTGCTTGGGGCCCCCAAATTCCTTCAAACGGCCCTGAGCGCGAGTCTTGTCGATCTTAATAACTTTTTAACATAAATCAGTCAATAACTCTTTAAACTTCAAGCAAGTCCTGCATTTTATTTCCAAATTCCTGCATGTTTTTAAACCGAAACCAAGATGTGACATGACACGCATCTTTAGTATATTAGGTTAATCATTTCACTCTCAGAAAACTTATTGGATGTTTAATTAATAGAGAATTTGAATTAATGTAGGCTACTTGTTTTTTTTTTAACTCCCACTCATTTAGACAGCTGCACAATAAACGCTTAAAGGTGATATACAGTCAATGAGCTTTCAAGTTCAAAGCACATAGGCACAAGCTGTATGAGGCTTTTGAAAATTAGAAGTTTGTTTCAAATTCATGATGTAATGCAAATGTAAAAAATAAAGTTGAAATGCAAATACATTGTTGATTGATTATAAACATGGTATTTTGCCTGTTAATGCCTTTAGTGCAGTGCAGAAAATGATATGACAAGAATAAGGTCTAAATGTAACTGGCCCCTCTAACAGTACAACTGGCCCCAGATTGCCCCCCCCCCCCCCCAGTTGAAATGGTCTAGAACCACCACTGTTAGGCATTAAGCTTTTAACACAATATGTGTAATTTATTCTGTTCTTTTAAATGCAAATGAGTTTATCTCAGCACTAATCTGGTTTACATAAATGTTTATTGACTCTCGATTAGACATTTGTCATGCGTTGCCCTGCTCTATAATTTTGCAACTCTTACATAAATAGCCTACTTGCTCATACAATTCAATATAAGTGTTACCTGCCGTCGTCATCTTGGCAGCGCTTCATCGGGCATCATTCGTGGATATCCGAAAATGGGTAAAGAGGCGTGACATGGGTGAAGCTGAAGTGTCTGGTTGCTGAAACCACGCCTGCCTAGCTTGATTCTAGTGACCGCAGTGGCAGTTCATCCATCAATCAAGTGGCCATATGTGTAATTTAAACACATTATGTGTCATTTTGTGTTGATTTTGTGTTAAAATATAACACATGTTGTGTTAAAAGTAACACAAAATGTGCTGTTTCAATAATAACACAGTGTTGGGTGAATTCTGGGACAACACATGTAGTGTGTCGTCCCACAATCAACACTAATGTGTTGTTTTTAACAACTGTATATATACAGTCTTGTTCAAAGTGGTAGCAGTGCAATGTGACTGGCCAGAGTGATCAGGGTTTTTAGTGTATTTTTTGTTGCTGCGTGGCAAACAGG
This sequence comes from Misgurnus anguillicaudatus, assembly GCF_027580225.2. Taxonomy (NCBI): domain Eukaryota; kingdom Metazoa; phylum Chordata; class Actinopteri; order Cypriniformes; family Cobitidae; genus Misgurnus; species Misgurnus anguillicaudatus. The sequence continues at coordinate 24,299,937 of NC_073355.2, forward strand.
TTGCCGGTGGGTTCGGTGGATTCTCAGAGGGCGGGCGGGACCCAGCATTCGTGGTGTGCGCGCTCTTGGGGCTGTGCAGTTGGGCAGTTGGTTGAAGGGGGTGTGTTCAAAAAAATAGCAGTGTCTACCTTTGACTGTACAAACTCAAAACTATTTTGTACAAAAAAAAAAAATTCTGGGATTTAGCAATCCTGTGAATCACTAAACTAATATTTAGTTGTATGACCACAGTTTTTTTAAAACTGCTTGACATCTGTGTGGCATGGAGTCAACCAACTTGTGGCACCTCTCAGCTGTTATTCCACTCCATGATTCTTTAACAACATTCCACAATTCATTCACATTTCTTGGTTTTGCTTCAGAAACAGCATTTTTGATATCACCCCACAAGTTCTCAATTGGAGTAAGGTCTGGAGATTGGGCTGGCCACTCCATAACATTAATTAAGTTGGTTTGGAACCAAGACTTTGCCCGTTTACTAGTGTGTTTTGGGTCATTGTCTTGTTGAAACAATCATTTCAAGGGCATGTCCTCTTCAGCATAGGGCAACATGACCTCTTCAAGTATTTTAACATATGCAAACTGATCCATGATCCCTGGTATGCGATAAATAGGCCCAACACCATAGTAGGAGAAACATGCCCATATCATGATGCTTGCACCTCCATGCTTCACTGTCTTCACTGTGCACTGTGGCTTGAATTCAGAGTTTGGGGGTCGTCTCACAAACTGCCTGTGGCCCTTGGACCCAAAAAGAACAATGTTACTCTCATCAGTCCACAAAATGTTCCTCCATTTCTCTTTAGGCCAGTTGATGTGTTCTTTGGCAAATTGTAACCTCTTCTGCACATGCCTTTTTTAACAGAGGGACTTTGCGGGGGATTCTTGAAAATAGATTAGCTTCACACAGACGTCTTCTAACTGTCACAGTACTTACAGGTAACTCCAGACTGTCTTTGATCATCCTGGAGGTGATCATTGGCTGAGCCTTTGCCATTCTGGTTATTCTTCTATCCATTTTGATGGTTGTCTTCCGTTTTCTTCCACGTCTCTCTGGTTTTGTTCTCCATTTTAAGGCATTGGAGATCATTTTAGCTGAACAGCCTATCATTTTTTGCACCTCTTTTTAGGTTTTCCCTTCTCCAATCAACTTTTTAATCAAAGTACGCTGTTCTTCTGAACAATGTCTTGAATGACCCATTTTCCTCAGCTTTCAAATGCATGTTCAACAAGTGTTGGCTTCATCCTTAGATAGGGGCCACCTGATTCACACCTGTTTCTTCACAAAATTGATAACCTCAGTGATTGAATGCCACACTGCTATTTTTTTGAACACACCCCTTTCAACTAATTCAACTAATTGCTCAATTGCACAGCCTTAAGAGCGTGCATATCATGAATGCTGGGTCTCATTTGTTTTCTGAGAATCTACTGAACCTACTGGTAACTTGTTTGCCACGTAGCAATAAAAAAATATACTAAAAACCTTGATTATTCTGGTTAGTCACATTGTACTGCTATTATACTCGGTCTCCCGAGTATATATATATATATATATATATATATATATATATATATATATATAATCTACTGAATCTACTATATATATATGTATATGAAGAGTTTGGTTCCAAAACGCAATAAATCCATTTTGACAAATATATATATATATATATATGAAGAGTTTGGTTCCAAAACGCAATAAATCCATTTTGACAAATTTCTGTAAAAACGTGTTTTCTATACCAAGAAAGTGACAAGATGAAAACCAGTATTTTCTGTTACAAACTTTCACATAGCATCTTTAGGTTATAAAAACATAAAAAAATTCAAATCCATAACTTGATTTTCAAAGATTTATTATAAAAACGGATTATTTTTTCCACAAAATCAAAATGCAATAAATCCATGACAAGTTTTTATTAAAAATGCTATAAATCTATTGAATCAATCGCCTATATAAATGTGCATTCATCTTTGCCATGTTATATTCATTTAGTTGACTAGTTGTACACACTAATTAAAAATATAAAAATTAATGTCATTAATCAAAACACTTACTTTGTGATATTAAGAAGTCATCGGTTATACTTGACGTCCTCGCTTAACGTTTTTCAAAGCGATCAGCTGTAAAATGTTTTGGTCCTGCTCGATTTTCGTTGACTTTGAGTAAAATTATGGAAAGTTTTTCATAAAATCCCCTGGGATCAATGTGTTATCATGACAGTAACTTGATGCTGTCAGCCCGGCCAAACAAGCACCGGTCTCCCGAGTTCCTCTGCGTAAATTATTACATGTTGATGGCTTACGTTTCTTTCCCGTCACAGAAAACCATCACAAGTTTATCAATGCTTTTAAAGTATTATTTTGTTTTTGTTTGTTTGGTGATCACGAAGTACATAGTAGATGAGGAAAACTAGGATTCCGTGTACTCAACGCGCCGCCATTCTTTGTTTACATTGCGTGAGGTGCGCTGTAATCTGTGGGGGAGTGGATTTATGGCATTCTGTAGAAAAGGGGGAGTGGCGTTATTGCATTTTGGGAAAAAAGGGAGAAAAGATGACAGAATAACACTGCGGAAATTGGATTTTGCATAAAATTAAGAATTTACTTTATAATACTGACCTGATATAATACTGATTCTGGCACTAACTCATTTTTTTTTCAAAAATGGCGTTTGTTGCATTTTGGAACCAAACTCTTCATATATATATATATATATGTTATATTTGAGGTAGACAGACAGGCTCCAGAAATGCGTCCATTAAGCTTCATCCGCATTGTAACGACGCTGCTTGCGCATCCACTGTCCAAGCACAATAAATGCGTGAACTAATGAACAACAACAGTTTGTTTTTATATATTTTTAAGTGCACAACCAATTACTTGCACGACCCACTTTATTCCCCTGTGCAACGCACTTATTGGGAACCCCTAATATAAATTATCCTTTCAAGTGAATAGCAGATGAATTGGAGCACTTTAAACATGATACGTTTGGAAATAAAGTTGCGGGTTTTGCACGGGTTTGATATAAAATATAGAAGGTTGAATTTAGTTGTTTGCAATTTGAAATATTTTTAACAGATTAATAAATTTAACTTGAACTATTTCTAAAATGTTTCTTTAATAAAGAACAGCGCTATCCTATAACGCAGCGAAACCTATTACATAAAGTGAATAATTGATTGTCGAGCAATCGATATCAACCTATTCAGAACTTCCACCATGGACAGCACACGCTAAGGTCGAACTTAAGAAGGTTTACCTTAAGCAACATCCTAAGGTATAGTTCGGAGAACACACGTAGGAAAGGTATACCTGTAGTTAAGGTGTACCTTTTGAGTCTTCGTATCGCGCTAAGAGACAACGTTATCGGAGAACGCACCCCAGATCTCTTTGTTTAAATCGGTATCACACAAAAGTGCTATCAGTGCATCTCTCCTTTTCATATTTAGCAGTCTCTATTAACATGTCTGTACATTTGTTTGCAGCTGTTCAATGTTCAGAGCTGACCACACCAAACAATGGAGCAATGAAGTGTTACGATTGCAATGGCAAATTTAGCTACAAATCCACCTGTGAGTTTGCTTGTAATGAAGGATACACAATACGAACATCCAGCTCCTCTACACTGTTTTGTGAAGCCACAGGACAATGGAATGATACACAACCCAGCTGTGAAAGTAAGAAGGCTTAGGTGTTTCCCATAATGTCTAGTGATAGATCTGCTTTAATGTCTATGAATTTATATAATGGTGCCCATTTTCTACTCTTTCAGTTATAAAATGCAAACCAGAGGACATCCCCAGACCAGATCATAGTAGCGTCAAATGTTCTGGACCCAATGGAAATTTTTCATATGACTCTGTATGTGAATACTCATGTGAGGAGGGTTATGAACTGAAGGGGTCCAATACGACAAAATGCACTGCTACCACAAAATGGACCGGCAAACCACCGACCTGTGAACGTGAGTAGAAATTACTTCAGCTTATGTAAAGCAAATATAACTACTTTCATTAGCGATGGACCAGTGGCAACATTTTCAAACACCCCTAAGTTCAAAATGTATCACATGACTGGACAGAGCAGAAATTTCCCTTTACAAAGACACCTGGATTGTAAAAATCAGTTGAGGATTGAAAAAATGCTGATATTTATAATATTAGGGATTATACAAAATGTTATACATTAATTACAAAAGAAGGTATGTGATCGAAAATGCTTATTTTTCCACATGTTTTTGCTTGTAACTTTCTCATTTTTTCAGATAATATCATGAAATATGGACATAATGTAGAATGTTGTTAGATCTTTCAAATGAAATCATGAACATTTACTGTTGGTATGGACATCAGACCCATGGTTTTTAGAACGATGCCTTCAGTGGACGTTATGACAGGACATTTGCTAATCTACCACCACAAATGTGACTACCAAATTTCCGCAATTTATTTAAATACCTTCTCCACCATGGATTTTGATGAAATTTCGTTAGTACCAAGATAAAGTGTATATGAAGAGTTTGGTTCCAAAACGCAATAAATCCATTTTGACAAATTTTGGTAAAAACGTGTTTTCTATACCAAGAAAGTGACAAGATGAAAACAACTTTTTTTGTTACAAACTTTCACATAGCATCTTTAGGTTATAAAAACATAAAAAATTCAAATCCATAAGTTGATTTTCAAAGATTTATTATAAAAACGGATTATTTTTTCCACAAAATGCAATAAATCCATGACAAGTTTTTATTCAAAATGCTATAATCTATTGAATCAATAGCCTATATAAATGTGCATTCATCTTTGCCATGTTATATTCATTTTGTTGACTAGTTGTACACACTAATTAAAAATATAAACATTAATGTCATTAATCAAAACGTCTCGGTTACGTATGTAACCCTCGTTCCCTGAAGGAAGGGAACGGAGACGTCACATTGTGACCGACGAATTGGGAACCGCTCCGCTGGGATCCATCCACTTCGAGAAACGAACAAAACGGCAATGAAATTGGCATGCAGGTATATGCACAATGCCGGCGCCGCCCCGCCCCGCCAGGTGCGTATATAAGGCGCAGGTGCATAATACCAAATCAGCTATATTATTGCTGAGAAGCCGAGCAACAGTGCCCGGCCTGAAAACAGCAATGGAACAGCAAACTGTGGCGACGGGACGTGACGTCTCCGTTCCCTTCCTTCAGGGAACGAGGGTTACATACGTAACCGAGACGTTCCCTTTCAGCCGGTCACTACGACGTCATGTCGTGACCGACGAATTGGGAATCTCTACCAAAACGCCACTGCAGCTGAACCCTTCCAGTGCCTGCAAAAGCCCTCCGCCCTCCACATAAAGGGGCGGAACCTAAGGCGAAATGCAGAAGGCCGGTCACTACCTGTTCCTTAACCCACGAAGTGAAGCAGCGAACTGGGGAAGCATCTAAACTGAGCGGAGCTAGAACACTGCGGAAGCCATCCCCTAAGAAGGTTAATGGATGACATAAATATATATGAAACAACCGACAGGTTGCTCAAAAAAGTCTCTGAACAATACATGGTATGTAGAGAGATGCAGAGCAGGCTCTGCTAAGGAAAAACGTGGAGGATTAGAACGCCACGGACTATACACACAAATGAACCCCACGTAGGGGACAAATGTGGACGCCTAGCCTACACAGGTTTACAGAAAATACATCAGTGATAGGTTGACAGCGGATGCTCCGCAACACCAGCTATCAGGGCGGTGGAGGAGAGGCAAAAACAGTTTTTGAGACGTTTTTGCCCCGATGGCCTTCCATATTGGTACAAATGTACAGCACCAGTGCCAGTGCCCAAGATGATGCCACACTGCGTGTAGAGTGAGCACGTAAATTAAATGGACAAGGCACATTCTGCTTTTGATATGCAAGGGCTATAGTATCCACAATCCAATGGGACATCCTCTGCTTGGTGACAGCTTTTCCTTTCTGCTGACCACCATAACAAACAAAGAGCTGATCTGAGGTCCTAAAACTTTGCGTCCTGTCTATATACACACGTAGTGCACGAACAGGGCATAACAAAGCCATGGCTGGGTCTGCCTCCTCCAAAGGCAGCGCTTGGAGGTTCACCACTTGATCTCTGAAAGGAGTGGTGGGAACTTTGGGCACAATGCCGGGCCGGGGTCTCAGTGTTACGCTGGATGCAGCCGGCCCGAACTGAAGGCACGATTCATCGACCGAAAATGCATGAATATAAGGAGAGTTAATGTTTTCATAGTAAGAAATTTAACACTCACACTATGCAGAGGCTCGAATGGGGCTTCCTGGAGTGATTTCAGCACCAAGGACAGGTCCCAAGGAGGAATAGAGGGAGGACGCGACGGATTCAGTCTTCGAGCGCCTCTGAGAAATCTAATGACCAGGTCGTGCTGACCCACTGTCCTACCGTTTACGGGTGAATGGTGAGCTGATATCGCAGCGATATCGACTTTAAAAGTGGATGGTGACAGCCTATTCTCCAAACGACGCTGGAGATATAAAAGCACAACACTAATCGGGCATTCTCGGGGGTTTTCACTTTGGGAAGAACACCAGTCGACAAACAGGTTCCATTTAAGCGCATAAGCCTGTCTCGTAGACGGCGCTCGCGCAGCAGCAATAGTGTTAGATACCTCTTGCGGTAAATCACTCATATCCTCCGTGCCCCGTCCAGAGACCACACATGGAGGTTCCACAGGTCGGGGCGCGGGTGCCATAATGTGCCCTCTTGTTGAGAAAGAAGGTCCTTCCTCAGGGGAATCTTCCACGGAGGGGCTGTCGCGAGGAGAGTGAGTTCTGGAAACCAACTCCTGGTTGTCCAATACGGTGCCACCAACAGCACGCTCTCCTCGTCCTCCCGGATTTTGCATAGGGTTTGCGCAATGAGGCTCACCGGAGGGAACGCGTATTTGCGCATGTTTCGCGGCCAGCTGTGTGCCAATGCATCCACGCCGAGCGAGTCGTCGGCTAGTGAATAGAACAGGCGACAATGGGTCGTCTCTGGGGAAGCAAACAGATCTATCTGCGCTTTGCCGAAACGTCTCCAAATCTGCTGAACCGCAATGGGGTGGAGCCGCCATTCGCCGGGACGTGCAGTCCGAGAGAGCGCATCCGCCTCTACATTGAGCGTGCCCGGAATGTAAATGGCACAAAGAGACCTCAAATTCTTCTGACTTCAAGTGAGGAGGTGACGGGCGAGATGCGACAGGTGACGCGAGCGTAAACCGCCTTGACGATTGATGTACGCCACGGTCGCAGTGTTGTCTGTTCGAACTAATACATCTTTGCCCCGTAACTCGTTGCTGAAACGGACAAGCGCAAGATATACAGCCCACATTTCCCGGCAGTTTATGTGCCAATGCAGCTGGGGTGTCGTCCAGACCCCCGAAGCCGCAAGCCCATCGTACGTGGCCCCCCACCCCGTGTCTGAAGCATCTGTGCATACTATCGCATGCCTGGAGACCTGTCTCAGAGGCACACCGGCTCGGAGAAACGCACGGTCTAACCACGGAGTGAAAGTGCGACGACACGCAGGTGAAATGATAACACTGTGAATGCCGCGCAGCCACGCTCTCCTCGGGACTCGATCGTGAAGCCAATGCTGAAGCAGTCGCATATGAAGCAGTCCGAGCGGAGTTACAGCTACGGCTGCTGCCATATGCCCCAAAAGCTTCTGAAATTGTTTCAGCGGGACCGCGCTCTTGCTCTTGAATGTATTCAGGCAAGTCAGAATCGACTGTACACGCGCTTCTGTTAGACAAGCTGTCAAATCGATCGAGTCCAGTTCCATACCGAGAAAAGAGATTCTCTGCACGGGGCAAAGCTTGCTCTTTTCCCAGTTGACCCGAAGACCCAAACGAGCGAGGTGTTTTAAAGTTAAATCTCTGTGATCGCACAGCGTCTGACGTGTTTGAGCTATTATTAGCCAATCGTCCAAATACGCGAGAATGCGCACACCTCTCTCTCTCAGGGGTTTTAAAGCCCCCTCCACTACTTTGGTGAATACACGGGGCGACAGAGAGAGCCCGAATGGGAGGACTTTGTACTGGTATGCTCGCCCCTCAAACGCAAAGCGGAGAAACGGCCTATGCCGGGGGAGATTCGATACGTGAATGTACGTGTACTTCAGATCGAAAGATGCAAACCAATCGTCTGGACGAATGCATGGAAATATGTTTTTGGGCGTCAGCATTCTTAACGGCATTTTGTAAAGTGCACGGTTCAGTGAACGCAGGTCCAGGATCAGTCGCAAGCCGCCGCTTTTCTTGGGTACAATAAAGTAAGGGCTGTAAAACCCCGACCTCATCTCGGCTGGAGGGACCGGCTGGATCGCGTCTTTCGCCAATAAGACAGCGATCTCCACACGGAGGACGTGCGCATTGGCAGCTCTCACCGTAGTGAAAGGAACGCCGGAGAATTTGGGGGGACGCCGGGCAAATTGGATCGCATAGCCGAGACGAATCGTGCGTAAAAGCCAACGCGACGGGCTGGGAAGCTGTTCCCACGCCCCCAGATACCGTGCGAGGGGGACTAAAGGCACGATCGGTGTACCCTCGGCAGGCGCAACGGAGGTGATCGCCGGTGTGTGCGTAATGGCCGCACCGACAGCAGTGTTGTGTGTGATAACACTTACCTGAGTCCGTTGCTGGGTGGGTGAGTAAGGGAGGCTCTGAAGACACCTCACACCACTCGATGCACCCTCTGGTGAAGGAGGAGGAAGACGATGGGTTATGAGCCCGTAGCTGTCTCCTTCCGCCTGAGAAGTTGGAGAGCGCGGTGGGGTTATGAGCC